>NW_027362197.1:0-610185 GCF_039654945.1 Dendrobates tinctorius | reverse complement strand
AGTATATATAGTGGGGGTGCTGGTGCAGTATATATAGTGGGGGTGCTGGTGCAGTATATATAGTGGGGGGTGCTGGTACAGTATATATAGTGGGGGTGCTGGTGCAGTATATATAGTGGGGGTGCTGGTGCAGTATATATAGTGGGGGTGCTGGTGCAGTATATATAGTGGGGGTTGCTGGTGCAGTATATATAGTGGGGGTGCTGGTTGCAGTATATATAGTGGGGGTGCTGGTGCAGTATATATAGTGGGGGGTGCTGGTGCAGTATATATAGTGGGGGTGCTGGTGCAGTATATATAGTGGGGGTGCTGGTGCAGTATATATAGTGGGGGTGCTGGTGCAGTATATATAGTGGGGGTGCTGGTGCAGTATATATAGTGGGGGTGCTGGTGCAGTATATATAGTGGGGGGTGCTGGTGCAGTATATATAGTGGGGGTGCTGGTGCAGTATATATAGTGGGGGTGCTGGTGCAGTATATATAGTGGGGTGCTGGTGCAGTATATATAGTGGGGGGTGCTGGTGCAGTATATATAGTGGGGGTGCTGGTGCAGTATATATAGTGGGGGTGCTGGTGCAGTATATATAGTGGGGGTGCTGGTGCAGTATATATAGTGGGAGGTGCTGGTGCAGTATATATAGTGGGGGTGCTGGTGCAGTATATATAGTGGGGGTGCTGGTGCAGTATATATAGTGGGGGGTGCTGGTGCAGTATATATAGTGGGGGTGCTGGTGCAGTATATATAGTGGGGTGCTGGTGCAGTATATATAGTGGGGTGCTGGTGCAGTATATATAGTGGGGGGTGCTGGTGCAGTATATATAGTGGGGGTGCTGGTGCAGTATATATAGTGGGGGTGCTGGTGCAGTATATATAGTGGGGGTGCTGGTGCAGTATATATAGTGGGGGGTGCTGGTGCAGTATATATAGTGGGGTGCTGGTGCAGTATATATAGTGGGGGTGCTGGTGCAGTATATATAGTGGGGGTGCTGGTGCAGTATATATAGTGGGGGTGCTGGTGCAGTATATATAGTGGGGGTGCTGGTGCAGTATATATAGTGGGGGGTGCTGGTGCAGTATATATAGTGGGGGGTGCTGGTGCAGTATATATAGTGGGGGTGCTGGTGCAGTATATATAGTGGGGGTGCTGGTGCAGTATATATAGTGGGGGTGCTGGTGCAGTATATATAGTGGGGGTGCTGGTGCAGTATATATAGTGGGGTGCTGGTGCAGTATATATAGTGGGGGGTACTGGTGCAGTATATATAGTGGGGTGCTGGTGCAGTATATATAGTGGGGTGCTGGTGCAGTATATATAGTGGGGGGTGCTGGTGCAGTATATATAGTGGGGGTGCTGGTGCAGTATATATAGTGGGGGGTGCTGGTGCAGTATATATAGTGGGGTGCTGGTGCAGTATATATAGTGGGGGTGCTGGTGCAGTATATATAGTGGGGGTGCTGGTGCAGTATATATAGTGGGGGGTACTGGTGCAGTATATATAGTGGGGGTGCTGGTGCAGTATATATAGTGGGGTGCTGGTGCAGTATATATAGTGGGGTGCTGGTGCAGTATATATAGTGGGGGCTGGTGCAGTATATATAGTGGGGTGCTGGTGCAGTATATATAGTGGAGGGTGCTGGTGCAGTATATATAGTGGGGGGTACTGGTGCAGTATATATAGTGGGGGTGCTGGTGCAGTATATATAGTGGGGGTGCTGGTGCAGTATATATAGTGGGGTGCTGGTGCAGTATATATAGTGGGGTGCTGGTGCAGTATATATAGTGGGGGTGCTGGTGCAGTATATATAGTGGGGGTGCTGGTGCAGTATATATAGTGGGGTGCTGGTGCAGTATATATAGTGGGGTGCTGGTGCAGTATATATAGTGGGGTGCTGGTGCAGTATATATAGTGGGGGGCTGGTGCAGTATATATAGTGGGGTGCTGGTGCAGTATATATAGTGGAGGGTGCTGGTGCAGTATATATAGTGGGGGTGCTGGTGCAGTATATATAGTGGGGGTGCTGGTGCAGTATATATAGTGGGGGTGCTGGTGCAGTATATATAGTGGGGTGCTGGTGCAGTATATATAGTGGGGGGCTGGTGCAGTATATATAGTGGGGTGCTGGTGCAGTATATATAGTGGAGGGTGCTGGTGCAGTATATATAGTGGGGTGCTGGTGCAGTATATATAGTGGAGGGTGCTGGTGCAGTATATATAGTGGGGGGTGCTGGTGCAGTATATATAGTGGGGGTGCTGGTGCAGTATATATAGTGGGGGTGCTGGTGCAGTATATATAGTGGGGGTGCTGGTGCAGTATATATAGTGGGGGTGCTGGTGCAGTATATATAGTGGGGTGCTGGTGCAGTATATATAGTGGGGGGGGGCTGGTGCAGTATATATAGTGGGGGTGCTGGTGCAGTATATATAGTGGGGTGCTGGTGCAGTATATATAGTGGGGTGCTGGTGCAGTATATATAGTGGAGGGTGCTGGTGCAGTATATATAGTGGGGTGCTGGTGCAGTATATATAGTGGGGGGTGCTGGTGCAGTATATATAGTGGGGGTGCTGGTGCAGTATATATAGTGGGGTGCTGGTGCAGTATATATAGTGGAGGGTGCTGGTGCAGTATATATAGTGGGGTGCTGGTGCAGTATATATAGTGGAGGGTGCTGGTGCAGTATATATAGTGGGGTGCTGGTGCAGTATATATAGTGGGGGGGGCTGGTGCAGTATATATAGTGGGGGTGCTGGTGCAGTATATATAGTGGGGGTGCTGGTGCAGTATATATAGTGGAGGGTGCTGGTGCAGTATATATAGTTGGGGTGCTGGTGCAGTATATATAGTGGGGGGTGCTGGTGCAGTATATATAGTGGGGGTGCTGGTGCAGTATATATAGTGGGGGTGCTGGTGCAGTATATATAGTGGGGGTGCTGGTGCAGTATATATAGTGGGGGTGCTGGTGCAGTATATATAGTGGGGGTGCTGGTGCAGTATATATAGTGGGGGTGCTGGTGCAGTATATATAGTGGAGGGTGCTGGTGCAGTATATATAGTGGGTGCTGGTGCAGTATATATAGTGGGGGTGCTGGTGCAGTATATATAGTGGGGGGTGCTGGTGCAGTATATATAGTGGGGTGCTGGTGCAGTATATATAGTGGGGGTGCTGGTGCAGTATATATAGTGGGGTGCTGGTGCAGTATATATAGTGGGGGGTGCTGGTGCAGTATATATAGTGGAGGGTGCTGGTGCAGTATATATAGTGGGGTGCTGGTGCAGTATATATAGTGGGGGTGCTGGTGCAGTATATATAGTGGGGGTGCTGGTGCAGTATATATAGTGGGGGCAGTATATAGTGGGTGCTGGTGCAGTATATATAGTGGGGGTGCTGGTGCAGTATATATAGTGGGGGGCTGGTGCAGTATATATAGTGGGGTGCTGGTGCAGTATATATAGTGGGGGGCTGGTGCAGTATATATAGTGGGGTGCTGGTGCAGTATATATAGTGGGGGTGCTGGTGCAGTATATATAGTGGGGGTGCTGGTGCAGTATATATAGTGGGGGGCTGGTGCAGTATATATAGTGGGGTGCTGGTGCAGTATATATAGTGGGGTGCTGGTGCAGTATATATAGTGGGGGTGCTGGTGCAGTATATATAGTGGGGGTGCTGGTGCAGTATATATAGTGGGGGTGCTGGTGCAGTATATATAGTGGGGGGTGCTGGTGCAGTATATATAGTGGGGTGCTGGTGCAGTATATATAGTGGGGTGCTGGTGCAGTATATATAGTGGGGTGCTGGTGCAGTATATATAGTGGGGTGCTGGTGCAGTATATATAGTGGGGTGCTGGTGCAGTATATATAGTGGGGTGCTGGTGCAGTATATATAGTGGGGGTCTGGTGCAGTATATATAGTGGGGGTGCTGGTGCAGTATATATAGTGGGGGTGCTGGTGCAGTATATATAGTGGGGTGCTGGTGCAGTATATATAGTGGGGGTGCTGGTGCAGTATATATAGTGGGGGTGCTGGTGCAGTATATATAGTGGGGTGCTGGTGCAGTATATATAGGGGGGTGCTGGTGCAGTATATATAGGGGGGTGCTGGTGCAGTATATATAGTGGAGGTGCTGGTGCAGTATATATAGTGGGGTGCTGGTGCAGTATATATAGTGGGGGTGCTGGTGCAGTATATATAGTGGGGTGCTGGTGCAGTATATATATAGTGGGGTGCTGGTGCAGTATATATAGTGGGGGGCTGGTGCAGTATATATAGTGGGGTGCTGGTGCAGTATATATAGTGGAGGTGCTGGTGCAGTATATATAGTGGGGTGCTGGTGCAGTATATATAGTGGGGTGCTGGTGCAGTATATATAGTGGGGTGCTGGTGCAGTATATATAGTGGGGGTGCTGGTGCAGTATATATAGTGGGGGTGCTGGTGCAGTATATATAGTGGGGGTGCTGGTGCAGTATATATAGTGGGGGTGCTGGTGCAGTATATATAGTGGGGGTGCTGGTGCAGTATATATAGTGGGGTGCTGGTGCAGTATATATAGTGGGGTGCTGGTGCAGTATATATAGTGGGGGGGCTGGTGCAGTATATATAGTGGGGGGTGCTGGTGCAGTATATATAGTGGGGGTGCTGGTGCAGTATATATAGTGGGGGGTGCTGGTGCAGTATATATAGTGGGGGGTGCTGGTGCAGTATATATAGTGGGGGGGCTGGTGCAGTATATATAGTGGGGGGTGCTGGTGCAGTATATATAGTGGGGGGTGCTGGTGCAGTATATATAGTGGGGGTGCTGGTGCAGTATATATAGTGAGGGTGCTGGTGCAGTATATATAGTGGGGGGTGCTGGTGCAGTATATATAGTGGGGGTGCTGGTGCAGTATATATAGTGGGGGGCTGGTGCAGTATATATAGTGGGGGGTGCTGGTGCAGTATATATAGTGGGGGGTACTGGTGCAGTATATATAGTGGGGGTGCTGGTGCAGTATATATAGTGGGGGGTGCTGGTGCAGTATATATAGTGGGGTGCTGGTGCAGTATATATAGTGGGGGTGCTGGTGCAGTATATATAGTGGGGGGTGCTGGTGCAGTATATATAGTGGGGGTGCTGGTGCAGTATATATAGTGGGGGGTGCTGGTGCAGTATATATAGTGGGGGTGCTGGTGCAGTATATATAGTGGGGGGCTGGTGCAGTATATATAGTGGGGGTGCTGGTGCAGTATATATAGTGGAGGGTGCTGGTGCAGTATATATAGTGGGGGTGCTGGTGCAGTATATATAGTGGGGGGTGCTGGTGCAGTATATATAGTGGGGGTGCTGGTGCAGTATATATAGTGAGGGGGCTGGTGCAGTATATATAGTGGGGGTGCTGGTGCAGTATATATAGTGGGGGGTGCTGGTGCAGTATATATAGTGGGGGTCTGGTGCAGTATATATAGTGGGGGTGCTGGTGCAGTATATATAGTGGGGTGCTGGTGCAGTATATATAGTGGGGGGTGCTGGTGCAGTATATATAGTGGGGGTGCTGGTGCAGTATATATAGTGGGGGTGCTGGTGCAGTATATATAGTGGGGGTGCTGGTGCAGTATATATAGTGGGGGTGCTGGTGCAGTATATATAGTGGGGGTGCTGGTGCAGTATATATAGTGGGGTGCTGGTGCAGTATATATAGTGGGGGGTGCTGGTGCAGTATATATAGTGGGAGGTGCTGGTGCAGTATATATAGTGGGGGTGCTGGTGCAGTATATATAGTGGGGGTGCTGGTGCAGTATATATAGTGGGGGGTGCTGGTGCAGTATATATAGTGGGGGGTGCTGGTGCAGTATATATAGTGGGGGTGCTGGTGCAGTATATATAGTGGGGGGTGCTGGTGCAGTATATATAGTGGGGGTGCTGGTGCAGTATATATAGTGGGGGTGCTGGTGCAGTATATATAGTGGGGGGTGCTGGTGCAGTATATATAGTGGGGTGCTGGTGCAGTATATATAGTGGGGTGCTGGTGCAGTATATATAGTGGGGTGCTGGTGCAGTATATATAGTGGGGGTGCTGGTGCAGTATATATAGTGGGGTGCTGGTGCAGTATATATAGTGGGGTGCTGGTGCAGTATATATAGTGGGGGTCTGGTGCAGTATATATAGTGGGGGTGCTGGTGCAGTATATATAGTGGGGTGCTGGTGCAGTATATATAGTGGGGTGCTGGTGCAGTATATATAGTGGGGTGCTGGTGCAGTATATATAGTGGGGGGGCTGGTGCAGTATATATATAGTGAGGGTGCTGGTGCAGTATATATAGTGGGGGGCTGGTGCAGTATATATAGTGGGGGTGCTGGTGCAGTATATATAGTGGGGTGCTGGTGCAGTATATATAGTGGGGGTGCTGGTGCAGTATATATAGTGGGGGTGCTGGTGCAGTATATATAGTGGGGGGCTGGTGCAGTATATATAGTGGGGGTGCTGGTGCAGTATATATAGTGGGGGGTGCTGGTGCAGTATATATAGTGGGGGGTGCTGGTGCAGTATATATAGTGGGGGTGCTGGTGCAGTATATATAGTGGGGGGGCTGGTGCAGTATATATAGTGGGGGGTGCTGGTGCAGTATATATAGTGGGGTGCTGGTGCAGTATATATAGTGGGGGTGCTGGTGCAGTATATATAGTGGGGGGTGCTGGTGCAGTATATATAGTGGGGGGTGCTGGTGCAGTATATATAGTGGGGGGTACTGGTGCAGTATATATAGTGGGGGTGCTGGTGCAGTATATATAGTGGGGGGGCTGGTGCAGTATATATAGTGGGGGTGCTGGTGCAGTATATATAGTGGAGGGTGCTGGTGCAGTATATATAGTGGGGTGCTGGTGCAGTATATATAGTGGGGGGTACTGGTGCAGTATATATAGTGGGGGGTGCTGGTGCAGTATATATAGTGGGGGGCTGGTGCAGTATATATAGTGGGGGGTGCTGGTGCAGTATATATAGTGGGGGTGCTGGTGCAGTATATATAGTGGGGTGCTGGTGCAGTATATATAGTGGGGTGCTGGTGCAGTATATATAGTGGGGTGCTGGTGCAGTATATATAGTGGGGGGTGCTGGTGCAGTATATATAGTGGGGGGTACTGGTGCAGTATATATAGTGGGGGTGCTGGTGCAGTATATATAGTGGGGGTGCTGGTGCAGTATATATAGTGGGGGTGCTGGTGCAGTATATATAGTGGGGGTGCTGGTGCAGTATATATAGTGGGGTGCTGGTGCAGTATATATAGTGGGGGTGCTGGTGCAGTATATATAGTGGGGTGGTGCAGTATATATAGTGGGGGTGCTGGTGCAGTATATATAGTGGGGGGTGCTGGTGCAGTATATATAGTGGGGGGTGCTGGTGCAGTATATATAGTGGGGTGCTGGTGCAGTATATATAGTGGGGGTGCTGGTGCAGTATATATAGTGGGGTGCTGGTGCAGTATATATAGTGGGAGGTGCTGGTGCAGTATATATAGTGGGGGTGCTGGTGCAGTATATATAGTGGGGGTGCTGGTGCAGTATATATAGTGGGGGGTGCTGGTGCAGTATATATAGTGGGGGGTGCTGGTGCAGTATATATAGTGGGGGTGCTGGTGCAGTATATATAGTGGGGGTGCTGGTGCAGTATATATAGTGGGGTGCTGGTGCAGTATATATAGTGGGGGGTGCTGGTGCAGTATATATAGTGGGGGGTGCTGGTGCAGTATATATAGTGGGGGTGCTGGTGCAGTATATATAGTGGGGGTGCTGGTGCAGTATATATAGTGGGGGTGCTGGTGCAGTATATATAGTGGGGGTGCTGGTGCAGTATATATAGTGGGGTGCTGGTGCAGTATATATAGTGGGGGTGCTGGTGCAGTATATATAGTGGGAGGTGCTGGTGCAGTATATATAGTGGGGGTGCTGGTGCAGTATATATAGTGGGGGTGCTGGTGCAGTATATATAGTGGGGGGTGCTGGTGCAGTATATATAGTGGGGGGTACTGGTGCAGTATATATAGTGGGGGTGCTGGTGCAGTATATATAGTGGGGGGTGCTGGTGCAGTATATATAGTGGGGGTGCTGGTGCAGTATATATAGTGGGGGTGCTGGTGCAGTATATATAGTGGGGTGCTGGTGCAGTATATATAGTGGGGGTGCTGGTGCAGTATATATAGTGGGAGGGTGCTGGTGCAGTATATATAGTGGGGTGCTGGTGCAGTATATATAGTGGGGGTGCTGGTGCAGTATATATAGTGGGGGGTGCTGGTGCAGTATATATAGTGGGGGTGCTGGTGCAGTATATATAGTGGGGTGCTGGTGCAGTATATATAGTGGGGTGCTGGTGCAGTATATATAGTGGGGGGTACTGGTGCAGTATATATAGTGGGGGTGCTGGTGCAGTATATATAGTGGGGGGTACTGGTGCAGTATATATAGTGGGGTGCTGGTGCAGTATATATAGTGGAGGGTGCTGGTGCAGTATATATAGTGGGGTGCTGGTGCAGTATATATAGTGGAGGGTGCTGGTGCAGTATATATAGTGGAGGGTGCTGGTGCAGTATATATAGTGGGGGTGCTGGTGCAGTATATATAGTGGGGGGTGCTGGTGCAGTATATATAGTGGGGGTGCTGGTGCAGTATATATAGTGGGGGGTACTGGTGCAGTATATATAGTGGGGGTGCTGGTGCAGTATATATAGTGGGGGTGCTGGTGCAGTATATATAGTGGGGGGTACTGGTGCAGTATATATAGTGGGGGTGCTGGTGCAGTATATATAGTGGGGTGCTGGTGCAGTATATATAGTGGGGGGTGCTGGTGCAGTATATATAGTGGGGTGCTGGTGCAGTATATATAGTGGGGGTGCTGGTGCAGTATATATAGTGGGGGGTGCTGGTGCAGTATATATAGTGGGGGTGCTGGTGCAGTATATATAGTGGGGGGTGCTGGTGCAGTATATATAGTGGGGTGCTGGTGCAGTATATATAGTGGGGGGTACTGGTGCAGTATATATAGTGGGGGTGCTGGTGCAGTATATATAGTGGGGGGTACTGGTGCAGTATATATAGTGGGGGTGCTGGTGCAGTATATATAGTGGGGTGCTGGTGCAGTATATATAGTGGGGGTGCTGGTGCAGTATATATAGTGGGGGGCTGGTGCAGTATATATAGTGGGGTGCTGGTGCAGTATATATAGTGGAGGGTGCTGGTGCAGTATATATAGTGGGGGGTGCTGGTGCAGTATATATAGTGGGGGTGCTGGTGCAGTATATATAGTGGGGGTGCTGGTGCAGTATATATAGTGGGGTGCTGGTGCAGTATATATAGTGGGGTGCTGGTGCAGTATATATAGTGGGGTGCTGGTGCAGTATATATAGTGGAGGGTGCTGGTGCAGTATATATAGTGGGGTGCTGGTGCAGTATATATAGTGGGGTGCTGGTGCAGTATATATAGTGGGGTGCTGGTGCAGTATATATAGTGGGGGGCTGGTGCAGTATATATAGTGGGGTGCTGGTGCAGTATATATAGTGGAGGGTGCTGGTGCAGTATATATAGTGGGGGGTGCTGGTGCAGTATATATAGTGGGGGTGCTGGTGCAGTATATATAGTGGGGTGCTGGTGCAGTATATATAGTGGGGTGCTGGTGCAGTATATATAGTGGGGGGCTGGTGCAGTATATATAGTGGGGTGCTGGTGCAGTATATATAGTGGAGGGTGCTGGTGCAGTATATATAGTGGGGTGCTGGTGCAGTATATATAGTGGAGGGTGCTGGTGCAGTATATATAGTGGGGGGTGCTGGTGCAGTATATATAGTGGGGGTGCTGGTGCAGTATATATAGTGGGGGTGCTGGTGCAGTATATATAGTGGGGGGTGCTGGTGCAGTATATATAGTGGGGGTGCTGGTGCAGTATATATAGTGGGGTGCTGGTGCAGTATATATAGTGGGGGGGGGGCTGGTGCAGTATATATAGTGGGGGTGCTGGTGCAGTATATATAGTGGGGTGCTGGTGCAGTATATATAGTGGAGGGTGCTGGTGCAGTATATATAGTGGGGTGCTGGTGCAGTATATATAGTGGAGGGTGCTGGTGCAGTATATATAGTGGGGTGCTGGTGCAGTATATATAGTGGGGGGGGCTGGTGCAGTATATATAGTGGGGGTGCTGGTGCAGTATATATAGTGGGGTGCTGGTGCAGTATATATAGTGGAGGGTGCTGGTGCAGTATATATAGTGGGGTGCTGGTGCAGTATATATAGTGGAGGGTGCTGGTGCAGTATATATAGTGGGGTGCTGGTGCAGTATATATAGTGGGGGGGGCTGGTGCAGTATATATAGTGGGGGTGCTGGTGCAGTATATA
Organism: Dendrobates tinctorius; assembly: GCF_039654945.1. NCBI lineage: Eukaryota > Metazoa > Chordata > Amphibia > Anura > Dendrobatidae > Dendrobates > Dendrobates tinctorius. Next base: position 599,826 of record NW_027362197.1, on the reverse strand, counting down.
TAGTGGGGGTGCTGGTGCAGTATATATAGTGGAGGGTGCTGGTGCAGTATATATAGTGGGGTGCTGGTGCAGTATATATAGTGGGGGGTGCTGGTGCAGTATATATAGTGGGGTGCTGGTGCAGTATATATAGTGGGGGGCTGGTGCAGTATATATAGTGGAGGTGCTGGTGCAGTATATATAGTGGGGGTGCTGGTGCAGTATATATAGTGGGGGGCTGGTGCAGTATATATAGTGGGGTGCTGGTGCAGTATATATAGTGGAGGGTGCTGGTGCAGTATATATAGTGGGGTGCTGGTGCAGTATATATAGTGGGGGTGCTGGTGCAGTATATATAGTGGGGGGTGCTGGTGCAGTATATATAGTGGGGTGCTGGTGCAGTATATATAGTGGAGGGTGCTGGTGCAGTATATATAGTGGGGTGCTGGTGCAGTATATATAGTGGGGGGTGCTGGTGCAGTATATATAGTGGAGGGTGCTGGTGCAGTATATATAGTGGGGTGCTGGTGCAGTATATATAGTGGGGGTGCTGGTGCAGTATATATAGTGGGGGTGCTGGTGCAGTATATATAGTGGGGTGCAGTATATATAGTGGGGTGCTGGTGCAGTATATATAGTGGGGGTGCTGGTGCAGTATATATAGTGGGGTGCTGGTGCAGTATATATAGTGGGGTGCTGGTGCAGTATATATAGTGGGGGTGCTGGTGCAGTATATATAGTGGGGTGCTGGTGCAGTATATATAGTGGGGGTGCTGGTGCAGTATATATAGTGGGGGTGCTGGTGCAGTATATATAGTGGGGTGCTGGTGCAGTATATATAGTGGGGGGTGCTGGTGCAGTATATATAGTGGGGGTGCTGGTGCAGTATATATAGTGGGGGTGCTGGTGCAGTATATATAGTGGGGTGCTGGTGCAGTATATATAGTGGGGGGTGCTGGTGCAGTATATATAGTGGAGGGTGCTGGTGCAGTATATATAGTGGGGTGCTGGTGCAGTATATATAGTGGGGGGTGCTGGTGCAGTATATATAGTGGGGGTGCTGGTGCAGTATATATAGTGGGGTGCAGTATATATAGTGGGGTGCTGGTGCAGTATATATAGTGGAGGTGCTGGTGCAGTATATATAGTGGGGTGCTGGTGCAGTATATATAGTGGGGTGCTGGTGCAGTATATATAGTGGGGGTGCTGGTGCAGTATATATAGTGGGGGTGCTGGTGCAGTATATATAGTGGGGGTGCTGGTGCAGTATATATAGTGGGGGGTGCTGGTGCAGTATATATAGTGGGGTGCTGGTGCAGTATATATAGTGGGGTGCTGGTGCAGTATATATAGTGGGGTGCAGTATATATAGTGGGGGTGCTGGTGCAGTATATATAGTGGGGGTGCTGGTGCAGTATATATAGTGGGGGGTGCTGGTGCAGTATATATAGTGGGGTGCTGGTGCAGTATATATAGTGGGGGTGCTGGTGCAGTATATATAGTGGGGGGTGCTGGTGCAGTATATATAGTGGGGGTGCTGGTGCAGTATATATAGTGGGGGTGCTGGTGCAGTATATATAGTGGGGTGCTGGTGCAGTATATATAGTGGGGTGCTGGTGCAGTATATATAGTGGGGTGCAGTATATATAGTGGGGGGTGCTGGTGCAGTATATATAGTGGGGGTGCTGGTGCAGTATATATAGTGGGGGGTGCTGGTGCAGTATATATAGTGGGGGTGCTGGTGCAGTATATATAGTGGGGTGCTGGTGCAGTATATATAGTGGGGGGTGCTGGTGCAGTATATATAGTGGGGTGCTGGTGCAGTATATATAGTGGGGGTGCTGGTGCAGTATATATAGTGGGGTGCAGTATATATAGTGGGGGTGCTGGTGCAGTATATATAGTGGGGGGTGCTGGTGCAGTATATATAGTGGGGGTGCTGGTGCAGTATATATAGTGGGGGTGCTGGTGCAGTATATATAGTGGGGTGCTGGTGCAGTATATATAGTGGGGGTGCTGGTGCAGTATATATAGTGGGGTGCTGGTGCAGTATATATAGTGGGGGTGCTGGTGCAGTATATATAGTGGGGGGTGCTGGTGCAGTATATATAGTGGGGTGCTGGTGCAGTATATATAGTGGGGGTGCTGGTGCAGTATATATAGTGGGGGTGCTGGTGCAGTATATATAGTGGGGGTGCAGTATATATAGTGGGGTGCTGGTGCAGTATATATAGTGGGGGTGCTGGTGCAGTATATATAGTGGGGTGCTGGTGCAGTATATATAGTGGGGTGCTGGTGCAGTATATATAGTGGGGGTGCTGGTGCAGTATATATAGTGGGGGTGCTGGTGCAGTATATATAGTGGGGTGCTGGTGCAGTATATATAGTGGGGGTGCTGGTGCAGTATATATAGTGGGGGTGCTGGTGCAGTATATATAGTGGGGTGCTGGTGCAGTATATATAGTGGGGGTGCTGGTGCAGTATATATAGTGGGGTGCTGGTGCAGTATATATAGTGGGGGTGCTGGTGCAGTATATATAGTGGGGGTGCTGGTGCAGTATATATAGTGGAGGGTGCTGGTGCAGTATATATAGTGGGGTGCTGGTGCAGTATATATAGTGGGGTGCTGGTGCAGTATATATAGTGGAGGTGCTGGTGCAGTATATATAGTGGGGGGTGCTGGTGCAGTATATATAGTGGGGTGCTGGTGCAGTATATATAGTGGGGTGCTGGTGCAGTATATATAGTGGGGTGCTGGTGCAGTATATATAGTGGGGGTGCTGGTGCAGTATATATAGTGGGAGGTGCTGGTGCAGTATATATAGTGGAGGTGCTGGTGCAGTATATATAGTGGGTGGCTGGTGCAGTATATATAGTGGGTGGTTGGTGCAGTATATATAGTGAGGTGCTGGTGCAGTATATATAGTGGGGTGCTGGTGCAGTATATATAGTGGGGTGCTGGTGCAGTATATATAGTGGGGGGTGCTGGTGCAGTATATATAGTGGGGTTGCTGGTGCAGTATATATAGTGGGGGTGCTGGTGCAGTATATATAGTGGGAGGTGCTGGTGCAGTATACATAGTGGGGTGCTGGTGCAGTATATATAGTGGGGGTGCTGGTGCAGTATATATAGTGGGGGTTGCTGGTGCAGTATATATAGTGGGGTTGCTGGTGCAGTATATATAGTGGGGGGTGCTGGTGCAGTATATATAGTGGGGGTGCTGGTGCAGTATATATAGTGGGGGGTGCTGGTGCAGTATATATAGTGGGGGGTGCTGGTGCAGTATATATAGTGGGGTTGCTGGTGCAGTATATATAGTGGGGGTGCTGGTGCAGTATATATAGTGGGGGTGCTGGTGCAGTATACATAGTGGGAGGTGCTGGTGCAGTATATATAGTGGGGGGTGCTGGTGCAGTATATATAGTGGGGGGGTGCTGGTGCAGTATATATAGTGGGGGGTGCTGGTGCAGTATATATAGTGGGGGGTGCTGGTGCAGTATATATAGTGGGGTTGCTGGTGCAGTATATATAGTGGGGGGTGCTGGTGCAGTATATATAGTGGGGTGCTGGTGCAGTATATATAGTGGGGGGTGCTGGTGCAGTATATATAGTGGAGGTGCTGGTGCAGTATATATAGTGGAGTGCTGGTGCAGTATATATAGTGGGGGCTGGTGCAGTATATATAGTGAGGTGCTGGTGCAGTATATATAGTGGGGGTGCTGGTGCAGTATATATAGTGGGGGTGCTGGTGCAGTATATATAGTGGGGGGTGCTGGTGCAGTATATATAGTGGGGGTGCTGGTGCAGTATATATAGTGGGGGGTGCTGGTGCAGTATATATAGTGGGGGGTGCTGGTGCAGTATATATAGTGGGGGGTGCTGGTGCAGTATATATAGTGGGGTGCTGGTGCAGTATATATAGTGGGGTGCTGGTGCAGTATATATAGTGGGGGGCTGGTGCAGTATATATAGTGGGGTGCTGGTGCAGTATATATAGTGGGGGGTGCTGGTGCAGTATATATAGTGGGGGGCTGGTGCAGTATATATAGTGGGGGGTGCTGGTGCAGTATATATAGTGGGGGTGCTGGTGCAGTATATATAGTGGGGGTGCTGGTGCAGTATATATAGTGGGGTGCTGGTGCAGTATATATAGTGGGGGGCTGGTGCAGTATACATAGTGGGGTGCTGGTGCAGTATATATAGTGGGGGGGTGCTGGTGCAGTATATATAGTGGGGGTGCTGGTGCAGTATATATAGTGGGGGGTGCTGGTGCAGTATATATAGTGGGGTGCTGGTGCAGTATATATAGTGGGGGGCTGGTGCAGTATATATAGTGGGGGGCTGGTGCAGTATATATAGTGGGGGGCTGGTGCAGTATACATAGTGGGGTGCTGGTGCAGTATATATAGTGGGGGGCTGGTGCAGTATATATAGTGGGGGGTGCTGGTGCAGTATACATAGTGGGGTGCTGGTGCAGTATATATAGTGGGGGGCTGGTGCAGTATACATAGTGGGGTGCTGGTGCAGTATATATAGTGGGGGGTGCTGGTGCAGTATATATAGTGGGGGGTGCTGGTGCAGTATATATAGTGGGGGTGCTGGTGCAGTATATATAGTGGGGTGCTGGTGCAGTATATATAGTGGGGGGCTGGTGCAGTATATATAGTGGGGTGCTGGTGCAGTATATATAGTGGGGGGCTGGTGCAGTATACATAGTGGGGTGCTGGTGCAGTATATATAGTGGGGGTGCTGGTGCAGTATATATAGTGGGGTGCTGGTGCAGTATATATAGTGGGGGGCTGGTGCAGTATATATAGTGGGGGGCTGGTGCAGTATACATAGTGGGGGTGCTGGTGCAGTATATATAGTGGGGGTGCTGGTGCAGTATATATAGTGGGGTGCTGGTGCAGTATATATAGTGGGGGGCTGGTGCAGTATATATAGTGGGGGGCTGGTGCAGTATACATAGTGGGGGTGCTGGTGCAGTATATATAGTGGGGGTGCTGGTGCAGTATATATAGTGGGGGTACTGGTGCAGTATATATAGTGGGGTGCTGGTGCAGTATATATAGTGGGGGGTGCTGGTGCAGTATATATAGTGGGGTGCTGGTGCAGTATATAGTGAGGTGCTGGTGCAGTATATATAGTGGGGGTGCTGGTGCAGTATATATAGTGGGGTGCTGGTGCAGTATATATAGTGGGGTGCTGGTGCAGTATATATAGTGGGGTGCTGGTGCAGTATATATAGTGGGGTGCTGGTGCAGGATATATAGTGGGGTGCTGGTGCCTCTCACCCCCAGTTTTCGGCTCCTCATCCGCACGTAGCCCTGTCTGGCGATGTCGCTGCTGCCGGAGGCCATGACGCAGCTGCCCGGGCCCGGCTCTCCTCATCCTCCACCCGGCTCCTCGCCTGTCACTGCCCGGTTCCCCCTCTGACACCTAGTGGACAGATCCAGGATTTGCAGAACAGGGGGAGGATCGGCGCAATCCACTGCAGGAGCCGGGGGTGAGTTCCGCGGACTACAGCCCCGAGCGCCTCTGTCACAGAGACGGACTGAAGGCGGGAATCGGAGACGTGAGAGACCGCGACACCGGGGGGAGAGAGACCGACACCGGGGAGAGAGAGACCGACACCGGGGAGAGAGAGACCGACACCGGGGGGAGAGAGAGACCGACACCGGGGAGAGAGAGACCGACACCGGGGGGAGAGAGAGACCGACACCGGGGGGAGAGAGAGACCGACACCGGGGGGAGAGAGAGACCGACACCGGGGGGAGAGAGACCGACACCGGGGAGAGAGAGACCGACACCGGGGGGAGAGAGAGACCGACACCGGGGAGAGAGAGACCGACACCGGGGAGAGAGAGACCGACACCGGGGGAGAGAGAGACCGACACCGGGGGGAGAGAGAGTCCGACACCGGGGAGAGAGAGACCGACACCGGGGAGAGAGAGACCGACACCGGGGGGAGAGAGAGACCGACACCGGGGGGAGAGAGAGACCGACACCGGGGGGAGAGAGAGACCGACACCGGGGGGAGAGAGAGACCGACACCGGGGGGAGAGAGAGACCGACACCGGGGGGAGAGAGAGACCGACACCGGGGAGAGAGAGACCGACACCGGGGGGAGAGAGAGACCGACACCGGGGGGAGAGAGAGACCGACACCGGGGGGAGAGAGAGACCGACATCGGGGGGAGAGAGAGAGACCGACACCGGGGGGAGAGAGAGACCGACACCGGGGGGAGAGAGAGACCGACACCGGGGGGAGAGAGACCGACACCGGGGAGAGAGAGACCGACACCGGGGAGAAGAGATACACACACCGACACCGGGGGGGAGAGATACACACTCCCACACCGGGGGGGAGAGATACACACTCCCACACCGGGGGGGAGAGATACACACTCCGACACCGGGGGGGAGAGATACACACACCGACACCGGGGGGGAGAGATACACACACCGACACCGGGGGGGAGAGATACACACTCCGACACCGGGGGGGAGAGATACACACTCCGACACCGGGGGGGAGAGATACACACTCCGACACCGGGGGGGAGAGATACACACTCCGACACCGGGGGGGAGAGATACACACACCGACACCGGGGGGGAGAGATACACACACCGACACCGGGGGGGAGAGATACACACACCGACACCGGGGGGGAGAGATACACACACCGACACCGGGGGGGAGAGATACACACACCGACACCGGGGGGGAGAGATACACACACCGACACCGGGGGGGAGAGATACACACACCGACACCGGGGGGGAGAGATACACACTCCGACACCGGGGGGGAGAGATACACACTCCGACACCGGGGGTGAGAGATACACACACCGACACCGGGGGTGAGAGATACACACACCGACATCGGGGGGGAGAGATACACACACCGACACCGGGGGGGAGAGATACACACACCGACACCGGGGGGGAGATATCTAGACATTACAATGAATTTTAGAGAAATCACTTCAGATGCAGTTGAAGTTCAGACTTTCAGCTTTCATTTGAGGGTCTCCACATTAACATTGGATGAAGGGTTTAGGAGTTTCAGCTCCATAACATGGGCCACCCTGTTTTTAAAGGGACCAAAAGTAATTGGACAATTGACTCCAAGGCTATTTCATGGACAGGTGTGGGCAATCCCTTCGTTGTGTCACTCTCCATTAAGCAGATAAAAGGCCTGGAGTTGATCGGAGGTGTGGTGCTTGCATCTGGAAGGTTTTGCTGTGAAGGAAACATGCGGTCAAAGGAGCTCTCCATGCAGGTGAAACAAGCCATCCTTAAGCTGCAAAAACAGAAAAACCCATCCGAGAAATTGCTACAACGTTAGGAGTGGCAAAATCTACAGTTTGGTCCATCCTGAGAAAGAAAGCACTGAACTCATCAATGCAAAAAGACCTGGGCGCCCACGGAAGACAACAGTGGTTGATGATCGCAGAATAATCTCCATGGTGAAGAGAAACCCCTTCACAACAGCCAACCAAGTGACCAACACTCTCCAGGAGGCAGGCGGATCAATATCCAAATCTACCATAAAGAGAAGACTGCATGAAAGTAACTACAGAGGGGTCACTGCACGGTGCAAGCCACTCATAAGCATCAAGAATCACAAAGCTAGACTGGACTCTGCTAAAAAACACCTAAAAAGCCAGCACAGTTCTGGAAGAACATTCTATGGACAGATGAAACCAAGACCAACCTCTACCAGAATGATGGAAAGAGAAAAGTATGGCGAAGGCGAGGTACAGCTCATGATCCAAAGCATACCACACCATCTGTAAGACACGGCGGAGGCAGTGTGATGGCTTGGGCATGCATGGCTGCCAGTGGCACTGGGTCACTAGTGTTTATTGATGATGTGACACAGGACAGAAGCAGCCGAATGAATTCTGAGGTATTCAGAGCCATACTGTGTGCTCAGATCCAGCCAAATGCAGCCAAACTGATTGGTCGTCGTTTCCTACTACAGATGGACAATGACCCAAAACATAAAGCCAAAGCAACCCAGGAGTTTATTAAAGCAAAGAAGTGGAATATTCCTGAATGGCCAAGTCAGTCACCGGATCTCAACCCGATTGAGCATTTCACTTGTTAAAGACTAAACTTCAGACAGAAAGGCCCACAACCAAACAGCAACTGAAAACCACCGCAGTGAAGGCCTGGCAGAGCATCAAAAAGGAGGAAACACAGCGTCTGGTGATGGCCATGAGTCCAAGACTTCAGGCAGTCACTGCCAACAAAGGGTTTTCAACCAAGTACTAGAAATGAACATTGTATTTACAATTATTTAACCCCTTCACCCCCAAGGGTGGTTTGCACGTTAAATTCCCGGGCCATTTTTTACAATTCTGACCACTGTCCCTTTATGAGGTGATAACTCTGGAACGCTTCCATGGATCCCGGTGATTCTGACACTGTTTTCTCGTGACATATTGTCCTTCATGTTAGTGGTAACATTTCATTCATATAACTTGCGTTTATTTGTGAAAAAAACGGAAATTTGGCGAAAATTTTGAAAATTTCGCAATTTTCCAACTTTGAATTTTTATGCCCTTAAATCAGAGATACGGCACACAAAAAACTTGATAAGTAACATTTCCCACATGTTTACTTTACATCAGCACAATTTTGGATCCAAAAATTTTTTTTTCTTAGGAAGTTATAAGGGTTAAAAGTTGACCAGCAATTTCTCATTTTTACACCATTTTATTTTTACAGACCACATCACATTTGAAGCCACTTTGAGGGGTCTATATGATAGAAAATACCCCAAAGTGACACCATTCTAAAAACTGCACCCCTCAAGGTGCTCAAAACCACATTCAAAAAGTTTATTAACCCTTTAGGTGCGTCACAGGAATTTTTTGAATATTTAAAAAAAAAAAAATGAACATCTAACTTTTTTTCCCAAAAAATTCTTCAGGTTCAATTTTTTTTATTTTACCAAGGGTAACAGGAGAAATTGGACTGCAAAAGTTATTGTGCAGTTTGTCCTGAGTACGCTGATGCCTGATTTGTGGGGGGGGAACCACTGTTTTGGTGCATGGCAGAGCTCAGAATGGAAGGAGCACCGTTTGACTTTTTCAATTTAAAATTGGCTGGAATTCAGATCGGACGCCATGGTGCGTTTGGAGAGCCCCTGATGTGCCTAAACAGTGGAAACCTCCCACAAGTGACCCCATTTTGGAAACTAGACCCCCCAAGGAACTTATCTAGATATGTGGTGAGAACTTTGAACCCCCAAGGGCTTCACAGAAGTTTATAACATACAGCGGTACAATTAAAAAATCATATTTTTTCCACAAAAATGATCTTTTCACCCCCAATTTTTATTTTCCCAAGGGTAACAGGACCCTAAAAGTTATTGTGCAATTTGTCCTGAGTACGCTGATACCCCACATGTGGGGGTAAACCACTATTTGGGCGCATGGCAGAGCTCGGAAGGGAAGCAGCGCCATTTGACGTTTATGACTGGAATTGAGATCGGACACCATGTCACGATTGGAAAACCCCTGATGTACCTAAACAGTGGAAACCCCCACAAATGACACCATTTTGTAAACTAGACCCCCCAAGGAACTTATCTAGATGTGTGGTGAGCACTTTGAACCCCCAAGGGCTTCACAGAAGTTTATAACGCCCGGGCGTGAAAATAAAAAAATCGTATTTTTCCACCAACATGATCTTTTAGTCACCAATTTTTTTTATTTTCCTAAGGGTACCAGGAGAAATTGGACCCCAAAAGTTGGTGTCCAATTTGTCCTGAGTACGCTGATACCTCATATGTGGGAGAAAACTACTGTATGGGCGCATGGCAGAGCTTGGAAGGGAAGGAGCACCATTTGACTTTTTCAACTCAGAATTGGCTGGAATTGAGATCAGACGCCATGTTACGTTTGGAGAGCCCCTGATGTGCCCAAACAGTGGAAACCCCCCAATTCTAACTCCAACCCAAACCCCAACACACCCCTAACCCTAATCTCAGCCCTAACCCTAATGGGAAAATGGAAATAAATACATTTTCTTTTAGTTTTATTATTTTTCCCTAACTAAGGGGGTGATAACGGGGGGTTTGATTTACTATTTATGGCGGTTTTTATGTTTGGCGGCTGTCACACGCTGAAAGACGCTTTTTATTGTAAAAATAGTTTTTGCATCACCACATATTGAGAGCTATAATTTTTCCGTATTTTGACCCACCGAGTCATGTGAGGTCTTATTTTTTGCGGGACGAGTTGACGTTTTTATTGGTACCATTTTCGGGCACGTGACATTTTTTGATCGCTTTTTATTCCGATTTTTGGGACGCAGAATGAACAAAAACCAACGTTTCATGAATTTCATTTGGGGGGTGCGTTTACACCGTTCCGCGTGCGGTAAAATTGATAAAGCGGTTTTATTCTTTGGGTCAGTACGGTTACAGCGATACCTCATTTATGTCGTTTTTTTATGTTTTGTCGGTTTTATGCAATGAAAACTATTTTATATATAAAATGATTATTTTTGCATCGCTTTATTCTGCGAGCTATAACTTTATTTTTTTGCTGATGATGCTGTGTGGCGGCTCATTTTTTGCGGGACAAGATGACGTTTTCAGCGGTACCATGGGTATTTATATGCGTCTTTTTGATCGCGCGTTATTACACTTTTTGTTTGGCGGTATGATAATAAATCATTATTTTTTGCTTCGTTTTTTATTTTTTAAGGGGTTCACTAAAGGGGTTAACTAATGGGACAGTTTTATAGGGCGGGTCGTTACGGACGCGGCGATACCTAATATGTGTACTTTTATTGTTTTGCTTTTTTTATTTCCAAAAAATGGATTTATTGGGGGAATTTTTTTTTTCTAATTTATTTGGCGATTTTGTTTAAATTATTTTAACACTTTTTTTATTCTTTTTTTAAACTTTATTACATAGTCCCAGGTGGGACATCACTGTCCTGTGACAGATCGCTGATCTGTCACATCACAGATCACTGTGACAGATCAGCAATCTGTCACAGGCATAGACGCAGACTTCCTCATGCCTGCGCTTTGCAGGCAGTGAGGAAGTCAGCTCCCTGCAGGCCCCCGAAGACCCCCATCGCCATCTTGGATTCGGGGGCCTGCTGGGAAGGAGCCCCCCGCAGCAGAGCTGCACATTGCGCTGCCGTGGGGGGCTCAGGGAAGCACGGAGGGAGCCCCCTCCCTGCCGATGCTTCCCTTTAACCCCCGGTACACCGCTATCATGTTTGATCGCGGTGTGCAAGGGGTTAATGTGTCGGGGGCGGTCCGTGACCTCCCCTGACACATTGTGCCGGGTGTCAGCTGTGATAATCAGCTGACACCCGGCTGCGATCAGCGGCGCTCACCATGTGGGCGCCGCTGATCGCGCTAGACGTACTATCCCGTCCATGGGCATAGGGGCCCGTGTCCCATGGACGGGATAGTACGACTGAAGTCAGAAAGGGGTTAATCTGTCCAATTACTTTTGGTCCCTTTAAAAACAGGGTGGCCCATGTTAAGGAGCTGAAACTCCTAAACCCTTCATCCAATGTTAATGTGGAGACCCTCAAATGAAAGCTGAAAGTCTGAACTTCAACTGCATCTGAAGTGTTTTGTTTAAAATTCATTGTGGTAATGTCTAGAACCAAAACTAGAAAAATGTTCTCTCTGTCCAAGTATATATGGACCTAACTGTATACACCCCAACACTTGGGATATATACACCCCTACACAAGGGATATACACATGGTCAAAATTGTTGGCACCCCTCGTGTAATGACAGAAATAACTTGAATCTGACAAAAGTAATAATACAAAATCTATGAAAATGAACAGATGAAGATCAGACATTGCTTCTCAGCCATGATTCCACAGAATTAAAAAAAAAAATAAAACTCATGAAATCGGCCTGGAGAGAAATGATGGTTCCCTTGAATTAATATTTTGTTGCACAACCTTTTGAGGCAATCACTGCAATCAGACGATTCCTGTAAGTGTCAGTGAGGCTTCTGCACCTCTCGACAGGTATTTTGGCCACTCCTCAAGAGCAAACTGCTCCAGTTGTCTCGTGTGTGAAGGTTGCCTTTTCCAGACGGCATGTTTCAGCTCTTTCCAAAGATGCTCAATAGGATTTAGGTCAGGGCTCATAGAGGCCACTTCAGAAAAGTCCAGTGTTTTCCTCTTGGCCATTCTTGGGTGTTTTTAGCTGTGTGTTTTGGGTCATTATCCTGTTGCAAGACCCATGACATGTGAGACCAAGCTTTCTGACACTGGGCAGCACATCTCTCTCTAGAATCCCTTGATAGTCTTGAGATTTCATTGTACCTTGCACAGAATCTAGACACCCTGTGCCAGATGCAGCAAAGCAGCCCCAGAACATAACAGAGCCTCCTCCATGTTTCACAGTAGGGACAGTGTTCTTTTCTTGATATGCTTCATTTTTCTATCGGTGAACATAGAGCTGATGTGCCTTGCCACAAAGTTCCAGTTTTGTCTCATCTGTCTATAGGACATTCTCCCAGAAGCTTTGTGGCTTGTCAACATGTAGTTGGGCAAATTCCAGTCTGGCTTTTTTATGATTTTTTTCAACAATGGTGTCCTCCTTGGTCGTCTCCCATGAAGTCCACTTTCTCATACGATGGATGGTGCGATCTGACACTGATGTCCCTTGAGCTTTAAGTTTACCCTTAATCTGTTTAGAAGTTTTTCTGGGCTCTTTTGTACCATTCGTATGATCCGTCTCTTTGATTTGTCATCAGTTTTCCTCCTGCGGTCACGTCCAGGGAGGTCAGCTACAGTCCCATGGAGCTTACATTTCTGAATGATATGTGCAGCTGTAGTCACAGGAACATCGAGCTGCTTGGAGATGGTCTTATAACTTTCGCCTGTAACATGTTTGTCTATAATTTTCTATCTAATCTCCTGATACAACTGTTTCCTTCGCTTCCTCTGGTCCATGCTGAGTGTGATACACACCATGTCTCCACACAGCACAGTGAGTATCTGTAGCCTCCTCTATACAGGCCACTCACTGACTCCAGGACTGTAGACCCCTGTGATGCTGATTAGTGGACACACCACAATTTATCATGTCCCTTTTGTCACATTATTGTCAGGGGTGCCATCATTTCTGTCCAGGCCTAGTTCATGAGTTGTTTTTTTTTGTTTTTTTTTGCAAATGTCTGACCTTCATTTGTTCATTTTCATAGATTTTTGATGTATTATTACTTTTGTCAGATTCAAGTTATTTTTGTGACTATTGTGGGTTTTTCTGTCATTACACGAGGGGTGCCAACAATTTTGACCACGTGTGCATATACACCCAAACACTGGGGATATTTATACCCTGACACCAGGGATATATACACCAACATCGGGTGTGAGGGACGAGGGAGACTCCATTTTGGATTTAAGAATTCAGACCCATAGATTATCCAGAGATCTCCTTCCACTCCTGAAATGTGGCCCCCACCCTTGGGAAAAGTACGTAATTCCGAAAAATCCAAGCTTCACCATTTGGCCAGAGAATTAGAGGCCACATGTTAATGAAGGCAGGGAGGAGCATAGCCGAGACCCCCTGCTGTCTTTTGGGCAAGTCTGCTTACATCAAGGAAAAACTCCAGAGCGTCACCGACAACTAGAGATGAATTATGAAAGTGCCGCGCATCTCAAGGTGAAGTCCAATATACCTCCAGAAGGAGGTAAAGGGAGAAGTCAGTCCAACCCAGAGGGGCGGTGGCAAATATGGGAGGGGCGCACTAAGGGTTAAAAGCTAGCTACACACCTTTGGCCTCCATCTTTTGTTCTGCTATGGAAGCCACGTCTCGTCGCGTTTGGAGACGGACCAGAAACTAAGAAGGTACGTGGACTACAGGGGGTTCAACTCTGTGACGGTCACCAATGCATTCCCCATACCACGCATCGATGACCTGCTCGACCAGTTGGCCGAGGCTAGCTACCTGACAGTCATGGATCTGAGCCGGGGATATTGGCAGATTCCCCTGACCCGTGAGGCACGGGAACTCTCTGCCTTAATTACCCCTTTTGGACTGTACGAGTCCACAGTGATGCCGGCATGAAGAATTCCCCTGACACTTTTCAGCAGATGGTCAACACACTGCTCAAGGGATTTGAAGGCTATGCGGCCGCATACCTGGATGATATTACCATCTTCAGTCCCACCTGGGAGGATCACCTGGAGCATCTGGCGCAGGTGCTTGGGTGCATCCAACGGGCAGGTTTGACCATCAAGCTCAAGCTGGAAAAACGTCAGCTGGGCATGAGCGAAGACCTCTACCTGGGTCACCGGGTAGATTCTGAAGCCAGAGCCTGGGAAAGTGGATGCCATTGCATCCTGGACCACCCCCAGGACCAAGAAGCAGGTGATGTCCATCTTAGGGACCGCCGGGTACTATAGGTTTGTCCCACACTATAGTACCCTGGCAAAGCCCCTGACGGACCTCACCAAGAAGCTGTCCGTCACAGTTGTCTGGACAGTCCCCTACAAGACAGCTTTCCAGGCGCTCAAAACAGCTCTCGCTTCCCTCAAGCTGCTGTCTTTGAACGGCCGTTTATAGTACAGACCGACGTCAGTGACTTTGGACTTGGTGCTGTGCTCAGTCAGGTTAACTCGATGGGCCAGGAACATCCCATCTTTTACCTGAGCAGGAAGCTATTGCCAAGGGAGGTGGCATACTCCATGATGAAATATGAATGGCTGGCAATTGTATGGGCCCTGCAGCATCTGCAGCCATACGTAAACAGGCGCCTGTTGTGAACACTTGTGACCTGACTTCTGAGTTTGGGCTCCCTCTGGTACTTGCTGCGGGTAATGGAGCTGGTCTGGTTGACAGAAGTCAATCACCTGAAGAGGATGATTGGAGGTCAGGTGTTACAGACTAGGAAGATTTAAGTGAGCAGGCTTCCTTCAGTTGTTGCTGGTGATTTGGTTTTCTTCCTGTGCATTTTGAAGTCCGCTTGCCCCCTGCTTGGTCCTGCATCGTTCATTTAAGTTATTTGTTTGCTGGAATCTTTTTGCATTTGGTCCAGTTTTTGCCTTTCTCTGATTTCTGCTTTGCTGGTATGGGTTCAGAATTGTTCCCTGTTGGGACCTGTGCTGGACCCCGTTCCATATGCCACATCTCATGTCAGTCTGTTCAGTATTTCTAATCCCCTGTTATGTCAGTATCTTTTGTTTCCAGTTCACACCAGAATTCTGATCTACTGGGGGAGAGGTCGTGTGGCCTCAGTATTTTTGTATATCAGACGTGTTGGATTTTTCTTAGGGTTTTTTGCATGATTGCAGACAGTATCTTTGCTGTCCTGTTCTATCTAGACAGTTTGGGCCCCATTATTTGCTTACTCTATTTTCTGCCTGTGTTTGTGCCTCATCTTGTCTCACCGGCAATATATGTTGGGGGCTATCTATTCCTTTGGGGTTCTACTCCGGGGCAGTTTAGCTTTCCCCTTTCTCTCTTTAGGCTTAGTTAATTCTTTGGTTGTGCCGAGGCGTCTAGGGCATCGTAAGTACGTCCCACGGCTAATTCTAGTTGTGTTGTTAGTTTTAGGGGTCTGCAGTCCGCTAAGTTACCAACCTTTCTGGTTGCCTAGCTTTTTCCCCGGCTATCCTCCTCAGTGACCTAATCATAACAGGCGCCACTTCACCATGAAGACGGACCACAACCTCCCTCAGCTGCGTACACACGGTCTCCGGGACGAATGGGAGGTTGCTACTCTGGAGCCTCGCGCTCCAGCAATACCACTTCACCATTC
Source organism: Dendrobates tinctorius (assembly GCF_039654945.1). NCBI lineage: Eukaryota > Metazoa > Chordata > Amphibia > Anura > Dendrobatidae > Dendrobates > Dendrobates tinctorius. The sequence goes on along the minus strand of NW_027362197.1, from coordinate 584,063 downwards.
TTCACAAAAGGGGGCGCGAGGACGGGAATGATAATGGGTTATCCCGGCAAAGGGAGGTTGCGGAAGGGCGCGCGGTGGAACACAGTAATGTGATACCCCCTTGCGCCCTGTAAAGCAGAGCAGTGTGAGGGACGAGGGAGACTCCATTTTGGATTTATGAATTCAGGCCCCATGAATTATCCAGAGGTCTCCCTCCACTGCTGAAATGTGGCCTCCACCCTTGGGAAAAGTACACAATTCCCAAAAGATCCAAACTTCACCATTTTGCCAAAGAATTAGAGGCCACATGTTAATGAAGGCAGGGAGGACCCCCTGCTGCCTTTTGTGCAAGTCTGCTTATATCAAGGGAAAACTCCAGACTGAGCGTCACCAACATCGAGAGACAAATTATGAAAGTGCCGTGCGTCTCAAGGTAAAGTTAATATACTACAAGAGCGCTCGGAGCCCCCTGCACGCACCCCTGTGTCTCTTATTTCTCTAGCTGTCCCGGATGCCAAGCTATCGAGATTGGCTCTCCATAACCACTTAGCCTACCCAAGTTTGGACTTTACAGCTCTGGCGAAAATTAAGAGCCCACTGCGGTGTTTTATAAAAATCATCTCTCCATGTCTGACAGCCATTCCATTCCAGTGTCAGCTGAATTCCAACCAGAGGACACCTCATTCTACCTGCAATAGGACAAGCTGGATAGCCAAACAAGTGCTAGACAATGTCCTCAAAAATAGGAGCACAGAAAATAAATGGGAAATATTTAAATCCGTTTTACACTCCCACTGCGAGCTAGCCATACCGTACAGAAATAAAAGGGCTAGGAACAGGAGAACACCAATGTGGCTAAATAAGGATGTAAAAAGGGCAATAAATAACAAGAACAAGGCTAAAACAAGAAGGCAATGAAGAAACATTAAAAAGTTATAGAGAAAAAAATAAAATGTGTAAAAATCAAATACTTTTAGCAAAAGTGGAAACTGAGAGACTCATTGCTAAGGAAAGTAAAACAAACCCCAAACTATTGTTTAATTATATAAACAGTAAAAAGATTAAAATTGATGGTGTCGGCCCTTTAAGAACAATGAGGGTGAAATCATAGAGAGCGATGTGGGAAAAGCAAATGTTTAAAATACTTTTTTCTCAACAGTGTTCACACAGGAAAAGGATTTGCCAGGGGAAATGCAGAGTGATAATGTAAACTCCCCATTAAGTATTACCTGCCTAACCCAGGAAGAAGTGCAGAACCGCCTTAGTAAGATGAAAATGGACAAATCACCAGGCCCTGATGGCATTCACCCTCGGGTATTAAGGGAGTTAAGTAATGTGACAGACAGGCCTCTATTCCTTATATTTAAAGACTCTATAGAAACAGGGTCTGTTCCTTTTGATTGGCGGCAAGCAAATGTGGTACCAATATTCAAAAAGGGGTGTAAATGGGAACCTGGAAACTACAGGCCGGTAAGCTTAACATCTGTTGTGGGTAAAATTTTTGAAGGGTTTCTAAGGGATACCTTTATGGAATATCTCAATGTTAACCCTCCGTCAGGAACAATGGATCTGACAGGCGCAGCTCTTCTACTTTCATTTCTCCCTTCTCACCAGATTTTCAGGAAACCCCCTCCCTCTAGATAGTCTCCTGGCTCTAGCTGCTGTGTGAAACCTGATACCACAGTTGGTCTGCAGAGCTTCAGGAAGGAAGATATAGCTGTGCTGGCTTCTCAGGCTCATTGGTCCCGAACACATCACACTTTATAAGGTTGGTATGTAATGTTTTTAGTCATTACTATTGTTTATTTAGCTTGTTTTATGAATGGATAGAGAAAGGTTTGTGGATATTTCATATAAATAAGGCTTATTTTCTTACAAATGAAAGTGTGCTTCTCAGGAGTTTTGAAATTTGTGTATATCAAAGTTATTACTTTTATGTTGAGTAAATGGATTTGTTTTGCACCTGATAATGTGTAGTCTCTTTTATTACATCCCTATGAAGGTCTCTGATAACTTCTAGATCACTGAAATTGAGAAAATTAGATATTCTAGGCATTTTTCTAGCCTGCGCTTGACAGGCACATTGTTCCATTACGAGTTAGTGCGAATATTGTTCCTGACGGAGGGTTAATAAATGTTTAACTCCATATCAACATGGATTTATGAAGGATCGCTCCTGTCAGACTAACCTGATCAGCTTCTATGAGGATGTAAGCTCTCAAATGGACCCAGGAGAATCATTGGATGTCATTTATCTCGACTTCTCTACAGCATGTGACACTGTCCCACATAAAAGATTGGTAAGTAAGATGAGAAAGCTCGGGCTAGGGGAAAATGTGTGTAGATGGGTAGGTAGCTGGCTTAGTGATAGAAAGCAAAGAGTGGTTATTAATGGGGCATTCTCAGATTGGGCCAGGGTTACTAGTGGGGGACCACAGGGGTCTGTATTGGGCCCTCTACTATTTAATATATCTATTAATGATCTAGTGGATGGCTTACACAGTAAAATATCAGTATTTGCAGATGATACAAAACTATGTAAGGTAGTTAACACAAAGGAGGACAGTTTGCAACTACAGACAGATTTGAGTAAATTGGAGAATTGGGCTGAAAAATGGCAAATGAGGTTTAACACAGATAAGTGTAAGGTTATGCACATGGGAAGGAGAAACAGATGCTACAATTACTGACTAAATGGGAAACTGCTGGGGAAATCAGACATGGAAAAAGACTTGGGCATCTTAGTCAATAAGAAGCTAAACTGGAGTGCCCAGTGTCAGGCAGCTGCCACCAAAGCAAATAGGGTCATGGGATGCATTAGAAGAGGTCTGGGGACACGAGATGAAAACATAATTCTCCCTCTGTACAAATCACTCGTCAGACCACACATGGAGGATTGTGTGCAATTTTGGACGCCGGTGCTCAAGAAAGACATTACTGAACTTGAAAGGGTTCAAAGGCGGGTTACTAAAATGATAAATGGAGTTGGTTCACTACAATACCCAGAAAGGTTATCAAAATTAGGTCTATTTACTCTAGAAAAGAGAAGACTTAGGGGAGACCTAATATATATGTACAAGTATATCCGAGGGCAATACAGAGATCTCTCCAATGAACTGTTTGTACCAAGGATTGTGACAAGAACAAGGGGGCATTCTCTTCGTTTGGAGGAAAGACAATTTCTGCACCAGCATAGAAGAGGGTTCTTCACAGTAAGAGCAGTGAGGCTCTGGAATTCTCTCCTTGGAAGTGGTGATGGCCAACTCACTGAATGAATAATTTTAGAAAGGAATGGAGGCTTTTCTTGTGAGTAACAGTATAGAAGGTTACGAATAACAGAATATTATAGGTAGATGGTTGACCCAGTTTTGGGGAAGGAACTCTTTTGCCTATGGAGAAAATTGGCTTCTACTCTGCGGGTTTTTTGCCTTCCCCAGGATCAACAATGCAGAACAGCTGCACTAAAAATAGGCTGAACTGGATGGACATAAGGTCTTCCTTCAGCCTTCAAAACTATGTAACTATGTAATATCCCAAAAGTAATAGGATTGAAAAAAATAGAATTAGACTTACCGGTAATTCGGTTTCTAGAAACCTTCCACGACAGCATAGGAGGATGTCTCCATGCCCTAATGGGGGACAGGAAGCACGAGAGGTTAAAAGGTCCCACCCACCTCCCTCTCACCAGTGACTTATAACTGATTACCATAGCACTGGTTACCTTAAGATTCTCAGAATTTGTCCAAGAATGTAAGGAGGGAAATAGTGGTGTCGTGGAAGGTTTCTAGAAACCGAATTACCGGTAAGTCTAATTCTATTTTCTCTAGCAACCTTCCACGACAGCATAGGAGGCATAACAACCTATACTACACTAGGGGGGACAACAGCCTGAAGAACTTTTCGGCCAAAGACTAAATCCTTGTTGGACACAAGGTCTAATCTATAGTGTTTAGTAAAGGTATGTAAGGAGGACCATGTTGCTGCCTTACAAATCTGCTCTGAAGATGCGCCTGCCCTCTCAGCCCATGAAGTAGAGGTAGATCGTGTTGAATGCGCTTTGATCCCTATAGGGGGAGTGATGTTTTGCGCCAGAGATAGCGTTTTTAATCCAATCGGCAATGGTGTTTTTTGCCACCTTCTTTCCTTTGTTTGGACCAGAGGTATGGACAAATAGGCTGTGGTCGATTCTAAAGGATTTGGTACACTCCAAGTAGTGGAGAATTATACGTCTTACATCTAGCGTGTGGAACAACTCCTCTTTGGAGTTTGCTGGGTTCTGACAGAGAGAATGAAGGAAGAATTATATTCTGAGACCTATGAAAGTCAGACACAACCTTTGGTAGAAAAGATGGATCAAGGGAGAGAACTATGGAATCGTCTCTAATTGTTAGGTAGGTAGGGTTCCCTGACAGAGAGCTTGGAGTTCTCCTACTCGTCTTGCTGAGGTTATTGCTATAATGAAGTCTACTTTATAGGTGAGGAGCTGAGAAGTACAGGATGACAGGCTCAAAGGGTGATTGAGTGAGTCCCGTAAGTACCACATTCAAGTCCCATGGCGGAACTGAAACTAGTTTTTTTGGATGGATGTAGCCTAGCGGCTGATGTCATGAATCTTTTTATCCACCTGTGGTTAGCCAATCACAGTCACAGATAGAGCTAAATGCTGATACCTGTACTTTCAGTGTGCTAGGTTTTACACCTAGTTCCAGCCCCCTCTGTAAGAAATCCAGGATACGGGAAATGTTAGGGTTCTCTGGGTCGGGCAGGTCTGGCAGACACCATGAGGAGAACTTTTTCCATATTTTATATATGGCAATGGTGACCGGCTTCCAAGATTTCTGGAGGGTTTTAATTACCACCTCTGATAGCCCCTTGGCCCTCAAGATATGGGCTTCAGAAACCAGGCCGCTAACCTCATTCCCCGGAGGTTTGGGTGATATAGAGGGCCCTGCAAGAGAAGGTCGTCTTCTATGGGTAGGATGTATGACACGTCTACCTGTAGCTCTGTGATTAGCGAATACCAGCTCCTCTTTGGCCATAGCGGAGCTACTAAGATGGTCGGGGTGTGATCCTCCCGGATTTTCCTCAGGGTTGCAGCAAGGATTGGAACTGGCGGGAAGGCATATGCTAGATGGAACCTCCACTTGTGGGCGAAGGCGTCCACTCCCATGGATCTGTCCCTGGGGTTGAGGGAGAAGTAGTCTCTCACTTGAGCATTCTCTCCTGAGGCTAGTAGGTCCACCTCCGGGAGGCCCCACCTGCTGACTAGTGTTTGAAAGATTCTTCCATTCAGGGTCCACTCGCCGGGCTGGATGCGTTTTCTGCTCGGGAAATCTGCCTGAAGATTGGCCGTACCCTTCAGGTGGACCGCTGTCAGGGAACGGAGGTGTCAGTATTCCGGGTTTTCTAAATCACCTTGTGAATGAATTTGCCCTTTGTCAAGATGGAGGTTGCTGTTTTTGTGTACCCTACTTCCTGTTCATTTGTATAAAATCTGGCTCAGGTGCTGCCTTCCTTGCTGGAGTATTCTGCTTCCTTCAGCTGTGCTGCTTGTTTCTTAGTGTGCTTCTGCTGTGGCACTGGACATTCCCTGTTCTCTGTAGGAAAGCTGCACTCATCTTTGGAACTTAACCCTTGGTTCACTTTATCTGGTAAGAACTGTGTTCCTGAACTATGTCTGGTTCTTAACCCTTCACTCTCCCCAATGAGAGCAGTCGGAACTGTCACCAACCGTATGCTTTAACGTGAACCTGTTTCTGGACTCACCTGTGTTCACGCCACTCCTGGGATCAACTTGTAAATCAGCTTTTGGACTGTCCTGTTCTTTTGCTTGTCTGGGATTTACCTATAGACTTGTTCTGGACTTCCCTGTGCTTGCTACATACCTGGATTGGACTCTCTCTGCATTACTACGTTGTGAACTGCGCCACATCACCTGAGTGTTACACTCCCCTTTGGATCACATGTTTATGAGGACTCTGTCTTAGGAACTTTACTGAATTGCTATATAGCTTTAGGACTTGTCTCATTTCAGGTTATGAGCATACTGTTTTTGGGTGTCACTGCTGTTATAAAAATACACTATTTGCACTAAAGTAACCCGCTTCTGTCTGTTCATTGCCCCACGCTACCGTTCCTACAATAGTATTACAGGAGGTGTCTTTCGGCCCAGCAAAATATTCGGCCTGAGAGGCCCTCCAGGTTGCTGGACCTTGTGCCGCCCTGGTGCCTGAGATGTGCCACTGTTGCTATGTTGTCAGAGTAGACTCTGATATGTTGGTTTTGGATCAGGTGTCTTGCTGCCAGGAGAGCTTCCTCCACTGCTTTCAGCTCCCTGAAGTTTGAGGATCTTGCACTCATTTCCTGGCTACATAACCCTTGGAATGGCTGTCGAGACACTACCGCTCCCCAGCCTTTTTTGCTGGCGTCTGTCGTTACCGTAACCAAGGGGATCTGGGACCAGTTGATTCCCCTGCACAGGTTTTTGCGGTCCATCCACCATGCTAGCGAAGCCCTCACTATTCCTGGGGTCTGGACTCTTTTGTTCAGGTAGGTGTGATCCCTGTTCCAGTTTCTTAAGATATGAGACTGGAGTGTTCTGGAGTGGGCCTGCTCCCAGGGCACCGACTGGATGCAGGAGGTCATTAACCCTAGTATGGACATGGCTGACCTGAGGGTCGGGGACCTCTGTCCCCTGAAATCTGAAACTCTTGACATTATGGATCTCTGATGTTCCTCCAGGAGGAAGGACATTTGATTCTTTGAATCTAGTAGGATTCCTAAGAATTTTACCTTCTGAGAGGGTTGAATGTGATTTCTTTATATTTTGGATCCACCCCAATGATTGGAGAATGTCCAGAGTCTGAGCTACCTGGTCTTCCAGGGTCTGGTAGGAGGACCTTATTATCAGTAGGTCGTCCAGGTAAGGTACAATACATATACCCCGGCTTCTGATGTAGGACACGGCTTCTGTCATAATTTTGGAAAACACTCGAGGGGCAGGGGCAGGGAAGCACATTGTATTGAAAGTGCTTGACTTCCGGACCCTGACAAATCGCAAACCTCGGATACTTCCTATGGGAAGGATGTATGGGGATGTGGAAATAAGCATCCTTCAGATCTATGGTTGCCATGAAGTAAGACGGCCCTATCAGAGGAATGGCGGTCTTTACTGACTGCATCTTGAATTTGCGGTATGCAATGTGTTGGTTGAGGCCCTTCAGATTTATTATTATTCTTGCCTCCCCTGTGGGTTTTTTACTAGGAACAATCTGGAATAATGCCCCCTTCCTTGTTCCTCAACAGGGACCCGAGAGATGGCATTTAAGTGTAGAAGAAGCCGAATGCCGGATTTTAGTGCTGGGGTCTCCCGAGGTGGTAGGGAGGTAACTCTTATACCCCGCGGGGGGGGGGGGGATTCGAGCTCTAGCAGTAGGCCCTCTCTGATCACACTGAGGACCCAGGGGCTGTTGGAAATCAACTGCCAAGCAAGAAAAAACCTCAAAAGCCTTCCCCCGACCGGGGTCGAGTCATTGTTTTTCTTGTGGCTGCTGCTGCTGGGGGACCAGGATGTTCCTGCCTCTCCCTTTAGCATAGCTCCATCTTCCCGTCTTTCCCTTTCCTCGCGGTTGGGATGACTGACTCTGGGGGGCTCGAAAAAGACGCTTTCTTGTGGTCCTCTGCTCTGGAAGCACCTTTTTTTTATCTGTGGCCTTTTCTAGAATTTCATCTAAGGCCAGGCCGAAGACATGTTCGCCTTTGAAGGGTAAAGAGCAGAGTTTAACCTTGGATGTAACGTCCCCACTCCACGTTTTAAGCCAGAGGGCCCGCCTGGCGGAATTTGACTGGACCATAGCCCTGGCAGAGGCACAGATCATCTCCATTGATGCATTTGCCAGGAAACCCGTAGCTCTCTGCAAGATAGGAAGGGAGTTAAGGAGGTCACTCCTTGAGGTACCATGAGAAATATGGCTCTCTAGCTCCTCACTCCTCAATCCATTGGAAGAGGGATCTAGAGACACAAGTGGACGCGATTCCTGATTTTAAAGTAAAGGCCGAGGTTTCCCAGGCTTTTCTTAGGAGGCTTTCTGCTTTACGGTCCATCGGGTCTCTAAGCTGGGATGCATCATCAAACGGCAGAACCGTCTTTTTTACCACCCTTGCCACCTGGAAATCAACTTTCGGGATGTCCCATTTAAATTCCTCTCCCTCCAGGGGAAATCTATATTGGAGTTCTGAAGGGGCCGAGTAGCGTTTTTCTGGATACTCCCATTCCTGGGAAATCATATCTGCTACGCTCCTGTGAACTGAAAAACCTGTTCATTTAGGCCCCTCATATCCACCGAACATGCGATCCTGTGCTGTCTGCGTGACTGGTTCGTCCTCTAGGCCCATAGTGGCACGTACTGCACAGACCAGCTCCTTCACATATTCCATGGAAAGGAGGTACTTCCTAGTGTCGGCTGAGCTAGAGGTTCCCGGTTCCCAATTCTCGGATCCCAAATTGTTTGATCTTTCTGATTCGGACTCCGAATCCTCTATCTGAATCTTCCGTTTTTTTGCGGGTGGTGAGCCCACAATCGGAGGGAGTGGAGGTGGTGGAGGGGGGGTCAGGGCAGCTAAAGAGGTTTGAACCTGATGGGTAACCAAGCTGCGGATTTCGTCGATCAATGACGGGTGCTCAGCCCTAACTACCTTATCCGTGCAAGCTTGACATAGCTTCTTCTTCCACTTTGAGGGAAGTTTTGTGCTGCATATGGCATGTCATGATATGTATTTTTCCCCAATACTTTGCAATGTCTTGTGTATACCTGTAACAATATGTTTCCTTTCCCCATTGCCTGTGTCTCTGGGACTATAATGTAATTATGTAAGTAACCTGTCTCCTTTCCACAAGACTTGTGTATCTAGACCATAATTGAATTCAGGCTTGGGTCAACACAACTAGGGGAATCACCATTGTTCTCCTCAGCAGGGGGAGGACTCACAATACACATCCTCGTAGACACCTCGGAGCCATGCGATGGACCAAACCATTGACTAGGAGGTGGGAACTTCTACTCCCCTACACTTGGCCTGATCCCAGGAGCCCAAGAAAATGGACTTATGTGTGACCCATCAGATGTGAGTTGGATGCTGAAAGAGAAGGGCGAGGCTGTCTGAGGAAGCCTCGGCCTTAGTGTGATCGTGGCGGATTTCTGGGACTCTAAAAGGACTATGGTTTTGTGATCTGGCACAAGGATTGTCGGGAGGTGCCCCCGAATCAGTTTCCTGTGGACTTATTTTGGGACTCTGTAAATTACCTTCGTGTTGTTCCTGTGTTCTGGTCAATAAATCTGTTGGATCGTTCCCAGGCCTGTTGTCCCTCCTTGCTCTGGAGAATACTCCCGTCACATGGCACATTTGGCCGACTTGCTGGATGTATTGGTGCTCTTATGGGCAGACTTTTCTCCCTATGGAACAAGGGGGAGAAGTATTTTGAGGACCTATACCCTGGACCGCACCACTAGGACCCACCCTAGGACACTTACTGTGGCTGGGGCAGCGCTGGGCTCTGCAGACGCAGGGCAGGAAGAACCGTCCATGCTGACAGGGGATTTCATCTTACCTGTCGGCGTCTTCTGGCGAGGTAATAACAGGTTAACCCCACCCTCAGCGCAGTCATTTTTCATTCCCCTTCCTCCCCGGGTCCCGGAGCAGGCACAGCAGGCGCTGGCGACCTCCACGTGCCGGCATCTGGATGGAGGCCGCCATGACAGCTCGACTTCCACGTACCCCGGAAGTGGCCCGCGCGTGACGTCACTTCCGGGTATTGCACAGCATGCGCAGGAGGAGGAGAGACCAGAGAGCTGCGGGAGGCCTCCGGTCAGGGATCACTGGCCCGCTTTACTCCCCATAGGCCAGGTTTACATAGCGTTAATGCAGTCCGTTCAACGCATAGCATTGACGGACTGCATTAACGCTACCCCCATAACGCGATAGCGTTGTGTGATCCCGCTAGCGCAGATGCTTATCTGCGCTAGCAGTGACGGACCCTCAGACGCTGCAGACCGCATCCGAGGGTCCATCACAGAATGACAGCACATCGCTAACGCATGCCACTTATGACATGCGTTAGTGACAGGGCTGTGGAGTCGGTATAAAATGGACCGACTCCTAAAATATATAATAAATTGGGTACAGTAGTTCAATGCAGGATGTGCTGAATATTTTTTCATAGGAATTTGGGAAAGTTATGAAATGTCCTATAAATGACTGTTCTATTCCTGATCTAAGGCTACATTCACACACAGCGTTTTTGCTGCATTTTTTGAGGATACGTTTTTCAGTTGCAAAAGCAGATCAGCTTTTTAAAAAACCGCATCACCTGAAAGGTTTTTGAGCTCATAGATAATGTCTTCAATAGCAAAAGCAGATTAGAAATCTGCTCTATCCATCTATCCATTTATCCATATCTGTCTATCCATATCTTATCTGTACCAAATAGAATGAAAGCCGGGTAGCACACAGACTAACACTCCTTTTTTTTTTTTTTTTTTTTAGCACCAGTCAGGTACACCTCATAGCTGCCCAAAAGGACGCCCAGAACAGGCATTGCTCGTCTTCAGTAACATCAACATCAACTGATAGTTGGAATAAATAGACTGCATTTATCACCACATCTTCTTAAGGTGCAGGCTTTATTTTCAAGTGTAGGGGTGTGCAGTATGAGGTTCTGCAGCAGCTGAGGTGTGCAGTATGAGGTTCTGCAGCAGCTGAGGTGTCCATGGTGAACTCTAGCACCAGTGAAGCTCCTCCTCTACAGACAAGGGTACAACACAGACAAGTAAACATATATTCAGAAAGAAGGAAGGCACTTATCTCAGAAGAATTGCCAGAGTGAACAGGATAACTAGATTAAGGTAATTACTTCTTAAAGCATATTTAACCTTTCAAAAAACTGTGCATAAATCAATAGTCCAGTATACTGTATGTTCTCTCTGTATGCTTGATGCTTGTTTGTTTTTTCTTTGAGCTCATATACTTTTGGGAAGCTAGCTTTTATACAATATACATACATTATACAGGGAAAATACAGCAACAGGATTGATGAGGACTTATATGAGGACTTGTATAGGGTATAGAAGCCCAAACATCAGGTTATTAGCTCTGTTATCAGTTTCTTTGTTCCTGGAGTATGATACACAACAAACTTGCTCCCTCCCTCCTCCCCTCTTCATAGACTGTGAAGCATTTAGTGAGCTGTACCCTAATAAGAAAAGCCTTGGAAATTCAAAGTAAAGCTATCTCATAACATATTGTGTTTTACAAACTTTATATTTGTCATCTGTACTGTTGATTTATGCAAAGTTTGTTTTATTTCTATCTAAAATGATACAGTGGGGAAAGTATGTATTTGATACACTGTCGATTCCCACCTACAAAGAATGGAGAGGTCTGACATTTTTAATCATAGGTACACTTCAACTGAGAGAAACAGAATCTACAGGAAATGTATGACCTCTGTAACTGCAAACAAAGGTTTCTGTACCAAATATTAAGTTCTGTTTTTCTATTGTATCAAATACGTATTTCATTCAATAAAATGCATATTATTTAAATCATACAATGTGATTTTCTGGATTTTTTTAGTCTGTCTCTCACAGGTGAAGGGTACAATTGTAGACCTCTCCATTCTTTGTAGGTGGGAAAACATGCAAAATGGTCAGTGTATCAAATTCTTATTTTCCCCACTGTACATGGTTCCCTGTTCTTGCTGGAATTATAATATACATTATTTTATAGGACAAAATTATTTTGAGAGTGAATTTATATGATTACAAAATGTCTAAGAAGCTCCCCAATGAAGTCAGCTGTATTTGAGCATTTCACAGTGACTCAAGATGAAAAATATTTTGTCAATGTATGACAAGTGACCCAGAAGAAAACAAATGCTGTGATGCCAAAATCAGCGCATACTCAGGCAGTGATAAAAATGCTCCTACAAGAGCTTCCAATCTAAAAAGACATTTACAGCGCTTCCACCCAGAAGTTTTCAAAGCTGTGACTGAGAAAGATAGCAGCACCAAGAAACCCGTGTCCAGCTCTTCCTGCCAGGCAAAGGAGGAGGAAAGAGCATCTCAAACATCATTAACAAGATATTTTGTAAGTGACAAAGTTACTGTAACAATGACAGCAGATATGTTTAAAAGACAGCTCCTCCAGCTTGTTGTGAAGGACGGTCTACCATTATCACTATTTGCACGACCAGCTTTTACAGCTCTTAATGGAGAAATGGCCGCAAAGTTGGTGTTTCTCTGGAAAGAGAAAGTATTAGAAAATTAGTGATTGAAGCCCTTAACCAAAAGGAAGATCTTAAAAAGACTCTCAAAAGACGCTTCATGTTTCTTACACTGGACGCCTGCACACGTCACAGAGTGAACTATTTTGCCATCAATGTTCGATATGTTTGTGACAACAAAGAAATTGTTACCAAGACGCTGGCAGTAAAAGATACTAAAGCTCATCACAGCAGCCAGTTTCTCCAGGCCTTAGTGGAAAAAGTTCTGCAAGATTACGAACTCAAAGAACAGGTTCTTGCTATTGTAACGGACAATGCTTCACACATAAGTACAATTACACTGATGAATGAGAATAATGAACAACAGCTAGAGGAACATTTAGGATTCAGTATGAGATGGAAGGCCACAGTGCTCTTCATGTAACCGAGGAACCAACAGATATTACTACAGAAGAACAGCAAAATTATACTGTAGAAATAGATGATCTTGTTGAAGCTGCTTCACACCTCTTTCCTATTCATCACATGCGCTGTGTTGTGCACACGCTGCAGCTGGCAATAAGAGAGAGTCTGCAAGAGGGACATGCTGGAAATCTGATTGGAAAAGTGAGGAAATTGGTTATTGCCGCCAGAACCCCTAAAATTGAATCATAGAATCGTAGAGTTGGAAGGGACCTCCTGGGCCATCTGGTCCAACCCCCTGCTCAAAGCAGGATTCGCTAAATCATCCCAGTCAGATGTCTGTCCAGCCTCTGTTTGAAGACTTCCATTGAAGGAGAACTCACCACTTCTCGTGGCAGCCTGTTCCACTCATTGATCACTCTAACTGTCAAAAAGTTTTTTCTAATATCTAATCTGTGTCTCTTCCCATTCAGTTTCATCCCATTGCTTCTAGTCTTTCCTTGTGCAAATGAGAATAAAGTTGATCCTTCTACAATGTGACAGCCCTTTAGATATTTGTAGACAGCTATTAAGTCTCCTCTCAGTCTTCTCTTTTGCAAACTAAACATTCCCAAATCCTGCAACCTTTCCTCATAAGACAGGGTTTGCAGACCGGTCACCATTCTGGTCGCTCTTTTCTGAACTTGCTCCAGTTTGTTGATGTCTTTTTTAAAATGTGGTGCCCAAAACTGGACACAATATTCCAGATGAGGTCTGACCAAAGAGGAGTAGAGGGAAATAATGACTTCACGTGATCTAGACTGTATGCTTCTGTTAATACATCCTAGAATTGCATTTGCCTTTTTTGCTGCTGCATCACACTGTTGACTCATATTCAGTCTGTGATCTATTAGTATACCCAAGTCTTTTTCACATGTGCTGTCACTTAGCCCTATTCCTCCCATTCTATATATGCTTTTTTCATTTTTATTGCCCAGATGTAGTACTTTGCATTTCTCCCTGTCAAAAACCATTCTGTTAGTTGCTGCCCACTTCTCCAGTTTATTTAAATCTTTTTGAATCCTCTCTCTCTCTTCTCTAGTATTAGCTATCCCTCCTAGCTTTGTGTCATCAGCAAATTTAATCAGTTTACCCTCAATTCCTTCATCTAAATCATTGATAAAGATGTTGAACAATACAGGGCCCAGGACAGAGCCCTGTGGTACCCCACTTGAGACATTCTTCCAACTGGATGTGCAGCCATTTACGACCACTCTTTGGGTCCGATCACTAAGCCAGTTATGAATCCACCTAACAGTTGCCTTGTCCATTCCATACTTAGTCATTTTTTCAATAAGGATTGTATGAGAGACTTTGTCAAATGCTTTGAAGTCAAGATATACTATATCTACAGCATTTCCTTGATCCACCCAATCAGTGATACCGTCATAGAAGGAAATTAAGTTAGTCTGACATGACTTATTAGTTAGAAACCCATGCTGACTCTGTTTAATCACTTCATTCTTATCCAGGTATTGACATACATGTTGTTTAATAATTTGTTCAAAGATCTTTCCTGGTATAGAAGTCAGACTCACCGGCCTATAGTTACCTGGGTCCACCTTCTTCCCCTTTTTGAAGATAGGAACAACATTTGCTCTTCTCCAGTCTTCTGGCACTTCTCCTGTTCTCCAAGAATTTTCAAAGATTATGGAGAGGGGTTCAAAAATTTCTTCTGCTATCTCCTTCAGTACTCTGGGGTGTAATTCATCTAGACCTGGAGACTTGAATTCATTTAGGTTAGCTAAGTGTTTCCTCACTATCTTTCTGTTTATAGATATCCTGGATTCTTCTATTCCTTTAATAGGACAGTGAATAACAGTTGATGTTGCATTTCCTTTCTGAGAGAAAACAGATGCAAAATAGGAATTTAAAAGTTCAGCCTTCTCAACATCCTGTCTTACCATTTCATCATTTTCATCCTGTAAAAATCCTATAGCATCTTTGACTTTTCTTTTACTTTTGACATATCCCCAAAATCCTTTATTATTGCTTTTGACATCTCTTGCAAGCCTCAGTTCATTTTCAGCTTTAGCTAATCTGATTTGTGCCCTGCAGGTACTGCAGACAGCATTATATTCTTCTTTAGATATGCCTCCCTCTTTCCATTTTATAAACATTTTTTTCTTCCTTTTTAGCATGTGCTTAAGTTCTGTGTTCATCCATCCTGGTTTCCTTAAATGCTTCCTATTCTTCCCTCTTTTCGGAATTGTTAACAACTGTGCTTTGAGAATTTCATTTTTCAAGATTTCCCATCCTTCCTGGACATTTTTGTCTTTAAGGATATCCAGCCATTGGATCCCTCCAATTCTCTTTCTGAATCCCTTAAAATCTGCCTTTCTGAAATCTAACCTTGACGTCTGAGTCTTCACAGGTCTTCCACCTCTAGTTATCCAAAATTCTAAAATAGCATGGTCGCTACCTCCTAGGGTCCCAGCCACTTTTACCTCCTCAACCATTTCCTCCCTGTTTATAAGGATTAGATCCAAGGTAGCAGTTCCCCTTGTTTTCTCCCTTACCTTTTGGAAGATAAAGTTGTCAGCAAGAGAGGATAAGAGGATTCCATCTTGAAGAGACGTGCTGGGAAAGGGGCAATTGTTGATCAAGCCACTCGGTGGGGCAGCACCTATATAATGACTGAGCGATTGCTTGAACTAAAACAGTTTCTTACAGATATGATGAACCCTCAGGTAACCCTAAATGAAGGTCACTGGACACAGGTGGCTGAATTGAAGGAATTGCTTAACCAAAAATTACAAGCTGAGGATTTAACTCCTGGCATTTTCTATATCAATAATTTTTATTAAGATTTTATATAAAACAGATTATACACCACAACAAACATGCGGACAGTTGAAAAATGTTTCCTATAACAGCAGGACAATAAAATTCAAAGTAAAAACAGATAACAGCTGAAAATTCTGCATAGTAGGGTTAGGGGATACAACATAGGAAGCAAGGGTAGGGATGATAGGTAATAAGATCACAGGTCCACCAATCAGGACTGGAAGGACGAGAATTTGGACACGACCCAGGGGAACCAGCGATTCCTTATTTTATTTTTGGTAAACATATCTGAGGTCAGAAGGAGCTCGTATTGGTAATGTTTATTGATTTTTTGGATAATTTCCAATTTAGAGGGGATAGTTATTTCTCTCCAGTGGTCTGCCAGACACATACGTGCTGCTATTAGAATGTGTGATACAATTGGTCTCAAATCGCCAGGGAATATATGTAAACCGATCCCCAAAACTGCTAGCAGACCGCTCAAACTTCCAGCCAGGCCTGTAACTGAGGTAATAATGTTAGACACTTCCCAAAAAGGCCGGATGAGCGGGCAATCCCACCACACGTGTGCTAGGGAACCAACACCCGAGCAGCCCTTCCAGCAGGATCGCGGATAGGAACCACGGAATTTGGAAATCTTCAGCGGGGTGTAATACCAGTCAAAGTGAACTTTCTTAAGCTGCTCAAGATGATTGATACAGGAGGAATATTTCTGCAAGTCGCCAGAAGCGGACCACCATGGGTCCGGGGTTGAGGAGAAAGCAAGAGCCCCTTCCAAGCGCTTTATACTGTATACGCTTGTTTAGGACCATTACCGGGGGAATTAAACACTTTATATACTACCGAGAGGCCGTGTTTTTGAGAGGAGGAAGAACTAAAAAACAGCTGTATTGGCGAGCAAACAGCATTATGGCAGGATAAGGGAAATACACATGAATTTAAAAAATGCCGAATTTGCAGGTACTGGTAGAAGTTATTTCTGTGAAGGCCAAATTCATCCATTAGGACAGAGAAAGGTTTCAACTCCTGAATTAAGAGGAAATCTTTCATGACCAAAATACCATTCCCCACCCAATTGCCTAACGTGAGGCCATCCACATGAAGCTCCGAGGCTCTAATAGAGAGAGACTTAAATTTAATCACCTGACGAGAAGAGACCAGATCAGACCAGTAAGAAAATGCCACTTCCATTGTCTGCAAGGGAAGAGAGGGGGCAAAGGAACTAAGCACTCGGGCCTCCAGTAGAAATCTCAAAGTCCCACGCGGGGCCAAGTATTTCTCCACAAGCACCCATTTGTGAGTACTAGAATCATCATACCACTCCCTTAACGCCTCTAGAACTGCTGCTTTATGGTACAAATAAAAATTCGGGACCCCCAGACCACCATGTGAATAACTATCAAATAAGGTAGACATACCAACCCTAGGTTTCTTTCCTGCCCAAATAAATCTGCTCACAACTGCCTGCAGAAGAGAGAGAAACCTCTTGGGGAACCTCAAGGGAAGACAACGGAATAAATAATTTTTGGTAGGAACATCATCTTAACTATCTGAATGCGCGCCATCCAGGAAAGGGGTAAATGTATTTGATTGTCTATCTCCTTTCGAATAGAATCAAGCAGAGTATTAAAATTCTGTTTGACAATATTGGAAAGTTTACAAATCCTTAGTCCTAGGTACGAGAAGCCGTCCCGGGCCCAAGTATATGGGACAAGTGAGGAGATGCTATTTCTAACAGATGGTGGAACATTAACCGAGAAGAGAACTGATTTTCCTTCGTTTAGCTTGTAATATGAAATCTTAGAAAATTCAAGGAGAGCGTTTTTGATCCCTATCAGTGCAAGAGAGAATTACATCGTCTGCATATAGACCGATCTTATGCTCTACAGGGCCTATTTTAACTCCAGAGATTTCCGGGTTGAGCCTAATGGACTCCACCAGGGGCTCCATGACTAAAGCAAAAATTATAGGGGAAAGGGGGCAACCCTGGCGGGTCCCATTAGTCAGGTCAAATCTATCAGAATAGAAGCCAGCTGCACAGACCGAAGCATTTGGTTTTTTGTATAAAGCCATAATAGCACCCTTTATATTACCAGAGAAACCAAATGTGTCCAAAACGGCATCCACATAGCCCCAGTGTAGCCTGTCAAGCGCTTTTTCCGCATCTAGAGATAGGAATACACCAGGGGTACCACTGGACTCAAGAAAATCCATCAAATCAATCACTCTTCTAGTGCCATCTCTAGCCTGCCTCCCTGGGATAAATCCCACTTGGTCAGGGGAGACCAGGGCTGGCAAAACTGAGAGGAGTCTATTAGCCCAGACTTTTGCATATAACTTCACATCACAATTCAAAAGAGAGATAGGTCTGAAGTTACCAGGAGAGGTTGGGGGCTTCCCCGGTTGAGGAATAGTAGTGATTGTCGCAGCCAAGCTTTCATATTGGATATCAGATGAGTCCCTCCATAGTGAGAACGTTCTAACCAAAAATGGAGCCAAGATGTGCGCAAACTGGCGGTAGTAAGAATTAGAAAAACCATCTCGCCCGGGGCAGAAAGTCTCTTAGAGGAATTAATAACCCGAACTACTTCCTCCTCAGGAAGGGGGGCATTAAGAGCAGCCAGAGCCGTGGGGGAAAGTTTGGGCAAATTTAGTTTAGCAAGGAAAGAAGAAATTTCACCCTTCGTGGGCTGGTGTGTTTTAGGATCTGACTTTTGATTATATAGGTGGGAATAGTATTCTTTAAACTCATTAGCTATATGAGTAGGGTTTAAAACTTTGGACCCGTCGGGCTTAATCAAAAAGGGAATGGCCATCCGAGCCTCCCTTTTCTTTACTCGACTTGCTAGGACCCTACCGGCCCTATCACCCAAGCTATAGAATTTGGATTTAAGCTTTTTTAGATTTTTTTCATAGGAATACAGCATAATTGATCTCAGCTGATCTCTCAGACCTCTAATAGAGTCAAGGAAAATGTCAGAGGGGTGGGCCTTGTTTGCCCTTTTCAGGAGCTGGAGTTTATAGACAAAATAACATTAAATGTTTTTAACCTTTCCCTTTTCTCCATTGCTGCAATTTTGATGAGGACACCTCTAGCAAAGGCCTTATGGGCCGCCCAAAGAGTTTCATCCGAGACCATTTGATCATTAATGGCAAAAAATTCTTTTAATTGCCGAGCGATTTCATCGCTGGTATCTTGGTTAGTGAGGATATAATCATTCAGTTTCCATTTGGAAGGAGACCGGGTTGGACCCCCGTCTGAAATTGTTAACATAACGGGCGCGTGGTCCGACCACGTAATGGGGCCAATGTTAATCTGGTCACAACCCAACAGTAACGAATCATCTACTAAGATATAATCTATTCTAGAGTAGGTATTAAACCTTAGGGAGTGAAAAGAGTAGTCTCTCTCTCTCCTGCATGAGCATATCGCCATATATCATGAAGACGAAACTCACGGATCAGGTGGCCCATCTCTTTTCTGGCCGGGGCTTGGTGGGAACAATCTAGGAATTTACACATAGCGACATTAAAGTCTCCGCATATCACCGAGGAACCCTTTGCTATTCCCCTAAAAGTCTCCAAAAATTTACGTATGAATCTCAACTGGCCCACATTGGGAGCATACACCGAAGCAATAGTAAATTGCACATTGTTTAGTAGACCAATTAAAATGACATATCTCCCCTCAATGTCCCCCACCACCCTTTCAAGCTGGAAGGCTACAGAGCTTTTAATGAGGATTCCCACACCCGCCCTTTTGTGGACATTATTGGCAAAAAACTGATGAGGATAATTAACATTTTTCATTCTACCATTATCCTGGGCTAATAAATGTGATTCTTGAATGCACAAAACATCACTACTCGCCTTCCCTGCCTCCTTCCAGACCCATGACCTTTTATGCGGAGAATTTAATCCCTTCACATTTAGAGACAATACCTTTAACCCCATGGTATGTAAGGCCAGAAGTGGTTGTGATAGCTGAGAATCTGCTTCCTTTGGAGTATTAACCCTGCAGAAAGAAACGGTACAAACAGGCAAGACCTATCAACAAATAACATGACATAACAATTAAAAAAAACTGAGAAACAAGTTGCTCCTCACATAACATGACGGAGCTACACAAGGACTGACAAGCAGTCAAAGCAGTAAGAGCGAAAAAAAGACGCTCGTGGGGAAGGAACTGCAGGTGGGCTGGATGCGGCCACAAAATGTAGTAGCCAGCACCCTCTGCAGAAACAAAAATAAAATCCAGAAAAATGGAGACCACAACCTCAAAAGGCGAAAGTTATGGGAACTTCAAGCTTTAAACCATTCAGGGTTAATTCTCCTGTTTTGGGGTGGACCTTTATCCAAGGAAGATGGCGGAGGGGGTGGAATATCCCAGTCCTCAAACACTTTCCCAAGTTGCGCAGTAGAGAAGCAAACCCGAGTGTTACCATTTTTACTGACAATGAGCTTGATAGGGAAACCCCAACGATATATAATGCCTTTATCCCGTAGAATCTTTGTAAAAGGGGTGAATTCTCTCCTCGCAAGCGTGCCAGCTGAGAGGTCTGGGAATACCGAGGCGCGAGCAAATCTGTCTGGCAGGGAAGGTTTCTTGTTTAAACCCAGCAGGAAGGCCTCCTTTGTTTTATAGAAGTGAATGCAGGCAATAGTATCTCTGGGAATCTAAGGGTTAAGTCCTCGAGGCTTAGGGATTCTGTGAATCCGGTCCACTAAGATATCTTTCCCTTCTGCTTGAGGCACAACAGCTTGAATAAAGTCCTGTAACAGGGGGAGCAAATCTTTATCATGTACTTCTTCTGGTATTCCTCTTCTAACATTGTTTCTCCTGGATCTGTCCTGCAGGTCCAGCATTTTAGATGTTAACTTGCGGACTTCAGCTTTGAGCTCCTCATGCTCATCTATCAGTGCATTGTGGGACCCTGTTAACGCCTCCATTTTGTTCTCTAAATGATCTGTGCGGTTCCCTATAGCTCCTACTTCCCCCTTCAGCTCTGCCAACATGCTCTTTATATCATTTTGCATAGATTTCCTGAAAGCTGCAAAGAGGGATTTCATCTCCTTCGTGACAGGCTGGTGGTCAGGGCTTGCCATTTCCACAGTGCCCGCATTCTCTGTGGAGCCTTCTCTGCTTGAGGCAGAGGAAGTAGCAGAACATGCTGATCCTGCAGACTTTGCAGCATGAGGGGAGGCAGCAGCCATCTTAGAACTCCTCTCCAGTCTGGAGCCTCTGGTAAAGAAGTCAGATACCTTTCTGGGGGAGCTCCGGAGACCGGTTTTGGACCACCTCATCTGATCCCAGGGTGATACTAAGTGCCTGGAGAAAGATTCACCGCTGAAGGAACTGCCGGTAAGATGTGTGAGCCGCTTCACCGCCTGAAGTCGTCAGAGCTCCTGGATTATGTGACCAGCACCATGCTCTGCTAGGCCATGCCCCACTCCTGGCATTTTCATAAGGGAGTGGAAGAACTTGCTATTTTGCTTGTCCCAAAGAGTAGGTTTAATCGCAGATGGCATTTCAGCTTCAATGAAACGGAGAGAGACACAGCTATTGGAAAGTAAAATTCTTCTGGCAGCTGTTTATGTGGACCCAAGTCATCGTATACTGCTGGATGATCAACAGCTTACTAAAGGAAAAGAAGCTCTGACTGAGGTAGCAGTTAGGATGAGTGGCCTACAGGAGGACTGCCAGGTGCAAGAGGACTCGGGTCCTGACAGTGCTACTGCTGCCATATCTTCATCCTCATCAGATGAGGCGTTTGACTTTGACAAGTATTTGGATGATATGGAGCAGGCAAAGCGTTGCTGCAAGGAAAAAGATTTCACTCCGTCTCCTATAGCAGCAGATTGACCAGATTTTAGCAAAATGTTTCACTAGCTCTCAAAGAAATAGAAAAATTCAATCGTTCATCAAAACTGACTGTGCACGAGGCAATTCCTTTATACTTGGAAATTGTTAGAGATGTCCCCATGTGGTTACGGCTTTTCCTCCAACCCAAGTTACTGTAGAGAGGTTGTTCTCTGGCCTTAAAATTATTAGGTCAGATGTGAGGTCACCTATGAAGGAGGATCTGATGGAGGCAATTCTATTTCTCAGAAGAAATTCATAGACTGCACAAATGTTATTTAGTATGTTTTTGTTGAAAACTGTTTTTTTGCCACTTACATAGTTTATTACATAGCGATATATATATGTAATCGATATTACATAGTGTATTAGATATTTACAATTTATTACAGTTTTTTGTGTTCTAAAGTTGTATTCCAATAAATATATATTCTGTTCTATCTAAATGTCTTGATTATTGTATCATAGAAATGATTAAATGTCTGATGTTCACATTGTACTACAATACACTTTTTCACTTGAATATAAGCAATATATGTGGGAGTCAGAGTCGGAGTAAGGGAAATTGAGTATTCGGAGTCGCAGGTTTGGCTTACCAACTCCACAGCCCTGGTTAGTGATGCGCTCGTCTATAGGAGCGCATGGGTGCGTTAACGCATCCGTTACATAGCGTTAATGCCGAGCTGTATGTATCGGTCCAGCCCCAGCGAGCCCGTTGAGACGTCAGTCGTCCCGTTTGGACCTCCCGCTAGGAAGTTATGACCCATCCTAGATATTGGGAATTATTTCAGCTAAGAGGTCAAGGGAGAATTCAGTCCAACCCAGAGGGGCAGTGGTGAATATGGGAGGGGGCCAGCTAGGGGATAAAAGCTAGCTACACACCTTTAGCCATTGGCTGTAATCTCTGTATATTACTCTGTATATATCTGTATTATCCAGCTGACTGCTGCCCCATCCTGTGCCCTCCCTGTATCTGCACCTCTGGCTGTAATCTCTGTATATTACTCTGTATATATCTGTATTATCCAGCTGACTGCTGCTCCATCCTGTGCCCTCCCTGTATCTGCACCTCTGGCTGTAATCTCTGGATATTTCTCTGTACATATCTGCATTATCCAGCTGACTGCTGCCCCATCCTGTGCCCTCCCTGTATCTGCACCTCTGGCTGTAATCTCTGTATATTACTCTGTATATATCTGCATTATCCAGCTGACTGCTGCCCCATCCTGTGCCCTCCCTGTATCTGCACCCCTGGCTGTAATCTCTGTATATTACTCTGTATATATCTGTATTATCCAGCTGACTGCTGTCCCATCCTGTGCCCTCCCTGTATCTGCACCTCTGGCTGTAATCTCTGGATATTACTCTGTATATATCTGTATTATCCAGCTGACTGCTGCTCCATCCTGTGCCCTCCCTGTATCTGCACCTCTGGCTGTAATCTCTGGATATTTCTCTGTACATATCTGTATTATCCAGCTGACTGCTGTCCGACCTGTGCCCTCCCTGTATCTGCACCTCTGGCTGTAATCTCTATATATTACTCTGTATATATCTGCATTATCCAGCTGACTGCTGCCCCATCCTGTGCCCTCCCTGTATCTACACCTCTGGCTGTAATCTCTGTATATTACTCTGTATATATCTGTATTATCCAGCTGACTGCTGTCCCATCCTGTGCCCTCCCTGTATCTGCACCTCTGGCTGTAATCTCTGTATATTACTCTGTATATATCTGTATTATCCAGCTGACTGCTGTCCCATCCTGTGCCCTCCCTGTATCTGCACCTCTGGCTGTAATCTCTGTATATTAGAATCATAGAATCATAGAATCGTAGAGTTGGAAGGGACCTCCTGGGCCATCTGGTCCAACCCCCTGCTCAAAGCAGGATTCGCTAAATCATCCCAGTCAGATGTCTGTCCAGCCTCTGTTTGAAGACTTCCATTGAAGGAGAACTCACCACTTCTCGTGGCAGCCTGTTCCACTCATTGATCACTCTAACTGTCAAAAAGTTTTTTCTAATATCTAATCTGTGTCTCCTCCCATTCAGTTTCATCCCATTGCCTCTAGTCTTTTCTTGTGCAAATGAGAATAAAGTTGATCCTTCTACAATGTGACAGCCCTTTAGATAGTTGTAGACAGCAATTAAGTCTCCTCTCAGTCTTCTCTTTTGCAAACTAAACATTCCCAAATCCTGCAACCTTTCCTCATAAGACAGGGTTTGCAGACCGGTCACCATTCTGGTCGCTCTTTTCTGAACTTGCTCCAGTTTGTTGATGTCTTTTTTAAAATGTGGTGCCCAAAACTGGACACAATATTCCAGATGAGGTCTGACCAAAGAAGAGTAGAGGGAAATAATGACTTCACGTGATCTAGACTGTATGCTTCTGTTAATACATCCTAGAACTGCATTTGCCTTTTTTGCTGCTGCATCACACTGTTGACTCATATTCAGTCTGTGATCTATTAGTATACCCAAGTCTTTTTCACATGTGCTGTCACTTAGCCCTATTCCTCCCATTCTATATATGCTTTTTTCATTTTTATTGCCCAGATGTAGTACTTTGAATTTCTCCCTGTTAAAAACCATTCTGTTAGTTACTGCCCACTTCTCCAGTTTATTTAAATCTTTTTGAATCCTCTCTCTCTCTTCTCTAGTATTAGCTATCCCTCCTAGCTTTGTGTCATCAGCAAATTTAATCAGTTTACCCTCAATTCCTTCATCTAAATCGTTGATAAAGATGTTGAACAATACAGGGCCCAGGACAGAGCCCTGTGGTACCCCACTTGAGACATTCTTCCAACTGGATGTGCAGCCATTTACGACCACTCTTTGGGTCCGATCACTAAGCCAGCTATGAATCCACCTAACAGTTGCCTTGTCCATTCCATACTTAGTCATTTTTTCAATAAGGATTGTATGAGAGACTTTGTCAAATGCTTTGCTGAAGTCAAGATATACTATATCTACAGCATTTCCTTGATCCACCCAATCAGTGATACCGTCATAGAAGGAAATTAAGTTAGTCTGACATGACTTATTAGTTACAAACCCATGCTGACTCTGTTTGATCACTTCATTCTTATCCAGGTATTGACTTAAATGTTGTTTAATAATTTGTTCAAAGATCTTTCCTGGTATAGAAGTCAGACTCACCGGCCTATAGTTGCCTGGGTCCACCTTCTTCCCCTTTTTGAAGATAGGAACAACATTTGCTCTTCTCCAGTCTTCTGGCACTTCTCCTGTTCTCCAAGAATTTTCAAAGATTATGGAGAGTGGTTCAGAAATTTCTTCTGCTATCTCCTTCAGTACTCTGGGGTGTAATTCATCTGGACCTGGAGACTTGAATTCATTTAGGTTAGCTAAGTGTTATATATCTGTATTATCCAGCTGACTGCAGTCCCATCCTGTGCCCTCCCTGTATCTGCACCTCTGGCTGTAATCTCTGTATATTACTATGTATATATCTGTATTATCCAGCTCAATGCTGTCCCATCCTGTGCCCTCCCTGTATCTGCACCTCTGGCTGTAATCTCTGGATATTACTCTGTATATACAGTGCCTACAAGTAGTATTCAACCCCCTGCAGATTTAGCAGGTTTGATAAGATGCAAATAAGTTAGAGCCTTCAAACTTCACACAAGAGCAGGATTTATTAACAGATGCATAAATCTTACAAACCAAAAAGTTATGTTGCTCAGTTAAATTTTAATAAATTTTAAACATAAAAGTGTGGGTCAATTATTATTCAACCCCTAGGTTTAATATTTTGTGGAATAACCCTTGTTTGCAATTACAGCTAATAATCGTCTTTTATAAGACCTGATCAGGCCGGCACAGGTCTCTGGAGTTATCTTGGCCCACTCCTCCATGCAGATCTTCTCCAAGTTATCTAGGTTCTTTGGGTGTCTCATGTGGACTTTAATCTTGAGCTCCTTCCACAAGTTTCCAATTGGGTTAAGGTCAGGAGACTGACTAGGCCACTCCAACACCTTGATTTTTTGCCTCTTGAACCAGGCCTTGGTTTTGTTGGCTGTGTGCTTTGGGTCATTGTCTTGTTGGAAGATGAAATGACGACCCATCTTAAGATCCTTGATGGAGGAGCGGAGGTTCTTGGCCAAAATCTCCAGGTAGGCCGTGCTATCCATCTTCCCATGGATGCGGACCAGATGGCCAGGCCCCTTGGCTGAGAAACAGCCCCACAGCATGATGCTGCCACCACCATGCTTGACTGTAGGGATGGTATTCTTGGGGTCGTATACAGTGCCATCCAGTCTCCAAACGTCACGTGTGTGGTTGGCACCAAAGATCTCGATCTTGGTCTCATCAGACCAGAGAACCTTGAACCAGTCTGTCTCAGAGTCCTCCAAGTGATCATGAGCAAACTGTAGACGAGCCTTGACATGACGCTTTGAAAGTAAAGGTACCTTACGGGCTCGTCTGGAACGGAGACCATTGCGGTGGAGTACGTTACTTATGGTATTGACTGAAACCAATGTCCCCACTGCCATGAGATCTTCCCGGAGCTCCTTCCTTGTTGTCCTTGGGTTAGCCTTGACTCTTCGGACAAGCCTGGCCTCGGCACGGGAGGAAACTTTCAAAGGCTGTCCAGGCCGTGGAAGGCTAACAGTAGTTCCATAAGCCTTCCACTTCCGGATGATGCTCCCAACAGTGGAGACAGGTAGGCCCAACTCCTTGGAAAGGGTTTTGTACCCCTTGCCAGCCTTGTGACCCTCCACGATCTTGTCTCTGATGGCCTTGGAATGCTCCTTTGTTTTTCCCATGTTGACCATGTATGAGTGCTGTTCACAAGTTTGGGGAGGGTCTTAAATAGTCAGAAAAGGCTGGAAAAAGAGATAATTAATCCAAACATGTGAATCTCATTGTTCTTTGTGCCTGAAATACTTCTTAATACTTTAGGGGAACCAAACAGAATTCTGGTGGTTTGAGGGGTTGAATAATAAATGACCCTCTGAATAAACTTTTCACAATTTAAAAAAAAATTAAACAAAGAAATAACATTCTTTTTTGCTGCAGTGCATTTCACACTTCCAGGCTGATCTACAGTCCAAATGTCACAATGCCAAGTTAATTCCGAATGTGTAAACCTGCTAAATCTGCAGGGGGTTGAATACTACTTGTAGGCACTGTATCTGTATTATCCAGCCGACTGCTGTCCCATCCTGTGCCCTCCCTGTATCTGCACCTCTGGCTGTAATCTCTGGATATTACTCTGTATATATCTGTATTATCCAGCTGACTGCTGCCCCATCCTGTGCCCTCCCTGTATCTGCACCCCTGGCTGTAATCTCTGTATATTACTCTGTATATATCGGTATTATCCAGCTGACTGCTGTCCCATCCTGTGCCCTCCCTGTATCTGCACCTCTGGCTGTAATCTCTGGATATTACTCTGTATATATCTGTATTATCCAGCTGACTGCTGTCCCATCCTGTGCCCTCCCTGTATCTGCACCTCTGGCTGTAATCTCTGTATATTACTCTGTATATATCTGTATTATCCAGCTGACTGCAGTCCCATCCTGTGCCCTCCCTGTATCTGCCCCTCTGGCTGTAATCTCTGGATATTACTCTGTATATATCTGTATTATCCAGCTGACTGCTGCTCCATCCTGTGCCCTCCCTGTATCTGCACCTCTGGCTGTAATCTCTGTGTATTACTCTGTATATATCTGTATTATCCAGCTGACTGCTGCTCCATCCTGTGCCCTCCCTGTATCTGACCCCCTGGCTGTAATCTCTGGATATTTCTCTGTATATATCTGTATTATCCAGCTGACTGCTGCTCCATCCTGTGCCCTCCCTGTATCTGCACCTCTGGCTGTAATCTCTGTATATTACTCTGTATATATCTGAATTATCTAGCTGACTGCTGTCCCATCCTGTGCCCTCCCTGTATCTGCACCTCTGGCTGTAATCTCTGGATATTTCTCTGTATATATCTTATATCTGTATTATCCAGCTGACTGCTGTCCCATCCTGTGCCCTCCCTGTATCTGCACCTCTGGCTGTAATCTCTATATATTACTCTGTATATATCTGCATTATCCAGCTGACTGCTGCCCCATCCTGTGCCCTCCCTGTATCTGCACCTCTGGCTGTAATCTCTGTATATTACTCTGTATATATCTGTATTATCCAGCTGACTGCTGTCCCATCCTGTGCCCTCCCTGTATCTGCACCTCGGGCAGTAATCTCTGTATATTACTCTGTATATATCTGTATTATCCAGCTGACTGCTGTCCCATCCTGTGCCCTCCCTGTATCTGCACCTCGGGCAGTAATCTCTGTATATTACTCTGTATATATCTGTATTATCCAGCTGACTGCTGTCCCATCCTGTGTCCTCCCTGTATCTGCACCTCTGGCTGTAATCTCTGTATATTACTCTGTATATATCTGTATTATCCAGCTGACTGCTGTCCCATCCTGTGCCCTCCCTGTATCTGCACCTCTGGCTGTAATCTCTGTATATTACTCTGTATATATCTGTATTATCCAGCTGACTGAAGTCCCATCCTGTGCCCTCCCTGTATCTGCACCTCTGGCTGTAATCTCTGTATATTACTATGTATATATCTGTATTATCCAGCTCAATGCTGTCCCATCCTGTGCCCTCCCTGTATCTGCACCTCTGGCTGTAATCTCTGGATATTACTCTGTATATATCTGTATTATCCAGCCGACTGCTGTCCCATCCTGTGCCCTCCCTGTATCTGCACCTCTGGCTGTAATCTCTGGATATTACTCTGTATATATCTGTATTATCCATCTGACTGCTACTCCATCCTGTGCCCTCCCTGTATCTGCACCTCTGGCTGTAACCTCTGTATATTACTCTGTATATATCTGTATTATCCAGCTGACTGCAGTCCCATCCTGTGCCCTCCCTGTATCTGCACCTCTGGCTGTAATCTCTGTATATTACTCTGTATATATCTGTATTATCCAGCTGAATGCTGTCCCATCCTGTGCCCTCCCTGTATCTGCACCTCTGGCTGTAATCTCTGTATATTACTCTGCATATATCTGTATTATCCAGCTGACTGCTGCCCCATCCTGTGCCCTCCCTGTATCTGCACCTCTGGCTGTAATCTCTGTATATTACTCTGTATATATCTGTATTATCCAGCTGACTGCTCTCCCATCCTGTGCCCTCCCTGTATCTGCACCTCTGGCTGTAATCTCTGTATATTACTCTGTATATATCTGTATTATCCAGCTGACTGCTCTCCCATCCTGTGTCCTCCCTGTATCTGCACCTCTGGCTGTAATCTCTGGATATTTCTCTGTATATATCTTATATCTGTATTATCCAGCTGCCTGCTGTCCCATCCTGTGCCCTCCCTGTATCTGCAGCTCTGGCTGTAATCTCTGTATATTACTCTGTATATATCTGCATTATCCAGCTGACTGCTGCCCCATCCTGTGCCCTCCCTGTATCTGCACCTCTGGCTGTAATCTCTGTATATTACTCTGTATATATCTGTATTATCCAGCTGATTGCTGTCCCATCCTGTGCCCTCCCTGTATCTGCACCTCTGGCTGTAATCTCTGTATATTACTCTGTATATATCTGCATTATCCAGCTGACTGCTGCCCCATCCTGTGCCCTCCCAGTATCTGCACCTCTGGCTGTAATCTCTGTATATTACTCTGTATATATCTGTATTATCCAGCTGACTGCTGT
Source organism: Dendrobates tinctorius (assembly GCF_039654945.1). Classification (NCBI taxonomy): domain Eukaryota; kingdom Metazoa; phylum Chordata; class Amphibia; order Anura; family Dendrobatidae; genus Dendrobates; species Dendrobates tinctorius. The sequence goes on along the minus strand of NW_027362197.1, from coordinate 555,003 downwards.
CCCATCCTGTGCCCTCCCTGTATCTGCACCTCTGGCTGTAATCTCTGTATATTACTCTGTATATATCTGTATTATCCAGCTGACTGCTGTCCCATCCTGTGCCCTCCCTGTATCTGCACCTCTGGCTGTAATCTCTGTATATTACTCTGTATATATCTGTATTATCCAGCTGACTGCTGTCCCATCCTGTCCCCTCCCTGTATCTGCACCTCTGGCTGTAATCTCTGTATATTACTCTGTATATATCTGTATTATCCAGCTGACTGCAGTCCCATCCTGTGCCCTCCCTGTATCTGCACCTCTGGCTGTAATCTCTGTATATTACTCTGTATATATCTGTATTATCCAGCTGACTGCTGCCCCATCCTGTGCCCTCCCTGTATCTGCCCCTCTGGCTGTAATCTCTGTATATTACTCTGTATATATCTGTATTATCCAGCTGACTGCTGCCCCATCCTGTGCCCTCCCTGTATCTGCACCTCTGGCTGTAATCTCTGGATATTTCTCTGTATATATCTTATATCTGTATTATCCAACTGACTGCTGTCCCATCCTGTGCCCTCCCTGTATCTGCACCTCTGGCTGTAATCTCTGTATATTACTCTGTATATATCTGTATTATCCAGCTGACTGCTGTCCCATCCTGTGCCCTCCCTGTATCTGCACCTCTGGCTGTAATCTCTGTATATTACTCTGTATATATCTGTATTATCCAGCTGACTGCTGTCCCATCCTGGGCCCTCCCTGTATCTGCACCTCTGGCTGTAATCTCTGTATATTACTCTGTATACACTCACTGGCCACTTTATTAGGTACACCTGTCCAACTGTGTGTTAAGACTTAATTTCTAATCAGCCAATCACATGGCGGCAACTCAGTGCATTTAGGCATGTAGACATGGTCAAGACAATCTCCTGCAGTTCAAACCGAGCATCAGTATGGGGAAGAAAGGTGATTTGAGTGCCTTTGAACGTGGCATGATTGTTGGTGCCAGAAGGGCTGGTCTGAGAATTTCAGAAACTGCTGATCTACTGGGATTTTCACGCACAACCATCTCTAGGGTTTACAGAGAATGGTCCGAAAAAGAAAAAAAATCCAGTGAGCGGCAGTTCTGTGGCCGGAAATGCCATGTTGATGCCAGAGGTCAGAGGAGAATGGGCAGACTGGTTCGAGCTGATAGAAAGGCAACAGTGACTCAAATTGCCACCCGTTACAACCAAGGTAGGCAGAAGAGCATCTCTGAACGCACAGTGCGTCGAACTTTGAGGCAGATGGGCTACAGCAGCAGAAGACCACACTGGGTACCACTCCTCTCAGCTAAGAACAGGAAACTGAGGCTACAATTTGCACAAGCTCATCGAAATTGGACAGTAGAAGATTGGAAAAACGTTGCCTGGTCTGATGAGTCTCGATTTCTGCTGCGACATTCGGATGGTAGGGTCAGAATTTGGCGTAAACAACATGAAAGCATGGATCCATCCTGCCTTGTATCAACGGTTCAGGCTGGTGGTGGTGGTGTCATGGTGTGGGGAATTTTTTCTGGGCACTCTTTGGGCCCCTTGGTACCAATTGAGCATCGTTGCAACGCCACAGCCTACCTGAGTATTGTTGCTGACCATGTCCATCCCTTTATGACCACAATGTACCCAACATCTGATGGCTACTTTCAGCAGGATAATGCGCCATGTCATAAAGCTCGAATCATCTCAGATTGGTTTCTTGAACATGACAATGAGTTTACTGTACTCAAATGGCCTCCTCAGTCACCAGATCTCAATCCAATAGAGCATCTTTGGGATGTGGTGGAACGGGAGATTCGCATCAGGGATGTGCAGCCGACAAATCTGCGCCAACTGTGTGATGCCATCATGTCAATATGGTCCAAAATCTCTGAGGAATGCTTCCAGCACCTTGTTGAATCTCTGCCACGAAGAATTGAGGCAGTTCTGAAGGCAAAAGGGGGTCCAACCCCTTACTAGCATGGTGTACCTAATAAAGTGGCCAGTGAGTGTATATCTGTATTATCCAGATGAATGCTGTCCCATCCTGTGCCCTCCCTGTATCTGCACCTCTGGCTGTAATCTCTGGATATTACTCTGTATTTATCTGTATTATCCAGCTGACTGCTGTCCCATCCTGTGCCCTCCCTCTATCTGCACCTCTGGCTGTAATCTCTGGATATTACTCTGTATATATCTGTATTATCCAGCTGACTGCTGCTCCATCCTGTGCCCTCCCTGTATCTGCACCTCTGGTTGTAACCTCTGTATATTACTCTGTATATATCTGTATTATCCAGCTGACTGCTGCCCCATCCTGTGCCCTCCCTGTATCTGCCCCTCTGGCTGTAATCTCTGTATATTACTCTGTATATATCTGTATTATCCAGCTGACTGCTGCCCCATCCTGTGCCCTCCCTGTATCTGCACCTCTGGCTGTAATCTCTGGATATTTCTCTGTATATATCTTATATCTGTATTATCCAGCTGACTGCTGTCCCATCCTGTGCCCTCCCTGTATCTGCACCTCTGGCTGTAATCTCTATATATTACTCTGTATATATCTGTATTATCCAGCTGACTGCTGTCCCATCCTGTGCCCTCCCTGTATCTGCACCTCTGGCTGTAATCTCTGGATATTACTCTGTATATATCTGTATTATCCAGCTGACTGCTGTCCCATCCTGTGCCCTCCCTGTACCTGCACCTCTGGCTGTAATCTCTGGATATTACTCTGTATATATCTGTATTATCCAGCTGACTGCTGTCCCATCCTGTGCCCTCCCTGTATCTGCACCTCTGGCTGTAATCTCTGTATATTACTCTGTATATATCTGTATTATCCAGCTGACTGCAGTCCCATCCTGTGCCCTCCGTGTATCTGCCCCTCTGGCTGTAATCTCTGTATATTACTCTGTATATATCTGTATAATCCAGCTGACTGCTGCCCCATCCTGTGTCCTCCCTGTATCTGCACCTCTGGCTGTAATCTCTGTGTATTACTCTGTATATATCTGTATTATCCAGCTGACTGCTGTCCCATCCTGTGCCCTCCCTGTATCTGCACCTCTGGCTGTAATCTCTGGATATTACTCTGTATATATCTGTATTATCCAGCTGACTGCTGCTCCATCCTGTGCCCTCCCTGTATCTGCCCCTCTGGCTGTAATCTCTGGATATTACTCTGTATATATCTGTATTATCCAGCTGACTGCTGCCCCATCCTGTGCCCTCCCTGTATCTGCACCTCTGGCTGTAATCTCTGTATATTACTCTGTATATATCTGTATTATCCAGCTGACTGCTGTTCCATCCTGTGCCCTCCCTGTATCTGCACCTCTGGCTGTAATCTCTGTATATATCTGTATTATCCAGCTGACTGCTGTCCTATCCTGTGCCCTCCCTGTATCTGCACCTCTGGCTGTAATCTCTGTATATTACTCTGTATATATCTGTATTATCCAGCTGACTGCTGCCCCATCCTGTGCCCTCCCTGTATCTGCCCCTCTGGCTATAATCTCCGTATATTACTCTGTATATATCTCTATTATCCAGCTGACTGCTGCCCCATCCTGTGCCCTCCCTGTATCTGCACCTCTGGCTGTAATCTCTGTATATTACTCTGTATATATCTGTATTATCCAGCTGACTGCTGCCCCATCCTGTGCCCTCCCTGTATCTGCACCTCTGGCTGTAATCTCTGTATATTACTCTGTATATATCTGTATTATCCAGCTGACTGCTGTCCCATCCTGTGCCCTCCCTGTATCTGCACCTCTGGCTGTAATCTCTGTATATTACTCTGTATATATCTGTATTATCCAGCTGACTGCTGTCCCATCCTGTGCCCTCCCTGTATCTGTACCTCTGGTTGTAATCTTTGTATATTACTCTGTATATATCTGTATTATCCAGCTGACTGCTGTCCCATCCTGTGCCCTCCCAGTATCTGCACCTCTGGCTGTAATCTCTGTATATTACTCTGTATATATCTGTATTATCCAGCTGACTGCTGTCCCATCCTGTGCCCTCCCAGTATCTGCACTTCTGGCTGTAATCTCTGTATATTACTCTGTATATATCTGTATTATCCAGCTGACTGCTGTCCCATCCTGTGCCCTCCCTGTATCTGTACCTCTGGTTGTAATCTCTGTATATTACTCTGTATATATCTGTATTATCCAGCTGACTGCTGTCACATCCTGTACCCTCCCTGTATTTGCACCTCTGGTTGTAATCTCTGTATATTACTCTGTATATATCTGTATTATCCAGCTGACTGCTGTCCCATCCTGTGCCCTCCCTATATTTGCACCTCTGGCTGTAATCTCTGGATATTACTCTGTATATATCTGTATTATCCAGCTGACTGCTGTCCCATCCTGTGCCCTCCCTTTATTTGCACCTCTGGCTGTAATCTCTGTATATTACTCTGTATATATCTGTATTATCCAGCTGACTGCTGTCCCATCCTGTGCCCTCCCAGTATCTGCACCTCTGGCTGTAATCTCTGGATATTACTCTGTATATATCTGTATTATCCAGCTGACTGCTGTCTCATCCTGTGCCCTCCCTGTATCAGCACCTCTGGCTGTAATCTCTGTATATATCTGTATTATCCAGCTGACTGCTGTGCCATCCTGTGCCCTCCCTGTATCTGCACCTCTGGCTGTAATCTCTGGATATTACTCTGTATATATCTGTATTATCCAGCTGACTGCTGCTCCATCCTGTGCCCTCCCTGTATCTGCACCTCTGGCTGTAACCTCTGTATATTACTCTGTATATATCTGTATTATCCAGCTGACTGCTGCCCCATCCTGTGCCCTCCCTGTATCTGCCCCTCTGGCTGTAATCTCTGTATATTACTCTGTATATATCTGTATTATCCAGCTGACTGCTGCCCCATCCTGTGCCCTCCCTGTATCTGCACCTCTGGCTGTAATCTCTGGATATTTCTCTGTATATATCTGTATTATCCAGCTGACTGCTGTCCCATCCTGTGCCCTCCCTGTATCTGCACCTCTGGCTGTAATCTCTATATATAACTCTGTATATATCTGCATTATCCAGCTGACTGCTGCCCCATCCTGTGCCCTCCCTGTATCTGCACCTCTGGCTGTAACCTCTGTATATTACTCTGTATATATCTGTATTATCCAGCTGACTGCTGCTCCATCCTGTGCCCTCCCTGTATCTGCACCTCTGGCTGTAATCTCTGTATATTACTCTGTATATATCTGTATTATCCAGCGACTGCTGTCCCATCCTGTGCCCTCCCTGTATCTGCCCCTCTGGCTGTAATCTCTGTATATTACTCTGAATATATCTGTATTATCTAGCTGACTGCTGTCCCATCCTCTGCCCTTCTTGTATCTGCACCTCTGGCTGTAATCTCTGTATATATCTGTATTATCCAGCTGACTGCTGTCCCATCCTGTGCCCTCCCTTTATCTGCACCTCTGGCTGTAATCTCTGTATATTACTCTGTATATATCTGTATTATCCAGCTGACTGCTGTCCTATCCTGTTCCCTCCCTGTATCTGCACCTCTGGCTGTAATCTCTGTATATTACTCTGTATATATCTGTATTATCCAGCTGACTGCTGTCCCATCCTGTGCCCTCCCTGTATCTGTACCTCTGGCTGTAATCTCTGTATATTACTCTGTATATATCTGTATTATCCAGCTGACTGCTGCCACATCCTGTGCCCTCCCAGTATCTGCACCTCTGGCTGTAATCTCTGTATATTACTCTGTATATATCTGTATTATCCAGCTGACTGCTGTCCCATCCTGTGCCCTCCCAGTATCTGCCCCTCTGGCTGTAATCTCTGTATATTACTCTGTATATATCTGTATTATCCAGCTGACTGCTGTCCCATCCTGTGCCCTCCCTGTATTTGCACCTCTGGCTGTAATCTCTGTATATTACTCTGTATATATCTGTATTATCCAGCTGACTGCTGTCCCATCCTGTGCCCTCCCTATATTTGCACCTCTGGCTGTAATCTCTGGATATTACTCTGTATATATCTGTATTATCCAGCTGACTGCTGTCCCATCCTGTGCCCTCCCTTTATCTGCACCTCTGGCTGTAATCTCTGTATATTACTCTGTATATATCTGTATTATCCAGCTGACTGCTGTCCCATTCTGTGCCCTCCCAGTATCTGCACCTCTGGCTGTAATCTCTGGATATTACTCTGTATATATCTGTATTATCCAGCTGACTGCTGTCTCATCCTGTGCCCTCCCTGTATCTGCACCTCTGGCTGTAATCTCTGTATATATCTGTATTATCCACCTGACTGCTGTCCAATCCTGTGCCCTCCCTGTATCTGCACCTCTGGCTGTAATCTCTGTATATTACTCTGTATATATCTGTATTATCCAGCTGACTGCTGTCCCATCCTGTGCCCTCCCTGTATCTGCACCTCTGGCTGTAATCTCTATATATATCTGCATTATCCAGCTGACTGCTGCCCCATCCTGTGCCCTCCCTGTATCTGCACCTCTGGCTGTAATCTCTGTATATTACTCTGTATATATCTGTATTATCCAGCTGAATGCTGTCCCATCCTGTGCCCTCCCTGTATCTGCACCTCTGGCTGTAATCTCTGGACATTACTCTGTATATATCTGAATTATCCAGCTGACTGCTGTCCCATCCTGTGCCCTCCCTGTATCTGCACCTCTGGCTGTAATCTCTGGATATTACTCTGTATATATCTGTATTATCCAGCTGACTGCTGCTCCATCCTGTGCCCTCCCTGTATCTGCACCTCTGGCTGTAACCTCTGTATATTACTCTGTATATATCTGTATTATCCAGCTGACTGCTGCCCCATCCTGTGCCCTCCCTGTATCTGCCCCTCTGACTGTAATCTCTGTATATTACTCTGTATATATCTGTATTATCCAGCTGACTGCTGCCCCATCCTGTGCCCTCCCTGTATCTGCACCTCTGGCTGTAATCTCCGGATATTTCTCTGTATATATCTTATATCTGTATTATCCAGCTGACTGCTGTCCCATCCTGTGCCCTCCCTGTATCTGCACCTCTGGCTGTAATCTCTATATATTACTCTGTATATATCTGCATTATCCAGCTGACTGCTGCACCATCCTGTGCCCTCCCTGTATCTGCACCTCTGGCTGTAATCTCTATATATTACTCTGTATATATCTGCATTATCCAGCTGACTGCTGCCCCATCCTGTGCCCTCCCTGTATCTGCACCTCTGGCTGTAATCTTTGTATATTACTCTGTATATATCTGTATTATCCAACTGACTGCTGCCCCATCCTGTGCCCTCCCTGTATCTGCACCTCTGGCTGTAATCTCCGGATATTTCTCTGTATATATCTTATATCTGTATTATCCAGCTGACTGCTGTCCCATCCTGTGCCCTCCCTGTATCTGCACCTCTGGCTGTAATCTCTGGATATTACTCTGTATATATCTGTATTATCCAGCTGACTGCTGTCCCATCCTGTGCCCTCCCTGTACCTGCACCTCTGGCTGTAATCTCTGGATATTACTCTGTATATATCTGTATTATCCAGCTGACTGCTGTCCCATCCTGTGCCCTCCCTGTATCTGCACCTCTGGCTGTAATCTCTGTATATTACTCTGTATATATCTGTATTATCCAGCTGACTGCAGTCCCATCCTGTGCCCTCCGTGTATCTGCCCCTCTGGCTGTAATCTCTGTATATTACTCTGTATATATCTGTATAATCCAGCTGACTGCTGCCCCATCCTGTGTCCTCCCTGTATCTGCACCTCTGGCTGTAATCTCTGTGTATTACTCTGTATATATCTGTATTATCCAGCTGACTGCTGTCCCATCCTGTGCCCTCCCTGTATCTGCACCTCTGGCTGTAATCTCTGGATATTACTCTGTATATATCTGTATTATCCAGCTGACTGCTGCTCCATCCTGTGCCCTCCCTGTATCTGCCCCTCTGGCTGTAATCTCTGTATATTACTCTGTATATATCTGTATTATCCAGCTGACTGCTGTCCTATCCTGTGCCCTCCCTGTATCTGCACCTCTGGCTGTAATCTCTGTATATTACTCTGTATATATCTGTATTATCCAGCTGACTGCTGCCCCATCCTGTGCCCTCCCTGTATCTGCCCCTCTGGCTATAATCTCCGTATATTACTCTGTATATATCTCTATTATCCAGCTGACTGCTGCCCCATCCTGTGCCCTCCCTGTATCTGCACCTCTGGCTGTAATCTCTGTATATTACTCTGTATATATCTGTATTATCCAGCTGACTGCTGCCCCATCCTGTGCCCTCCCTGTATCTGCACCTCTGGCTGTAATCTCTGTATATTACTCTGTATATATCTGTATTATCCAGCTGACTGCTGTCCCATCCTGTGCCCTCCCTGTATCTGCACCTCTGGCTGTAATCTCTGTATATTACTCTGTATATATCTGTATTATCCAGCTGACTGCTGTCCCATCCTGTGCCCTCCCTGTATCTGTACCTCTGGTTGTAATCTCTGTATATTACTCTGTATATATCTGTATTATCCAGCTGACTGCTGTCCCATCCTGTGCCCTCCCAGTATCTGCACCTCTGGCTGTAATCTCTGTATATTACTCTGTATATATCTGTATTATCCAGCTGACTGCTGTCCCATCCTGTGCCCTCCCAGTATCTGCACTTCTGGCTGTAATCTCTGTATATTACTCTGTATATATCTGTATTATCCAGCTGACTGCTGTCCCATCCTGTGCCCTCCCTGTATCTGTACCTCTGGTTGTAATCTCTGTATATTACTCTGTATATATCTGTATTATCCAGCTGACTGCTGTCACATCCTGTACCCTCCCTGTATTTGCACCTCTGGTTGTAATCTCTGTATATTACTCTGTATATATCTGTATTATCCAGCTGACTGCTGTCCCATCCTGTGCCCTCCCTATATTTGCACCTCTGGCTGTAATCTCTGGATATTACTCTGTATATATCTGTATTATCCAGCTGACTGCTGTCCCATCCTGTGCCCTCCCTTTATTTGCACCTCTGCCTGTAATCTCTGTATATTACTCTGTATATATCTGTATTATCCAGCTGACTGCTGTCCCATCCTGTGCCCTCCCAGTATCTGCACCTCTGGCTGTAATCTCTGGATATTACTCTGTATATATCTGTATTATCCAGCTGACTGCTGTCTCATCCTGTGCCCTCCCTGTATCAGCACCTCTGGCTGTAATCTCTGTATATATCTGTATTATCCAGCTGACTGCTGTGCCATCCTGTGCCCTCCCTGTATCTGCACCTCTGGCTGTAATCTCTGGATATTACTCTGTATATATCTGTATTATCCAGCTGACTGCTGCTCCATCCTGTGCCCTCCCTGTATCTGCACCTCTGGCTGTAACCTCTGTATATTACTCTGTATATATCTGTATTATCCAGCTGACTGCTGCCCCATCCTGTGCCCTCCCTGTATCTGCCCCTCTGGCTGTAATCTCTGTATATTACTCTGTATATATCTGTATTATCCAGCTGACTGCTGCCCCATCCTGTGCCCTCCCTGTATCTGCACCTCTGGCTGTAATCTCTGGATATTTCTCTGTATATATCTGTATTATCCAGCTGACTGCTGTCCCATCCTGTGCCCTCCCTGTATCTGCACCTCTGGCTGTAATCTCTATATATAACTCTGTATATATCTGCATTATCCAGCTGACTGCTGCCCCATCCTGTGCCCTCCCTGTATCTGCACCTCTGGCTGTAACCTCTGTATATTACTCTGTATATATCTGTATTATCCAGCTGACTGCTGCTCCATCCTGTGCCCTCCCTGTATCTGCACCTCTGGCTGTAATCTCTGTATATTACTCTGTATATATCTGTATTATCCAGCGACTGCTGTCCCATCCTGTGCCCTCCCTGTATCTGCCCCTCTGGCTGTAATCTCTGTATATATCTGTATTATCCAGCTGACTGCTGTCCCATCCTGTGCCCTCCCTTTATCTGCACCTCTGGCTGTAATCTCTGTATATTACTCTGTATATATCTGTATTATCCAGCTGACTGCTGTCCTATCCTGTTCCCTCCCTGTATCTGCACCTCTGGCTGTAATCTCTGTATATTACTCTGTATATATCTGTATTATCCAGCTGACTGCTGTCCCATCCTGTGCCCTCCCTGTATCTGTACCTCTGGCTGTAATCTCTGTATATTACTCTGTATATATCTGTATTATCCAGCTGACTGCTGCCACATCCTGTGCCCTCCCAGTATCTGCACCTCTGGCTGTAATCTCTGTATATTACTCTGTATATATCTGTATTATCCAGCTGACTGCTGTCCCATCCTGTGCCCTCCCAGTATCTGCCCCTCTGGCTGTAATCTCTGTATATTACTCTGTATATATCTGTATTATCCAGCTGACTGCTGTCCCATCCTGTGCCCTCCCTGTATTTGCACCTCTGGCTGTAATCTCTGTATATTACTCTGTATATATCTGTATTATCCAGCTGACTGCTGTCCCATCCTGTGCCCTCCCTATATTTGCACCTCTGGCTGTAATCTCTGGATATTACTCTGTATATATCTGTATTATCCAGCTGACTGCTGTCCCATCCTGTGCCCTCCCTTTATCTGCACCTCTGGCTGTAATCTCTGTATATTACTCTGTATATATCTGTATTATCCAGCTGACTGCTGTCCCATTCTGTGCCCTCCCAGTATCTGCACCTCTGGCTGTAATCTCTGGATATTACTCTGTATATATCTGTATTATCCAGCTGACTGCTGTCTCATCCTGTGCCCTCCCTGTATCTGCACCTCTGGCTGTAATCTCTGTATATATCTGTATTATCCACCTGACTGCTGTCCAATCCTGTGCCCTCCCTGTATCTGCACCTCTGGCTGTAATCTCTGTATATTACTCTGTATATATCTGTATTATCCAGCTGACTGCTGTCCCATCCTGTGCCCTCCCTGTATCTGCACCTCTGGCTGTAATCTCTATATATATCTGCATTATCCAGCTGACTGCTGCCCCATCCTGTGCCCTCCCTGTATCTGCACCTCTGGCTGTAATCTCTGTATATTACTCTGTATATATCTGTATTATCCAGCTGAATGCTGTCCCATCCTGTGCCCTCCCTGTATCTGCACCTCTGGCTGTAATCTCTGGATATTACTCTGTATATATCTGAATTATCCAGCTGACTGCTGTCCCATCCTGTGCCCTCCCTGTATCTGCACCTCTGGCTGTAATCTCTGGATATTACTCTGTATATATCTGTATTATCCAGCTGACTGCTGCTCCATCCTGTGCCCTCCCTGTATCTGCACCTCTGGCTGTAACCTCTGTATATTACTCTGTATATATCTGTATTATCCAGCTGACTGCTGCCCCATCCTGTGCCCTCCCTGTATCTGCCCCTCTGACTGTAATCTCTGTATATTACTCTGTATATATCTGTATTATCCAGCTGACTGCTGCCCCATCCTGTGCCCTCCCTGTATCTGCACCTCTGGCTGTAATCTCCGGATATTTCTCTGTATATATCTTATATCTGTATTATCCAGCTGACTGCTGTCCCATCCTGTGCCCTCCCTGTATCTGCACCTCTGGCTGTAATCTCTATATATTACTCTGTATATATCTGCATTATCCAGCTGACTGCTGCCCCATCCTGTGCCCTCCCTGTATCTGCACCTCTGGCTGTAATCTTTGTATATTACTCTGTATATATCTGTATTATCCAACTGACTGCTGCCCCATCCTGTGCCCTTCCTGTATCTGCACCTCTGGCTGTAATCTCCGGATATTTCTCTGTATATATCTTATATCTGTATTATCCAGCTGACTGCTGTCCCATCCTGTGCCCTCCCTGTATCTGCACCTCTGGCTGTAATCTCTATATATTACTCTGTATATATCTGCATTATCCAGCTGACTGCTGCCCCATCCTGTGCCCTCCCTGTATCTGCACCTCTGGCTGTAATCTTTGTATATTACTCTGTATATATCTGTATTATCCAACTGACTGCTGTCCCATCCTGTGCCCTCCCTGTATCTGCACCTCTGGCTGTAATCTCTGGATATTACTCTGTATATATCTGTATTATCCAGCTGACTGCTGTCCCATCCTGTGCCCTCCCTGTATCTGCACCTCTGGCTGTAATCTCTCTATATTACTCTGTATATATCTGTATTATCAATCTGACTGCAGTCCCATCCTGTGCCCTCCCTGTATCTGCCCCTCTGGCTGTAATCTCTGTATATTACTCTGTATATATCTGTATTATCCAGCTGACTGCTGTCCCATCCTGTGCCCTCCCAGTATCTGCACCTCTGGCTGTAATCTCTGGATATTACTCTGTATATATCTGTATTATCCAGCTGACTGCTGCCCCATCCTGTGCCCTCCCTGTATCTGCCCCTCTGACTGTAATCTCTGTATATTACTCTGTATATATCTGTATTATCCAGCTGACTGCTGCCCCATCCTGTGCCCTCCCTGTATCTGCACCTCTGGCTGTAATCTCCGGATATTTCTCTGTATATATCTTATATCTGTATTATCCAGCTGACTGCTGTCCCATCCTGTGCCCTCCCTGTATCTGCACCTCTGGCTGTAATCTCTATATATTACTCTGTATATATCTGCATTATCCAGCTGACTGCTGCCCCATCCTGTGCCCTCCCTGTATCTGCACCTCTGGCTGTAATCTCTATATATTACTCTGTATATATCTGCATTATCCAGCTGACTGCTGCCCCATCCTGTGCCCTCCCTGTATCTGCACCTCTGGCTGTAATCTTTGTATATTACTCTGTATATATCTGTATTATCCAACTGACTGCTGCCCCATCCTGTGCCCTCCCTGTATCTGCACCTCTGGCTGTAATCTCCGGATATTTCTCTGTATATATCTTATATCTGTATTATCCAGCTGACTGCTGTCCCATCCTGTGCCCTCCCTGTATCTGCACCTCTGGCTGTAATCTCTATATATTACTCTGTATATATCTGCATTATCCAGCTGACTGCTGCCCCATCCTGTGCCCTCCCTGTATCTGCACCTCTGGCTGTAATCTTTGTATATTACTCTGTATATATCTGTATTATCCAACTGACTGCTGTCCCATCCTGTGCCCTCCCTGTATCTGCACCTCTGGCTGTAATCTCTGGATATTACTCTGTATATATCTGTATTATCCAGCTGACTGCTGTCCCATCCTGTGCCCTCCCTGTATCTGCACCTCTGGCTGTAATCTCTCTATATTACTCTGTATATATCTGTATTATCAATCTGACTGCAGTCCCATCCTGTGCCCTCCCTGTATCTGCCCCTCTGGCTGTAATCTCTGTATATTACTCTGTATATATCTGTATTATCCAGCTGACTGCTGTCCCATCCTGTGCCCTCCCAGTATCTGCACCTCTGGCTGTAATCTCTGGATATTACTCTGTATATATCTGTATTATCCAGCTGACTGCTGTCTCATCCTGTGCCCTCCCTGTATCTGCACCTCTGGCTGTAATCTCTGTATATATCTGTATTATCCACCTGACTGCTGTCCCATCCTGTGCCCTCCCTGTATCTGCACCTCTGGCTGTAATCTCTGTATATTACTCTGTATATATCTGTATTATCCAGCTGACTGCTGTCCCATCCTGTGCCCTCCTTGTATCTCTACCTCTGGCTGTAATCTCTGGATATTACTCTGTATATATCTGTATTATCCAGCTGACTGCTGTCCCATCCTGTGCCCTCCCTGTATCTGCACCTCTGGCTGTAATCTCTATATATTACTCTATATATATCTGCATTATCCAGCTGACTGCTGCCCCATCCTGTGCCCTCCCTGTATCTGCACCTCTGGCTGTAATCTCTGTATATTACTCTGTATATATCTGTATTATCCAGCTGAATGCTGTCCCATCCTGTGCCCTCCCAGTATCTGCACCTCTGGCTGTAATCTCTGGATATTACTCTGTATATATCTGTATTATCCAGCTGACTGCTGTCCCATCCTGTGCCCTCCCTGTATCTGCACCTCTGGCTGTAATCTCTGGATATTACTCTGTATATATCTGTATTATCCAGCTGACTGCTGCTCCATCCTGTGCCCTCCCTGTATCTGCACCTCTGGCTGTAACCTCTGTATATTACTCTGTATATATCTGTATTATCCAGCTGACTGCTGCCCCATCCTGTGCCCTCCCTGTATCTGCCCCTCTGGCTGTAATCTCTGTATATTACTCTGTATATATCTGTATTATCCAGCTGACTGCTGCCCCATCCTGTGCCCTCCCTGTATCTGCACCTCTGGCTGTAATCTCCGGATATTTCTCTGTATATATCTTATATCTGTATTATCCAGCTGACTGCTGTCCCATCCTGTGCCCTCCCTGTATCTGCACCTCTGGCTGTAATCTCTATATATTACTCTGTATATATCTGCATTATCCAGCTGACTGCTGCCCCATCCTGTGCCCTCCCTGTATCTGCACCTCTGGCTGTAATCTCTATATATTACTCTGTATATATCTGCATTATCCAGCTGACTGCTGCCCCATCCTGTGCCCTCCCTGTATCTGCACCTCTGGCTGTAATCTTTGTATATTACTCTGTATATATCTGTATTATCCAACTGACTGCTGTCCCATCCTGTGCCCTCCCTGTATCTGCACCTCTGGCTGTAATCTCTCTATATTACTCTGTATATATCTGTATTATCCAGCTGACTGCTGTCCCATCCTGTGCCCTCCCTGTATCTGCACCTCTGGCTGTAATCTCTGGATATTACTCTGTATATATCTGTATTATCCAGCTGACTGCTGTCCCATCCTGTGCCCTCCCTGTATCTGCACCTCTGGCTGTAATCTCTCTATATTACTCTGTATATATCTGTATTATCAATCTGACTGCAGTCCCATCCTGTGCCCTCCCTGTATCTGCCCCTCTGGCTGTAATCTCTGTATATTACTCTGTATATATCTGTATTATCCAGCTGACTGCTGCCCCATCCTGTGTCCTCCCTGTATCTGCACCTCTGGCTGTAATCTCTGGATATTACTCTATATATATCTGTATTATCCAACTGACTGCTGCTCCATCCTGTGCCCTCCCTGTATCTGCCCCTCTGGCTGTAATCTCTGGATATTACTCTGTATATATCTGTATTATCTAGCTGACTGCTGTCCCATCCTGTGCCCTCCCTGTATCTGCACCTCTGGCTGTAATCTCTGTATATATCTGTATTATCCAGCTGACTGCTGTCCCATCCTGTGCCCTCCCTTTATCTGCACCTCTGGCTGTAATCTCTGTATATTACTCTGTATATATCTGTATTATCCATCTGACTGCTGTCCTATCCTGTGCCCTCCCTGTATCTGCTGTATCTGCACCTCTGGCTGTAATCTCTGTATATTACTCTGTATATATCTGTATTATCCAGCTGACTGCTGCCTCATTCTGTGCCCTCCCTGTATCTGCCCCTCTGGCTGTAATCTCCGTATATTACTCTGTATATATCTCTATTATCCAGCTGACTGCTGCCCCATCCTGTGCCCTCCCTGTATCTGCACCTCTGGCTGTAATCTCTGTATATTACTCTGTATATATCTGTATTATCCAGCTGACTGCTGCCCCATCCTGTGCCCTCCCTGCATCAGCACCTCTGGCTGTAATCTCTGTATATTACTCTGTATATATCTGTATTATCCAGCTGACTGCTGTCCCATCCTGTGCCCTCCCTGTATCTGCACCTCTGGCTGTAATCTCTGTATATTACTCTGTATATATCTGTATTATCCAGCTGACTGCTGTCCCATCCTGTGCCCTCCCTGTATCTGTACCTCTGGCTGTAATCTCTGTATATTACTCTGTATATACAGTGGGGCAAAAAAGTATTTAGTCAGTCAGCAATAGTGCAAGTTCCACCACTTAAAAAGATGAGAGGCGTCTGTAATTTACATCATAGGTAGACCTCAACTATGGGAGACAAACTGAGAAAAAAAAATCCAGAAAATCACATTGTCTGTTTTTTTTTTCATTTTATTTGCATATTATGGTGGAAAATAAGTATTTGGTCAGAAACAAGCAATCAAGATTTCTGGCTCTCACAGACCTGTAACTTCTTCTTTAAGAGGCTCCTCTGTCTTCCACTCATTACCTGTAGTAATGGCACCTGTTTAAACTTGTTATCAGTATAAAAAGACACCTGTGCACACCCTCAAACAGTCTGACTCCAAACTCCACTATGGTGAAGACCAAAGAGCTGTCAAAGGACACCAGAAACAAAATTGTAGCCCTGCACCAAGCTGGGAAGACTGAATCTGCAATAGCCAACCAGCTTGGAGTGAAGAAATCAACTGTGGGAGCAATAATTAGAAAATGGAAGACATACAAGACCACTGATAATCTCCCTCAATCTGGTGCTCCACGCAAAATCCCACCCCGTGGGGTCAGAATGATCACAAGAACGGTGAGCAAAAATCCCAGAACCACGCGGGGGGACCTAGTGAATGAACTGCAGAGAGCTGGGACCAATGTAACAAGGCCTACCATAAGTAACACACTACGCCACCATGGACTCAGATCCTGCAGTGCCAGACGTGTCCCAGTGCTTAAGCCTGTACATGTCCGGGCCAGTCTGAAGTTTGCTAGAGAGCATTTGGATGATCCAGAGGAGTTTTGGGAGAATGTCCTATGGTCTGATGAAACCAAACTGGAACTGTTTGATAGAAACACAACTTGTCGTGTTTGGAGGAAAAAGAATACTGAGTTGCATCCATCAAACACCATACCTACTGTAAAGCATGGTGGTGGAAACATCATGCTTTGGGGCTGTTTCTCTGCAAAGGGGCCAGGACGACTGATCCGGGTACATGAAAGAATGAATGGGGCCATGTATCGTGAGATTTTGAGTGCAAACCTCCTTCCATCAGCAAGGGCATTGATGATGAAACGTGGCTGGGTCTTTCAACATGACAATGATCTAAAGCACACCGCCAGGGCAACGAAGGAGTGGCTTCGTAAGAAGCATTTCAAGGTCCTGGAGTGGCCTAGCCAATCTCCAGATCTCAACCCTATAGAAAACCTTTGGAGGGAGTTGAAAGTCCGTGTTGCCAAGCGAAAAGCCAAAAACATCACTGCTCTAGAGGAGATCTGCATGGAGGAATGGGCCAACATACCAACAACAGTGTGTGGCAACCTTGTGAAGACTTACAGAAAACGTTTGACCTCTGTCATTGCCAACAAAGGATATATCACAAAGTATTGAGATGAAATTTTGTTTCTGACCAAATACTTATTTTCCACCATAATATGCAAATAAAATGAAAAAAAAACAGACAATGTGATTTTCTGGATTTTTTTTTCTCAGTTTGTCTCCCATAGTTGAGGTCTACCTATGATGTAAATTACAGACGCCTCTCATCTTTTTAAGTGGTGGAACTTGCACTATTGCTGACTGACTAAATACTTTTTTGCTCCACTGTATCTGTATTATCCAGCTGACTGCTGTCCCATCCTGTGCCCTCCCTGTATCTGCACCTCTGGCTGTAATCTCTGTATATTACTCTGTATATATCTGTATTATCCAGCTGACTGCTGCCCCATCCTGTGCCCTCCCTGTATCTGCACCTCTGGCTGTAATCTCTGTATATTACTCTGTATATATCTGTATTATCCAGCAGACTGCTGCCCCATCCTGTGCCCTCCCTGTATCTGCACCTCTGGCTGTAATCTCTGTATATTACTCTGGATATATCTGTATTATCCAGCTGACTGCTGTCCCATCCTGTGCCCTCCCTGTATCTGCACCTCTGGCTGTAATCTCTGTATATTACTCTGGATATATCTGTATTATCCAGCAGACTGCTGTCCCATCCTGTGCCCTCCCTGTATCTGCACCTCTGGCTGTAATCTCTGTATATTACTCTGGATATATCTGTATTATCCAGCTGACTGCTGTCCCATCCTGTGCCCTCCCTGTATCTGCACCTCTGGCTGTAATATCTGTATATTACTCTGTATATATCTGTATTATCCAGCTGATTGCTGTCCCATCCTGTGCCCTCCCTGTATTTGCACCTCTGGCTGTAATCTCTGTATATTACTCTGTATATATCTGTATTATCCAGCTGACTGCTGTCCCATCCTGTGCCCTCCCTGTATCTGCACCTCTGGCTGTAATCTCTGTATATTACTCTGTATATATCTGTATTATCCAGCTGACTGCTGTCCCATCCTGTGCCCTCCCTGTATCTGCCCCTCTGGCTGTAATCTCTGTATATTACTCTGTATATATCTGTATTATCTAGCTGACTGCTGCCCCATCCTGTCCCCTCCCTGTATCTGCACCTCTGGCTGTAACCTCTGTATATTACTCTGTATATATCTGTATTATCCAGCTGACTGCTGCCCCATCCTGTGCCCTCCCTGTATCTGCACCTCTGGCTGTAACCTCTGTATATTACTCTGTATATATCTGTATTATCCAGCTGACTGCTGTCCCATCCTGTGCCCTCCCTGTATCTGCACCTCTGGCTGTAATCTCTGGATATTACTCTGTATATATCTGTATTATCCAGCTGACTGCTGTCCCATCCTGTGCCCTCCCAGTATCTGCACCTCTGGCTGTAATCTCTGTATATTACTCTGTATATATCTGTATTATCCAGCTGACTGCTGTCTCATCCTGTGCCCTCCCTGTATCTGCACCTCTGGCTGTAATCTCTGTATATATCTGTATTATCCAAGTGACTGCTGTCCCATCCTGTGCCCTCCCTGTATCTGCACCTCTGGCTGTAATCTCTGTATATTACTCTGTATATATCTGTATTATCCAGCTGAATGCTGTCCCATCCTGTGCCCTCCCTGTATCTGCACCTCTGGCTGTAATCTCTGGATATTACTCCGTATATATCTGTATTATCCAGCTGACTGCTGTCCCATCCTGTGCCTTCCCTGTATCTGCATCTCTGGCTGTAATCTCTGGATATTACTCTGTATATATCTGTATTATCCAGCTGACTGCTGTCTCATCCTGTGCCCTCCCTGTATCTGCACCTCTGGCTGTAATCTCTGTATATTACTCTGTATATATCTGTATTATCCAGCTGACTGCTGCCTCATTCTGTGCCCTCCCTGTATCTGCTGTATCTGCACCTCTGGCTGTAATCTCTGTATATTACTCTGTATATATCTGTATTATCCAGCTGACTGCTGCCTCATTCTGTGCCCTCCCTGTATCTGCCCCTTTGGCTGTAATCTCCGTATATTACTCTGTATATATCTGTATTATCCAGCTGACTGCTGCCCCATCCTGTGCCCTCCCTGTATCTGCACCTCTGGCTGTAATCTCTGTATATTACTCTGTATATATCTGTATTATCCAGCTGACTGCTGCCCCATCCTGTGCCCTCCCTGCATCTGCACCTCTGGCTGTAATCTCTGTATATTACTCTGTATATATCTGTATTATCCAGCTGACTGCTGTCTCATCCTGTGCCCTCCCTGTATCTGCACCTCTGGCTGTAATCTCTGTATATATCTGTATTATCCAAGTGACTGCTGTCCCATCCTGTGCCCTCCCTGTATCTGCACCTCTGGCTGTAATCTCTGTATATTACTCTGTATATATCTGTATTATACAGCTGAATGCTGTCCCATCCTGTGCCCTCCCTGTATCTGCACCTCTGGCTGTAATCTCTGGATATTACTCCGTATATATCTGTATTATCCAGCTGACTGCTGTCCCATCCTGTGCCTTCCCTGTATCTGCATCTCTGGCTGTAATCTCTGGATATTACTCTGTATATATCTGTATTATCCAGCTGACTGCTGTCTCATCCTGTGCCCTCCCTGTATCTGCACCTCTGGCTGTAATCTCTGTATATTACTGTGTATATATCTGTATTATCCAGCTGACTGCTGCCCCATCCTGTGCCCTCCCTGTATCTGCACCTCTGGCTGTAATCTCCGGATATTTCTCTGTATATATCTTATATCTGTATTTTCCAGCTGACTGCTGTCCCATCCTGTGCCCTCCCTGTATCTGCACCTCTGGCTGTAATCTCTATATATTACTCTGTATATATCTGCATTATCCAGCTGACTGCTGCCCCATCCTGTGCCCTCCCTGTATCTGCACCTCTGGCTGTAATCTCTATATATTACTCTGTATATATCTGCATTATCCAGCTGACTGCTGCCCCATCCTGTGCCCTCCCTGTATCTGCACCTCTGGCTGTAATCTTTGTATATTACTCTGTATATATCTGTATTATCCAACTGACTGCTGTCCCATCCTGTGCCCTCCCTGTATCTGCACCTCTGGCTGTAATCTCTGGATATTACTCTGTATATATCTGTATTATCCAGCTGACTGCTGTCCCATCCTGTGCCCTCCCTGTATCTGCACCTCTGGCTGTAATCTCTCTATATTACTCTGTATATATCTGTATTATCAATCTGACTGCAGTCCCATCCTGTGCCCTCCCTGTATCTGCCCCTCTGGCTGTAATCTCTGTATATTACTCTGTATATATCTGTATTATCCAGCTGACTGCTGTCCCATCCTGTGCCCTCCCAGTATCTGCACCTCTGGCTGTAATCTCTGGATATTACTCTGTATATATCTGTATTGTCCAGCTGACTGCTGTCTCATCCTGTGCCCTCCCTGTATCTGCACCTCTGGCTGTAATCTCTGTATATATCTGTATTATCCACCTGACTGCTGTCCCATCCTGTGCCCTCCCTGTATCTGCACCTCTGGCTGTAATCTCTGTATATTACTCTGTATATATCTGTATTATCCAGCTGACTGCTGTCCCATCCTGTGCCCTCCCTGTATCTGCACCTCTGGCTGTAATCTCTGGATATTACTCTGTATATATCTGTATTATCCAGCTGACTGCTGTCCCATCCTGTGCCCTCCCTGTATCTGCACCTCTGGCTGTAATCTCTATATATTACTCTATATATATCTGCATTATCCAGCTGACTGCTGCCCCATCCTGTGCCCTCCCTGTATCTGCACCTCTGGCTGTAATCTCTGTATATTACTCTGTATATATCTGTATTATCCAGCTGAATGCTGTCCCATCCTGTGCCCTCCCTGTATCTGCACCTCTGGCTGTAATCTCTGGATATTACTCTGTATATATCTGTATTATCCAGCTGACTGCTGTCCCATCCTGTGCCCTCCCTGTATCTGCACCTCTGGCTGTAATCTCTGGATATTACTCTGTATATATCTGTATTATCCAGCTGACTGCTGCTCCATCCTGTGCCCTCCCTGTATCTGCACCTCTGGCTGTAACCTCTGTATATTACTCTGTATATATCTGTATTATCCAGCTGACTGCTGCCCCATCCTGTGCCCTCCCTGTATCTGCCCCTCTGGCTGTAATCTCTGTATATTACTCTGTATATATCTGTATTATCCAGCTGACTGCTGCCCCATCCTGTGCCCTCCCTGTATCTGCACCTCTGGCTGTAATCTCTGGATATTTCTCTGTATATATCTTATATCTGTATTATCCAGCTGACTGCTGTCCCATCCTGTGCCCTCCCTGTATCTGCACCTCTGGCTGTAATCTCTATATATTACTCTGTATATATCTGTATTATCCAGCTGACTGCTGCCCCATCCTGTGCCCTCCCTGTATCTGCACCTCTGGCTGTAATCTCTATATATTACTCTGTATATATCTGTATTATCCAGCTGACTGCTGCCCCATCCTGTGCCCTCCCTGTATCTGCACCTCTGGCTGTAATCTTTGTATATTACTCTGTATATATCTGTATTATCCAACTGACTGCTGTCCCATCCTGTGCCCTCCCTGTATCTGCACCTCTGGCTGTAATCTCTGGATATTACTCTGTATATATCTGTATTATCCAGCTGACTGCTGTCCCATCCTGTGCCCTCCCTGTATCTGCACCTCTGGCTGTAATCTCTCTATATTACTCTGTATATATCTGTATTATCAATCTGACTGCAGTCCCATCCTGTGCCCTCCCTGTATCTGCCCCTCTGGCTGTAATCTCTGTATATTACTCTGTATATATATGTATTATCCAGCTGACTGCTGCCCCATCCTGTGTCCTCCCTGTATCTGCACCTCTGGCTGTAATCTCTGGATATTACTCTATATATATCTGTATTATCCAGCTGACTGCTGCTCCATCCTGTGCCCTCCCTGTATCTGCCCCTCTGGCTGTAATCTCTGGATATTACTCTGTATATATCTGTATTATCTAGCTGACTGCTGTCCCATCCTGTGCCCTCCCTGTATCTGCACCTCTGGCTGTAATCTCTGTATATTACTCTGTATATATCTGTATTATCCATCTGACTGCTGTCCTATCCTGTGCCCTCCCTGTATCTGCTGTATCTGCACCTCTGGCTGTAATCTCTGTATATTACTCTGTATATATCTGTATTATCCAGCTGACTGCTGCCTCATTCTGTGCCCTCCCTGTATCTGCCCCTCTGGCTGTAATCTCCGTATATTACTCTGTATATATCTCTATTATCCAGCTGACTGCTGCCCCATCCTGTGCCCTCCCTGTATCTGCACCTCTGGCTGTAATCTCTGTATATTACTCTGTATATATCTGTATTATCCAGCTGACTGCTGCCCCATCCTGTGCCCTCCCTGTATCTGCACCTCTGGCTGTAATCTCTGTATATTACTCTGTATATATCTGTATTATCCAGCTGACTGCTGTCCCATCCTGTGCCCTCCCTGTATCTGCACCTCTGGCTGTAATCTCTGTATATTACTCTGTATATATCTGTATTATCCAGCTGACTGCTGTCCCATCCTGTGCCCTCCCTGTATTTGCACCTCTGGCTGTAATCTCTGTATATTACTCTGTATATATCTGTATTATCCAGCTGACTGCTGTCCCATCCTGTGCCCTCCCAGTATCTGCACCTCTGGCTGTAATCTCTGGATATTACTCTGTATATATCTGTATTATCCAGCTGACTGCTGTCCCATCCTGTGCCCTCCCTGTATCTGCACCTCTGGCTGTAATCTCTGGATATTACTCTGTATATATCTGTATTATCCAGCTGACTGCTGTCCCATCCTGTGCCCTCCCTGTATCTGCACCTCTGGCTGTAATCTCTGTATATTACTCTGTATATATCTGTATTATCCAGCTGACTGCTGCCCCATCCTGTGCCCTCCCTGTATCTGCACCTCTGGCTGTAATCTCTGGATATTACTCTGTATATATCTGTATTATCCAGCTGACTGCTGTCCCATCCTGTGCCTTCCCTGTATCTGCATCTCTGGCTGTAATCTCTGGATATTACTCTGTATATATCTGTATTATCCAGCTGACTGCTGTCTCATCCTGTGCCCTCCCTGTATCTGCACCTCTGGCTGTAATCTCTGTATATTACTCTGTATATATCTGTATTATCCAGCTGACTGCTGTCCCATCCTGTGCCCTCCCTGTATCTGCACCTCTGGCTGTAATCTTTGTATATTACTCTGTATATATCTGTATTATCCAGCTGACTGCTGTCCCATCCTGTGCCTTCCCTGTATCTGCATCTCTGGCTGTAATCTCTGGATATTACTCTGTATATATCTGTATTATCCAGCTGACTGCTGTCTCATCCTGTGCCCTCCCTGTATCTGCACCTCTGGCTGTAATCTCTGTATATTACTCTGTATATATCTGTATTATCCAGCTGACTGCTGTCCCATCCTGTGCCCTCCCAGTATCTGCACCTCTGGCTGTAATCTCTGGATATTACTCTGTATATATCTGTATTATCCAGCTGACTGCTGTCTCATCCTGTGCCCTCCCTGTATCTGCACCTCTGGCTGTAATCTCTGTATATATCTGTATTATCCACCTGACTGCTGTCCCATCCTGTGCCCTCCCTGTATCTGCACCTCTGGCTGTAATCTCTGTATATATTTTTTTTTTAATCAGATAGTTTTTATTAAAAGTTTTGGAAATGACAGGCATGTACAACTTACAACATGTTATCAAACATTCCCTTCCCCCATAACACCCGTAATCTCTGTATATTACTCTGTATATATCTGTATTATCCAGCTGAATGCTGTCCCATCCTGTGCCCTCCCTGTATCTGCACCTCTGGCTGTAATCTCTGGATATTACTCTGTATATATCTGTATTATCCAGCTGACTGCTGTCCCATCCTGTGCCTTCCCTGTATCTGCATCTCTGGCTGTAATCTCTGGATATTACTCTGTATATATCTGTATTATCCAGCTGACTGCTGTCTCATCCTGTGCCCTCCCTGTATCTGCACCTCTGGCTGTAATCTCTGTATATTACTCTGTATATATCTGTATTATCCAGCTGACTGCTGTCCCATCCTGTGCCCTCCCTGTATCTGCACCTCTGGCTGTAATCTTTGTATATTACTCTGTATATATCTGTATTATCCAGCTGACTGCTGCCCCATCCTGCGCCCTCCCTGTATCTGCACCTCTGGCTGTAATCTCTGTATATTACTCTGTATATATCTGTATTATCCAGCTGACTGCTGCCCTATCCTGTGCCCTCCCAGTATCTGCACCTCTGGCTGTAATCTCTGTATATTACTCTGTATATATCTGTATTATCCAGCTGACTGCTGTCTCATCCTGTGCCCTCATTGTATCTGCACCTCTGGCTGTAATCTCGGTATATTAATCTGTATATATCTGTATTATCCAGCTGACTGCTGTCCCATCCTGTGCCCTCCCTGTATCTGCACCTCTGGCTGTAATCTCTCTATATTACTCTGTATATATCTATATTATCCAGCTGACTGCTGTTCCATCCTGTGCCCTCCCTGTATCTGCACCTCTGGCTGTAATCTCAGTATATTACTCTGTATATATCTGTATTATCCAGCTGACTGCTGCTCCATCCTGTGCCCTCCCTGTATCTGCACCTCTGGCTGTAATCTCTGGATATTTCTCTGTATATATCTGTATTATCCAGCTGACTGCTGTCCCATCCTGTGCCCTCCCAGTATCTGCACCTCTGGCTGTAATCTCTGGATATTACTCTGTATATATCTGTATTATCCAGCTGACTGCTGTCCCATCCTGTGCCCTCCCTGTATCTGCACCTCTGGCTGTAATCTCTGTATATTACTCTGTATATATCTGTATTATCCAGCTGACTGCTGTCCCATCCTGTGCCCCCGTATCTGCACCTCTGGCTGTAATCTCTGTATATTACTCTGTATATATCTGTATTATCCAGCTGACTGCTGTCCCATCCTATGCCCTCCCTGTATCTGCACCTCTGGCTGTAATCTCTGTATATTACTCTGTATATATCTGTATTATCCAGCTGACTGCTGCCCCATCCTGTGCCTTCCCTGTATCTGCACCTCTGGCTGTAATCTCTGTATATTACACTGTATATATCTGTATTATCCAGCTGACTGCTGTCCCATCCTGTGCCCTCCCTGTATCTGCACCTCTGGCTGTAATCTCTGTATATTACTCTGTATATATCTGTATTATCCAGCTGACTGCTGTCCCATCCTGTGCCCTCCCTGTATCTGCACCTCTGGCTGTAATCTTTGTATATTACTCTGTATATATCTGTATTATCCAGCTGACTGCTGCCCCATCCTGCGCCCTCCCTGTATCTGCACCTCTGGCTGTAATCTCTGTATATTACTCTGTATATATCTGTATTATCCAGCTGACTGCTGTCCCATCCTGTGCCCTCCCTGTATCTGCACCTCTGGCTGTAATCTCTGTATATTAATCTTTATATACAGTATCTATTACCTACTGTGCCTTTCACCAATTAAAATATCAATTAATTTTGTTCTCTTTTATCTTGAATCCCGATTTCCCACGTCCGTGTGTCTGGATAGTACTTATGCGCTACCTGGGGTTGGTTTCTGGCCTGATACAAGCTTGATAATGGATCGGGCTTATATCTAACGAGGAACTGGTGACAGCATACGGTCACGATATGTGACTGGCCCTGCGTGGCGTGACCCGACGATCGGTCACCAAACAACTGGACAAACAAGGGGACACCGGGGAAACAATTACAACGGTGGGCCCTGCTATAAGGGAACGGGGAAATGGACACCTCCTTCACTCTGCTGCGGCTGAGTCCTGGACTAACCTCATGTCCCTATATGGCTTCTTTCAAACCGTCGCCAAGTAGGATACCTTGTCCCTCACTTACCCTGCACCTATCCCTCACTAGGGAATTGGCAAGTACGGACACTGGTCCCACCGCTGCACTAATACAACACCAAGGGGAGAAACAACAGACAAGGGAAAACAAAATACACTTTCCGTATATACTCATGCATAAGCCGACCCCCCTAATTTTGCCACAAAAAAACTGGGAAAACTTATTAACTCGAGTATAAGCCTAGGGTGGAAAATGCAGCAGCTACTGGTAAATTTCAAAAATAAAAATAGATACCAATATAAGTAAAATTAATTGAGACATCAGTAGGTTAAATATTTTTGAATATCCATATTGAATCAGGAGCCCCATATAATGCTCCATACAACATACACCCCATATAATGCTGCACAAAGGTTAATAATGGCCCCATAAGATGCTCCATAGAATATGCCCAATATAATGCTCCATAAAGGTTAATGCCCCATAAGATGCTCCATAGAGTATGCCCCCATAAAATGCCCCATAGAACATGCCCCCATATGCTGCTCCATAGAATGTCCCCGTATGCTTCTCCATAGACTATGCCCCCATATGCTGCCCCATAGACTATGCCCCCATATGCTGCCCCATAGACTATGCCCCATATGCTGCCCCATGGAATATGCCCCCATATGCTGCCCCATGGAATATGCCCCATATATTATGCCCCCATATGCTGCTGCTGCAAAAAAAAAAGCCATACTAACCTCTCCTGCTCAGGACCTGGCACCTGTGATATTCACCTGTCCGGGGTCCATCGCTGCTCACCACTGTCTGCGCATCCTCTGTCAGTGACTGTTCAGCCAGCAGAGGGCGCGGCGCGCACTAACTACGTCACAGCGCCCCCTGCTGGCTAAATATCACGGACACAGGAAGCAGCAGACGGCGGCGAGCAGCGTGAATATCGCTATACTCACCCGTCCTGAAATGTCTCTGCAGCCTCGCTTCTCCACTGTCTCCCTTCCTGCCTTCAGCGGTCACCACTCATGAATATGAGCATATTCATGAGTTTAATGAGCGGTATCACGTGACCGCTGAAGGCAGGAAGGGAGACGGTGGAGAAGCGAGGGGGCTGCAGAGAGTGCCAGGACGGGTATGATCTGTGACACCCCCTCCCCCGCTGACCCCCAGGTATATGACTCGTGTATAAGCCGAGAGGGAGACTTCCAGCCCAAAAAAATGGGCTGAAAATCTCGGTTTATACACAAGTATATACGGTAGCTTTCTCTGCTGCCATGCACCACACAGCAGAGTAAGATATCCGAGCACTGCTTTCAGCAGTAACACCACTGCTCCCGATAAGCTGAACCACCACTGCACCAGGTAGCTCCAGTCTTCACCACGGTTGGTATCCAAAAAGGACCTGTCATAACCAGCAGTCAGCCGATGCACCAGGTGGCCTTATATAGGAAGGTGGGAGTGGTCACCACCAGCAGACTAAACATGTAGTAACACCAGCGGCCACCAGGGGGAAAAACTGACATTAAGCCCCGATGGCCAGAAAGGAAAAAAGTTTATATCTGAGAAGCCCAAATTGACACAGATCCAAAAATGGATTGTGACACATACCGTCCTGGTGTTACTGCCTGGCAGTGATGGACCTGAGGTTTATATATATTCCCGGCCTGGTGATATATATCCCGCCTCACTGCAGAGTGCCCCGATAACCAGTACATGACAGGGCAGCCACTCCGGCGACTACTTATCCTAGGTGGAGTTCCCTGAATTGACCTGAGGGTAAGGGGGGCACCAGAGTGCTGCGACTGTAAGCTCCGTCACAGAATGGTGATGGCAGGGAAATATCTGTATCCCCGGGCTCTTGTTTCCTGAGGGTATGTGCACACGTTGCGGATTACCCTGCAGATTTTTCCACGCGGATTTGTCTAAATCTGCAAATCAAATGACCTGCGTTTTACCTGTGGATTTAGTGCGGATTCCTATAACGGAGCAGGTGCCAAAACGCTGCGGATCCGCACAAAGAATTGACATGCTGCGGCTTTAAATCCGCAGCATATGCACAGCGTTTTTCAGACTTTAATGGTACTGTACAACGCAGCAGAATCCACAACGTGTGCACAGACCCTTACAACGACTATAAATAATGGAAGGGAGATCAGCTTAGAAAACCTGGAGAGAGCAAGGAGCGACGTTAATGGAAGGGAATGGCAGCAAGATGCAGCAGCTGAGATTAGAGCCATGTGGAATCCCAGCAGGATCAAAAAGGAGATCACTCTGCTCAAGTTAAACGCCCAGTGGACTCCAGAGGCCCTGCGATCTGCCAATCACAGCCACCTGATCCCAGATACCCAAAGATCTTTGCAGGATGCAGCACACTCGTTGCTGTAACGCCGATGTGTTTGTACTTCACTTCCCCGGCGTTACTCTGCATTAACCCTTTGCTCCTTTCCCCCTAATAAGCTGGAATGCGGTTGTCAGTGATCTGTGTGGAGCTGCTCAGTTCCCGGCTCCGCTGCGTAGCCGTACATGCGTGTATGGTTCCGCTGCGCTGCATGACCACCCGTTTGTGCGGTCCCTGGCTGACGCTGTGGAAAGCTATCCACGGGTTATAAGGTCCTCTGCACTCTGCATGACTTAGGCTACTTTCACACTTGCATTTTTTGCGCTGAGTACGCAGCGCAAACGCGCATAAAAACGCATCATGCGGTTTTTAATGCATTTTCTTGCACATGGTTTTTGCAAAACATGCGTTTTTTTGCGCTGACGTGTGCATGACCATGCGCACATCAGCGCTCCCATAGACTTTAATGGGTTTTGGGTGAATTGCGTGCACATGCGTTTTTTTGAGACAGGTCGGATGCACAAAAAATGCAACCGAATGCATTTTGTGCACCCGGGCGCACACTACAAAAAACGCATGCGCATACAAACGCATGACTATGCACACCCATGTTAAGAAAAAAAACATGCGCAAAAACGCAAGTGTGAAACCAGCCTTACCACGTGTTCAGGCTTGCAGCTCTCGCCAGGTGTCCTTTGCATTGCTGATTAGTGTCTGGCTGTGCTTAGGGGCGCGCGGCCAAACCTCCCCTGCTTTTATGAGGAATGGGTGTGCGCTAGAATTGCTGCTCCAGCCTATCACTGTGAGGCAGCTCCTATATAAAGTTTCCCTGCCCTGTGGGTCGTTGCCAGAGCTTCGCATTGAGTTCCTAAACCTAGCCATGTGAGTTTTTGTTCAGCTCCTGCTCTGATTCTGATCAGTTCTGGGGGAGCTGATGCTCTTTGTCCCTGTCTGAACTATGTCTTGTATCTCCGCCTGCTCTAGGGGCATAATACCCAGACTGCCTTTCCTGGAGGCTTCATATCCAGGCCCGTCCATGTTGTCTTGTTTCCTGAATCTTGGATCTGCTTCTGTACCTGACCCTGTCTGAACTGTGTCCTCTGTGTGATGTTCCTGAGGTCCTTCCATGTCTTGAACCCTGTACCCAGTGACTGTGACTCTTTGCTATCTGACTTGCTGTGATTTAGCCTGGGTTCATCTTGGAAGTAGGAGTCCTGGGTATCCGCTGAGTTTCTGCTACTCTGTGCTCAGCTGGTTATTCAGTGCAATTCCCTGCCGGTTCCAGTCCAACCCGGCAGGGTTTGCACCAGACTGCTTGGATTCCTTTCTAGATCGCTGCCAGATGTACGGAGCCTGATGACCGTGGCCTCTCGTCCGTAGCCTAATGTCCGGTGCCTGACGACCTCTTCCAGATGTGCTGTGACTGATGTCTTCCGCCAGATGTCCGGATCCTATGCTTTCCTGCCCGATGTCCGGAGCCTGCCGATCGTTGCCAGTGGTCCGGAGCCCGATGACTGCGGCCTGATGTCCGGAGCTGATGTCCGCAGCCTGATGTTCGGAGCCTGTCAATCATGGTCAGATGTCCTGAGTCCGATGCCAGTGTGCTGATGCTCCATCTGAGATCCGAGTCCTGATGTCCTGCCTGAGACCCGATGTCCAGTCCGTGTTCCTGATGTTCCGCCAGTTCCCTGAGGTCCACCCGGTGACGACGTCCTTCTGAGATCGGTGTCTGATGTTCTCCTGCTGAGCCTGTGCTACGCCTGAGAGAGAGGCTGT
The DNA here is from genome assembly GCF_039654945.1 of Dendrobates tinctorius. Taxonomy (NCBI): domain Eukaryota; kingdom Metazoa; phylum Chordata; class Amphibia; order Anura; family Dendrobatidae; genus Dendrobates; species Dendrobates tinctorius. The sequence goes on along the minus strand of NW_027362197.1, from coordinate 524,720 downwards.
CCTAGTAAGCCCGTGCCAGATGACCCTGGACTGCATCAACCCCGTGATGACTCTTGCCATCATCTGACGTCAGTCCTGGGTGTGTCTGATGTTCTTTGTGCTGAGGCAGTGCTATGCCTGCGAGAGAAGCCGTCCTGATATGCCCGCGCCAGATGACCCTGGACTGCATCAACCAGTGATGACCCCTGTCATCGTCTGAAGTGTTTGAGGTCGGTGTCTGATGTTCTCCTGCTGAGCCTGTGCTACGCCTGAGAGAGGCCGCCTCAGTGTGCCCCTGCCAGACAACCCTGGACTGCATCAACCCGTGATGTCCTCCTGCCTTCGTCTGTTATCCTGAGACATGTACCCTTCCCTGATGTACGTGATCGGGAGCCTGGCATATTTATTTTGTTCTTGTACTGTGTCTTTAAGTAAACTTTATGCCTTCAAGAACTGAAGTAGTGCGGTGTCATGTAGTTGTGCCACCTCGTCCACAAGCACAGCTGCCACAGACCCCGGTCGCTACCCTTCCCTAGTCCGGGTAGGCCCGGGTCCCCCCTGTGGCCCAGTGGGTCCACATTCTGTCCCCATCTGGGACACTCGCCCCACGTCGTCGTGGTCGGTCAACATGGAGGCGCTGGCTCGGCCGAGTCCGCGGTCACAGCTGTGGCAGTCAGAGTTTTCATGGTGCTCCAAGTCAGTACGATGCCCATCAGATCAGCAGGGTCATCACATCATCTTGTATTCATGTCTCATCTCAGTCCCCAACATCGGCCTCATCATCACTTCCTGTACTGGAGGACTTTGGGATTTGGGAGTTCCCATATGTAAATTGGCTCCGCACATCCCTCAGCGTTTTGGTCACCACACGTTACATTATTCATGAAGGAGTTTATTTTTATATACAGTGAAAAATATAAAAATAGATTATAAATATATATGGCACCATGCACAGCCACCCAGGGGCATGGGACAAGCCCTCCGCTCTCTAAGGTCATCATACAGTCAGCGCACCATTCATTAGAGGCGGCTGTTTATAGTAGGAAGATTAAGGAAGGCTATTATTTCACAAACTAGCGTATAGTCCATTATAGAGCCAGTATATACCCGCTGGTCAGCTATAGTCAATTATAGAGCCAGTATATACCCGCTGGTCAGCTATAGTCCATTATAGAGCCAGTATATACAAACTGGTCAGCTATAGTCCATTATAGAGCCAGTATATACCCGCTGGTCATCTATAGTCCATTATAGAGCCAGTATATACAAACTGGTCAGCTATAGTCCATTATAGAGCCAGTATATACCCGCTGGTCAGCTATAGTCCATTATAGAGCCAGTATAGACCCGCTGGTCAGCTATAGTCCATTATAGAGCCAGTATAGACCCGCTGGTCAGCTATAGTCCATTATAGAGCCAGTATAGACCCGCTGGTCAGCTATAGTCCATTATGGATCTAGTACATACCCGCTGGTCAGCTATAGTCCATTATAGAGCCAGTACATACCCGCTGGTCAGCTATAGTCCATTATGGATATAGTATATACCCGCTGGTCAGCTATAGTCCATTATGGATCTAGTACATACCCGCTGATCAGCTATAGTCCATTATAGAGCCAGTATATACCCGCTGGTCAGCTATAGTCCATTATAGAGCCAGTATATACCCGCTGGTCAGCTATAGTCCATTATGGATATAGTATATACCCGCTGGTCAGCTATAGTCCATTATAGAGCCAGTATATACCCGCTGGTCAGCTATAGTCCATTATGGATATAGTATATACCCACTGGTCAGCTATAGTCCATTACAGAGCCAGTATATACCCGCTGGTCAGCTATAGTCCATTACAGAGCCAGTATATACCCGCTGGTCAGCTATAGTCCATTATAGAGCCAGTATATACCCGCTAGTTAGTTACAATCCAATATGGATCTAGTATATACCCACTGGTCAGCTAGTGTCCATTATGGATCTAGTATATACCAGCTGGTCAGCTAGTGTCCATTATAAAGCCAGTATATACCCGCTAGTTCGTTACAGTCCAATATGGATCTAGTATATACCCGCTGGTCAGCTAGTGTCCATTATGGATCTAGTATATACCCACTGGTCAGCTATAGTCCATTATAGAGCCAGTATATACCCGCTGGTCACCTATAGTCCATTATAGAGCCAGTATATACCCGCTGGTCAGCTAGTGTCCATTATGGATCTAGTATATACCAGCTAGTGTCCATTATAGAGCCAGTATATACCCGCTAGTTAGTTACAGTCCAATATGGATCTAGTATACACCCGCTGGTCACCTATAGCCCATTATAGAGCCAGTATATACCCGCTGGTCAGCTATAGCCCATTATAGAGCCAGTATATACCTGCTGGTCATCTATAGTCCATTATAGAGCCAGTATATACCCACTGGTGGGCTACAATCCATTATAGAGCCAGTATATACCCGCTGGTGGGCTACAGTCCATTACAGAGCCAGTATATACCCGCTGGTGGGCTACAGTCCATTATAGAGCCAGTATATACCCGCTGGTGGGCTACAGTCCATTATAGAGCCAGTATATACCCGCTGGTGGGCTACAGTCCGTTATAGAGCCAGTATATACCCGCTGGTGGGCTACAGTCCATTATAGAGCCAGTATATACCCGCTGGTGGGCTACAGTCCATTATAGATCCAGTATATACCCGCTGGTGGGCTACAGTCCATTACAGAGCCAGTATATACCCGCTGGTCAGCTATAGTCCATTATAGATCCAGTATATACCCGCTGGTGGGCTACAGTACATTATAGAGCCAGTATATACCCGCTGATGGGCTACAGTCCATTACAGAGCCAGTATATACCCGCTGGTGGGCTACAGTCCATTATAGAGCCAGTACATACCCGCTGGTGGGCTACAGTCCATTATAGAGCCAGTATATACCCGCTGGTCAGCTATAGTCCATTATAGAGCCAGTATATACCCGCTGGTGGGCTACAGTCCATTATAGAGCCAGTATATACCCGCTGGTCAGCTATAGTCCATTATAGAGCCAGTACATACCCTCTGGTGGGCTACAGTCCATTATAGAGCCAATACATACCCGCTGGTCACCTATAGTCCATCATAGAGCCAGTATATACCCGCTGGTGGGCTAGAGTCCATTATAGAGCCAGTATATACCCGCTGGTGGGCTACAGTCCATTATAGAGCCAGTACATACCCGCTGGTGGGCTACAGTCCATTATAGAGCCAGTATATACCCGCTGGTCACCTATAGTTCATCATAGAGCCAGTATATACCCGCTGGTGGGCTACAGTCCATTATAGAGCCAGTATATACCCGCTGGTGGGCTACAGTCCATTATAGAGCCAGTACATACCCGCTGGTGGGCTACAGTCCATCATAGAGCCAGTACATACCCGCTGGTGGGCTACAGTCCATTATAGAGCCAGTATATAATGTAGATACTATACCTTATATTCACTTGTTGGCAGTAGTGGAGTGTCGTATACCCGTCAGGGGTCTAGTCATTACCGGTTTGTGTATTTCTGTGTGTATAGTCCAATGTATAGCGGTCACAAGGTCGGTTCCAGCCGGCTGGATTTATAATAAGGTGGATATGAAGGGATCTTGGTGAATCACTGCAGTGAAGAGCCAGGTCCGGCTACTGATGGCGCTGCAGGTGTGCTGCGTACCGGCAGCTACGGACATCTGTGTAGACAGTGGTCATTTTGAGCCTGGGGTGCAGGACCGGGGATGGAAAGCTTGGAGGCAGCCCAAAACTCTGATTTACATCGTGCATCATAGGAAGGCAATGAATTGGGGGATGATAGGAGCACACTCCAACTGCAGGCCACCCCCTTATCACAGACACTAAAGAAGGTGCAGGTGGAGGACACTGCGGTGAAACACTGACAGCACAGCTGCTCTTCAGCCTCTATGAACACGTCTATGGATTGGACCTCAATCCTCAGACCCGGGACAGCCAATGCTACGGCACTTGGATCTGAAGATCATCCTCATCAGGATCACTTCCTGTCTCCCCGGGGTCATCACTGCCAAACCGAGAGGTGCGTAGCTTCCCAAACAACGGAGGGTTCTGCTGGCGCCGCAACCTGTGGATGAGAGGTATTAAGTAGCCCCAGGACCACTGCTGAAAAACAGGACAATGACCATACAGAATATGACCCCTCATCGAGGCATCACCCCAGTCAAGAGCTCAATGGCAGCATGTGATGATTGGATGGATGTAGTCTATATTTATGGGGATATAGGGTGGGTCTATATACAGTCTATGAGGATACAGGAGCGGTCTATATACAGTCTATCAGGATACAGGAGGGGGTCTACATACAGTCTATATGAGGATACAGGAGGGGTCTACATACAGTCTATATATGAGAATACAGGAGGGGTCTAAATATAGTTTATATATGAGGATATATCTTCCTACTCCTACTGATTTCAGGTGACATCTCCCCCAACCCTGGTCCACCATCCCCCAACCTCAACCCCTACCGTACCTCATATCGAAACCATAATAATCTTATTAACATTACTTGCACTCCCTCATCTCCATCTTTTAATTGTGCCCTCTGGAATCCACGGTCTGCTTGTAACAAGCTTCCTTTCCTACACAACTACTTTCTGAACAACTCTCTTAATCTGTTGGCCCTCACTGAAACCTGGATTCAGGATTCTGACACTATCTCTCCTGCTGCCATTTCCCATGGTGGCTTACAATTCTCCCATTCCCAAGACCCACAAACAGACTTGGTGGTGGAGTTGGCATACTCCTGTCCCCACAATGCATTTTCCAGGTCATCCCCCCAGTTCCATCACTCTTATTCCCTTCTTTTGAGCTCCACACCATCAGGCTCTTCCGTCCCCTCCCCCTCAGGGTAGCGGTCATATACCGGCCCCCAGGCTCACCCACCCACTTCCTTGACCACTTTTCAGCCTGGCTGCCGCAATTCATGTCCTCAGAACTACCAACTCTTATCCGGGGAGACTTTCAACATCCCCATTAACAGCCCTACTTCCACATCTGCATCCCAGCTTCTATCACTAACCACCTCTCTAGGCCTCTCGCAGCTTTCAACCTCTGAGACACACAAGGACGGTAACACCCTTGATCTGGTCTTTGTCCGGCTCTGTTCAATCTCCCACCTAAATAACTCACCGCTTCCACTCTCTGACCACAACATTCTCTCCTTCATGCTCACAAATCTTCGCCCACTCAAGCACACTCCTACCTTCCACACAGTCAGAAATCTTCAAGCCATTAACCCTCAGACACTTTCAGATTCCCTACACTCATCACTGTCCTCAGTCTCCTCTTTTTCCTGTCCTAATCTGGCTGTTCATCATTACAACGACACTCTTAGCAGCACCCTTGACCAAGTAGCGCCCCTCACCCTCAGAACCTCCAAGCACAGAGTAAAACAGCCCTGGCTCACATCGCAAACTCAACTTCTCCAGTGATGCTCTAGGAGTGCTGAACGCCGACGGAGAAAATCCAGCACACCAGAAGACTTCATCCACTTCAAATTTATGTTAAGAACCTATAACGCTGCCCTTCACCGTGCCAAACAGACCTACTTCACCACCCTCATCTCCTCACTAGCCAACAACCCCAAGAAACTTTTTGACACTTTTCACTCCCTCCTCAGGCCGAAAGCACAAGCCCCTATCACAGACATTTGTGCTGATGACCTGGCCTCCCACTTTACAGAAAAAATAGATAATATCCATCAGGAAATCTGCTCCCAACCACCAGGTGCTGTGACTCCCATCCCTTCCAGCATCTCCCCTAGCTCACTTGCCACATTTGATCCCATCACAGAAGTCTCCAGACTCCTCTCTTCCTCTTGTCCGACTACATGCACTACCAACCCCATTCCCTCACATCTCCTCCAGTCTCTCCAGTCGTCACAACTCACTTAACTGCAATCTTTAATCTCTCCCTCTCCTCGGGCATTTTCCCATCCTCTTTCAAACACGCCATCGTTACTCCATTACTAAAGAAACCCGCTCTCGACCCATCCTGCACAAACAACTACAGACCAGTCTCCAATCTCCCCTTCATCTCTAAACTTTTGGAGCGCCTAGTTTACTCCCGCCTTACTCGTTACCTCTCCACTCACTCCCTCCTAGACCCTTCACAGTCCGGCTTCCGCCCCCCCTACATTTGACTGAAACTGCACTCAAAGTGACCAATGACCTTCTGACAGCAAAATGTAACGTTGACCACCATCTCCTACTCTCTAGGCTCCAGTCACTAGGCATTAAGGACACTGCTCTCTCCTGGTTCTCTTCCTATCTCTCTGACCGCTCCTTCAGCGTTTTGTTCGCTGGCTCTACGTCATCTCCTCTTCCTCTCGCTGTCGGGGTACCTCAGGGCTCAGTCCTTGGCCCCCTTCTTTTCTCTCTCTACAGGGCCCCAATTGGACAGACCATCAGCAGATTTGGCTTTCAGTACCATCTTTATGCTGATGACACAACGATACACATCATCCCCTGACCTTACCCCCGCTGTACTACAGAACGCCAGTGACTGTCTGCCCGCAGTCTCCAACATCATAACCTCTATCTGAAACGCCACCTCTCCAAAACTGAACTTCTTCTGCTCCCACCGTCTACTAACCTCCCTAAATCTGACATTTCCCTCTCTGTGGGTGGCACCATAATAACACCCCGGCAACAGGGGCGCTGTCTGGGTGTTGTTTGACACCAATCTCATCCTTCACATCCCATATACAATCTCTTGCCCTCTCTTGCCGCTTACACCTAAAGAACATCTCTAGAATCCGCCCTTTTCTCACCATGGAAACAACAAAAACCCTCAGTCGCATTGATCCACTCCCGCCTGGACTACTGCAACGCTGTATTAATTGGCCTCCCCGTTACTTGACTATCCCCTCTCCAGTCCATACTTAACCCTGCTGTTATGTTCGGATCATAGTGACCCGTAAGAGAATTTGTGTGGCCCTGTAGATATTTTTCTATAAGTTTCTAAAACTTGAGGTTGGGTCTATTTATTGCATCTACTATTGTATAGCAATTTATTTATTTCCTAAATTATTTCAATGGGGTCGTACACGCGCTCTGCCGGGTGTATGCATTGAGATCTGTGCACCATAAAAATGGCTTTATATTCATTATTTTTGGTGCATGTGTATACATGTGTATAAAGAACGCGCTGTGTAAGAGGGCCTTATTTTGTAAAGCTGAGCTGAGCTCTAAAGGCCTCCAAATGATTTTTTTTTGCTAAGTAAAGCCCCCGTTACACACTGCGATATCGCTAGCAATATCGCTGTAAAGTCACCAATTTTATGACGTTGCAGCGATATTGCTAGCGATATCGCTGCATGTGATACTTACCTCCGACCCGCTCCCCCGCTGCTCATCGTTGGTCGCGCGAGAAGGTCCTGGATCATTTCTCGTCGGCCACTTCCTGCTGCGCTTCCTGCGGCACCGACGAGCGAGGCATGGACGCGGGCGGGAGGACGCCAGGATCGCCGCGTCTGACAGGTAAGTAGCGACCCCCGACCCCAGCGATGTCGCTGGTGAGATCTGCCTGTGTGGCAGCTCACTAGCGACCACTTAGCGATGCACCAGCGATCTATATCGTTGTCGGGACTGCTGGTGCATCGTTATGTGTAACGGTACCCTTAAGGGCCAGTCACACTAAGAGATATCGCTAGCAATATCGCTATAACTAGTGACGTTATAGCGATATTGCTAGCGATATCTCTGTGTGTGATACTTACCTACGACCCGCTCCCCCGCTGGTTATCGCTGATCGCGTGAGAACGTTCAGGACTGTTTCTCGTCGTCAGCTTCCTGCGGCGCTTCCTGCTTTGAAGACGAGAGACGCGTGGAGCCGGGCGGGAGATCTGCCTGTGTGGCAGCTCACTAGCGACCACTTAGCGATGTACCAGCGATCCTGACTGCGTCATATCGCTGGTCGGGATCGCTGGTACATCGCTAAAGGCCCCGTCTCCCTAAGCGATCTCGGTAGCGAGATCGCTGCTGAGTCACAACTTTTGTGACGTAACAGCGATCTCACCAGCGAGATCGCTGTGTGTGACAGCGATCGGCGAGCAGCCCCCCTGCCGGTATCGCTGATCACTGCAAGAAATCTCTGGACATTTCTTTTGTCGCTGGTCTCCCGCTGGCCAGCACGCATCGCTGCGTGTGACAGGCGGGAGACCAGCGATCAGGTGTAAAAAATAATAAAAAAAATAAAAAATATTATTATTCTCACCTTCCGACGTCGCGTTCAGCCATCCTGCCTCTCTCCACGCTCCGGTCCCAGTGATCCTTTGCACGAATGACCGCGAGATGTCACGGTCTCGCGGGATAACAAAGTCTCGTGGTCATTCATGCAAAGGATCACTGGGACCGGAGCGTGGAGAGAGGCCGGATGGCTGAACGGGGCGTCGGAAGGTGAGAATAACTATATTTTTTATTTTTATTCTATTTTTTACAGCGATGCCGAGCGCTCGGCATCGCTGTGCTGATCGCTGGTGAAGCTGTCTGTGTGACAGCTCACCAGCGATTACATAGTGACTTATCAGCGATCCTGACACCTTGATATCGGTGTCGGGATCGCTGGTAAGTCGCTTAATGTGACGGGGCCTTAAGTGTGACAGTACCTTAAGTCTGTCTACCTGGCTTATCTCCTTGTTTTCAGAAGGGTTCCTATCTTCTCTGATCTTATCAGTACACATATGCTAGCACACTTAGCCATTTGACCTTTCAGTGTCTTTGGACAGCAGCTCTGTACACATCTGTGTTCCAGGCTGTATCTTGGCTTTTTACAGGTATCTAGCTTGTTATGCTTTTCTTATTCAATTCTGTAAGTAGATTGTATATTGTAAAGGAATACTTTTATTTTATTTTTTTTTACATGTACTTAGTGTTATTACTGTGTGATTCTGTAAGCTATAGGTCACTGCATACTGTCTGCAAAGCTGACAAACTTTTTGCAGCTAAGAGCTGTTTTTTTTCCTTGGCTCCTCGCTTTTTTTTTTGAAGCAGGGGGTTATTTACATTTGAAAGACTCAATGTTTTTACAAGTTGTGTTATATTCTCACTGCTCTGACTGAAGGATTAGCATGTTAGATGGCTGGACATTGAGCACTGGTATGTTTTGATGTAGTATAGAAGCTCTTATTGTTTTTGAAGCTGTTTGTTTTGGTTTGTTTTTTTTACCACATATGTGTAGTTTGCTATTTTTCGTTTTGCTTATTACTAAGTTTTTTCTGAATAAAAGAAAAATAAAGATTTCAGTTTCATTTTTCTTTTTTTTAATTTTCAAACATGTTCCCATACAGTCTAGTAAGCTAAAGTTATAAAAATAATTGAGTTAGAGTATCTAAAATCAAGATTTAATAAACCGGGTCATAGTGACCCGGGAGCAATACAAGTGTATACATGGGAACAGAACAGCAGGGTTAATGCAGCAGCCAGGGTCATCCCTCTGGCTAATCGGTACTCGGACACATCCGCTCTTCGGCAGTCATTACACTGGCTGCCCATTCAGTATAGGATCCAATTCAAAGTACTTATTCTCACCCACAAAGCTCTCCACAGTGCGGCACCCCCCTACATCTCCTCCCTCATTTCTGTCTATCGGCCTAACCGACCGCTGAGCTCTGCAAACAACTTTCGACTAACCTCCGCACTAATCCGTACCTCCCACTCCCGACTCCAAGACTTCTCCAGCGCTGCGCCAATCCTCTGGAATGCTCTACCACAAGAAATTAGGACTAACCACAATTTGCATAGTTTCAGGCGCTCCCTCAAAACACATTTCTTCAGAGCGGCCTATCACGTTCACTAATCACAGTCATTCTATGTGTAAGGGCCTCGTCACACATAGCGATCTCACCAGCGAGATTGCTGTGTGTGACAGCGATCAGTGACCGGCCCCCCTGCCGGTATTGCTGATCGCTGCAAGAAACCTCTGGACACTTTTTTCGTCACTGGTCTCCCGCTGGCCAGCACGCATCGCTGCGTGTGACAGGCGGGAGACCAGCGATCAGCTGGTAACTAACGTACACATCGGGTATCCAAGGGAGGCGCATCCCTTGGATACCCGATGTGAACGTTAGTTACCAGCAAGTTACAGGTGCCGCCGCCGCCTCACGCTGGGGACCAGGAGCCCGCGGAGTGTGTACCTGCCGCCGCCGCACGCTGGGGACCAGGAGCCCGCGGAGTGTGTACCTGCCGCCACCTCACGCTGGGGACCAGGAGCCCGCGGAGTGTGTACCTGCCGCCGCCGCACGCTGGGGACCAGGAGCCCGCGGAGTGTGTACCTGCCGCCGCCACCTCACGCTGGGGACCAGGAGCCCGCGGAGTGTGTACCTGCCGCCGCCGCCTCACGCTGGGGACCAGGAGCCCGCGGAGTGTGTACCTGCCGCCACTGCACGCTGGGGACCAGGAGGCAGCAGGACGCCGCCAGGAGAGGCCGGGGATGCAGGCGCGCCCTCTGCTGGTGGAGGACTGGAACCAGCAGGCACACTTGTCCGCTGCTCCCGGGCTCGCTCCTCACCTCGGCGTGCTGATCGCTGGTGAAGCTGTCTGTGTGACTCACAGCGATCCTGACACGCTGATATCGTTGTCGGGATCGCTGGTAAGTCGCTATGTGTGACTCCAGCTTAAGTGTGCGTGTGTAGCCCATTCAGTATCTCCATCCATCCCTCACCCCCTCAGGATGGCCAGACCTTCATTGTAAATACACCATTGTATATATACACCCCTGTCCTCTGTATCTCCCCCACCTCACTGTAGAGTGTAATCTCTCACCAGCAGGGGCGGCTGATTGGGCTTTATTGTACTGCTAACGTTCTTACTTATGACTTGTGTCTGGAACTGTAAAGCGCTGTGGAATATGTTGGCGCTATATAAAGATTATTATTATTATAAAGGAGGGGTCTATATACAGTCTATATAGGAGGATACAGGAGGGGTCTATATACAGTCTATATAGGAGGAGGGTATAGATTCAAGATTCAAAGAAGCTTTATTGGCAGGACTAAATACACATTAGTTTTGCCAAAGCAAGTGTACAGAAAGGAAAAGGGATAGGGACTGTAGGGATGTTGGGAAGGGGCTGTAGGAAAGGTGGATGGGGCAGATCCAGGATGGGGCTATAGAAGTCCATGGCATAGGGAAGGTGGATGGGGGATGGGGCAGATCCAGGGTGGGGGCCATAGAAGTCCATGGCATAGGGAAGGTGGATGGGGGCAGATCCAGGATGGGGCTATAGAAGTCCATGGCATAGGGAAGGTGGATGGGGGCATGGGGAAGATCCAGGGTGGGGCTATAGAAGTCCATGGCATAGGGAAGGTGGATGGGGGCATGGGGCAGATTCAGGGTGGGGGCTAGAGAAGTCCATGGCATAGGGAAGGTGGATGGGGGGATGGGGCAGATCCAGGGTGGGGCTATAGAAGTCCATGGCATAGGGAAGGTGGATGGGGCAGATCCAGGATGGGGCTATAGAAGTCCATGGCATAGGGAGTGGATGGGGGGATGGGGGCAGATCCAGGATGGGGCTATAGAAGTCCATGGCATAGGGAAGGTGGATGGGGGCATGGGGCAGATCCAGGGTGGGGGCTAGAGAAGTCCATGGCATAGGGAAGGTGGATGGGGGGATGGGGCAGATCCAGGGTGGGGCTATAGAAGTCCATGGCATAGGGAAGGTGGATGGGGCAGATCCAGGATGGGGCTATAGAAGTCCATGGCATAGGGAGTGGATGGGGGGATGGGGGCAGATCCAGGATGGGGCTATAGAAGTCCATGGCATAGGGGAGTTGGATGGGGCAGATCCAGGATGGGGCTATAGAAGTCCATGGCATAGGGAGTGGATGGGGGCATGGGGCAGATCCAGGGTGGGGCTATAGATGTCCATGGCATAGGGAAGGTGGATGGGGCAGATCCAGGATGGGGCTATAGAAGTCCATGGCATAGGGAGTGGATGGGGGCAGATCCAGGATGGGGCTATAGAAGTCCATGGCATAGGGAAGGTGGATGGGGGCAGATCCAGGATGGGGCTATAGAAGTCCATGGCATAGGGAAGGTGGATGGGGGCATGGGGGCAGATCCAGGATGGGGCTATAGAAGTCCATGGCATAGGGAAGGTGGATGGGGGGATGGGGGCAGATCAAGGATGGGGCTATAGAAGTCCATGGCATAGGGAAGGTGGATGGAGGGGATGGGGCAGATCCAGGATGGGGCTATAGAAGTCCATGGCATAGGGAAGGTGGATGGGGGGATGGGGGCAGATCCAGGATGGGGCTATAGAAGTCCATGGCATAGGGAAGGTGGATGGGGGGGATGGGGCAGATCCAGGATGGGGCTATAGAAGTCTATGGCATAGGGAAGGTGGATGGGGGGGATGGGGCAGATCCAGGATGGGGCTATAGAGGTCCATGGCATAGGGAAGGTGGATGGGGGGATTGGGGCAGATCCAGGATGGGGCTATAGAAGTCCATGGCATAAGGAAGGTGGATGGGGGGATGGGGCAGATCCAGGGTGGGGGCTATAGAAGTCCATGGCATAGGGAAGGTGGATGGGGGGATGGGGCAGATCCAGGGTGGGGCTATAGAAGTCCATGGCATAGGGAAGGTGGATGGGGGGATGGGGCAGATCCAGGATGGAGCTATAGAAGTCCATGGTGTGATGTACAATGGCTGCAAGATATGTTTTCTGTTGCAATGTGCTAAAAAATCCTCCATTTTGTAAGAAGCTGCCTGCCAGTGTCTCAGTTACATTGCACCCTGCTGCAGCTTCCCTTCCCCCCAGGTGTTATAAATCAACTTCCTGCTGTTACAACCATTTGGCTCCTCTTCTCTCAGCTGAAAGAGAAAAAAGTGCGGGGGGGAAAAAACTCTTTGTTTGAAATCAGGAGTTTGAAGTAAACCTTTAAGAGCCTGCCCTGCGAAAGCCCTATAACATAGAGATATAATAACCATATCTCTGTGATCCGAGCGGTCCCAGCTCCGCTACAGTGTCACTTCCGAAGCTCTAACATGTCGAGAACCTGAGATATGATTTGCTCCCAAATGGACGGTCATATCGCATAGATGTTTGATGTTTTCTTGATGGGCTCATTACGCTGGGAAACAAGATACCACTGATGAGCCCATACCAGCTTCTCCCATAAAGTTATAGCTAATCTAAGTTTTGTAGCCAAATTATAACTGGGATGAAAGAGGTATGATTAACCCAGAATGCACCTCTCCGTGATGTCACATAGAAAAGTCTATAAGGCATTCCCTGGGCAAAACCAGCTCAGAAGAGCTCCAATCCTCGTGCTGACCAGAACTCCAGATGAGTAGAGATGTGTGGCTCTGCCTTCTTTCTCCGCCGCTAATTGCCGGTTCACAACAGGCAGCCCGTCCGGCGACTAATTATCCTAGGTGCAGTTCCCTGACTGACCTGAGGGTAAGGGGGCGCCGGAGAGCTGCGAGTTCCAATGTGGAACTGAGAAAGTGGGATATACATAAATCCCCGCAGTACTTGGAAGATTGATAGCAGTGGTGGGGCATCCAAATTAAACTCCCCCTGCGGCAAATTGTAGAGCAAGATTAGCTTGCTGGATATTCTTGTCACATGGTGCCAGTGGTGGGATAACTAAGATAAGCCCCCACTGCGCCTGTGATAGCCGTGTGCCGGCATTGTGTCTCGTCCCTCCGTCCGCTGATACACCCGTGTCAGTGGTGGGACTGTGACATAGTGGTGACACAGGGTCCGCTGTCCGTCATGTTTTGGTGGCAGCGGGACCCCCGTCGCTCGCCTCCGTATTTGGGAAGAACAGCGGTGGGCTGTTCGTCACATATTGGTGGCAGAGCGGTGGGATAATCCTAGAGCATTAGTGATTTGGTTTGAGCAGTCATTCCTCTCACTAAAAACCTGCACGGTTCCTGCGAGAATCCTGCATCATAGGTTTTGGAGAAGACTCAGTGGTTACTAGTCCTGAGACATTAGTGTGTACTTGCAAGTATCCCCCTCCCGTTTCTTCGTTTTTCTTTTTCTATCTTTTATTTGGCAACCATGGCAGCGATGTGAGTGGAGTGGTATCAGCAGCAGAAAAAGGACACCCTTGCTGGGTTATGCACGTACCGAGGCATAGACGCCGCAGGCGGAACCAAAGATCAAATGATCGCGGCTCTAGTGCAGCTGGACAACGACCAGAATCCAGCGGGCGCAGACGTTGGCCCAAGTAACAATGGGGCTGCAGCAGAGGCTCCACTCATGAGCGCTGGCCCCACATTCAATCAGAGCACGCTGGACCCCTACCTGCAAGCGGCCTTGGACGCACTCCCTGCCGAAGACCGTGACGGACGTCTGCAGCTGATCCAGCAAGCTCGAGAGAGAGCAGAGCAGCGAGCCGAGCGGGAGGCGGAGAGACGCGAGCGCCAAGCTGAGGCTGAGAGAGCAGAGCAGCGAGCCGAGCGGGAGGCGCAGAGGGCCCATGAACTGGAGGTACTCCAGCGGGGTGGGAATGCCCCCACATCCCGAAGCGGTGAGCCCAGCAGCGTCCAGACTCCTAAACCCCGGCTAGAGCATTTTCCCATGATGGAAAAGGACGGGGACTTGGACAAGTTTCTGCGAGCCTTTGAGAAAGCCTGCAGACAGTACCGTCTGCCCGAAGACCAATGGGCCAGGTACTTGACCCCAGGGCTAAAAGGCAAAGCTCTGGAGGCATTTGCTTCTCTTCCACAAGCGCATGATGATGACTATCGCGCCATAAAGGAGGCGCTGATCGCCAAATATCGGCTGACACCTGAGGTATACCGAAAGAAGTTCCGACACCTCCAACGTGGCCCATACGATAGCTACAGTGATGTGGTGCAAGGACTCAGGACCCACTTTGACCAGTGGATCCATGGACTGTCCGTTGAATCCTTTGAGCAGCTACGGGACCTGATGATCAAAGACCAGTTCCTGCATCTCTGCCCAGCTGAGGTCCGACAGTTCATCCTGGACCGCGACCCAACGAATGCGGACAAAGCGGCGCAGATCGCTGACAACTACGAGGCCAACCGGAAGCCCGAGACGCGGAGGCCAGTTGCCACCAGCTGGAAAGGGGGTAAGCCTGCAACCAACCCCAGTGCCCCAGCTAGCCGTCCCTCCGGAGGCCCTGTCCCTGTTGCCAACAACAGGCCGGCAACTGACAGTCGCCTGTGTCACCTCTGCAAGCGGCCTGGTCACTTCTCGTACACCTGTTCGGAAAAGCCGAAGAACCCCCCAGCCAAGGCCCCCGGGCCCAACGCCTCTGTTCTTTTGGTGGGAGGTGTGGTTGGGAGGGCTGACGACAACGTTCAACCTGTTCAGGTGGGGGCCCGTCTTGCTACAGGCCTCAAGGACACCGGGGCTGAACGAACCCTCATCCGCCCTGGACTGGCGGCCCCTGAAGAGTTTGTTGAGGGGAAAACCCTGACTGTTACCGGGATTGGAGGCACCCGTTGTCCCTTGCCAGTGGCCCGGGTATTTCTTGATTGGGGTGCTGGGAGCGGGTTGAGGGAGCTGGGAGTGTCTGAAAATTTGCCCACTGATGTTTTATTGGGGACTGACTTGGGGAGGATGGTTACATACTATGTCCCTGACACCCTTCCCCAAACTGATAATAAGGGTAACGTTAACCCTGATGATGATGATGATGAGAAACTGAATGTGTTACCTACTAACAACCATTCTTTCCCCAGGTATGATGCTGATGCTGATGTGAATGTACCAAAGCAAACTGATAACCATTCTTTTCCTAGGAAGGATGATGATGATGTTGATGTATCTGTGCCGACTGAACCCGTTAACCCTTTCTTTGAAACGGTAGATGTGTCCACAGGTACCGAAGTGCTCAGCTCCGTCACTCTGCAGAGTGAGACGGCTGAGGAACCCCTGGCAGGAGCAAGCAATGGTGCTCAAGGAAATGGGGAGGTGCATGGGGACCATGAGGAAGGTAATGCCATGCAGCTGACCAGTGCCACCGAGGAAGGTAATTGGCCCATAAGTAGCACTGCTCCTTAAGTGTTGGGGGTGGATGGGGAGGTAGAGCCCAGGGCAGCACCGGCTGGTGGGTCTGTACAAATCCCCAGGGAGACAGCATACATAGCAGCTGTCACACGCAGTCAGAGTGCCCAGATCGCAGGTAACGCACTGTCTTCTGGACCCTCTACTGCTACAGGAGAGACTGAACCAGAGGTGAACCCAGAGCCGGTTCCAGAGGGACCCAGTGAAGAGGGGACCCTGAAGTCACTTCTGGCAGCCTCCAGCATGGAGTTCCAGGCTGCTCTGCACTCAGATGCCAGCCTGGAGAAATTGAGAGGTCTCGCCAAGACGCCCACCTCCGAGTCTGATAAGGAGAAGGTGTTCTGGGAACGAAGAAGGTTGTACCGGGAGACAGTACCCGGAGATCCTAAAAAGGAGTGGTTGAGGGAAAGACAGCTGGTCGTCCCCTATCAGTTCAGAACTGAGTTGTTGCGGATTGCCCATGAGATTCCACTCGCTGGACACTTGGGGATCAGCAAAACAAAGGCACGGCTGTCTCAACACTTCTATTGGCCCAAGATGGGGACAGATGTAACACACTACTGCCGCTCCTGTGCCACCTGTCAAAAAGTGGGTAAGGCGGGGCCTGCTCTTAAGGCTCCCCTTATTCCTTTGCCGGTGATAGAGGAGCCTTTCCAGAGAATCGCGGTGGACATTGTAGGACCGCTGTCCGTCCCCAGCAGCTCCGGAAAGCGATACATTATCACCGTGGTAGACTACGCTACCCGGTACCCAGAGGCAGTAGCTCTGTCTTCAACCAGGGCAGATAAGGTGGCTGACGCACTGGTGACCATCTTTTCAAGAGTAGGATTTCCCAGGGAGATGCTTACCGATCAAGGGCCCCAATTCATGTCTCGCCTAATGGAGGCTCTCTGTGAGAAAATGCAGGTGACGCACCTGGTATCGAGTCCGTATCACCCACAGACTAATGGTTTGTGTGAACGCTTCAACAGTACCCTCAAACAAATGCTCAGCATGCTGGTTGAGACCCAAGGGCGCGACTGGGAGCGGTACCTCCCACACCTGCTGTTCGCTTACAGAGAAGTTCCGCAGGCCTCGACCGGGTTCTCCCCCTTCGAGCTCCTGTATGGCAGGCGAGTCCGGGGACCCCTTGGGTTGATAAGAGAATCCTGGGAAGATGAGCCAAACCCCACAGAAGTGTCCATCGTGGATTATGTCATGCGCTTCCGTGACAAGATGCAGACCTTGACGCAGTTGGTGCATGACAACATGACGCAGGCTCAGGCTGACCAGAAGCGCTGGTACGACCAGAACGCCCGGGAGCGGACCTACCAGGTGGGTCAAAAGGTGTGGGTGCTGGTCCCTGTACCAACGGATAAGCTTCAGGCAGCCTGGGAAGGCCCGTACGACGTCCACCAACAGCTCAACCCGGTCACCTACGTGGTCACGCTTGACCATGCTCGGGGTAGGCGCAAGGCCTTTCACGTCAACATGCTGAAGGCGCACTACGAACGTGAAGCTTGCGTCCTACCGGTCTGCAATCTGCCAGAGGATGGGGAGGAAGATCCCCTCCTGGACATGCTGGCCCAGGCCAAGGCCAATGGGTCCATTGAGGACATGGAGATAAGTGGTTCGCTCACCGTGTCCCAGCGGTTGCAGTTGATGGCCACCCTGGAACTCTTCCGGCCCGTGTTCACCAACCAACCGGGGAGGACGGAGTTAGCGGTTCATGAGGTGGACACCGGGAATCACGCCCCATTACGGCGAACACCTTATCGGATCTCTGAAACAGTGCAACAAGTCATGCGCCAAGAGATCGATGAGATGTTAAGGCTGGGGGTGATTCGACGGTCAAAAAGCGCGTGGGCTTCACCTGTAGTCCTCGTGCCTAAAAAGGATCGAACCACCCGGTTCTGCGTGGACTACAGGGGGCTCAACGCCATCACAACCTCTGATGCCCACCCGATGCCGCGCATCGAGGAGCTGCTCGAGCGGTTGGCAGACGCCAACTACATATCCATCATGGATTTGAGTCGGGGATACTGGCAGATTCCCCTGAGCTCTGAGGCGCAGGAGAAATCCGCCTTTATCACCCCCTTTGGACTGTACGAGTCCACGGACATGCCCTTCGGCATGAAGAATGCCCCTGCCACTTTCCAGCGGATGGTCAACCACCTGCTTCGGGGACTGGAGGAGTACACGGTGGCGTACTTAGACGATATTGCCGTCTTCAGTTCCACCTGGGAGGAACACCTTCAGCACCTCCAGGAGGTGCTCAAGCGTCTTCACCAGGCAGGCCTGACCATCAAGCCGGGGAAGTGCCAGATAGGCATGCACGAGGTCCACTACCTGGGGCACCGGGTAGGCGGGGGTTTCATGAGTCCGGAGCCAGAAAAAGTGGACGCAATCGTGTCCTGGCCCACCCCCAGGACCAAGAAACAGGTGAAGTCCTTCTTGGGCACTGCAGGGTACTATAGGCGGTTCGTACAGGACTATAGCGCCCTTGCGAAACCCTTGACTGACCTCACCAAGCAGAGGCTACCCCAAACAGTCAGTGAGGCGGCTTTCCAAGCTTTGAAAGCAGCCCTGTGCAACTCTCCAGTGTTGAGAGCAGTCGACAGCAGTCACCCGTTTCTGGTACAGACCGACGCCAGCGAGTTTGGCCTCGGTGCTGTGCTTAGCCAGGTCGACTCGGGAGACCAAGAGCACCCCGTGTTGTACCTGAGCCGGAAACTTTTGCCGAGGGAAGTGGCATACTCGACCATCGAGGAGTGTCTGGCCATGGTGTGGGCACTGCAACGTTTGCAGCCCTACCTGTACAGGCGCGCCTTCACGGTGGTAACCGACCACAACCCTCTGAGCTGGTTGCACACAGTGTCGGGAACCAATGGAAGATTGCTCCGCTGGAGCCTTGCCCTTCAGCAGTACGACTTTACTGTAAAACACAGGAAGGGCAGTGAAAACGGCAATGCCGATGGTTTGTAATGCCGGGGCGAACCCGCTGAGGTGCGCATGGCCGATTACCGAGAGGTAATGCCTCCTTAGCGCCCTCTTAAGGGGGGAGGTGTGATGTACAATGGCAGCAAGATATGTTTTCTGTTGCAATGTGCTAAAAAATCCTTCATTTTGTAAGAAGCTGCCTGCCAGTGTCTCAGTTACATTGCACCCTGCAGCAGCTTACCTTCCCCCCAGGTGTTATAAATCAACTTCCTGCTGTTACAACCATTTGGCTCCTGTTCTCTCAGCTGAAAGAGAAAAAAGTGCGGAAAAAAACTCTTTGTTTGAAATCAGGAGTTTGAAGTAAACCTTTAAGAGCCTGCCCTGCGAAAGCCCTATAACATAGAGATATAATAACCATATCTCTGTGATCCGAGCGGTCCCAGCTCCGCTACAGTGTCACTTCCGAAGCTCTAACATGTCGAGAACCTGAGATATGATTTGCTCCCAAATGGACAGTCATATCGCATAGATGTTTGATGTTTTCTTGATGGGCTCATTACGCTGGGAAACATGATACCACTGATGAGCCCATACCAGCTTCTCCCATAAAGTTATAGCTAATCTAAGTTTTGTAGCCAAATTATAACTGGGATGAAAGAGGTGGGATTAACCCAGAATGCACCTCTCCGTGATGTCACATAGAAAAGTCTATAAGGCATTCCCTGGGCAAAACCAGCTCAGAAGAGCTCCAATCCTCGTGCTGACCAGAACTCCAGATGAGTGGAGATGTGTGGCTCCGCCTTCTTTCTCCGCCGCATGGGTTTGCCTAAAGAGTCATGAACAACCGTGAGTGTACCTGTTTTTAATCCCTTTATTTTATATCTGTACTGTACATATTTTATGTCTCAATTTTATAGCAACTTTTATCTGTAATCACTGTCCTCTTTCGGAAAATAAATGATTTAATATTTAGCCTGTCTCCATGCTCTAAGAATCGAACTATACGCCTTTGATAGATAATCGCTACTAATTCAAGGGGTTTGCCACGGACCCTCTTAATTTAACACTGTGAATTAAGTAACCGTGACTGGTGGCAGCGCGTTGTGTACGGCTATTGCGGCTTGCTGGCAGTACAGAAGGGTCTTATATTGCTGAATGAGGGGCTGCAGCCACAGCATTGATAACTCCCTTACTGCAGAAGCCTAATTGCCGGTTCACAACAGGCAGCCCGTCCGGCGACTAATTATCCTAGGTGCAGTTCCCTGACTGACCTGAGGGTAAGGGGGGCGCCGGAGAGCTGCGAGTTCCAAAGTGGAACTGAGAAAGTGGGATATACATAAATCCCCGCAGTACTTGGAAGATTGATAGCAGTGGTGGGGCATCCAAATTAAACTCCCCCTGCGGCAAATTGTAGAGCGAGATTAGCTTGCTGGATATTTTTGGTCACATGGTGCCAGTGGTGGGATAACTAAGATAAGCCCCAACTGTGCCTGTGATAGCCGTGTGCCGGCAGTGTGTGTCGTCCCTCCGTCCGCTGATACACCCGTGTCAGTGGTGGGACTGTGACATAGTGGTGACACAGGGTCCGCTGTCCGTCGCGTTTTGGTGGCAGCGGGACCCCCGTCGGTCGCCTCCGTATTTGGGACGAACAGCGGTGGGCTGTTCGTCACACATGGCATAGGGAAGGTGGATGGGGGGGATGGGGACAGATCCAGGGTGGGGGCTATAGAAGTCCATGGCATAGGGAAGGTGGATGGGGGCAGATCCAGGGTGGGGCTATAGAATTCCATGGCATAGGGAAGGTGGATGGGGGGATGGGGGCAGATCCAGGATGGGGGCTATAGAAGTCCATGGCATAGGGAAGGTGGATGGGGGGATGGGGCAGATCCAGGATGGGGCTATAGAAGTCCATGGCATAGGGAAGGGGGATGGGGCAGATCCAGGATGGGGCTATAGAAGTCCATGGCATAGGGAAGGTGGATGGGGGGATGGGGGCAGATCCAGGATGGGGCTATAGAAGTCCATGGCATAGGGAAGGTGGATGGGGGCAGATCCAGGATGGGGCTATAGAAGTCCATGGCATAGGGAAGGTGGATGGGGGATAGGGGAAGATCCAGGGTGGGGGCTATAGAAGTCAATGGCATAGGGAAGGTGGATGGGGGCAGATCCAGGATGGGGCTATAGAAGTCCATGGCATAGGGAATGTGGATGGGGGCAGATCCAGGGTGGGGGCTATAGAAGTCCATGGCATAGGGAAGGTGGATGAGGGGTGGGGCAGATCCAGGATGGGGCTATAGAAGTCCATGGCATAGGGAAGGGGGATGGGGGCAGATCTAGGATGGGGCTATAGAAGTCCATGGCATAGGGAAGGTGGATGGGGGGATGGGGGCAGATCTAGGATGGGGCTATAGAAGTCCATGGCATAGGGAAGGTGGATGGGGGCAGATCCAGGATGGGGATATAAAAGTCCATGGCATAAGGAAGGTGGATGGGGGCAGATCCAGGATGGAGCTATAGAAGTCCATGGCATAGGGAGTGGAGGGGGGGATGGGGCAGATCCAGGGTGGGGGCTATAGAAGTCCATGGCATAGGGAAGGGGGATGGGGCAGATCCAGGATGGAGCTATAGAAGTCCATGGCATAGGGAATGTGGATGGGGGCAGATCCAGGATGGAGCTATAGAAGTCCATGGCATAGGGAAGGTGGATGGGGGGATTGGGGCAGATCCAGGGTGGGGCTATAGAAGTCCATGGCATAGGGAAGGTGGATGGGGGGTTGGGGCATATCCAGGGTGGGGCTATAGAAGTCCATGGCATAGGGAAGGTGGATGGGGGCAGATCCAGGATGGAGCTATAGAAGTCCATGGCATAGGGAAGGTGGATGGGGGGATGGGGCAGATCCAGGATGGGGCTATAGAAGTCCATGGCATAGGGAAGGTGGATGGGGGCAGATCCAGGATGGGGCTATAGAAGTCCATGGCATAGGGAAGGTGGATGGGGGCAGATCCAGGATGGGGCTATAGAAGTCCATGGCATAAGGAAGGTGGATGGGTGGGATGGGGGCAGATCCAGGATGGGGCTATAGAAGTCCATGGCATAGGGAAGGTGGATGGGGGCAGATCCAGGATGGGGCTATAGAAGTCCATGGCATAGGGAAGGTGGATGGGGGGATGGGGGCAGATCCAGGGTGGGGGCTATAGAAGTCCATGGCATAGGGAAGGTGGATGGGGGGGATGGGGGCAGATCCAGGGTGGGGGCTATAGAAGTCCATGGCATAGGGAAGGTGGATGGGGGGATGGGGGCAGATCTAGGATGGGGCTATAGAAGTCCATGGCATAGGGAAGGTGGATGGGGGCAGATCCAGGATGGGTCTATAGAAGTCCATGGCATAGGGAAGGTGGATGGGGGATTGGGGCATATCCAGGGTGGAGGCCATAGAAGTCCATGGCATATCATAGTTCTCTTTCTCGCAGTCTATGGCATTCGCTCACATATTGCGCTGCTATCTCCACTGCTCTCTCTTCTTCCCCCAGCAGGATATAGGTTTTCTCTTCCTCCTTCATGGTGGTGAAATCCGGGAAGAGATGTGAGAGTCTCCTGAAGTGAGTGTCCCTCACTGCTGAGTATTTGGAGCAGTGTAGCAGGAAGTGGGTCTCATCCTCCAGGGCCTCCTGGTCACAGTGTTGGCACAGTCATATATATATATATATATAATCTAATATATAAAGCTCAATGTGTGTGTGTGTGTGTGTGTGTATGTGTGTATGCCACTTCCCTCGGCAAAAGTTTCCGGCTCAGGTACAACACGGGGTGCTCTTGGTCCCCCGAGTCGACCTGGCTAAGCACAGCACCGAGGCCAAACTCGCTGGCGTCGGTCTGTACCAGAAACGGGCGACTGCTGTCGACTGCTCTCAACACTGGAGAGTTGCACAGGGCTGCTTTCAAAGCTTGGAAAGCCGCCTCACAGTCATCTGTCCAGTTGACTGTTTGGGGTAGCCTCTGCTTGGTGAGGTCAGTCAAGGGTTTGGCAAGGGCGCTATAGTCCTGTACGAACCGCCTATAGTACCCTGCAGTGCCCAAGAAGGACTTCACCTGTTTCGTGGTCCTGGGGGTGGGCCAGGACACGATTGCGTCCACTTTTTCTGGCTCCGGACTCATGGAACCCCAGCCTACCCGGTGCCCCAGGTAGTGGACCTTGCGCATGCCTATCTGGCACTTCCCCGGCTTGATGGTCAGGCCTGCCTGGTGAAGACGCTTGAGCACCTCCTGGAGGTGCTGAAGGTGTTCCTCCCAGGTGGAACTGAAGACGGCAATATCGTCTAAGTACGCCACTGCGTACTCCTCCAGTCCCCGAAGCAGGTGGTTGACCATCCGCTGGAAAGTGGCAGGGGCATTCTTCATGCCGAAGGGCATGACCGTGGACTCGTACAGTCCAAAGGGGGTGATAAAGGCGGATTTCTCCTGCGCCTCAGGGCTCAGGGGAATCTGCCAGTATCCCCGACTCAAATCCATGATGGATATGTAGTTGGCGTTTGTCAACCGCTCGAGCAGATCCTCGATGCGCGGCATTGGGTGGGCATCAGAGGTTGTGATGGCGTTGAGCCCTCTGTAGTCCACGCAGAACCGGGTGGTTCGATCCTTTTTAGGCACGAGGACTACAGGTGAAGCCCACGCACTTTTTGACCGTCGAATCACCCCCAGCCTTAACATCTCATCGGTCTCTTGGCGCATGACTTGTTGCACCGTTTCAGAGATCCGATAAGGTGTTCGCCGTAACGGGGCGTGATTCCCGGTGTCCACCTCATGAACCGCTAACTCCGTCCTCCCCGGTTGGTTGGTGAACACGGGCCGGAAGAGTTTCAGGGTGGCCATCAACTGCAACCGCTGGGACACGGTGAGCGAACCACTTATCTCCATGTCCTCAATGGACCCATTGGCCTTGGCCAGCATGTCCAGGAGGGAATCTTCCTCCCCATCCTCTGGCAGATTGCAGACCGGTAGGACGCAAGCTTCACGTTCGTAGTGCGCCTTCAGGATGTTGACGTGAAAGGCCTTGCGCCTACCCCGAGCATGGTCAAGCGTGACCACGTAGGTGACCGGGTTGAGCTGTTGGTGGACGACGTATGGACCTTCCCAGGCTGCCTGAAGCTTATCCGTCGGTACAGGGACCAGCGCCCACACCTTTTGACCCACCTGGTAGGTCCGCTCCCGGGCGTTCTGGTCGTACCAGCGCTTCTGGTCAGCCTGAGCCTGCGTCATGTTGTCATGCACCAACTGCGTCAAGGTCTGCATCTTGTCACGGAAGCACATGACATAATCCACGATGGACACTTCTGTGGGGTTTGGCTCATCTTCCCAGGATTCTCTTATCAACCCAAGGGGTCCCCGGACTCGCCTGCCATACAGGAGCTCGAAGGGGGAGAACCCGGTCGAGGCCTGCGGAACTCCTCTGTAAGCGAACAGCAGGTGTGGGAGGTACCGCTCCCAGTCGCGCCCTTGGGTCTCAACCAGTATGCGGAGCATCTGTTTGAGGGTACCGTTGAAACGTTCACACAAACCATTAGTCTGTGGGTGATACGGACTCGATACCAGCTGCGTCACCTGCATTTTCTCACAGAGAGCCTCCATTAGGCGAGACATGAATTGGGGCCCTTGATCGGTAAGCATCTCCCTGGGAAATCCTACTCTTGCAAAGATGGTCACCAGTGCGTCAGCCACCTTATCTGCCCTGGTTGAAGACAGAGCTACTGCCTCTGGGTACCGGGTAGCGTAGTCTACCACGGTGAGAATGTATCGCTTTCCGGAGCTGCTGGGGACGGACAGCGGTCCTACAATGTCCACCGCGATTCTCTGGAAAGGCTCCTCTATCACCGGCAAAGGAATAAGGGGAGCCTTAAGAGCAGGCCCCGCCTTACCCACTTTTTGACAGGTGGCGCAGGAGCGGCAGTAGTGTGTTACATCTGTCCCCATCTTGGGCCAATAGAAGTGTTGAGACAGCCGTGCCTTTGTTTTGCTGATCCCCAAGTGTCCAGCGAGTGGAATCTCATGGGCAATCCGCAACAACTCGGTTCTGAACTGATAGGGGACGACCAGCTGTCTTTCCCTCAACCACTCCTTTTTAGGATCTCCGGGTACTGTCTCCCGGTACAACCTTCCTCGTTCCCAGAACACCCTCTCCTTATCAGACTTGGAGGTGGGCGTCTCGGCGAGACCTCTCAATTTCTCCAGGCTGGCATCTGAGTGCAGAGCAGCCTGGAACTCTATGCTGGAGGCTGCCAGAAGTGACGTCAGGGTCCCCTCTTTACTGGGACCCTCTGGAACCGGCTCTGGGTTCACCTCTGGTTCAGTCTCTCCTGTAGCAGCAGAGGGTCCAGAAGACAGTGCGTTACCTGCGATCTGGGCACTCTGACTGCGTGTGACAGCTGCAATGTATGCTGTCTCCCTGGGGATTTCTACAGACCCACCAGCCAGTGCTGCCCTGGGCTCTACCTCCCCATCCACCCCCAACAATTCAGGAGCAGTGCTACTTATGGGCCAGTTACCTTCCTCGGTGGCACTGGTCAGCTGCATGGCATTACCTTCCTCATGGTCCCCATGCACCTCCCCATTTCCTTGAGCACCGTTGCTTACTCCTGCCAGGGGTTCCTCAGCCGTCTCACTCCGCAGAGTGACGGGGCTGAGCACTTCGGTACCTGTGGACACATCTACCGCTTCAAAGAAAGGGTTAACGGGTTCAGTCGGCACAGATACATCAACATCATCATCATCCTTCCTAGGAGAAGAATGGTTATCAGTTTGCTTTGGTACATTCACATCAGCATCATACCTGGGGAAGGAATGGTTGTTAGTTGCATCATTACTCATCAAGGCATTAGCAGGTAACACATTCAGTTTCCCCTCAACAAACTCTTCATCATCAGGGTTAACGTTACCCTTATTATCAGTTTGGGGAAGGGTGTCAGGGACGTAGTATGCAACCATCCGCCCCAAGTCAGTCCCCAATAAAACATCAGTGGGCAGGTTTTCAGACACTCCCACCTCCCTCAACCCGCTCCCGGCACCCCAGTCAAGAAAAACTCGTGCCACTGGCAAGGGACAACGGGTGCCTCCAATCCCGGTGACAGTCAGGGTTTTCCCCTCAACAAACTCTTCAGGGGCCGCCAGTCCAGGACGGATGAGGGTTCGTTCAGCCCCGGTGTCCTTGAGGCCTGTAGCAAGACGGGCCCCCACCTGAACAGGTTGAACGTTGTCGTCAGCCCTCCCAACCACACCTCCCACCAAAAGAACAGAGGCGTTGGGCCCGGGGGCCTTGGCTGGGGGGTTCTTCGGCCTATTCGGACAGGCGTAAAAGAAGTGACCAGGCCGCTGGCAGTGGTGACACAGGCGACTGTCAGTAGCCGGCCTGTGGTTGGCAACAGGGACAGGGCCTCCGGAGGGACGGCTAGCTGGGGCACTGGGGTTGGTTGCTGGCTTACCCCCCCTTTCCAGCTGGTGGCGACTGGCCTCCGCGTCTCGGGCTTCCGGTTGGCCTCGTAGTTGTCGGCAATCTGCGCCGCTTTGTCCGCGTTCGTTGGTTCGCGGTCCAGGATGAACTGTCGGACCTCAGCTGGGCAGAGATGCAGGAACTGGTCTTTGATCATCAGGTCCCGTAGCTGCTCAAAGGATTCAACGGACAGTCCATGGATCCACTGGTCAAAGTGGGTCCTGAGTCCTTGCACCACATCACTGTAGCTATCATGTGGGCCACGTTGGAGGTGTCGGAACTTCTTTCGGTATACCTCAGGTGTCAGCCGATATTTGGCGATCAGCGCCTCTTTTATGGCGCGATAGTCATCATCATGCGCTTGCGGAAGAGAAGCAAACGCCTCCAGAGCTTTGCCTTTTAGCCCTGGGGTCAAGTACCTGGCCCATTGGTCTTCGGGCAGTCGGTACTGTCTGCAGGCTTTCTCAAAGGCTCGCAGAAACGTGTCCAAGTCCCCATCCTTTTCCATCACGGGAAAGTGCTCTGGCCGGGGTTTAGGAGTCTGGACGCTGCTGGGCTCACTGCTTCGGGCTGTGGGGGCATTCCCACCCCGCTGGAGTACCTCCAGTTCATGGGCCCTCTGCGCCTCCCGCTCGGCTCGCTGCTCTGCTCTCTCAGCCTCAGCTTGGCGCTCGCGTCTCTCTGCCTCCCGCTCGGCTCGCTGCTCTGCTCTCTCTTGAGCTTGCTGGATCAGCTGCAGACGTCCGTCACGGTCTTCGGCAGGGAGTGCGTCCAAGGCCGCTTGCAGGTAGGGGTCCAGCGTGCTCTGGTTGAATGTGGGGCCCGCGCTCATGAGTGGAGCCTCTGCTGCAGCCCCATTGTCACTTGGGCCAACTTCTGCGCTCGCTGGATTCTGGTCGTTGTCCAGCTGCACTAGAGCTGCGATCATTTGAGCTCTGTTTTTGTTCGTGGCGTCAAGGCCTTGGTACGTGCATAACCCAGCAAGAACTTCCTTTGTCTGCCGGTTGTACCAAGGTTCTCCTTTTGCCGCCATGGTTGCCAAATAAAAGATAGAAAAAGAAAAACGAAGAAATGGGAGGGAATACTTGTACGTACACACAAATGTCTCAGAACTAGTAACCACTGAGTCTGTTCTCCAAAACCTATGATGCAGGATTCCCGCAGGAACCGTGCAGGTTTTTAGTGAGAGGAATGATTGCTCAAACCAAATCACTAATGCTCTAGGATTATCCCACCGCTCTGCCACCAATATGTGACGAACAGCCCACCGCCGTTCGTCCACTTACGGGCGACACTAGCGGGGGTCCCGCTGCCACCAAAACGCGACGGACAGCGGACCCTGTGTCACCACTATGTCACAATCCCACCACTGACACCGGTGTATCAGCGGACGGAGGGGCGTGACACAATGCCGGCACACGGCTATCACAGGCGCAGTGGGGCTTATCTTAGTTATCCCAACACTGGCACCATGTGACCAAAAATATCCAGCAAGCTAATCTCGCTCTACAATTTGCCGCAGGGGGAGTTTAATTTGGATGCCCCACCACTGCTATCAATCTTCCAAGTACTGCGGGGATTTATGTATATCCCACTTTCTCAGTTCCACTTTGGAACTTGCAGCTCTCCGGCTTACCCTTACCCTCAGGTCAGTCAGGGAGCTGCACCTAGGATAATTGGTCGCCGGACGGGCTGCCTGTTGTGAATCGGCAATTAGGCTTCTGCAGTAAGGGAATTATGAATGCTGGTGCCGCAGACCCTTATTCAGCTATATAAGACCCTTCTAGACTGCCAGCAAGCCGCGATAGCGGTGCACAACGTGCTGCCACCAGTCACGGTTACTTAATTCACAGTGTTAAATTAAGAGGGTCCGTGGCAAACCCCTTGAATTAGTAGCGATTATCTATCAAAGGCGTATAGTTCGATTCTTAGAGCATAGAGACAGATCTAAATAATTATTTCATTTATTTTCCGAAAGAGGACAGTGATTACAGATAAAAGTTGCTATAAAATTGAGACATAAAATATGTACAGTACAGGTATAAAATAAAAGTGGAGAAAACAAAGAGATTACACTCACAGTTCCATATTGTTCCTTAGGCAGACCATGCGGCTAAGGTGGGTGGAGGCGGAGCTGCACTTCTCCGCTCATCTGGGTCTTTCTAGCACGACGACTTGAGCTGTTCTGCTCTGGTTTTGTCCAGGAAATGCTTTATAGACTTGCTATGTGACATCACGGAGAGATGCATGCTGGGTTAATCCCACCTCTCTCTTTTGGATGTAGAATTACACTAGAAAACTTATACTAATCATAACTCCGTTGGGGCAGCCCGCACAGACACATATAGGGCATCATTGGTTGTGATTTGTTGAGTACAATAATTCAAGACCAAATATGCAGTAGTTCTGATACACCGTTTAGCTGGAACACATATCTCAGGTTCTGAAAGGATTAGGCTTCGCCAGAACCACGGCAGCGACGCTGTGACCGCCCAGATTACAAAAATGTGATTTTCATATCTCTAGGGTATTTGGTTCTTATGGTATAGTCTCTCATAGTTTTATTCGTTTCAAACAAAGAAGTTTTTCCCGCTCTGAAGAGGAGAGAAGGAAACAAATGGTTGTAACAGCAGGGGGGTCTCCTATTACTAGTGCGAACACAGGCTGTAGAGGAGGGGGGGTGGCACTGCTCTGTGTGTCTGTGAAGGGAGGAGGGATGAAGCTGCAGAGCTAGCAGCCTGGATTGTCATATCTGCCGGATCTTTCTGGAAAGTTACAACAGAAAACATCATATTTTGTGGACAAAACCCCATACCTCACAGACATTGTACATCACAACCACTATGTCACAGTCCCACCACTGACACGGGTGTATCAGCGGACGGAGGGATGAGACACACTGCCGGCACACGGCTATCACAGGCACCGTTGGGGCTTATCTTAGTTATCCCACCACTGGCACCATGTGACCAAAAATATCCAGCAAGCTAATCTCGCTCTACAATTTGCCGCAGGGGGAGTTTAATTTGGATGCCCCACCACTGCTATCAATCTTCCAAGTACTGCGGGGATTTATGTATATCCCACTTTCTCAGTTCCACTTTGGAACTCGCAGCTCTCCGGCGCCCCCCTTACCCTCAGGTCGATCAGGGAACTGCACCTAGGATAATTGGTCGCCGGACGGGCTGCCTGTTGTGAACCGGCAATTAGGCTTCTGCAGTAAGGGAATTATCAATGCTGTGGCCGCAGACCCTTATTCAGCAATATAAGACCCTTCTGGACTGCCAGCAAGCCGCAATAGCCGTGCACAACACGCTGCCACCAGTCACGGTTACTTAATTCACAGTGTTAAATTAAGAGGGTCCATGGCAAACCCCTTGAATTAGTAGCGATTATCTATCAAAGGCGTATAGTTCGATTCTTAGAGCATGGAGACAGATCTAAATAATTATTTCATTTATTTTCCGAAAGAGGACAGTGATTACAGATAAAAGTTGCTATAAAATTGAGACCTAAAATATGTACAGTACAGGTATAAAATAAAAGTGGAGAAAACAAAGAGAATACACTCACAGTTCCATATTGTTGTTAGGCATCCCATGTGGTTTTAAGGGGGGGTGGAGGCGGAGCTGCACGTCTCCACTCATCTGAGTTCTTGTCAGCACGGACTCTGCAGCTGTTCTGAGCTGGTTCTGCCAGGGAATGCCTTATAGACTTTCCTATGTGACATCACAGAGAGGTGCATTCTGGGTTGATCCCACCTCTCTTATCCAAGTTATGTTTTGGCTACAAAACTTAGATTAGCTATAACTTTATGGGAGAAGCTGGTATGGACTCATCAGTGGTATCATGTTTCCCAGCGTAATGAGCCCATCAAGAAAACATCAAACATCTATGCGATATGACCGTCCATTTGGGCGGAAATCCTATCTCATGTTCTGGACAGGGTAGAACTTCGAAAGATACGCGGTATCGAAGCTGGGACCGCTCAGGTTACAAAAATATGATTTCCATATCTCTACTTGGTACGGTTTTCGCAGGGCAGGCTCTTAAAGGGTTACCTCTAACCTTTATTTCAAACAAAGAGTTTTCCTTTCCCGCACTTTTTTTTTCCTCTTTCAGCTGAGGCTGAGAGAAGCCAAATGGGGTGACAGGAAATTGGTTTATGGCACTCGGGGGAAGGGAAGCTGCTGTAGTGTGCAATGTAACTGAGACACTGGCAGGCAGCTTCTCAAAGAAAATGGAGGGTTTGTTAGCACATTGCAACAGAAAACATATCTTGCAGACATTGTACATCACACCTCCCCCCTTAAGAGGGCGCTAAGGAGGCATTACCTCTCGGTAATCGGCCATGCGCACCTCAGCGGGTTCGCCCCGGCGGGACAACCCATCGGCATTGCAGTTTTCACTGCCCTTCCTGTGTTTTACAGTAAAATCGTACTGTTGAAGGGCAAGGCTCCAGCGGAGCAATCTTCCATTGGTTCCGGACAGTGTGTGCAACCAGCTCAGAGGGTTGTGGTCAGTTACCACCGTGAAGGCACGCCCGTACAGGTAGGGCTGCAAACGCTGCAGTGCCCACACCATGGCCAGACACTCCTTCTCGATGGTCGAGTATGCCACTTCCCTCGGCAAAATTTTCCGGCTCAGATACAACACGGGGTGCTCTTGGTCCCCCGAATCGACCTGGCTAAGCACAGCACCGAGGCCAAACTCGCTGGCGTCGGTCTGTACCAGAAACGGGCGACTGCTGTCGACTGCTCTCAACACTGGAGAGTTGCACAGGGCTGCTTTCAAAGCTTGGAAAGCCGCCTCACAGTCATCTGTCCAGTTGACTGTTTGGGGTAGCCTCTGCTTGGTGAGGTCAGTCAAGGGTTTGGCAAGGGCGCTATAGTCCTGTACGAACCGCCTATAGTACCCTGCAGTGCCCAAGAAAGACTTCACCTGCTTCTTGGTCCTGGGGGTGGGCCAGGACACGATTGCGTCCACTTTTTCTGGCTCCGGACTCATGGAACCCCCGCCTACCCGGTGCCCCAGGTAGTGGACCTTGTGCATGCCTATCTGGCACTTCCCCGGCTTGATGGTCAGGCCTGCCTGGTGAAGACGCTTGAGCACCTCCTGGAGGTGCTGAAGGTGTTCCTCCCAGGTGGAACTGAAGACGGCCATATCGTCTAAGTACGACACCGCGTACTCCTCCAGTCCCCGAAGCAGGTGGTTGACCATCCGCTGGAAAGTGGCAGGGGCAGTCTTCATGCCGAAGGGCATGACCGTGGACTCGTACAGTCCAAAGGGGGTGATAAAGGCGGATTTCTCCTGCGCCTCAGGGCTCAGGGGAATCCGCCAGTATCCCCGACTCAAATCCATGATGGATATGTAGTTGGCGTTTGTCAACCGCTCGAGCAGATCCTCGATGCGCGGCATTGGGTGGGCATCAGAGGTTGTGATGGCGTTGAGCCCCCTGTAGTCCACGCAGAACCGGGTGGTTCGATCCTTTTTAGGCACGAGGACTACAGGTGAAGCCCACGCGCTTTTTGACCATCGAATCACCCCCAGCCTTAACATCTCATCGATCTCTTGGCGCATGACTTGTTGCACCGTTTCAGAGATCCGATAAGGTGTTTGCCGTAATGGGGCGTGATTCCCGGTGTCCACGTCATGAACCGCTAACTCCGTCCTCCCAGGACGGTTGGTGAACACGGGCCGGAAGAGTTCCAGGGTGGCCATCAACAGCAACCGCTGGGATATGGTTAGCGAACCACTTATCTCCATGTCCTCAATGGACCCATCGGCCTTGGCCTGGGCCAGCATGTCCAGGAGGGGGATCTTCCTCCCCATCCTCTGGCAGATTGCAGACCGGTAGGACGCAAGCTTCACGTTCGTAGTGCGCCTTCAGCATGTTGACGTGAAAGGCCTTGCGCCTACCCCGAGCATGGTCAAGCGTGACTACGTAGGTGACCGGGTTGAGCTGTTGGTGGACGACGTACGGGCCTTCCCAGGCTGCCTGAAGCTTATCCGTTGGTACAGGGACCAGCGCCCACACCTTTTGACCCACCTGGTAGGTCCGCTCCCGGGCGTTCTGGTCGTACCAGCGCTTCTGGTCAGCCTGAGCCTGCGTCATGTTGTCATGCACCAACTGCGTCAAGGTCTGCATCTTGTCACGGAAGCGCATGACATAATCCACGATGGACACTTCTGTGGGGTTTGGCTCATCTTCCCAGGATTCTCTTATCAACCCAAGGGGTCCCCGGACTCGCCTGCCATACAGGAGCTCGAAGGGGGAGAACCCGGTCGAGGCCTGCGGAACTTCTCTGTAAGCGAACAGCAGGTGTGGGAGGTACCGCTCCCAGTCGCGCCCTTGGTTCTCAACCAGTATGCGGAGCATCTGTTTGAGGGTACCGTTGAAACGTTCACACAAACCATTAGTCTGTGGGTGATACGGACTCGATACCAGCTGCGTCACCTGCATTTTCTCACAGAGAGCCTCCATTAGGCGAGACATGAATTGGGGCCCTTGATCGGTAAGCATCTCCCTGGGAAATCCTACTCTTGAAAAGATGGTCACCAGTGCGTCAGCCACCTTATCTGCCCTGGTTGAAGACAGAGCTACTGCCTCTGGGTACCGGGTAGCGTAGTCTACCACGGTGAGAATGTATCGCTTTCCGGAGCTGCTGGGGACGGACAGCGGTCCTACAATGTCCACCGCGATTCTCTGGAAAGGCTCCTCTATCACCGGCAAAGGAATAAGGGGAGCCTTAAGAGCAGGCCCCGCCTTACCCACTTTTTGACAGGTGGCGCAGGAGCGGCAGTAGTGTGTTACATCTGCCCCCATCTTGGGCCAATAGAAGTGTTGAGACAGCCGTGCCTTTGTTTTGCTGATCCCCAAGTGTCCAGCGAGTGGAATCTCATGGGCAATGCGCAACAACTCGGTTCTGAACTGATAGGAGACGACCAGCTGTCTTTCCCTCAACCACTCCTTTTTAGGATCTCCGGGTACTGTCTCCCGGTACAACCTTCCTCGTTCCCAGAACACCCTCCCTTATCAGACTTGGAGGTGGGCGTCTCGGCGAGACCTCTCAATTTCTCCAGGCTGGCATCTGAGTGCAGAGCAGCCTGCAACTCCATGCTGGAGGCTGCCAGAAGTGACGTCAGGGTCCCCTCTTTACTGGGACCCTCTGGAACCGGCTCTGGGTTCACCTCTGGTTCAGTCTCTCCTGTAGCAGCAGAGGGTCCAGAAGACAGTGCGTTACCTGCGATCTGGGCACTCTGACTGCGTGTGACAGCTGCAATGTATGCTGTCTCCCTGGGGATTTCTACAGACCCACCAGCCGGTGCTGGCTTGGGCTCTACCTCCCCATCCACCCCCAACACTTCAGGAGCAGTGCTACTTATGGGCCAGTTACCTTCCTCGGTGGCACTGGTCAGCTGCATGGCATTACCTTCCTCATGGTCCCCATGCACCTCCCCATTTCCTTGAGCACCGTTGCTTACTCCTGCCAGGGGTTCCTCAGCCGTCTCACTCCGCAGAGTGACGGGGCTGAGCACTTCGGTACCTGTGGACAAATCTACCGCTTCAAAGAAAGGGTTAACGGGTTCAGTCGGCACAGATACATCAACATCATCATCATCCTTCCTAGGAGAAGAATGGTTATCAGTTTGCTTTGGTACATTCACATCAGCATCATACCTGGGGAAGGAATGGTTGTTAGTTGCATAATTACTCATCAAGGCATTAGCAGGTAACACATTCAGTTTCCCCTCAACAAACTCTTCATCATCAGGGTTAACGTTACCCTTATTATCAGTTTGGGGAAGGGTGTCAGGGACGTAGTATGCAACCATCCGCCCCAAGTCAGTCCCCAATAAAACATCAGTGGGCAGGTTTTCAGACACTCCCACCTCCCTCAACCCGCTCCCGGCACCCCAGTCAAGAAAAACTCGTGCCACTGGCAAGGTACAACGGGTGCCTCCAATCCCGGTGACAGTCAGGGTTTTCCCCTCAACAAACTCTTCAGGGGCCGCCAGTCCAGGACGGATGAGGGTTCGTTCAGCCCCGGTGTCCTTGAGGCCTGTAGCAAGACGGGCCCCCACCTGAACAGGTTGAACGTTGTCGTCAGCCCTCCCAACCACACCTCCCACCAAAAGAACAGAGGCGTTGGGCCCGGGGGCCTTGGCTGGGGGGTTCTTCGGCCTATTCGGACAGGCGTAAAAGAAGTGACCAGGCCGCTGGCAGTGGTGACACAGGCAACAGGGACAGGGCCTCCGGAGGGACGGCTAGCTGGGGCATTGGGGTTGGTTGCTGGCTTACCCCCTTTCCAGCTGGTGGCGACTGGCCTCCGCGTCTCGGGCTTCCGGTTGGCCTCGTAGTTGTCGGCGATCTGCGCCGCTTTGTCCGCGTTCGTTGGTTCGCGGTCCAGGATGAACTGTCGTACCTCAGCTGGGCAGAGATGCAGGAACTGGTCTTTGATCATCAGGTCCCGTAGCTGCTCAAAGGTTTCAACGGACAGTCCATGGATCCACTGGTCAAAGTGGGTCCTGAGTCCTTGCACCACATCACTGTAGCTATCGTGTGGGCCACGTTGGAGGTGCCGGAACTTCTTTCGGTATACCTCAGGTGTCAGCCGGTATTTGGCGATCAGCGCCTGCTTGATGGCGTCATAGTCGTCATCGGCTTCTGGCGGAAGAGAAGCAAATGCCTCCAGGGGTTTGCCTTTTAGCCCTGGGGTCAAGTACCTTGCCCATTGGTCTCTAGGCAGCTGGTACTGTCTGCAGGCTTTCTCAAAGGCTCGCAGAAACGTGTCCAAGTCCCCGTCTTTTTCCATCATGGGAAAATGCTCTAGCCGGGGTTTAGGAGTCTGGACGCTGCTGGGCTCACCGCTTCGGGCTGTGGGGGCATTCCCACCCCGCTGGAGTACCTCCAGCTCATGTGCCCTCTGAGCTTCTGCTTGGCGCTCAGCTCTCTCAGCCTGGGCTTGACGCTCACGTTCGGCTCTCTCAGCCTCCCGCTCGGCTCGCTGCTCTGCTCTCTCTCGAGCTTGCTGGATCAGCGCCAGACGTCCATCACGGTCTTCGGCAGGGAGTGCGTCCAAGGCCACTTGCAGGTAGGGGTCCAGCGTGCTGTGGTTGAATGTGGGGCCCGCGCTCATGAGTGGAGCCTCTGCTGCAGCCCCATTGCCACTTGGGCCAACTTCTGCGCTCGCTGGATTCTGGTCGTTGTCCAGCTGCACCAGAGCCGCGATCATTTGAGCTCTGTTTTTGTTTGTGGCGTCAAGGCCTTGGTACGTGCATAACCCTGCAAGAACTTCCTTTGTCTGCCGTTTGTACCAAGGTTCTCCTTTTGCCGCCATGGTTGCCAAATAAAAGATAGAAAAAGAAAAACGAAGAAACGGGAGGGAATACTTGTACGTACACACTAATGTCTCAGGACTAGTAACCACTGAGTCTGTTCTCCAAAACCTATGATGCAGGATTCCCGCAGGAACCGTGCAGGTTTTTAGTGAGAGGAATGATTGCTCAAACCAAATCACTAATGCTCTAGGATGATCCCACCGCTCTGCCACCAATATGTGACGAACAGCCCACGGCCGTTCGTCCACTTACGGAGGCGACTAACGGGGGTCCCGCTGCCACCAAAACGCGACAGACAGCGGACCCTGTGTAACCACTATGTCACAGTCCCACCACTGACACGGGTGTATCAGCGGACGGAGGGACGAGACAATGCCGACACACGGCTATCACAGGCACCGTTGGGGCTTCTCTTAGTTATCCCACCACTGGCACCATGTGACAAAAATATCCAGCAAGCTAATCTCGCTCTACAATTTGCCGCAGAGGGGGCACTCGGGGGAAGGGAAGCTGCTGTAGTCTGCAATGTAACTGAGACACTGGCAGGCAGCTTCTCAAAGAAAATGGAGGGTTTGTTAGCACATTGCAACAGAAAACATATCTTGCAGACATTGTACATCACATCTATATACGGTCTATATATCAGTACATACGAGGGGTCTATATACAGTCTATATATCAGTACATACGAGGGGTCTATATACGGTCTATATATCAGTACATACGAGGGGTCCATATACAGTCTATATATCAGTACATACGAGGGGTCTATATACAGTCTATATATCAGTACATACGAGGGGTCTATATACGGTCTATATATCAGTACATACGAGGGGTCTATATACGGTCTATATATCAGTACATACGAGGGGTCTATATACGGTCTATATATCAGTACATACGAGGGGTCTATATACAGTCTATATATCAGTACATACGAGGGGTCTACACTCACTGGCCACTTTATTAGGTACACCTGTCCAACTGTGTGTTAAGACTTAATTTCTAATCAGCCAATCACATGGCGGCAACTCAGTGCATTTAGGCATGTAGACATGGTCAAGACAATCTCCTGCAGTTCAAACCGAGCATCAGTATGGGGAAGAAAGGTGATATATCTGTATTATCCAGCTGACTGCTGTCCCATCCTGTGCCCTCCCTGTATCTGCACCTCTGGCTGTAATCTCTGTATATTACTCTGTATACACTCACTGGCCACTTTATTAGGTACACCTGTCCAACTGTGTGTTAAGACTTAATTTCTAATCAGCCAATCACATGGCGGCAACTCAGTGCATTTAGGCATGTAGACATGGTCAAGACAATCTCCTGCAGTTCAAACCGAGCATCAGTATGGGGAAGAAAGGTGATTTGAGTGCCTTTGAACGTGGCATGATTGTTGGTGCCAGAAGGGCTGGTCTGAGAATTTCAGAAACTGCTGATCTACTGGGATTTTCACGCACAACCATCTCTAGGGTTTACAGAGAATGGTCCGAAAAAGAAAAAAAATCCAGTGAGCGGCAGTTCTGTGGCCGGAAATGCCATGTTGATGCCAGAGGTCAGAGGAGAATGGGCAGACTGGTTCGAGCTGATAGAAAGGCAACAGTGACTCAAATTGCCACCCGTTACAACCAAGGTAGGCAGAAGAGCATCTCTGAACGCACAGTGCGTCGAACTTTGAGGCAGATGGGCTACAGCAGCAGAAGACCACACTGGGTACCACTCCTCTCAGCTAAGAACAGGAAACTGAGGCTACAATTTGCACAAGCTCATCGAAATTGGACAGTAGAAGATTGGAAAAACGTTGCCTGGTCTGATGAGTCTCGATTTCTGCTGCGACATTCGGATGGTAGGGTCAGAATTTGGCGTAAACAACATGAAAGCATGGATCCATCCTGCCTTGTATCAACGGTTCAGGCTGGTGGTGGTGGTGTCATGGTGTGGGGAATTTTTTCTGGGCACTCTTTGGGCCCCTTGGTACCAATTGAGCATCGTTGCAACGCCACAGCCTACCTGAGTATTGTTGCTGACCATGTCCATCCCTTTATGACCACAATGTACCCAACATCTGATGGCTACTTTCAGCAGGATAATGCGCCATGTCATAAAGCTCGAATCATCTCAGATTGGTTTCTTGAACATGACAATGAGTTTACTGTACTCAAATGGCCTCCTCAGTCACCAGATCTCAATCCAATAGAGCATCTTTGGGATGTGGTGGAACGGGAGATTCGCATCAGGGATGTGCAGCCGACAAATCTGCGCCAACTGTGTGATGCCATCATGTCAATATGGTCCAAAATCTCTGAGGAATGCTTCCAGCACCTTGTTGAATCTCTGCCACGAAGAATTGAGGCAGTTCTGAAGGCAAAGGGGGGTCCAACCCCTTACTAGCATGGTGTACCTAATAAAGTGGCCAGTGAGTGTATATACGGTCTATATATCAGTACATACGAGGGGTCTATATACAGTCTATATATCAGTACATACGAGGGGTCTATATACGGTCTATATATCAGTACATACGAGGGGTCTATATACGGTCTATATATCAGTACATACGAGGGGTCTATATACAGTCTATATATCAGTACATACGAGGGGTCTATATACAGTCTATATATCAGTACATACGAGGGGTCTATATACGGTCTATATATCAGTACATACGAGGGGTCTATATACAGTCTATATATCAGTACGTACGAGGGGTCTATATATCAGTACATACGAGGGGTCTATATACAGTCTATATATCAATAATACGAGGGGTCTATATACAGTCTATATATCAGTACATACGAGGGGACTATATACAGTCTATATATCAGTACATACGAGGGGACTATATACGGTCTATATATCAGTACATACGAGGGGTCTATATACAGTCTATATATCAGTACGTACGAGGGGTCTATATATCAGTACATACGAGGGGTCTATATACAGTCTATATATCAATAATACGAGGGGT
Source organism: Dendrobates tinctorius (assembly GCF_039654945.1). Classification (NCBI taxonomy): domain Eukaryota; kingdom Metazoa; phylum Chordata; class Amphibia; order Anura; family Dendrobatidae; genus Dendrobates; species Dendrobates tinctorius. Next base: position 485,975 of record NW_027362197.1, on the reverse strand, counting down.
CTATATACAGTCTATATATCAGTACATACGAGGGGTCTATATACAGTCTATATATCAGTACATACGAGGGGACTATATACGGTCTATATATCAGTACATATGAGGGGTCTATATATCAGTACATACGAGGGGTCTATATACAGTCTATATATCAGTACATACGAGGGGTCTATATACAGTCTATATATCAGTACATACGAGGGGTCTATATACAGTCTATATATCAGTACATACGAGGGGTCTATATACAGTCTATATATCAGTACATACGAGGGGTCTATATACAGTCTATATATCAGTACATACGAGGGGTCTATATACAGTCTATATATCAGTACATACGAGGGGGTCTATATACAGTCTATATATCAGTACATACGAGGGGTCTATATACGGTCTATATATCATTACATACGAGGGGTCTATATACGGTCTATATATCAGTACATACGAGGGGTCTATATACAGTCTATATATCAATAATACGAGGGGTCTATATACGGTCTATATATCAGTACATACGAGGGGACTATATACAGTCTATATATCAGTACATACGAGGGGTCTATATACAGTCTATATATCAGTACATACAAGGGGACTATATACGGTCTATATATCAGTACATACGAGGGGTCTATATACAGTCTATATATCAGTACATACGAGGGGTCTATATACAGTCTATATATCAGTACATACGAGGGGACTATATACAGTCTATATATCAATAATACGAGGGGTCTATATACAGTCTATATATCAGTACATACGAGGGGTCTATATACAGTCTATATATCAGTACATACGAGGGGACTATATACAGTCTATATATCAGTACATACGAGGGGTCTATATACAGTCTATATATCAGTACATACGAGGGGTCTATATATCAGTACATACGAGGGGTCTATATACAGTCTATATATCAGTACATACGAGGGGTCTATATACAGTCTATATATCAGTACATACGAGGGGTCTATATATCAGTACATACGAGGGGTCTATATACAGTCTATATATCAGTACATACGAGGGGTCTATATACGGTCTATATATCAGTACATACGAGGGGACTATATACGGTCTATATATCAGTACATACGAGGGGTCTATATACAGTCTATATATCAGTACATACGAGGGGACTATATACAGTCTATATATCAGTACATACGAGGGGTCTATATACAGTCTATATATCAGTACATACGAGGGGTCTATATATCAGTACATACGAGGGGTCTATATACAGTCTATATATCAGTACATACGAGGGGTCTATATACGGTCTATATATCAGTACATACGAGGGGACTATATACGGTCTATATATCAGTACATACGAGGGGTCTATATACGGTCTATATATCAGTACATACGAGGGGACTATATACGGTCTATATATCAGTACATACGAGGGGTCTATATACAGTCTATATATCAGTACATACGAGGGGACTATATACAGTCTATATATCAGTACATACGAGGGGTCTATATACAGTCTATGTATCAGTACATACGAGGGGTCTATATACAGTCTATATATCAGTACATACGAGGGGTCTATATACAGTCTATATATCAGTACATACGAGGGGTCTATATATCAGTACATACGAGGGGTCTATATATCAGTACATACGAGGGGTCTATATACAGTCTATATATCAGTACATACGAGGGGACTATATACGGTCTATATATCAGTACATACGAGGGGTCTATATACAGTCTATATATCAGTACATACGAGGGGTCTATATACAGTCTATATATCAGTACATACGAGGGGTCTATATACAGTCTATATATCAGTACATACGAGGGGTCTATATACAGTCTATATATCAGTACATACGAGGGGTCTATATACAGTCTATATATCAGTACATACGAGGGGTCTATATACAGTCTATATATCAGTACATACGAGGGGGTCTATATACAGTCTATATATCAGTACATACGAGGGGTCTATATACGGTCTATATATCAGTACATACGAGGGGTCTATATACAGTCTATATATCAGTACATACGAGGGGTCTATATACAGTCTATATATCAATAATACGAGGGGTCTATATACAGTCTATATATCAGTACATACGAGGGGTCTATATACAGTCTATATATCAGTACATACGAGGGGACTATATACGGTCTATATATCAGTACATACGAGGGGTCTATATACAGTCTATATATCAGTACATACGAGGGGTCTATATACAGTCTATATATCAGTACATACGAGGGGTCTATATACAGTCTATATATCAATAATACGAGGGGTCTATATACAGTCTATATATCAGTACATACGAGGGGTCTATATACAGTCTATATATCAGTACATACGAGGGGACTATATACAGTCTATATATCAGTACATACGAGGGGTCTATATACAGTCTATATATCAGTACATACGAGGGGACTATATACAGTCTATATATCAGTACATACGAGGGGTCTATATACAGTCTATATATCAGTACATACGAGGGGTCTATATATCAGTACATACGAGGGGTCTATATACAGTCTATATATCAGTACATACGAGGGGACTATATACGGTCTATATATCAGTACATACGAGGGGTCTATATACAGTCTATATATCAGTACATACGAGGGGACTATATACAGTCTATATATCAATAATACGAGGGGTCTATATACAGTCTATATATCAATAATACGAGGGGTCTATATACAGTCTATATATCAGTACATACGAGGGGTCTATATACAGTCTATATATCAGTACATACGAGGGGTCTATATACAGTCTATATATCAATAATACGAGGGGTCTATATACAGTCTATATATCAGTACATACGAGGGGTCTATATACAGTCTATATATCAGTACATACGAGGGGACTATATACAGTCTATATATCAGTACATACGAGGGGTCTATATACAGTCTATATATCAGTACATACGAGGGGTCTATATATCAGTACATACGAGGGGTCTATATACAGTCTATATATCAGTACATACGAGGGGACTATATACGGTCTATATATCAGTACATACGAGGGGTCTATATACAGTCTATATATCAGTACATACGAGGGGACTATATACAGTCTATATATCAATAATACGAGGGGTCTATATACAGTCTATATATCAATAATACGAGGGGACTATATACAGTCTATATATCAATAATACGAGGGGTCTATATACAGTCTATATATCAGTACATACGAGGGGTCTATATACAGTCTATATATCAGTACATACGAGGGGACTATATACAGTCTATATATCAGTACATACGAGGGGTCTATATACAGTCTATATATCAGTACATACGAGGGGTCTATATACAGTCTATATATCAGTACATACGAGGGGACTATATACAGTCTATATATCAGTACATACGAGGGGACTATATACAGTCTATATATCAGTACATACGAGGGGTCTATATACAGTCTATATATCAGTACATACGAGGGGTCTATATATCAGTACATACGAGGGGTCTATATACAGTCTATATATCAGTACATACGAGGGGACTATATACGGTCTATATATCAGTACATACGAGGGGTCTATATACGGTCTATATATCAGTACATACGAGGGGTCTATATACAGTCTATATATCAGTATATACGAGGGGACTATATACAGTCTATATATCAGTACATACGAGGGGACTATATACGGTCTATATATCAGTACATACGAGGGGTCTATATACAGTCTATATATCAGTACATACGAGGGGACTATATACAGTCTATATATCAGTACATACGAGGGGTCTATATACAGTCTATATATCAGTACATACGAGGGGTCTATATACAGTCTATATATCAATAATACGAGGGGTCTATATACAGTCTATATATCAGTACATACGAGGGGTCTATATACAGTCTATATATCAGTACATACGAGGGGTCTATATACAGTCTATATATCAGTACATACGAGGGGTCTATATACAGTCTATATATCAGTACATACGAGGGGTCTATATACGGTCTATATATCAGTACATACGAGGGGTCTATATACAGTCTATTTATCAGTACATACGAGGGGACTATATACAGTCTATATATCAGTACATACGAGGGGTCTATATACAGTCTATATATCAGTACATACGAGGGGTCTATATACAGTCTATATATCAGTACATACGAGGGGTCTATATACGGTCTATATATCAGTACATACGAGGGGACTATATACAGTCTATATATCAGTACATACGAGGGGTCTATATACAGTCTATATATCAGTACATACGAGGGGTCTATATATCAGTACATACGAGGGGTCTATATACAGTCTATATATCAGTACATACGAGGGGTCTATATACGGTCTATATATCAGTACATACGAGGGTGTGATGTACAATGTCTGTGAGGTATGGGGTTTTGTCTACAAAATATGATGTTTTCTGTTGTAACTTTCCAGAAAGATCCGGCACATATGACAATCCAGGCTGCTAGCTCTGCAGCTTCACCCCTCCTCCCTTCACACACACACAGAGCAGTGCCACCCCCCTCCTCTACAGCCTGTGTTCGCACTAGTAATAGGAGACCCCCTGCTGTTACAACCATTTGTTTCCTCTCCACAGCTGAGAGAAAAAAGTGCGGGATGGTTCTTTGTTTGAAACAAAGAGGTTTGAATAAAACTATAAGAGCCTGCCCTGCGAAAACCGTACCAAGCAGAGATATAAAAATCATATTTCTGCGATCCGAGCAGACCCAGCTTCGCTGTGGTGCCTGTTGCAAAACTCTCGGATGTCCAGAACCTGAGATATGATTTGCGCCCAAATGGACGGTCATATCGCATAGATGTTTGATGTTTTCTTGATGGGCTCATTACGCTGGGAAACATGATACCACTGATGAGTCCATACCAGCTTCTCCCATAAAGTTATAGCTAATCTAAGTTTTGTAGCCAAAACATAACTTGGATAAGAGAGGTGGGATCAACCCAGAATGCACCTCTCTGTGATGTCACATAGGAAAGTCTATAAGGCATTTCCTGGGCAAACCAGCTCAGAACAGCTGCAGAATCCGTGCTGACAAGAACTCCAGATGAGTGGAGACGTGTGGCTCCTCCCCCCTTAAAGCCGCATGGTCTGCCTAAGGAACAATATGGAACTGTGAGTGTAATCTCTTTGTTTTCTCCACTTTTATTTTATACCTGTACTGTACATATTTTATGTCTCAATTTTATAGCAACTTTTATCTGTAATCACTGTCCTCTTTCGGAAAATAAATGAAATAATTATTTAGATCTGTCTCCATGCTCTAAGAATCGAACTATACGCCTTTGATAGATAATCGCTACTAATTCAAGGGGTTTGCCACGGACCCTCTTAATTTAACACTGTGAATTAAGTAACCGTGACTGGTGGCAGCGCGTTGTGTACGGCTATTACGGCTTGCTGGCAGTACAGAAGGGTCTTATATTGCTGAATAAGGGTCTGCAGCCACAGCATTGATAATTCCCTTACTGCAGAAGCCTAATTGCCGGTTCACAACAGGCAGCCCGTCCGGCGACCAATTATCCTAGGTGCAGTTCCCTGACTGACCTGAGGGTAAGGGGGGCGCCGGAGAGCTGTGAGTTCCAAAGTGGAACTGGGAAAGTGGGATATACATAAATCCCCGCAGTACTTGGAAGATTGATAGCAGTGGTGGGGCATCCAAATTAAACTCCCCCTGCGGCAAATTGTAGAGCGAGATTAGCTTGCTGGATATTTTTGGTCACATGGTGCCAGTGTTGGGATAACTAAGATAAGCCCCACTGCGCCTGTGATAGCCGTGTGCCGGCATTGTGTCACGCCCCTCCGTCCGCTGATACACCCGTGTCAGTGGTGGGACTGTGACATAGTGGTGACACAGGGTCCGCTGTCCGTCGCGTTTTGGTGGCAGCGGGACTCCCGTTAGTGTCGCCCGTAAGTGGACGAACGGCGGTGGGCTGTTCGTCACATATTGGTGGCAGAGCGGTGGGATAATCCTAGAGCATTAGTGATTTGGTTTGAGCAATCATTCCTCTCACTAAAAACCTGCACGGTTCCTGCGGGAATCCTGCATCATAGGTTTTGGAGAACAGACTCAGTGGTTACTAGTTCTGAGACATTTGTGTGTACATACAAGTATTCCCTCCCATTTCTTCGTTTTTCTTTTTCTATCTTTTATTTGGCAACCATGGCGGCAAAAGGAGAACCTTGGTACAACCGGCAGACAAAGGAAGTTCTTGCTGGGTTATGCACGTACCAAGGCCTTGACGCCACGAACAAAAACAGAGCTCAAATGATCGCGGCTCTAGTGCAGCTGGACAACGACCAGAATCCAGCGAGCGCAGAAGTTGGCCCAAGTGGCAATGGGGCTGCAGCAGAGGCTCCACTCCTGAGCGCTGGCCCCACATTCAACCAGAACGGGGTGGACCCCTATCTGCAAATGGCCTTGGACGCACTCCCCGCCGAAGACAGTGATGGGCGGGTGAGGCTGATCCAGCAATATCGGCAGGAGGCCCAAGCCGAGCGTCAAGCCCAGGCTGAGAGAGCTGAGCGCCGAGCGGAGGCTGAGAGAGCAGAGCAGCGAGCCGAGAGGGAGGCGCAGAGGGCCCATGAACTGGAGGTACTCCAGCGGGGTGGGAATGCCCCCACAGCCCGAAGCAGTGAGCCCAGCAGCGTCCAGACTCCTAAACCCCGGCCAGAGCATTTTCCCGTGATGGAAAAGGATGGGGACTTGGACACATTTCTGCGAGCCTTTGAGAAAGCCTGCAGACAGTACCAGCTGCCTAGAGACCAATGGGCAAGGTACTTGACCCCAGGGCTAAAAGGCAAAGCCCTGGAGGCATTTGCTTCTCTTCCGCCAGAAGCCGATGACGACTATGACGCCATAAAGCAGGCGCTGATCGCCAAATACCGGCTGACACCTGAGGTATACCGAAAGAAGTTCCGACACCTCCAACGTGGCCCACACGATAGCTACAGTGATGTGGTGCAAGGACTCAGGACCCACTTTGACCAGTGGATCCATGGACTGTCCGTTGAAACCTTTGAGCAGCTACGGGACCTGATGATCAAAGACCAGTTCCTGCATCTCTGCCCAGCTGAGGTCCGACAGTTCATCCTGGACCGCGAACCAACGAACGCGGACAAAGCGGCGCAGATCGCCGACAACCACGAGGCCAACCGGAAGCCCGAGACGCGGAGGCCAGTCGCCACCAGCTGGAAAGGGGGTAAGCCAGCAACCAACCCCAATGCCCCAGCTAGCCGTCCCTCCGGAGGCCCTGTCCCTGTTGCCAACAACAGGCCGGCTACTGACAGTCGCCTGTGTCACCACTGCAAGCGGCCTGGTCACTTCTCTTACACCTGTCCGGATAGGCCGAAGAACCCCCCAGCCAAGGCCCCCGGGCCCAACGCCTCTGTTCTTTTGGTGGGAGGTGTGGTTGGGAGGGCTGACGACAACGTTCAACCTGTTCAGGTGGGGGCCCGTCTTGCTACAGGCCTCAAGGACACCGGGGCTGAACGAACCCTCATCCGTCCTGGACTGGCGGCCCCTGAAGAGTTTGTTGAGGGGAAAACCCTGACTGTCACCGGGATTGGAGGCACCCGTTGTCCCTTGCCAGTGGCACGAGTTTTTCTTGATTGGGGTGCCGGGAGCGGGTTGAGGGAGGTGGGAGTGTCTGAAAATTTGCCCACTGATGTTTTATTGGGGACTGACTTGGGGAGGATGGTTGCATACTATGTCCCTGACACCCTTCCCCAAACTGATAATAAGGGTAACGTTAACCCTGATGATGTTGATGATGGGAAACTGAATGTGTTACCTGCTAATGCCTTGATGAGTAATGATGCAACTAACAACCATTCTTTCCCCAGGTACGATGCTGATGCTGATGTGAATGTACCAAAGCAAACTGATAACCATTCTTCTCCTAGGAAGGATGATGATGATGTTGATGTATCTGTGCCGACTGAACCCGTTAACCCTTTCTTTGAAGCGGTAGATGTGTCCACAGGTACCGAAGTGCTCAGCCCCGTCACTCTGCGGAGTGAGACGGCTGAGGAACCCCTGGCAGGAGTAAGCAACGGTGCTCAAGGAAATGGGGAGGTGCATGGGGACCATGAGGAAGGTAATGCCATGCAGCTGACCAGTGCCACCGAGGAAGGTAACTGGCCCATAAGTAGCACTGCTCCTGAAGTGTTGGGGGTGGATGGGGAGGTAGAGCCCAGGGCAGCACCAGCTGGTGGGTCTGCAGAAATCCCCAGGGAGACAGCATACATAGCAGCTGTCACACGCAGTCAGAGTGCCCAGATCGCAGGTAACGCACTGTCTTCTGGACCCTCTGCTGCTACAGGAGAGACTGAACCAGAGGTGAACCCAGAGCCGGTTCCAGAGGGTCCCAGTGAAGAGGGGACCCTGACGTCACTTCTGGCAGCCTCCAGCATGGAGTTCCAGGCTGCTCTGCACTCAGATGCCAGCCTGGAGAAATTGAGAGGTCTCGCCGAGACGCCCACCTCCAAGTCTGATAAGGAGAGGGTGTTCTGGGAACGAGGAAGGTTGTACCGGGAGACAGTACCCGGAGATCCTAAAAAGGAGTGGTTGAGGGAAAGACAGCTGGTCGTCCCCTATCAGTTCAGAACTGAGTTGTTGCGGATTGCCCATGAGATTCCACTCGCTGGACACTTGGGGATCAGCAAAACAAAGGCACGGCTGTCTCAACACTTCTATTGGCCCAAGATGGGGACAGATGTAACACACTACTGCCGCTCCTGTGCCACCTGTCAAAAAGTGGGTAAGGCGGGGCCTGCTCTTAAGGCTCCCCTTATTCCTTTGCCGGTGATAGAGGAGCCTTTCCAGAGAATCGCGGTGGACATTGTAGGACCGCTGTCCGTCCCCAGCAGCTCCGGAAAGCGATACATTCTCACCGTGGTAGACTACGCTACCCGGTACCCAGAGGCAGTAGCTCTGTCTTCAACCAGGGCAGATAAGGTGGCTGACGCACTGGTGACCATCTTTTCAAGAGTAGGATTTCCCAGGGAGATGCTTACCGATCAAGGGCCCCAATTCATGTCTCGCCTAATGGAGGCTCTCTGTGAGAAAATGCAGGTGACGCAGCTGGTATCGAGTCCGTATCACCCACAGACTAATGGTTTGTGTGAACGTTTCAACGGTACCCTCAAACAGATGCTCCGCATACTGGTTGAGACCCAAGGGCGCGACTGGGAGCGGTACCTCCCACACCTGCTGTTCGCTTACAGAGAAGTTCCGCAGGCCTCGACCGGGTTCTCCCCCTTCGAGCTCCTGTATGGCAGGCGAGTCCGGGGACCCCTTGGGTTGATAAGAGAATCCTGGGAAGATGAGCCAAACCCCACAGAAGTGTCCATCGTGGATTATGTCATGCGCTTCCGTGACAAGATGCAGACCTTGACGCAGTTGGTGCATGACAACATGACGCAGGCTCAGGCTGACCAGAAGCGCTGGTACGACCAGAACGCCCGGGAGCGGACCTACCAGGTGGGTCAAAAGGTGTGGGCGCTGGTCCCTGTACCAACGGATAAGCTTCAGGCAGCCTGGGAAGGCCCGTACGTCGTCCACCAACAGCTCAACCCGGTCACCTACGTGGTCACGCTTGACCATGCTCGGGGTAGGCGCAAGGCCTTTCACGTCAACATGCTGAAGGCGCACTACGAACGTGAAGCTTGCATCCTACCGGTCTGCAATCTGCCAGAGGATGGGGAGGAAGATTCCCTCCTGGACATGCTGGCCCAGGCCAAGGCCAATGGGTCCATTGAGGACATGGAGATAAGTGGTTCGCTCACCGTGTCCCAGCGGTTGCAGTTGATGGCCACCCTGGAACTCTTCCGGCCCGTGTTCACCAACCGTCCTGGGAGGACGGAGTTAGCGGTTCATGAGGTGGACACCGGGAATCATGCCCCATTACGGCGAACACCTTATCGGATCTCTGAAACGGTGCAACAAGTCATGCGCCAAGAGGTCGATGAGATGTTAAGGCTGGGAGTGATTCGACGGTCAAAAGGTGCGTGGGCTTCACCTGTAGTCCTCGTGCCTAAAAAGGATCGAACCACCCGGTTCTGCGTGGACTACAGGGGGCTCAACGCCATCACAACCTCTGATGCCCACCCGATGCCGCGCATCGAGGATCTGCTCGAGCGGTTGACAAACGCCAACTACATATCCATCATGGATTTGAGTCGGGGATACTGGCAGATTCCCCTGAGCCCTGAGGCGCAGGAGAAATCCGCCTTTATCACCCCCTTTGGACTGTACGAGTCCACGGTCATGCCCTTCGGCATGAAGAATGCCCCTGCCACTTTCCAGCGGATGGTCAACCACCTGCTTCGGGGACTGGAGGAGTACGCCGTGGCGTACTTAGACGATATTGCCGTCTTCAGTTCCACCTGGGAGGAACACCTTCAGCACCTCCAGGAGGTGCTCAAGCGTCTTCACCAGGCAGGCCTGACCATCAAGCCGGGGAAGTGCCAGATAGGCATGCGCAAGGTCCACTACCTGGGGCACCGGGTAGGCGGGGGTTCCATGAGTCCGGAGCCAGGAAAAGTGGACGCAATCGTGTCCTGGCCCACCCCCAGGACCAAGAAACAGGTGAAGTCCTTCTTGGGCACTGCAGGGTACTATAGGCGGTTCGTACAGGACTATAGCGCCCTTGCCAAACCCTTGACTGACCTCACCAAGCAGAGGCTACCCCAAACAGTCAACTGGACAGATGACTGTGAGGCGGCTTTCCAAGCTTTGAAAGCAGCCCTGTGCAACTCTCCAGTGTTGAGAGCAGTCGACAGCAGTCGCCCGTTTCTGGTACAGACCGACGCCAGCGAGTTTGGCCTCGGTGCTGTGCTTAGCCAGGTCGACTCGGGGGACCAAGAGCACCCCGTGTTGTACCTGAGCCGGAAACTTTTGCCGAGGGAAGTGGCATACTCGACCATCGAGAAGGAGTGTCTGGCCATGGTGTGGGCACTGCAGCGTTTGCAGCCCTACCTGTATGGGCGCGCCTTCACGGTGGTAACCGACCACAACCCACTGAGCTGGTTGCACACCGTGTCGGGAACCAATGGAAGATTGCTCCGCTGGAGCCTTGCCCTTCAACAGTACGATTTTACTGTAAAACACAGGAAGGGCAGTGAAAACGGCAATGCCGATGGGTTGTCCCGCCGGGGCGAACCCGCTGAGGTGCGCATGGCCGATTACCGAGAGGTAATGCCTCCTTAGCGCCCTCTTAAGGGGGGAGGTGTGATGTACAATGTCTGTGAGGTATGGGGTTTTGTCTACAAAATATGATGTTTTCTGTTGTAACTTTCCAGAAAGATCCGGCACATATGACAATCCAGGCTGCTAGCTCTGCAGCTTCACCCCTCCTCCCTTCACACACACACAGAGCAGTGCCACCCCCCTCCTCTACAGCCTGTGTTCGCACTAGTAATAGGAGACCCCCTGCTGTTACAACCATTTGTTTCCTCTCCACAGCTGAGAGAAAAAAGTGCGGGATGGTTCTTTGTTTGAAACAAAGAGGTTTGAATAAAACTATAAGAGCCTGCCCTGCGAAAACCGTACCAAGCAGAGATATAAAAATCATATTTCTGCGATCCGAGCAGACCCAGCTTCGCTGTGGTGCCTGTTGCAAAACTCTCGGATGTCCAGAACCTGAGATATGATTTGCGCCCAAATGGACGGTCATATCGCATAGATGTTTGATGTTTTCTTGATGGGCTCATTACGCTGGGAAACATGATACCACTGATGAGTCCATACCAGCTTCTCCCATAAAGTTATAGCTAATCTAAGTTTTGTAGCCAAAACATAACTTGGATAAGAGAGGTGGGATCAACCCAGAATGCACCTCTCTGTGATGTCACATAGGAAAGTCTATAAGGCATTTCCTGGGCAAACCAGCTCAGAACAGCTGCAGAATCCGTGCTGACAAGAACTCCAGATGAGTGGAGACGTGTGGCTCCTCCCCCCTTAAAGCCGCATGGTCTGCCTAAGGAACAATATGGAACTGTGAGTGTAATCTCTTTGTTTTCTCCACTTTTATTTTATACCTGTACTGTACATATTTTATGTCTCAATTTTATAGCAACTTTTATCTGTAATCACTGTCCTCTTTCGGAAAATAAATGAAATAATTATTTAGATCTGTCTCCATGCTCTAAGAATCGAACTATACGCCTTTGATAGATAATCGCTACTAATTCAAGGGGTTTGCCACGGACCCTCTTAATTTAACACTGTGAATTAAGTAACCGTGACTGGTGGCAGCGCGTTGTGTACGGCTATTACGGCTTGCTGGCAGTACAGAAGGGTCTTATATTGCTGAATAAGGGTCTGCAGCCACAGCATTGATAATTCCCTTACTGCAGAAGCCTAATTGCCGGTTCACAACAGGCAGCCCGTCCGGCGACCAATTATCCTAGGTGCAGTTCCCTGACTGACCTGAGGGTAAGGGGGGCGCCGGAGAGCTGTGAGTTCCAAAGTGGAACTGGGAAAGTGGGATATACATAAATCCCCGCAGTACTTGGAAGATTGATAGCAGTGGTGGGGCATCCAAATTAAACTCCCCCTGCGGCAAATTGTAGAGCGAGATTAGCTTGCTGGATATTTTTGGTCACATGGTGCCAGTGTTGGGATAACTAAGATAAGCCCCACTGCGCCTGTGATAGCCGTGTGCCGGCATTGTGTCACGCCCCTCCGTCCGCTGATACACCCGTGTCAGTGGTGGGACTGTGACATAGTGGTGACACAGGGTCCGCTGTCCGTCGCGTTTTGGTGGCAGCGGGACTCCCGTTAGTGTCGCCCGTAAGTGGACGAACGGCGGTGGGCTGTTCGTCACAGAGGGGACTATATACAGTCTATATATCAGTACATACGAGGGGTCTATATACAGTCTATATATTTCAGTACATACGAGGGGTCTATATACAGTCTATATATCAATAATACGAGGGGTCTATATACAGTCTATATATCAGTACATATGAGGGGTCTATATACAGTCTATATATCAGTACATACGAGGGGTCTATATACAGTCTATATATCAGTACATACGAGGGGTCTATATACAGTCTATATATCAGAACATACGAGGGGTCTATATACAGTCTATATATCAATAATACGAGGGGTCTATATACAGTCTATATATCAGTACATACGAGGGGTCTATATACAGTCTATATATCAGTACATACGAGGGGTCTATATACAGTCTATATATCAGTACATACGAGGGGTCTATATACGGTCTATATATCAGTACATACGAGGGGTCTATATACAGTCTATATATCAGTACATACGAGGGGTCTATATACAGTCTATATATCAGTACATACGAGGGGACTATATACGGTCTATATATCAGTACATACGAGGGGTCTATATACGGTCTATATATCAGTACATATGAGGGGACTATATACAGTCTATATATCAGTACATACGAGGGGACTATATACAGTCTATATATCAGTACATACGAGGGGTCTATATACAGTCTATATATCAGTACATACGAGGGGTCTATATACGGTCTATATATCAGTACATACGAGGGGTCTATATACAGTCTATATATCAGTACATACGAGGGGACTATATACAGTCTATATATCAGTACATACGAGGGGTCTATATACAGTCTATATATCAATACATACGAGGGGTCTATATATCAGTACATACGAGGGGTCTATATACAGTCTATATATCAGTACATACGAGGGGTCTATATACAGTCTATGTATCAGTACATACGAGGGGTCTATATACAGTCTATATATCAGTACATACGAGGGGTCTATATACAGTCTATATATCAGTACATACGAGGGGTCTATATACGTTCTATATATCAGTACATACGAGGGGTCTATATACAGTCTATATATCAGTACATATGAGGTGTCTATATACAGTCTATATATCAGTACATACGAGGGGTCTATATACGGTCTATATATCAGTACATACGAGGGGTCTATATACAGTCTATATATCAGTACATACGAGGGGTCTATATACGGTCTATATATCAGTACATACGAGGGGTCTATATACAGTCTATATATCAGTACATACGAGGGGTCTATATACGGTCTATATATCAGTACATAGGAGGGGTCTATATACGGTCTATGTATCAGTACATACGAGGGGTCTATATACAGTCTATATATCAGTACATACAAGGGGTCTATATACGGTCTATATATCAGTACATACGAGGGGTCTATATACAGTCTATATATCAGTACATACGAGGGGTCTATATACGGTCTATATATCAGTACATACGAGGGGTCTATATACAGTCTATATATCAGTACATATGAGGGGTCTATATACAGTCTATATATCAGTACATACGAGGGGTCTATATACAGTCTATATATCAGTACATACGAGGGGTCTATATACAGTCTATATATCAGTACACACGAGGGGTCTATATACAGTCTATATATCAGTACATACGAGGGGTCTATATACAGTCTATATATCAGTACATACGAGGGGTCTATATACAGTCTATATATCAGTACATACGAGGGGTCTATATACAGTCTATATATCAGTACATACGAGGGGTCTATATACGGTCTATATATCAGTACATACGAGGGGTCTATATACAGTCTATATATCAGTACACACGAGGGGTCTATATACAGTCTATATATCAGTACATACGAGGGGTCTATATACAGTCTATATATCAGTACACACGAGGGGTCTATATACAGTCTATATATCAGTACATACGAGGGGTCTATATACGGTCTATATATCAGTACATACGAGGGGTCTATATACGGTCTATATATCAGTACATACGAGGGGTCTATATACGGTCTATATATCAGTACATACGAGGGGTCTATATACAGTCTATATATCAGTACATACGAGGGGTCTATATACAGTCTATATATCAATAATACGAGGGGTCTATATACAGTCTATATATCAGTATATACGAGGGGTCTATATACAGTCTATATATCAGTACATACGAGGGGACTATATACAGTCTATATACAGTACATACGAGGGGACTATATACAGTCTATATATCAGTACATACGAGGGGTCTATATACAGTCTATATATCAGTACATACGAGGGGTCTATATATCAGTACATACGAGGGGTCTATATATCAGTACATACGAGGGGTCTATATACGGTCTATATATCAGTACATACGAGGGGTCTATATACGGTCTATATATCAGTACATACGAGGGGTCTATATACAGTCTATATATCAGTACATACGAGGGGTCTATATACAGTCTATATATCAGTACATACGAGGGGTCTATATACAGTCTATATATCAGTACATACGAGGGGTCTATATACGGTCTATATATCAGTACATACGAGGGGACTATATACAGTCTATATATCAGTACATACGAGGGGTCTATATACAGTCTATATATCAGTACGTACGAGGGCTCTATATATCAGTACATACGAGGGGTCTATATACAGTCTATATATCAATAATACGAGGGGTCTATATACAGTCTATATATCAGTACATACGAGGGGTCTATATACAGTCTATATATCAGTACATACGAGGGGTCTATATACAGTCTATATATCAGTACATACGAGGGGTCTATATACAGTCTATATATCAATAATACGAGGGGTCTATATACAGTCTATATATCAGTACATACGAGGGGTCTATATACGGTCTATATATCAGTACATACGAGGGGACTATATACAGTCTATATATCAGTACATACGAGGGGTCTATATACAGTCTATATATCAGTACATACGAGGGGTCTATATACAGTCTATATATCAGTACATACGAGGGGTCTATATACAGTCTATATATCAGTACATACGAGGGGTCTATATACAGTCTATATATCAGTACACACGAGGGGTCTATATACGGTCTATATATCAGTACATACGAGGGGTCTATATACGGTCTATATATCAGTACATACGAGGGGTCTATATACGGTCTATATATCAGTACATACGAGGGGTCTATATACGGTCTATATATCAGTACATACGAGGGGTCTATATACAGTCTATATATCAGTACATACGAGGGGACTATATACAGTCTATATATCAGTACATACGAGGGGTCTATATACAGTCTATATATCAGTACATACGAGGGGTCTATATACGGTCTATATATCAGTACATACGAGGGGTCTATATACGGTCTATATATCAGTACATACGAGGGGACTATATACAGTCTATATATCAGTACATACGAGGGGACTATATACAGTCTATATATCAGTACATACGAGGGGTCTATATACAGTCTATATATCAGTACATACGAGGGGTCTATATACAGTCTATATATCAATAATACGAGGGGTCTATATACAGTCTATATATCAGTACATACGAGGGGTCTATATACAGTCTATATATCAGTACATACGAGGGGTCTATATACAGTCTATATATCAGTACATACGAGGGGTCTATATACAGTCTATATATCAATAATACGAGGGGTCTATATACAGTCTATATATCAGTACACACGAGGGGTCTATATACAGTCTATATATCAGTACATACGAGGGGTCTATATACAGTCTATATATCAGTACATACGAGGGGTCTATATACGGTCTATATATCAGTACATACGAGGGGTCTATATACAGTCTATATATCAGTACATACGAGGGGTCTATATACAGTCTATATATCAGTACATACGAGGGGTCTATATACAGTCTATATATCAGTACATACGAGGGGTCTATATACGGTCTATATATCAGTACATACGAGGGGACTATATACGGTCTATATATCAGTACATACGAGGGGTCTATATACGGTCTATATATCAGTACATATGAGGGGACTATATACAGTCTATATATCAATAATACGAGGGGTCTATATACAGTCTATATATCAGTACATACGAGGGGTCTATATACGGTCTATATATCAGTACATACGAGGGGTATATATACAGTCTATATATCAGTACATACGAGGGGACTATATACAGTCTATATATCAGTACATACGAGGGGTCTATATACAGTCTATATATCAGTACATACGAGGGGTCTATATATCAGTACATACGAGGGGTCTATATACAGTCTATATATCAGTACATACGAGGGGTCTATATTCAGTCTATGTATCAGTACATACGAGGGGTCTACATACAGTCTATATATCAGTACATACGAGGGGTCTATATACAGTCTATATATCAGTACATACGAGGGGTCTATATTCAGTCTATGTATCAGTACATACGAGGGGTCTATATACGGTCTATATATCAGTACATACGAGGGGTCTATATACGGTCTATATATCAGTACATACGAGGGGTCTATATACAGTCTATATATCAGTACATACGAGGGGTCTATATACGGTCTATATATCAGTACATACGAGGGGTCTATATACAGTCTATATATCAGTACATACGAGGGGACTATATACAGTCTATATATCAGTACATACGAGGGGTCTATATACGGTCTACATATCAGTATATACGAGGGGTCTATATACGGTCTATATATCAGTACATACGAGGGGTCTATATACCGTCTATATATCAGTACATACGAGGGGTCTATATACAGTCTATATATCAGTACATACGAGGGGACTATATACAGTCTATATATCAGTACATACGAGGGGTCTATATACAGTCTATATATCAGTACATACGAGGGGTCTATATACAGTCTATATATCAGTACATACGAGGGGTCTATATACGGTCTATATATCAGTACATACGAGGGGTCTATATACGGTCTATATATCAGTACATACGAGGGGTCTATATACCGTCTATATATCAGTACATACGAGGGGTCTATATACAGTCTATATATCAGTACATACGAAGGGTCTATATACAGTCTATATATCAGTACATACGAGGGGTCTATATACAGTCTATATATCAGTACATACGAGGGGTCTATATATCAGTACATACGAGGGGTCTATATACAGTCTATATATCAGTACATACGAGGGGTCTATATATCAGTACATACGAGGGGTCTATATACAGTCTATATATCAGTACATACGAGGGGTCTATATTCAGTCTATGTATCAGTACATACGAGGGGTCTATATACCGTCTATATATCAGTACATACGAGGGGTCTATATACAGTCTATATATCAGTACATACGAAGGGTCTATATACAGTCTATATATCAGTACATACGAGGGGTCTATATACAGTCTATATATCAGTACATACGAGGGGTCTATATACAGTCTATATATCAGTACATACGAGGGGTCTATATACGGTCTATATATCAGTACATACGAGGGGTCTATATACGGTCTATATATCAGTACATACGAGGGGTCTATATACGGTCTATATATCAGTACATACGAGGGGTCTATATACAGTCTATATATCAGTACATACGAGGGGTCTATATACAGTCTATGTATCAGTACATACGAGGGGTCTATATACAGTCTATGTATCAGTACATACGAGGGGTCTATATACAGTCTATATATCAGTACATACGAGGGGTCTATATATCAGTACACACGAGGGGTCTATATACAGTCTATATATCAGTACATATGAGGGGTCTATATACAGTCTATATATCAGTACATACGAGGGGTCTATATACAGTCTATATATCAGTACATACGAGGGGTCTATATACAGTCTATATATCAGTACACACGAGGGGTCTATATACAGTCTATATATCAGTACATACGAGGGGTCTATATACAGTCTATATATCAGTACATACGAGGGGTCTATATACAGTCTATATATCAGTACACACGAGGGGTCTATATACAGTCTATATATCAGTACATACGAGGGGACTATATACAGTCTATATATCAGTACATACGAGGGGTCTATATACAGTCTATATATCAGTACATACGAGGGGTCTATATACAGTCTATATATCAGTACACACGAGGGGTCTATATACAGTCTATATATCAGTACATACGAGGGGTCTATATACAGTCTATATATCAGTACATACGAGGGGTCTATATACAGTCTATATATCAGTACATACGAGGGGTCTATATACGGTCTATATATCAGTACATACGAGGGGTCTATATACAGTCTATATATCAGTACACACGAGGGGTCTATATACAGTCTATATATCAGTACATACGAGGGGTCTATATACAGTCTATATATCAGTACACACGAGGGGTCTATATACAGTCTATATATCAGTACATACGAGGGGTCTATATACGGTCTATATATCAGTACATACGAGGGGTCTATATACGGTCTATATATCAGTACATACGAGGGGTCTATATACGGTCTATATATCAGTACATACGAGGGGTCTATATACAGTCTATATATCAGTACATACGAGGGGTCTATATACAGTCTATATATCAATAATACGAGGGGTCTATATACAGTCTATATATCAGTATATACGAGGGGTCTATATACAGTCTATATATCAGTACATACGAGGGGACTATATACAGTCTATATACAGTACATACGAGGGGACTATATACAGTCTATATATCAGTACATACGAGGGGTCTATATGCAGTCTATATATCAGTACATACGAGGGGTCTATATATCAGTACATACGAGGGGTCTATATATCAGTACATACGAGGGGTCTATATACGGTCTATATATCAGTACATACGAGGGGTCTATATACGGTCTATATATCAGTACATACGAGGGGTCTATATACAGTCTATATATCAGTACATACGAGGGGTCTATATACAGTCTATATATCAATAATACGAGGGGACTATATACAGTCTATATATCAGTACATACGAGGGGTCTATATACGGTCTATATATCAGTACATACGAGGGGTCTATATACGGTCTATATATCAGTACATACGAGGGGTCTATATACGGTCTATATATCAGTACATACGAGGGGTCTATATACAGTCTATATATCAGTACATACGAGGGGACTATATACAGTCTATATATCAGTACATACGAGGGGTCTATATACAGTCTATATATCAGTACATACGAGGGGACTATATACAGTCTATATATCAGTACATACGAGGGGTCTATATACGGTCTATATATCAGTACATACGAGGGGTCTATATACGGTCTATATATCAGTACATACGAGGGGTCTATATTCAGTCTATGTATCAGTACATACGAGGGGTCTATATACGGTCTATATATCAGTACATACGAGGGGTCTATATACGGTCTATATATCAGTACATACGAGGGGTCTATATACAGTCTATATATCAGTACATACGAGGGGTCTATATACGGTCTATATATCAGTACATACGAGGGGTCTATATACAGTCTATATATCAGTACATACGAGGGGACTATATACAGTCTATATATCAGTACATACGAGGGGTCTATATACAGTCTATATATCAGTACATACGAGGGGTCTATATACAGTCTATATATCAGTACATACGAGGGGTCTATATACGGTCTATATATCAGTACATACGAGGGGTCTATATACGGTCTATATATCAGTACATACGAGGGGTCTATATACCGTCTATATATCAGTACATACGAGGGGTCTATATACAGTCTATATATCAGTACATACGAGGGGACTATATACAGTCTATATATCAGTACATACGAGGGGTCTATATACAGTCTATATATCAGTACATACGAGGGGTCTATATACAGTCTATATATCAGTACATACGAGGGGTCTATATACGGTCTATATATCAGTACATACGAGGGGTCTATATACGGTCTATATATCAGTACATACGAGGGGTCTATATGTGACGAACAGCCCACCGCCGTTCGTCTACTTACGGGCGACACTAACGGGGGTCCCGCTGCCACCAAAACGCGACGGACAGCGGACCCTGTGTCACCACTATGTCACAGTCCCACCACTGACATCAGCGGACGGAGGGACGTGACACAATGCCGGCACACGGCTATCACAGGCGCAGTGGGGCTTATCTTAGTTATCCCAACACTGGCACCATGTGACCAAAAATATCCAGCAAGCTAATCTCGCTCTACAATTTGCCGCAGGGGGAGTTTAATTTGGATGCCCCACCACTGCTATCAATCTTCCAAGTACTGCGGGGATTTATGTATATCCCACTTTCTCAGTTCCACTTTGGAACTCACAGCTCTCCGGCGCCCCCCTTACCCTCAGGTCAGTCAGGGAACTGCACCTAGGATAATTGGTCGCCGGACGGGCTGCCTGTTGTGAACCGGCAATTAGGCTTCTGCAGTAAGGGAATTATCAATGCTGTGGCTGCAGACCCTTATTCAGCAATATAAGACCCTTCTGTACTGCCAGCAAGCCGTAATAGCCGTACACAACGCGCTGCCACCAGTCACGGTTACTTAATTCACAGTGTTAAATTAAGAGGGTCCGTGGCAAACCCCTTGAATTAGTAGCGATTATCTATCAAAGGCGTATAGTTCGATTCTTAGAGCATGGAGACAGATCTAAATAATTATTTCATTTATTTTCCGAAAGAGGACAGTGATTACAGATAAAAGTTGCTATAAAATTGAGACATAAAATATGTACAGTACAGGTATAAAATAAAAGTGGAGAAAACAAAGAGATTACACTCACAGTTCCATATTGTTCCTTAGGCAGACCATGCGGCTTTAAGGGGGGAGGAGCCACACGTCTCCACTCATCTGGAGTTCTTGTCAGCACGGATTCTGCAGCTGTTCTGAGCTGGTTTGCCCAGGAAATGCCTTATAGACTTTCCTATGTGACATCACAGAGAGGTGCATTCTGGGTTGATCCCACCTCTCTTATCCAAGTTATGTTTTGGCTACAAAACTTAGATTAGCTATAACTTTATGGGAGAAGCTGGTATGGACTCATCAGTGGTATCATGTTTCCCAGCGTAATGAGCCCATCAAGAAAACATCAAACATCTATGCGATATGACCGTCCATTTGGGCGCAAATCATATCTCAGGTTCTGGACATCCGAGAGTTTTGCAACAGGCACCACAGCGAAGCTGGGTCTGCTCGGATCGCAGAAATATGATTTTTATATCTCTGCTTGGTACGGTTTTCGCAGGGCAGGCTCTTATAGTTTTATTCAAACCTCTTTGTTTCAAACAAAGAACCATCCCGCACTTTTTTCTCTCAGCTGTGGAGAGGAAACAAATGGTTGTAACAGCAGGGGGTCTCCTATTACTAGTGCGAACACAGGCTGTAGAGGAGGGGGGTGGCACTGCTCTGTGTGTGTGTGAAGGGAGGAGGGGTGAAGCTGCAGAGCTAGCAGCCTGGATTGTCATATGTGCCGGATCTTTCTGGAAAGTTACAACAGAAAACATCATATTTTGTAGACAAAACCCCATACCTCACAGACATTGTACATCACACCTCCCCCCTTAAGAGGGCGCTAAGGAGGCATTACCTCTCGGTAATCGGCCATGCGCACCTCAGCGGGTTCGCCCCGGCGGGACAACCCATCGGCATTGCCGTTTTCACTGCCCTTCCTGTGTTTTACAGTAAAATCGTACTGTTGAAGGGCAAGGCTCCAGCGGAGCAATCTTCCATTGGTTCCCGACACGGTGTGCAACCAGCTCAGTGGGTTGTGGTCGGTTACCACCGTGAAGGCGCGCCCATACAGGTAGGGCTGCAAACGCTGCAGTGCCCACACCATGGCCAGACACTCCTTCTCGATGGTCGAGTATGCCACTTCCCTCGGCAAAAGTTTCCGGCTCAGGTACAACACGGGGTGCTCTTGGTCCCCCGAGTCGACCTGGCTAAGCACAGCACCGAGGCCAAACTCGCTGGCGTCGGTCTGTACCAGAAACGGGCGACTGCTGTCGACTGCTCTCAACACTGGAGAGTTGCACAGGGCTGCTTTCAAAGCTTGGAAAGCCGCCTCACAGTCATCTGTCCAGTTGACTGTTTGGGGTAGCCTCTGCTTGGTGAGGTCAGTCAAGGGTTTGGCAAGGGCGCTATAGTCCTGTACGAACCGCCTATAGTACCCTGCAGTGCCCAAGAAGGACTTCACCTGTTTCTTGGTCCTGGGGGTGGGCCAGGACACGATTGCGTCCACTTTTCCTGGCTCCGGACTCATGGAACCCCCGCCTACCCGGTGCCCCAGGTAGTGGACCTCGCGCATGCCTATCTGGCACTTCCCCGGCTTGATGGTCAGGCCTGCCTGGTGAAGACGCTTGAGCACCTCCTGGAGGTGCTGAAGGTGTTCCTCCCAGGTGGAACTGAAGACGGCAATATCGTCTAAGTACGCCACTGCGTACTCCTCCAGTCCCCGAAGCAGGTGGTTGACCATCCGCTGGAAAGTGGCAGGGGCATTCTTCATGCCGAAGGGCATGACCGTGGACTCGTACAGTCCAAAGGGGGTGATAAAGGCGGATTTCTCCTGCGCCTCAGGGCTCAGGGGAATCTGCCAGTATCCCCGACTCAAATCCATGATGGATATGTAGTTGGCGTTTGTCAACCGCTCGAGCAGATCCTCGATGCGCGGCATTGGGTGGGCATCAGGGGTTGTGATGGCGTTGAGCCCCCTGTAGTCCACGCAGAACCTGGTGGTTCGATCCTTTTTAGGCACGAGGACTACAGGTGAAGCCCACGCGCTTTTTGACCGTCGAATCACTCCCAGCCTTAACATCTCATCGACCTCTTGGCGCATGACTTGTTGCACCGTTTCAGAGATCCGATAAGGTGTTCGCCGTAATGGGGCGTGATTCCCGGTGTCCACCTCATGAACCGCTAACTCCGTCCTCCCAGGACGGTTGGTGAACACGGGCCGGAAGAGTTCCAGGGTGGCCATCAACTGCAACCGCTGGGACACGGTGAGCGAACCACTTATCTCCATGTCCTCAATGGACCCATTGGCCTTGGCCTGGGCCAGTATGTCCAGGAGGGAATCTTCCTCCCCATTCTCTGGCAGATTGCAGACCGGTAGGACGCAAGCTTCACGTTCGTAGTGCGCCTTCAGCATGTTGACGTGAAAGGCCTTGCGCCTACCCCGAGCATGGTCAAGCGTGACCACGTAGGTGACCGGGTTGAGCTGTTGGTGGACGACGTACGGGCCTTCCCAGGCTGCCTGAAGCTTATCCGTTGGTACAGGGACCAGCGCCCACACCTTTTGACCCACCTGGTAGGTCCGCTCCCGGGCGTTCTGGTCGTACCAGTGCTTCTGGTCAGCCTGAGCCTGCGTCATGTGGTCATGCACCAACTGCGTCAAGGTCTGCATCTTGTCACGGAAGCGCATGACATAATCCACGATGGACACTTCTGTGGGGTTTGGCTCATCTTCCCAGGATTCTCTTATCAACCCAAGGGGTCCCCGGACTCGCCTGCCATACAGGAGCTCGAAGGGGGAGAACCCGGTCGAAGCCTGCGGAACTTCTCTGTAAGCGAACAGCAGGTGTGGGAGGTACCGCTCCCAGTCGCGCCCTTGGGTCTCAACCAGTATGCGGAGCATCTGTTTGAGGGTACCGTTGGAACGTTCACACAAACCATTAGTCTGTGGGTGATACGGACTCGATACCAGCTGCGTCACCTGCATTTTCTCACAGAGAGCCTCCATTAGGCGAGACATGAATTGGGGCCCTTGATCGGTAAGCATCTCCCTGGGAAATCCTACTCTTGAAAAGATGGTCACCAGTGCGTCAGCCACCTTATCTGCCCTGGTTGAAGACAGAGCTACTGCCTCTGGGTACCGGGTAGCGTAGTCTACCACGGTGAGAATGTATCGCTTTCCGGAGCTGCTGGGGACGGACAGCGGTCCTACAATGTCCACCGCGATTCTCTGGAAAGGCTCCTCTATCACCGGCAAAGGAATAAGGGGAGCCTTAAGAGCAGGCCCCGCCTTACCCACTTTTTGACAGGTGGCACAGGAGCGGCAGTAGTGTGTTACATCTGTCCCCATCTTGGGCCAATAGAAGTGTTGAGACAGCCGTGCCTTTGTTTTGCTGATCCCCAAGTGTCCAGCGAGTGGAATCTCATGGGCAATCCGCAACAACTCAGTTCTGAACTGATAGGGGACGACCAGCTGTCTTTCCCTCAACCACTCCTTTTTAGGATCTCCGGGTACTGTCTCCCGGTACAACCTTCCTCGTTCCCAGAACACCCTCTCCTTATCAGACTTGGAGGTGGGCGTCTCGGCGAGACCTCTCAATTTCTCCAGGCTGGCATCTGAGTGCAGAGCAGCCTGGAACTCCATGCTGGAGGCTGCCAGAAGTGACGTCAGGGTCCCCTCTTTACTGGGACCCTCTGGAACCGGCTCTGGGTTCACCTCTGGTTCAGTCTCTCCTGTAGCAGCAGAGGGTCCAGAAGACAGTGCGTTACCTGCGATCTGGGCACTCTGACTGCGTGTGACAGCTGCTATGTATGCTGTCTCCCTGGGGATTTCTGCAGACCCACCAGCTGGTGCTGCCCTGGGCTCTACCTCCCCATCCACCCCCAACACTTCAGGAGCAGTGCTACTTATGGGCCAGTTACCTTCCTCGGTGGCACTGGTCAGCTGCATGGCATTACCTTCCTCATGGTCCCCATGCACCTCCCCATTTCCTTGAGCACCGTTGCTTACTCCTGCCAGGGGTTCCTCAGCCGTCTCACTCCGCAGAGTGACGGGGCTGAGCACTTCGGTACCTGTGGACACATCTACCGCTTCAAAGAAAGGGTTAACGGGTTCAGTCGGCACAGATACATCAACATCATCATCATCCTTCCTAGGAGAAGAATGGTTATCAGTTTGCTTTGGTACATTCACATCAGCATCAGCATCGTACCTGGGGAAAGAATGGTTGTTAGTTGCATCATTACTCATCAAGGCATTAGCAGGTAACACATTCAGTTTCCCATCATCAACATCATCAGGGTTAACGTTACCCTTATTATCAGTTTGGGGAAGGGTGTCAGGGACATAGTATGCAACCATCCTCCCCAAGTCAGTCCCCAATAAAACATCAGTGGGCAAATTTTCAGACACTCCCACCTCCCTCAACCCGCTCCCGGCACCCCAATCAAGAAAAACTCGTGCCACTGGCAAGGGACAACGGGTGCCTCCAATCCCGGTGACAGTCAGGGTTTTCCCCTCAACAAACTCTTCAGGGGCCGCCAGTCCAGGACGGATGAGGGTTCGTTCAGCCCCGGTGTCCTTGAGGCCTGTAGCAAGACGGGCCCCCACCTGAACAGGTTGAACGTTGTCGTCAGCCCTCCCAACCACACCTCCCACCAAAAGAACAGAGGCGTTGGGCCCGGGGGCCTTGGCTGGGGGGTTCTTCGGCCTATCCGGACAGGTGTAAGAGAAGTGACCAGGCCGCTTGCAGTGGTGACACAGGCGACTGTCAGTAGCCGGCCTGTTGTTGGCAACAGGGACAGGGCCTCCGGAGGGACGGCTAGCTGGGGCATTGGGGTTGGTTGCTGGCTTACCCCCTTTCCAGCTGGTGGCGACTGGCCTCCGCGTCTCGGGCTTCCGGTTGGCCTCGTGGTTGTCGGCGATCTGCGCCGCTTTGTCCGCGTTCGTTGGTTCGCGGTCCAGGATGAACTGTCGGACCTCAGCTGGGCAGAGATGCAGGAACTGGTCTTTGATCATCAGGTCCCGTAGCTGCTCAAAGGTTTCAACGGACAGTCCATGGATCCACTGGTCAAAGTGGGTCCTGAGTCCTTGCACCACATCACTGTAGCTATCGTGTGGGCCACGTTGGAGGTGTCGGAACTTCTTTCGGTATACCTCAGGTGTCAGCCGGTATTTGGCGATCAGCGCCTGCTTTATGGCGTCATAGTCGTCATCGGCTTCTGGCGGAAGAGAAGCAAATGCCTCCAGGGCTTTGCCTTTTAGCCCTGGGGTCAAGTACCTTGCCCATTGGTCTCTAGGCAGCTGGTACTGTCTGCAGGCTTTCTCAAAGGCTCGCAGAAATGTGTCCAAGTCCCCATCCTTTTCCATCACGGGAAAATGCTCTGGCCGGGGTTTAGGAGTCTGGACGCTGCTGGGCTCACTGCTTCGGGCTGTGGGGGCATTCCCACCCCGCTGGAGTACCTCCAGTTCATGGGCCCTCTGCGCCTCCCTCTCGGCTCGCTGCTCTGCTCTCTCAGCCTCCGCTCGGCGCTCAGCTCTCTCAGCCTGGGCTTGACGCTCGGCTTGGGCCTCCTGCCGATATTGCTGGATCAGCCTCACCCGCCCATCACTGTCTTCGGCGGGGAGTGCGTCCAAGGCCATTTGCAGATAGGGGTCCACCCCGTCCTGGTTGAATGTGGGGCCAGCGCTCAGGAGTGGAGCCTCTGCTGCAGCCCCATTGCCACTTGGGCCAACTTCTGCGCTCGCTGGATTCTGGTCGTTGTCCAGCTGCACTAGAGCCGCGATCATTTGAGCTCTGTTTTTGTTCGTGGCGTCAAGGCCTTGGTACGTGCATAACCCAGCAAGAACTTCCTTTGTCTGCCGGTTGTACCAAGGTTCTCCTTTTGCCGCCATGGTTGCCAAATAAAAGATAGAAAAAGAAAAACGAAGAAATGGGAGGGAATACTTGTATGTACACACAAATGTCTCAGAACTAGTAACCACTGAGTCTGTTCTCCAAAACCTATGATGCAGGATTCCCGCAGGAACCGTGCAGGTTTTTAGTGAGAGGAATGATTGCTCAAACCAAATCACTAATGCTCTAGGATTATCCCACCGCTCTGCCACCAATATGTGACGAACAGCCCACCGCCGTTCGTCTACTTACGGGCGACACTAACGGGGGTCCCGCTGCCACCAAAACGCGACGGACAGCGGACCCTGTGTCACCACTATGTCACAGTCCCACCACTGACATCAGCGGACGGAGGGACGTGACACAATGCCGGCACACGGCTATCACAGGCGCAGTGGGGCTTATCTTAGTTATCCCAACACTGGCACCATGTGACCAAAAATATCCAGCAAGCTAATCTCGCTCTACAATTTGCCGCAGGGGGAGTTTAATTTGGATGCCCCACCACTGCTATCAATCTTCCAAGTACTGCGGGGATTTATGTATATCCCACTTTCTCAGTTCCACTTTGGAACTCACAGCTCTCCGGCGCCCCCCTTACCCTCAGGTCAGTCAGGGAACTGCACCTAGGATAATTGGTCGCCGGACGGGCTGCCTGTTGTGAACCGGCAATTAGGCTTCTGCAGTAAGGGAATTATCAATGCTGTGGCTGCAGACCCTTATTCAGCAATATAAGACCCTTCTGTACTGCCAGCAAGCCGTAATAGCCGTACACAACGCGCTGCCACCAGTCACGGTTACTTAATTCACAGTGTTAAATTAAGAGGGTCCGTGGCAAACCCCTTGAATTAGTAGCGATTATCTATCAAAGGCGTATAGTTCGATTCTTAGAGCATGGAGACAGATCTAAATAATTATTTCATTTATTTTCCGAAAGAGGACAGTGATTACAGATAAAAGTTGCTATAAAATTGAGACATAAAATATGTACAGTACAGGTATAAAATAAAAGTGGAGAAAACAAAGAGATTACACTCACAGTTCCATATTGTTCCTTAGGCAGACCATGCGGCTTTAAGGGGGGAGGAGCCACACGTCTCCACTCATCTGGAGTTCTTGTCAGCACGGATTCTGCAGCTGTTCTGAGCTGGTTTGCCCAGGAAATGCCTTATAGACTTTCCTATGTGACATCACAGAGAGGTGCATTCTGGGTTGATCCCACCTCTCTTATCCAAGTTATGTTTTGGCTACAAAACTTAGATTAGCTATAACTTTATGGGAGAAGCTGGTATGGACTCATCAGTGGTATCATGTTTCCCAGCGTAATGAGCCCATCAAGAAAACATCAAACATCTATGCGATATGACCGTCCATTTGGGCGCAAATCATATCTCAGGTTCTGGACATCCGAGAGTTTTGCAACAGGCACCACAGCGAAGCTGGGTCTGCTCGGATCGCAGAAATATGATTTTTATATCTCTGCTTGGTACGGTTTTCGCAGGGCAGGCTCTTATAGTTTTATTCAAACCTCTTTGTTTCAAACAAAGAACCATCCCGCACTTTTTTCTCTCAGCTGTGGAGAGGAAACAAATGGTTGTAACAGCAGGGGGTCTCCTATTACTAGTGCGAACACAGGCTGTAGAGGAGGGGGGTGGCACTGCTCTGTGTGTGTGTGAAGGGAGGAGGGGTGAAGCTGCAGAGCTAGCAGCCTGGATTGTCATATGTGCCGGATCTTTCTGGAAAGTTACAACAGAAAACATCATATTTTGTAGACAAAACCCCATACCTCACAGACATTGTACATCACACTATATACCGTCTATATATCAGTACATACGAGGGGTCTATATACAGTCTATATATCAGTACATACGAAGGGTCTATATACAGTCTATATATCAGTACATACGAGGGGTCTATATACAGTCTATATATCAGTACATACGAGGGGTCTATATATCAATACATACGAGGGGTCTATATACAGTCTATATATCAGTACATACGAGGGGTCTATATTCAGTCTATGTATCAGTACATACGAGGGGTCTATATACGGTCTATATATCAGTACATACGAGGGGTCTATATACGGTCTATATATCAGTACATACGAGGGGTCTATATACAGTCTATATATCAGTACATACGAGGGGACTATATACAGTCTATATATCAGTACATACGAGGGGTCTATATACAGTCTATATATCAGTACATACGAGGGGTCTATATACAGTCTATATATCAGTACATACGAGGGGTCTATATACGGTCTATATATCAGTACATACGAGGGGTCTATATACAGTCTATATATCAGTACATACGAGGGGTCTATATACGGTCTATATATCAGTACATACGAGGGGTCTATATACGGTCTATATATCAGTACATACGAGGGGTCTATATACCGTCTATATATCAGTACATACGAGGGGTCTATATACAGTCTATATATCAGTACATACGAAGGGTCTATATACAGTCTATATATCAGTACATACGAGGGGTCTATATACAGTCTATATATCAGTACATACGAGGGGTCTATATACAGTCTATATATCAGTACATACGAGGGGTCTATATACGGTCTATATATCAGTACATACGAGGGGTCTATATACGGTCTATATATCAGTACATACGAGGGGTCTATATACGGTCTATATATCAGTACATACGAGGGGTCTATATACGGTCTATATATCAGTACATACGAGGGGTCTATATACGGTCTATATATCAGTACATACGAGGGGTCTATATACAGTCTATATATCAGTACATACGAGGGGTCTATATACAGTCTATGTATCAGTACATACGAGGGGTCTATATACAGTCTATGTATCAGTACATACGAGGGGTCTATATACAGTCTATATATCAGTACATACGAGGGGTCTATATATCAGTACACACGAGGGGTCTATATACAGTCTATATATCAGTACATATGAGGGGTCTATATACAGTCTATATATCAGTACATACGAGGGGTCTATATACAGTCTATATATCAGTACATACGAGGGGTCTATATACAGTCTATATATCAGTACACACGAGGGGTCTATATACAGTCTATATATCAGTACATACGAGGGGTCTATATACAGTCTATATATCAGTACATACGAGGGGTCTATATACAGTCTATATATCAGTACACACGAGGGGTCTATATACAGTCTATATATCAGTACATACGAGGGGACTATATACAGTCTATATATCAGTACATACGAGGGGTCTATATACAGTCTATATATCAGTACATACGAGGGGTCTATATACAGTCTATATATCAGTACACACGAGGGGTCTATATACAGTCTATATATCAGTACATACGAGGGGTCTATATACAGTCTATATATCAGTACATACGAGGGGTCTATATACAGTCTATATATCAGTACATACGAGGGGTCTATATACGGTCTATATATCAGTACATACGAGGGGTCTATATACAGTCTATATATCAGTACACACGAGGGGTCTATATACAGTCTATATATCAGTACATACGAGGGGTCTATATACAGTCTATATATCAGTACACACGAGGGGTCTATATACAGTCTATATATCAGTACATACGAGGGGTCTATATACGGTCTATATATCAGTACATACGAGGGGTCTATATACGGTCTATATATCAGTACATACGAGGGGTCTATATACGGTCTATATATCAGTACATACGAGGGGTCTATATACAGTCTATATATCAGTACATACGAGGGGTCTATATACAGTCTATATATCAATAATACGAGGGGTCTATATACAGTCTATATATCAGTATATACGAGGGGTCTATATACAGTCTATATATCAGTACATACGAGGGGACTATATACAGTCTATATACAGTACATACGAGGGGACTATATACAGTCTATATATCAGTACATACGAGGGGTCTATATGCAGTCTATATATCAGTACATACGAGGGGTCTATATATCAGTACATACGAGGGGTCTATATATCAGTACATACGAGGGGTCTATATACGGTCTATATATCAGTACATACGAGGGGTCTATATACGGTCTATATATCAGTACATACGAGGGGTCTATATACAGTCTATATATCAGTACATACGAGGGGTCTATATACAGTCTATATATCAATAATACGAGGGGACTATATACAGTCTATATATCAGTACATACGAGGGGTCTATATACGGTCTATATATCAGTACATACGAGGGGTCTATATACGGTCTATATATCAGTACATACGAGGGGTCTATATACGGTCTATATATCAGTACATACGAGGGGTCTATATACAGTCTATATATCAGTACATACGAGGGGACTATATACAGTCTATATATCAGTACATACGAGGGGTCTATATACAGTCTATATATCAGTACATACGAGGGGACTATATACAGTCTATATATCAGTACATACGAGGGGTCTATATACGGTCTATATATCAGTACATACGAGGGGTCTATATACGGTCTATATATCAGTACATACGAGGGGTCTATATACGGTCTATATATCAGTACATACGAGGGGACTATATACAGTCTATATATCAGTACATACGAGGGGTCTATATACAGTCTATATATCAGTACATACGAGGGGTCTATATACAGTCTATATATCAGTGCATACGAGGGGTCTATATACAGTCTATGTATCAGTACATACGAGGGGTCTATATACAGTCTATGTATCAGTACATACGAGGGGTCTATATACAGTCTATATATCAGTGCATACGAGGGGTATATATACGGTCTATATATCAGTACATACGAGGGGTCTATATACAGTCTATATATCAGTACATACGAGGGGTCTATATACAGTCTATATATCAATAATACGAGGGGTCTATATACGGTCTATATATCAGTACATACGAGGGGTCTATATACGGTCTATATATCAGTACATACGAGGGGTCTATATACAGTCTATATATCAGTACATACGAGGGGTCTATATACGGTCTATATATCAGTACATACGAGGGGTCTATATACAGTCTATATATCAGTACATACGAGGGGTCTATATACAGTCTATATATCAGTACATACGAGGGGTCTATATACGGTCTATATATCAGTACATACGAGGGGTCTATATACAGTCTATATATCAGTACATACGAGGGGTCTATATACAGTCTATATATCAGTACATACGAGGGGTCTATATACAGTCTATATATCAGTACATACGAGGGGTCTATATACAGTCTATATATCAGTACATACGAGGGGTCTATATACAGTCTATATATCAGTACATACGAGGGGTCTATATACGGTCTATATATCAGTACATACGAGGGGTCTATATACAGTCTATATATCAGTACATACGAGGGGTCTATATACAGTCTATATATCAGTACATACGAGGGGACTATATACAGTCTATATATCAGTACATATGAGGGGTCTATATACAGTCTATATATCAGTACATACGAGGGGTCTATATACAGTCTATATATCAGTACATACGAGGGGTCTATATACAGTCTATATATCAGTACATACGAGGGGTCTATATACGGTCTATATATCAGTACATACGAGGGGTCTATATACAGTCTATATATCAGTACATACGAGGGGTCTATATACAGTCTATATATCAGTACATACGAGGGGTCTATATACAGTCTATATATCAGTACATACGAGGGGTCTATATACGGTCTATATATCAGTACATACGAGGGGTCTATATACAGTCTATATATCAGTACATACGAGGGGTCTATATACAGTCTATATATCAGTACATACGAGGGGTCTATATACAGTCTATATATCAGTACATACGAGGGGTCTATATACAGTCTATATATCAGTACATACGAGGGGTCTATATACAGTCTATATATCAGTACATACGAGGGGTCTATATACAGTCTATATATCAGTACATACGAGGGGTCTATATACAGTCTATATATCAGTACATACGAGGGGACTATATACAGTCTATATATCGGTACATACGAGGGGGTCACATTTCCCATCATGCACCTGGACTGTAGATGCTCCACTTGAACCTGCAGGTTTTCATTCATTTCCGTCTGTTCATCGAGTGATCGCTGCAGTTTTCTTATCTGATTCTGCGTCTCGTCCAACTGTAAGAAAAAAAAAAAAAAATCTTCAGAAAACTTCAGTCTACTGCCTACAGCAAGTGAGAGTGCATGGAGGGCCTGAGAACCAATCAGCAGCAAGAAGAGGTGGGCGACAACCCCCGAGGAGCCTGGCTATACACATGATGCCAAGGGAGGTGGTGATGTAGTATAAGGGGTGTGGTCACATGTCACTATATCAGTGATGTCATCACCGGGGGCGGGGCTGACAACCTCTTACACTATGTACAGGCTGGTGATGTAGTATAAGGGGTGTGGTCACATGTCACTATATCAGTGATGTCATCACCGGGGGCGGGGCTGACAACCTCTTACACTATGTACAGGCTGGTGATGTAGTATAAGGGGTGTGGTCACATGTCACTACATCAGTGATGTCATCACCGGGGGCGGGGCTGACAACCTCTTACACTATGTACAGGCTGGTGATGTAGTATAAGGGGCGTGGTCACATGTCACTATATCAGTGATGTCATCACCGGGGGCGGGGCTGACAACCTCTTACACTATGTACAGGCTGGTGATGTAGTATAAGGGGTGTGGTCACATGTCACTATATCAGTGATGTCATCACCGGGGGCAGGGCTGACAACCTCTTACACTATGTACAGGCTGGTGATGTAGTATAAGGGGTGTGGTCACATGTCACTATATCAGTGATGTCATCACCGGGGGCGGGGCTGACAACCTCTTACACTATGTACAGGCTGGTGATGTAGTATAAGGGGCGTGGTCACATGTCACTATATCAGTGATGTCATCACCGGGGGCGGGGCTGACAATCTCTTACACTATGTACAGGC
This sequence comes from Dendrobates tinctorius, assembly GCF_039654945.1. Taxonomy (NCBI): domain Eukaryota; kingdom Metazoa; phylum Chordata; class Amphibia; order Anura; family Dendrobatidae; genus Dendrobates; species Dendrobates tinctorius. Next base: position 451,400 of record NW_027362197.1, on the reverse strand, counting down.
TGGTGATGTAGTATAAGGGGTGTGGTCACATGTCACTATATCAGTGATATCATCACCGGGGGCGGGGCTGACAATCTCTTACACTATGTACAGGCTGGTGATGTAGTATAAGGGGTGTGGTCACATGTCACTATATCAGTGATGTCATCACCGGGGGCGGGGCTGACAACCTCTTACACTATGTACAGGCTGGTGATGTAGTATAAGGGGCGTGGTCACATGTCACTATATCAGTGATGTCATCACCGGGGGCGAGGCTGACAATCTCTTACACTATGTACAGGCTGGTGATGTAGTATAAGGGGTGTGGTCACATGTCACTATATCAGTGATATCATCACCGGGGGCGGGGCTGACAACCTCTTACACTATGTACAGGCTGGTGATGTAGTATAAGGGGTGTGGTCACATGTCACTATATCAGTGATGTCATCACCGGGGGCGGGGCTGACAACCTCTTACACTATGTACAGGCTGGTGATGTAGTATAAGGGGTGTGGTCACATGTCACTATATCAGTGATGTCATCACCGGGGGCGGGGCTGACAACCTCTTACACTATGTACAGGCTGGTGATGTAGTATAAGGGGTGTGGTCACATGTCACTATATCAGTGATGTCATCACCGGGGCGGGGCTGACAATCTCTTACACTATGTACAGGCTGGTGATGTAGTATAAGGGGTGTGGTCACATGTCACTATATCAGTGATGTCATCACCGGGGGCGGGGCTGACAACCTCTTACACTATGTACAGGCTGGTGATGTAGTATAAGGGGTGTGGTCACATGTCACTATATCAGTGATGTCATCACCGGGGCGGGGCTGACAATCTCTTACACTATGTACAGGCTGGTGATGTAGTATAAGGGGTGTGGTCACATGTCACTATATCAGTGATGTCATCACCGGGGGCGGGGCTGACAACCTCTTACACTATGTACAGGCTGGTGATGTAGTATAAGGGGCGTGGTCACATGTCACTATATCAGTGATGTCATCACCGGGGGCGGGGCTGACAACCTCTTACACTATGTACAGGCTGGTGATGTAGTATAAGGGGTGTGGTCACATGTCACTATATCAGTGATGTCATCACCGGGGCGGGGCTGATAACCTCTTACACTATGTACAGGCTGGTGATGTAGTATAAGGGGTGTGGTCACATGTCACTATATCAGTGATATCATCACCGGGGGCGAGGCTGACCACCTCTTACACTATGTACAGGCTGGTGATGTAGTATAAGGGGCGTGGTCACATGTCACTATATCAGTGATGTCATCACCGGGGGCGGGGCTGACAACCTCTTACACTATGTACAGGCTGGTGATGTAGTATAAGGGGTGTGGTCACATGTCACTATATCAGTGATGTCATCACCGGGGCGGGGCTGATAACCTCTTACACTATGTACAGGCTGGTGATGTAGTATAAGGGGTGTGGTCACATGTCACTATATCAGTGATGTCATCACCGGGGGCGGGGCTGACAACCTCTTACACTATGTACAGGCTGGTGATGTAGCATAAGGGGCGTGGTCACATGTCACTATATCAGTGATGTCATCACCGGGGGCGGGGCTGACAACCTCTTACACTATGTGCAGGCTGGTGATGCAGTATAAGGGGCGTGGTCACATGTCACTATATCAGTGATGTCATCACCGGGGGCGGGGCTGACAACCTCTTACACTATGTACAGGCTGGTGATGTAGTATAAGGGGTGTGGTCACATGTCACTACATCAGTGATGTCATCACCGGGGGCGGGGTTGACAACCTCTTACACTATGTACAGGCTGGTGATGCAGTATAAGGGGCGTGGTCACATGTCACTATATCAGTGATGTCATCACCGGGGGCGGGGCTGACAACCTCTTACACTATGTGCAGGCTGGTGATGCAGTATAAGGGGCGTGGTCACATGTCACTATATCAGTGATGTCATCACCGGGGGCGGGGCTGACCACCTCTTACACTATGTACAGGCTGGTGATGTAGTATAAGGGGTGTGGTCACATGTCACTATATCAGTGATGTCATCACCGGGGGCGGGGCTGACCGCCTCTTACACTATGTACAGGTTGGTGATGTAGTATAAGGGGTGTGGTCACATGTCACTATATCAGTGATGTCATCACCGGGGGCGGGGCTGACCACCTCTTACACTATGTACAGGCTGGTGATGTAGTATAAGGGGTGTGGTCACATGTCACTATATCAGTGATGTCATCACCGGGGGCGGGGCTGACCGCCTCTTACACTATGTACAGGCTGGTGATGTAGTATAAGGGGCGTGGTCACATGTCACTATATCAGTGATGTCATCACCGGGGGCGAGGCTGACAACCTCTTACACTATGTACAGGCTGGTGATGTAGTATAAGGGGTGTGGTCACATGTCACTATATCAGTGATATCATCACCGGGGGCGGGGCTGACAACCTCTTACACTATGTACAGGCTGGTGATGTAGTATAAGGGGCGTGGTCACATGTCACTATATCAGTGATGTCATCACCGGGGCGGGGCTGACAACCTCTTACACTATGTACAGGCTGGTGATGTAGTATAAGGGGTGTGGTCACATGTCACTATATCAGTGATATCATCACCGGGGGCGGGGCTGACAACCTCTTACACTATGTACAGGCTGGTGATGTAGTATAAGGGGCGTGGTCACATGTCACTATATCAGTGATGTCATCACCGGGGCGGGGCTGACAACCTCTTACACTATGTACAGGCTGGTGATGTAGTATAAGGGGTGTGGTCACATGTCACTATATCAGTGATATCATCACCGGGGCGGGGCTGACAACCTCTTACACTATGTACAGGCTGGTGATGTAGTATAAGGGGTGTGGTCACATGTCACTATATCAGTGATATCATCACCGGGGGCGGGGCTGACAACCTCTTACACTATGTACAGGCTGGTGATGTAGTATAAGGGGCGTGGTCACATGTCACTATATCAGTGATGTCATCACCGGGGGCGGGGCTGACAACCTCTTACACTATGTACAGGCTGGTGATGTAGTATAAGGGGTGTGGTCACATGTCACTATATCAGTGATATCATCACCGGGGGCGGGGCTGACAACCTCTTACACTATGTGCAGGCTGGTGATGTAGTATAAGGGGTGTGGTCACATGTCACTATATCAGTGATGTCATCACCGGGGGCGGGGCTGACAACCTCTTATACTATGTACAGGCTGGTGATGTAGTATAAGGGGTGTGGTCACATGTCACTATATCAGTGATGTCATCACCGGGGGCGGGGCTGACAACCTCTTATACTATGTACAGGCTGGTGATGTAGTATAAGGGGTGTGGTCACATGTCACTATATCAGTGATGTCATCACCGGGGGCGGGGCTGACAACCTCTTACACTATGTACAGGCTGGTGATGTAGTATAAGGGGTGTTGTCACATGTCACTATATCAGTGATATCATCACCGGGGGCGGGGCTGACAACCTCTTACACTATGTACAGGCTGGTGATGTAGTATAAGGGGTGTGGTCACATGTCACTATATCAGTGATATCATCACCGGGGGCGGGGCTGACAACCTCTTACACTATGTACAGGCTGGTGATGTAGTATAAGGGGTGTGGTCACATGTCACTATATCAGTGATGTCATCACCGGGGCGGGGCTGACAACCTCTTACACTATGTACAGGCTGGTGATGTAGTATAAGGGGTGTGGTCACATGTCACTATATCAGTGATGTCATCACCGGGGGCGGGGCTGACAACCTCTTACACTATGTACAGGCTGGTGATGTAGTATAAGGGGCGTGGTCACATGTCACTATATCAGTGATGTCATCACCGGGGCGGGGCTGACAACCTCTTACACTATGTACAGGCTGGTGATGTAGTATAAGGGGTGTGGTCACATGTCACTATATCAGTGATATCATCACCGGGGGCGGGGCTGACAACCTCTTACACTATGTACAGGCTGGTGATGTAGTATAAGGGGTGTGGTCACATGTCACTATATCAGTGATGTCATCACCGGGGGCGGGGCTGACCGCCTCTTACACTATGTACAGGCTGGTGATGTAGTATAAGGGGCGTGGTCACATGTCACTATATCAGTGATGTCATCACCGGGGGCGAGGCTGACAACCTCTTACACTATGTACAGGCTGGTGATGTAGTATAAGGGGTGTGGTCACATGTCACTATATCAGTGATATCATCACCGGGGGCGGGGCTGACAACCTCTTACACTATGTACAGGCTGGTGATGTAGTATAAGGGGCGTGGTCACATGTCACTATATCAGTGATGTCATCACCGGGGCGGGGCTGACAACCTCTTACACTATGTACAGGCTGGTGATGTAGTATAAGGGGTGTGGTCACATGTCACTATATCAGTGATATCATCACCGGGGGCGGGGCTGACAACCTCTTACACTATGTACAGGCTGGTGATGTAGTATAAGGGGCGTGGTCACATGTCACTATATCAGTGATGTCATCACCGGGGCGGGGCTGACAACCTCTTACACTATGTACAGGCTGGTGATGTAGTATAAGGGGTGTGGTCACATGTCACTATATCAGTGATATCATCACCGGGGCGGGGCTGACAACCTCTTACACTATGTACAGGCTGGTGATGTAGTATAAGGGGTGTGGTCACATGTCACTATATCAGTGATATCATCACCGGGGGCGGGGCTGACAACCTCTTACACTATGTACAGGCTGGTGATGTAGTATAAGGGGAGTGGTCACATGTCACTATATCAGTGATGTCATCACCGGGGGCGGGGCTGACAACCTCTTACACTATGTACAGGCTGGTGATGTAGTATAAGGGGTGTGGTCACATGTCACTATATCAGTGATATCATCACCGGGGGCGGGGCTGACAACCTCTTACACTATGTGCAGGCTGGTGATGTAGTATAAGGGGTGTGGTCACATGTCACTATATCAGTGATGTCATCACCGGGGGCGGGGCTGACAACCTCTTACACTATGTACAGGCTGGTGATGTAGTATAAGGGGTGTGGTCACATGTCACTATATCAGTGATGTCATCACCGGGGGCGGGGCTGACAACCTCTTACACTATGTACAGGCTGGTGATGTAGTATAAGGGGTGTGGTCACATGTCACTATATCAGTGATGTCATCACCGGGGCGGGGCTGACAACCTCTTACACTATGTACAGGCTGGTGATGTAGTATAAGGGGTGTGGTCACATGTCACTATATCAGTGATATCATCACCGGGGGCGGGGCTGACAACCTCTTACACTATGTACAGGCTGGTGATGTAGTATAAGGGGTGTGGTCACATGTCACTATATCAGTGATATCATCACCGGGGGCGGGGCTGACAACCTCTTACACTATGTACAGGCTGGTGATGTAGTATAAGGGGTGTGGTCACATGTCACTATATCAGTGATGTCATCACCGGGGCGAGGCTGACAACCTCTTACACTATGTACAGGCTGGTGATGTAGTATAAGGGGTGTGGTCACATGTCACTATATCAGTGATGTCATCACCGGGGGCGGGGCTGACAACCTCTTATACTATGTACAGGCTGGTGATGTAGTATAAGGGGTGTGGTCACATGTCACTATATCAGTGATGTCATCACCGGGGGCGGGGCTGACAACCTCTTACACTATGTACAGGCTGGTGATGTAGTATAAGGGGTGTGGTCACATGTCACTATATCAGTGATGTCATCACCGGGGCGGGGCTGACAACCTCTTACACTATGTACAGGCTGGTGATGTAGTATAAGGGGCGTGGTCACATGTCACAATATCAGTGATGTCATCACCGGGGCGGGGCTGACAACCTCTTACACTATGTACAGGCTGGTGATGTAGTATAAGGGGTGTGGTCACATGTCACTATATCAGTGATATCATCACCGGGGGCGGGGCTGACAACCTCTTACACTATGTACAGGCTGGTGATGTAGTATAAGGGGTGTGGTCACATGTCACTATATCAGTGATGTCATCACCGGGGGCGGGGCTGACAACCTCTTACACTATGTACAGGCTGGTGATGTAGTATAAGGGGTGTGGTCACATGTCACTATATCAGTGATATCATCACCGGGGGCGGGGCTGACAACCTCTTACACTATGTACAGGCTGGTGATGTAGTATAAGGGGTGTGGTCACATGTCACTATATCAGTGATATCATCACCGGGGGCGGGGCTGACAACCTCTTACACTATGTACAGGCTGGTGATGTAGTATAAGGGGTGTGGTCACATGTCACTATATCAGTGATGTCATCACCGGGGCGAGGCTGACAACCTCTTACACTATGTACAGGCTGGTGATGTAGTATAAGGGGTGTGGTCACATGTCACTATATCAGTGATGTCATCACCGGGGGCGGGGCTGACAACCTCTTATACTATGTACAGGCTGGTGATGTAGTATAAGGGGTGTGGTCACATGTCACTATATCAGTGATATCATCACCGGGGGCGGGGCTGACCTCTTACACTATGTACAGGCTGGTGATGTAGTATAAGGGGTGTGGTCACATGTCACTATATCAGTGATATCATCACCGGGGGCGGGGCTGACAACCTCTTACACTATGTACAGGCTGGTGATGTAGTATAAGGGGTGTGGTCACATGTCACTATATCAGTGATATCATCACCGGGGGCGGGGCTGACAACCTCTTACACTATGTACAGGCTGGTGTTGTAGTATAAGGGGTGTGGTCACATGTCACTATATCAGTGATATCATCACCGGGGGCGGGGCTGACAACCTCTTACACTATGTACAGGCTGGTGATGTAGTATAAGGGGTGTGGTCACATGTCACTATATCAGTGATGTCATCACCGGGGCGGGGCTGACAACCTCTTACACTATGTACAGGCTGGTGATGTAGTATAAGGGGTGTGGTCACATGTCACTATATCAGTGATGTCATCACCGGGGGCGGGGCTGACAACCTCTTACACTATGTACAGGCTGGTGATGTAGTATAAGGGGCGTGGTCACATGTCACTATATCAGTGATGTCATCACCGGGGCGGGGCTGACAACCTCTTACACTATGTACAGGCTGGTGATGTAGTATAAGGGGTGTGGTCACATGTCACTATATCAGTGATATCATCACCGGGGGCGGGGCTGACAACCTCTTACACTATGTACAGGCTGGTGATGTAGTATAAGGGGTGTGGTCACATGTCACTATATCAGTGATATCATCACCGGGGGCGGGGCTGACAACCTCTTACACTATGTACAGGCTGGTGATGTAGTATAAGGGGCGTGGTCACATGTCACTATATCAGTGATGTCATCACCGGGGGCGGGGCTGACAACCTCTTACACTATGTACAGGCTGGTGATGTAGTATAAGGGGTGTGGTCACATGTCACTATATCAGTGATATCATCACCGGGGGCGGGGCTGACAACCTCTTACACTATGTACAGGCTGGTGATGTAGTATAAGGGGTGTGGTCACATGTCACTATATCAGTGATATCATCACCGGGGGCGGGGCTGACAACCTCTTACACTATGTACAGGCTGGTGATGTAGTATAAGGGGTGTGGTCACATGTCACTATATCAGTGATGTCATCACCGGGGGCGGGGCTGACAACCTCTTACACTATGTACAGGCTGGTGATGTAGTATAAGAGGTGTGGTCACATGTCACTATATCAGTGATGTCATCACCGGGGCGGGGCTGATAACCTCTTACACTATGTACAGGCTGGTGATGTAGTATAAGGGGCGTGGTCACATGTCACAATATCAGTGATGTCATCACCGGGGCGGGGCTGACAACCTCTTACACTATGTACAGGCTGGTGATGTAGTATAAGGGGCATGGTCACATGTCACTATATCAGTGATGTCATCACCGGGGCGGGGCTGATAACCTCTTACACTATGTACAGGCTGGTGATGTAGTATAAGGGGCGTGGTCACATGTCACAATATCAGTGATGTCATCACCGGGGCGGGGCTGACAACCTCTTACACTATGTACAGGCTGGTGATGTAGTATAAGGGGCGTGGTCACATGTCACAATATCAGTGATGTCATCACCGGGGCGGGGCTGACAACCTCTTACACTATGTACAGGCTGGTGATGTAGTATAAGGGGCGTGGTCACATGTAACTATATCAGTGATGTCATCACCGGGGGCGGGGCTGCAGCTTTGTGAGTGTTTAGTAACTTTGACCCCCTATTTCGGGGTCTCACCTGGTCCTCTGCCTGACCGAGCTCCTTTTTCAGTTCCTCCACTCGGAGCCGCAGTTTCTTCACCTCCCCCTCCAGCTGTTCTCCGCGGCGGCAGGAATGAGCGAGTTCAGCCGATTTCTCGTGGTGCTGCTTCTTCAGCTTGGTGTGATTATGTCGCAGGTCGGACAGTTCCTGGGGTTGAGAATGAAAAATAAAAACAAGGCGGCAGTAGGAAGCCAGACGGTGAACCAAGCACTCCAGGCAGGGTGGTATGAGGGGCGTGTAGGGGCGGCGCGCTCCTGCGAGGAAGGGGCGGAGCGCTCCTGCGAGGAAGGGGCGGAGCGCTCCTGCGAGGAAGGGGCGGAGCGCTCCTGCGAGGAAGGGGCGTGTTGGGGCGGAGCGCTCCTGCGAGGAAGGGGCGTGTTGGGGCGGAGCAATCCTGTGAGGAAAAGGCATGTGGGTGGAGCTTCCCTGTGTGGGCAGAGCTTCTCCAGTGTGGGAGGGGTGTGTGGGCAGAGGTTCTCCTTCGTGGGCAAGATGTGTGGGCGGAGCTTCTCTAGTGTGGGAGGGGTGTGTAGGCGGAGCGCTCCCGCGTGGGCGGAGCTCCCCATGACGCCATACAGCACGTCCCCCTCACCTTGCTCTTCTCCAGGAGCTCAGCCTGTATAGCCTTCAGGTCGGTGTCCAGGGCGCTGGCCGTCTGTCTCCTCTTGCGGGTCAGGATCTCTTCCAGGTCCTGGATCTGCAGCCGCAGCTTCTTGTTGTCCCTCTCCAGGCCGATCTTCTCTGTCTCCAGCCTCTCCCGCCGGCCCCACTCCTCGGCGTTCTCTGCCTGCAGCCCCTCCATCTACACAGAGCACACAGAGAGCTGCACATGAAGCCGCAGGCTCTGCACACAGGGCTGACATTGAGGGTCCTCCTCCGCCCCTACCTCCGCCCGCAGCTCCGCCAGTTTCTTGTCCATGCTGCAGCGGACGCCGAGCTCATCCTGCAGATCTTCAGAAATCCGACCCAACTCGTCCTGGTGCCGCTCTCTGAGGAGGGTGAGCTGCAAACAGGGGTCATTTCTAGAGAGGGAAGAGCTGACTCGCGGCCCTCCGACCACCTTCCTGGCCAGTGACTGCTGGGCAGAAGGTCTGCAACATGGTCCCACCTCCCAGCAGTCTCAGCTCCTCTCTTATTAACCCGGCGGGAATGGACGTCATCACTGCGGGGCGACTCGCACACAATGTCGAGAAGAGCTGAGACTGCCGGGAGGAGGGACCAGGTCGCAGGCCTCCTGCCCGGTGGTCATGGGTCAGTGGCCAGAGTACTGCTACTCACTGTAGCAAACCTCCCCAGGTCAGTCTCCATGGTCCACATATAGCCGCCCCGCTCCCAGATTACTCCGCCAACATCACCACAATACAGCACCTCCCTCAAATGACTCCTCCCAAATAGTGATATAGCCCCTCCCACATCCCTTCATAGAATTCTAGAATGTTAGAGATGCGAGGGACCTCCGGGGCCAACGTGTCCAACCCTCTGGTCAATGCAGAACTCACTAAACCATCTTCCCCCCAGCATCCTGACTATATATTGGGAGCCCCACCCCAATTCAAAGACTCCACCCACATCAGAACCACAGTGATATAGCACCTCCCCAATCTGAAGACTCAGGCACAGGGCAGAATCTTACCTGAGTGATGGCCTCCTGCCTGGACTTGCTCAGCTCCTCGCATTTCTCCCTGCAATGGCTGGCCTCTGCCTCCATCCTCTCCATGGTCTTACGCAGCAACATCTTGTCTCTATATTTATGTCACAGGAGACATTGGGGTCGTTAGAGCAGACCACCCAAATCAGTCACCGACTTCTAGAGTGTTCTGAGCATGACCACCAGCGGAGGTCCCGGGCCTGACCACCACCATCCGCCCGGCGGAGGTCCCCGATCCTGACCACCACCATCCACCCAGAGGGGGTCCCAGGCCTGACCACCACCATTCGCACAGCGGGGGTCCCGGGCCTGACCACCACCATCCGCCCAGCGGGGGTCCCGGGCCTGACCACCACCATCCGCCCAGCAGGGGTCCCGGGCCTGACCACCACCATCCGCCCAGCGGGGGTCCCGGGCCTGACCACCACCATCCACCCAGCGGGGGTCCCGGGCCTGACCACCACCATCCACCCAGCGGGGGTCCCGGGCCTGACCACCACCATCCGCCCGACGGGGGTCCCGGGCCTGACCACCACCATCCGCCCGACGGGGGTCCCGGGCCTGACCACCACCATCCGTCCAGAGGGGGTCCCGGGCCTGACCACCACCATCCGCCCGACGGGGGTCCCGGGCCTGACCACCACCATCCGCCCGGCGGGGGTCCCGGGCCTGACCACCACCATCCGCCCGGCGGGGGTCCCGGGTCTGACCACCACCATCTGCCCGGAGGGGGTCCCGGGCCTGGCCACCACCATCCGCCCAGAGGGGGTCCCGGGCCTGGCCACCACCATCCGCCCAGAGGGGGTCCCGGGCCTGGCCACCACAATCCGCATACCCCTTGAACCTTTATGACCCCCAGAAGTCGGATCTCTTTCATAGATGTCTCCCGTCTCTGCATATGGACTGAGAGATACAGTGAAGAGCAGTCTGAGACGGGAAGGACCATGCAAACCAAGCCCAGAAAACATGATTACCACAGCCCTGGTCAGCTGTACTGCGCCACAAACACCAAGCCCAGGATTCTTTACATGAGAGGCATCCACGGGGTACACACATCACAGGTAGATCGGACCCACACACCTGTACAGGTGCATCCGCCGCTGCACACGGTCACTCACTCTCTCTCCTTCAGCAGAACCTTCTGACTCTCATCCAGTCTCAGCCTCAGAGCTGTGATCCGTGAAGCCTCGTCTTCGATGGGGTCTCTGCTCCCCCAGTGCCGGGGTCTGGGGCTGCGGGGGGCTCCGCCGTTGTGCTGCTCACAGTCCTCTTGCCGCAGGTCTACGTCCATCTCCTGAGGGTTACAGACGACAGGATGAGATGCCTCCATGTCGATCTCCTGTGGTTGCTGCCGTCCACGGATGCATGAGACGCAGCCACCATGAGGAGGCGACCACAAAAGAAGCGTTCACATTCCCCCCAGTCCATGCACCATCTTGGGAGGGGTCTCACCTTGATCTTTAGGGGTTTCTCGGTGTCCACATCCCGCACCGGTTCCTCCGGCTCCTGCTCCTTGGCGCGCAGTCTCTCCACCTCTCTGCGGAGCTGCTCCATCTCGCTGACGGCTTCCTGCCGCTCTCGTTTCATTGCACTGAGCTCTTTGCTGAGGACCTCCAGCCGGTTGCGGAGCTGCCCCCCGTCCTCCCTGGCCTTGTTCCTCTCCGCTCTGACTTTGCTCCACTTCTCCCTCCAGTTGGCGGTGCAGTCTGACCACCAGCGCATGGTCTTCTCCATCTGTGCTGCTCGTGCCCTGGCCTCCTCCAGCTCTCGCTGACGGAGCTCCTCACGACTCTCCCAGTCTCCGGCAGACGGGGGAATGACGCTCTGGGGGACGGGCGATGGAGAGAGGCTCTTTGGTGAAGAGGTCGAGGAGTCTGGATGTCGCATCCGTTCAGGCTGAGAACTTCCCAAACTGCAGAGGAGCTCGGAGCTTTGTAACAGCAGAGGCGAGTCCGCAGGCTTGGGGCTCAGACCACCGCTGTGGCTCATGGTGCCTGGGGGGAGACACGGGACTCCCTGAGACAGCGGAAAGGCCCTGAATACACGGTGCTAAAGATCCCAGCAGAGCCACATCCTCCGTGCACAGGCGGCAGAACCGGCATCAGCCGACAGTCATCCCGAGAGATAGAAGGCCCGGATACCCTGCAACCGGTCACAGAAAATAGCACTTACAGGAAGAAACCGTGCGGCGAGGGGGCGACCGAGCGGACCAGGGCGAGAAAGGGACGACCGAGCTGGCCGGGGCGGAGCGGGGAACACCGGGAGGAGACCGAGCGGACCGGGGCGGAGAGGGGGCGACCGAGCGGGCCGGAGAGGGGGCGACCGAGCGGACCGGAGAGGGGGGCGACCGAGCGGACCGGGGCGGAGAGGGGGCGACCGAGCGGACCGGGGCGGAGAGGGGGCGACCGAGCGGACCGGGGCGGAGAGGGGGCGACCGAGCGGACCGGGGCGGAGAGGGGGCGACCGAGCGGACCGGGGCGGAGAGGGGGCGACCGAGCGGACCGGGGCGGAGAGGGGGCGACCGAGCGGACCGGGGCGGAGAGGGGGCGACCGAGCGGACCGGGGCGGAGAGGGGGCGACCGAGCGGACCGGGGCGGAGAGGGGGCGACCGAGCGGACCGGGGCGGAGAGGGGGCGACCGAGCGGACCGGGGCGGAGAGGGGGCGACCGAGCGGACCGGGGCGGAGAGGGGGCGACCGAGCGGACCGGGGCGGAGAGGGGGCGACCGAGCGGACCGGGGCGAAGAGGGGGCGACCGAGCGGACCGGGGCGGAGAGGGGGCGACCGAGCGGACCAGGGCGAGAAAGGGACGACCGAGCAGGCCGGGGAGGAGCGGGGAACACCGGGAGGAGACCGAGCGGACCGGGGCGGAGAGGGGGCGACCGAGCGGACCGGGGCGGAGAGGGGGCGACCGAGCGGACCGGGGCGGAGAGGGGGCGACCGAGCGGACCGGGGCGGAGAGGGGGCGACCGAGCGGACCGGGGCGGAGAGGGGGCGACCGAGCGGACCGGGGCGGAGAGGGGGCGACCGAGCGGACCGGGGCGGAGAGGGGGCGACCGAGCGGACCGGGGCGGAGAGGGGGCGACCGAGCGGACCGGGGCGGAGAGGGGGCGACCGAGCGGACCGGGGCGGAGAGGGGGCGACCGAGCGGACCGGGGCGGAGAGGGGGCGACCGAGCGGACCGGGGCGGAGAGGGGGCGACCGAGCGGACCGGGGCGGAGAGGGGGCGACCGAGCGGACCGGGGCGAAGAGGGGGCGACCGAGCGGACCGGGGCGGAGAGGGGGCGACCGAGCGGACCGGGGCGGAGAGGGGGCGACCGAGCGGACCGGGGCGGAGGGGGCGACCGAGCGGACCGGGGCGGAGAGCGGGCGACCGAGCGGACCGGGGCGGAGAGCGGGCGACCGAGCGGACCGGGGCGGAGAAAGGGACGACCGAGCAGGCCGGGGAGGAGCGGGGAACACCGGGAGGAGACCGAGCGGACCGGGGCGGAGAGGGGGCGACCGAGCGGACCAGGGCGAGAAAGGGACGACCGAGCAGGCCGGGGAGGAGCGGGGAACACCGGGAGGAGACCGAGCGGACCGGGGCGGAGAGGGGGCGACCGAGCGGACCGGGGCGGAGAGGGGGCGACCGAGCGGACCGGGGCGGAGAGGGGGCGACCGAGCGGACCGGGGCGGAGAGGGGGCGACCGAGCGGACCGGGGCGGAGAGGGGGCGACCGAGCGGACCGGGGCGGAGAGGGGGCGACCGAGCGGACCGGGGCGGAGAGGGGGCGACCGAGCGGACCGGGGCGGAGAGGGGGCGACCGAGCGGACCGGGGCGAGAAAGGGACGACCGAGCAGGTCGGGGCAGCGGGGGGGGCGGCCGAGCGGAGCAGAGCAGCGGGGGGGCGACCGAGCGGACCAGGGCAGGGGGGGGCGACAGAGCGGACCAGGGCAGGGGGGGGCGACAGAGCGGACCAGGGCAGGGGGGGGGCGACCGAGCGGAGCAGGGCAGCGGGGGGGCGACCGAGCGGAGCAGGGCAGCGGGGGGGGCGACCGAGCGGAGCAGGGCAGCGGGGGGGGGCGACCGAGCGGACCAGGGCAGGGGGGGGGGCGACCGAGCAGACCAGGGCAGCGGGGGGGCGACCGAGCGGACCAGGGCAGCGGGGGGGCGACCGAGCGGACCAGGGCAGCGGGGGGGGGCGACCGAGCCGACCAGGGCAGCGGGGGGGGCGACCGAGCGGACCAGGGCAGCGGGGGGGGGGCGACCGAGCGGACCAGGGCAGCGGGGGGGGGGCGACCGAGCGGACCAGGGCACATTACCGGGTGCACGGCGCGGAGGGGGGCACATTACCGGGTGCACGGCGCGGGGGGAGCACATTACCGGGTGCACGGCGCGGGGGGAGCACATTACCGGGTGCACGGCGCGGGGGGAGCACATTACCGGGTGCACGGCGCGGGGGGGAGCACATTACCGGGTGCACGGCGCGGGGGGGAGCACATTACCGGGTGCACGGCGCGGGGGGGAGCACATTACCGGGTGCACGGCGCGGGGGGAGCACATTACCGGGTGCACGGCGCGGGGGGGAGCACATTACCGGGTGCACGGCGCGGGGGGGAGCACATTACCGGGTGCACGGCGCGGGGGGGAGCACATTACCGGGTGCACGGCGCGGGGGGAGCACATTACCGGGTGCACGGCGCGGGGGGGAGCACATTACCGGGTGCACGGCGCGGGGGGGAGCACATTACCGGGTGCACGGCGCGGGGGGAGCACATTACCGGGTGCACGGCGCGGGGGGAGCACATTACCGGGTGCACGGCGCGGGGGGGAGCACATTACCGGGTGCACGGCGCGGGGGGAGCACATTACCGGGTGCACGGCGCGGGGGGAGCACATTACCGGGTGCACGGCGCGGGGGGAGCACATTACCGGGTGCACGGCGCGGGGGGAGCACATTACCGGGTGCACGGCGCGGGGGGGAGCACATTACCGGGTGCACGGCGCGGGGGGGAGCACATTACCGGGTGCACGGCGCGGGGGGGAGCACATTACCGGGTGCACGGCGCGGGGGGGAGCACATTACCGGGTGCACGGCGCGGGGGGGAGCACATTACCGGGTGCACGGCGCGGGGGGGAGCACATTACCGGGTGCACGGCGCGGGGGGGAGCACATTACCGGGTGCACGGCGCGGGGGGGAGCACATTACCGGGTGCACGGCGCGGGGGGGAGCACATTACCGGGTGCACGGCGCGGGGGGGAGCACATTACCGGGTGCACGGCGCGGGGGGAGCACATTACCGGGTGCACGGCGCGGGGGGGAGCACATTACCGGGTGCACGGCGCGGGGGGGAGCACATTACCGGGTGCACGGCGCGGGGGGGAGCACATTACCGGGTGCACGGCGCGGGGGGGAGCACATTACCGGGTGCACGGCGCGGGGGGGAGCACATTACCGGGTGCACGGCGCGGGGGGAGCACATTACCGGGTGCACGGCGCGGGGGGAGCACATTACCGGGTGCACGGCGCGGGGGGAGCACATTACCGGGTGCACGGCGCGGGGGGGAGCACATTACCGGGTGCACGGCGCGGGGGGGAGCACATTACCGGGTGCACGGCGCGGGGGGGAGCACATTACCGGGTGCACGGCGCGGGGGGGAGCACATTACCGGGTGCACGGCGCGGGGGGGAGCACATTACCGGGTGCACGGCGCGGGGGGGAGCACATTACCGGGTGCACGCCGCGGGGGGAGCACATTACCGGGTGCACGGCGCGGGGGGGAGCACATTACCGGGTGCACGGCGCGGGGGGGAGCACATTACCGGGTGCACGGCGCGGGGGGAGCACATTACCGGGTGCACGGCGCGGGGGGGAGCACATTACCGGGTGCACGGCGCGGGGGGGAGCACATTACCGGGTGCACGGCGCGGGGGGGAGCACATTACCGGGTGCACGGCGCGGGGGGAGCACATTACCGGGTGCACGGCGCGGGGGGAGCACATTACCGGGTGCACGGCGCGGGGGGAGCACATTACCGGGTGCACGGCGCGGGGGGGAGCACATTACCGGGTGCACGCCGCGGGGGGAGCACATTACCGGGTGCACGGCGCGGGGGGAGCACATTACCGGGTGCACGGCGCGGGGGGAGCACATTACCGGGTGCACGGCGCGGGGGGGAGCACATTACCGGGTGCACGGCGCGGGGGGGAGCACATTACCGGGTGCACGGCGCGGGGGGGAGCACATTACCGGGTGCACGGCGCGGGGGGGAGCACATTACCGGGTGCACGGCGCGGGGGGGAGCACATTACCGGGTGCACGGCGCGGGGGGGAGCACATTACCGGGTGCACGCCGCGGGGGGAGCACATTACCGGGTGCACGGCGCGGGGGGAGCACATTACCGGGTGCACGGCGCGGGGGGGAGCACATTACCGGGTGCACGGCGCGGGGGGAGCACATTACCGGGTGCACGGCGCGGGGGGGAGCACATTACCGGGTGCACGGCGCGGGGGGGAGCACATTACCGGGTGCACGGCGCGGGGGGGAGCACATTACCGGGTGCACGGCGCGGGGGGAGCACATTACCGGGTGCACGGCGCGGGGGGAGCACATTACCGGGTGCACGGCGCGGGGGGAGCACATTACCGGGTGCACGGCGCGGGGGGGAGCACATTACCGGGTGCACGCCGCGGGGGGAGCACATTACCGGGTGCACGGCGCGGGGGGAGCACATTACCGGGTGCACGGCGCGGGGGGAGCACATTACCGGGTGCACGGCGCGGGGGGGAGCACATTACCGGGTGCACGGCGCGGGGGGAGCACATTACCGGGTGCACGGCGCGGGGGGAGCACATTACCGGGTGCACGGCGCGGGGGGGAGCACATTACCGGGTGCACGCCGCGGGGGGAGCACATTACCGGGTGCACGGCGCGGGGGGAGCACATTACCGGGTGCACGGCGCGGGGGGAGCACATTACCGGGTGCACGGCGCGGGGGGGAGCACATTACCGGGTGCACGGCGCGGTTGATTCCGGCTTTTCCTTGACACCGATAAAAATCCCGGAGAGCAGCAGAAAAGTTTCTAACTTCCCGTGAGTTTTAGGCCCCGCCCACCTGAGCGCCATCTGTTGCCCCGCCCCCTCAGTGATTGGCCCCGCCCCCTCAGTCTCCGCTCTCCTCAGGTTTCCCACCTCCCGGATGTTCCGGCTTCTCTCGGGCCTATTGGGGCTTTGTGTGATGTGAATAGTTTGGATCTTCCGGGTTCTCCCACGTACCGTGGCCGGTTCTGGCTCGGGGGGGCGCTCTGGCGGTTCTGGCTCCGGGGGGGGGGTGCTCTGGCGGTTCTGGCTCCGGGGGGGGGGTGCTCTGGTGGTTCTGGCTCCGGGGGGGGCGCTCTGGCGGTTCTGGCTCCTGGGGGCGCTCTGGCAGTTCTGGCTCGGGGGGGGGGGCGCTCTGGCAGTTCTGGCTCCAGGGGGGTGCTCTGGCGGTTCTGGCTCCGGGGGGGTGCTCTGGCGGTTCTGGCTCGGGGAGGGGGGCACTCTGGCAGTTCTGGCTCTGGGGGGGGTGCTCTGGCGGTTCTGGCTCCGGGGTGGGCGCTCTGGCGGTTCTGGCTCGGGGAGGGGGGCGCTCTGGCGGTTCTGGCTCCGGGGGGGGGGCACTCTGGCGGTTCTGGCTCGGGGGGGTGCTCTGGCGGTTCTGTCTCGGGGAGGGGGGCGCTCTGGCAGTTCTGGCTCCGGGGGGGGTGCTCTGGCGGTTCTGGCTCCGGGGGGGTGCTCTGGCGGTTCTGGCTCGGGGAGGGGGGCGCTCTGGCAGTTCTGGCTCTGGGGGGGGTGCTCTGGCGGTTCTGGCTCCGGGGTGGGCGCTCTGGCGGTTCTGGCTCGGGGAGGGGGGCGCTCTGGCAGTTCTGGCTCCGGGGGGGTGCTCTGGGGGTTCTGGCTCGGGGAGGGGGGCGCTCTGGCAGTTCTGGCTCTGGGGGGGGTGCTCTGGCGGTTCTGGCTCCGGGGTGGGCGCTCTGGCGGTTCTGGCTCGGGGAGGGGGGCGCTCTGGCAGTTCTGGCTCCGGGGGGGCGCTCTGGCGGTTCTGGCTCGGGGAGGGGGGCGCTCTGGCGGTTCTGGCTCCGGGGGGGCGCTCTGGCGGTTCTGGCTCCGGGGGGGGCGCTCTGGCGGTTCTGGCTCCTGGGGGGGCGCTCTGGCGGTTCTGGCTCCTGGGGGCGCTCTGGCAGTTCTGGCTCGGGGAGGGGGGCGCTCTGGCAGTTCTGGCTCCGGGGGGGTGCTCTGGCGGTTCTGGCTCCGGGGGGGCGCTCTGGCGGTTCTGGCTCGGGGAGGGCGGCACTCTGGCGGTTCTGGCTCCTGGGGGCGCTCTGGCGGTTTTGGCTCCTGGGGGCGCTCTGGCGGTTCTGGCTCCTGGGGGCGCTCTGGCGGTTCTGGCTCGGGGGGGGCACTCTGGCGGTTCTGGCTCCCAGGGGGGCGCTCTGGCGGTTCTGGCTCCGGGGTGGGGGGCGCTCTGGCGGTTCTGGCTCCGGGGGGGGCGTTCTGGCGGTTCTGGCTCCGGGGGGGGGGCACTCTGGCGGTTCTGGCTCGGGGGGGGCACTCTGGCGGTTCTGGCTCCTGGGGGGGCGCTCTGGCGGTTCTGGCTCCTGGGGGCGCTCTGGCAGTTCTGGCTCGGGGAGGGGGGCGCTCTGGCAGTTCTGGCTCCGGGGGGGGCGCTCTGGCGGTTCTGGCTCCTGGGGGGGCGCTCTGGCGGTTCTGGCTCCTGGGGGCGCTCTGGCAGTTCTGGCTCGGGGAGGGGGGCGCTCTGGCAGTTCTGGCTCCGGGGGGGTGCTCTGGCGGTTCTGGCTCCGGGGGGGCGCTCTGGCGGTTCTGGCTCGGGGAGGGCGGCACTCTGGCGGTTCTGGCTCCTGGGGGCGCTCTGGCGGTTCTGGCTCCTGGGGGCGCTCTGGCGGTTCTGGCTCGGGGGGGGGCACTCTGGCGGTTCTGGCTCCCAGGGGGGCGCTCTGGCGGTTCTGGCTCCGGGGTGGGGGGCGCTCTGGCGGTTCTGGCTCCGGGGGGGGCGTTCTGGCGGTTCTGGCTCCGGGGGGGGGGCACTCTGGCGGTTCTGGCTCGGGGGGGGCACTCTGGCGGTTCTGGCTCCCAGGGGGGGGCGCTCTGGCGGTTCTGGCTCCAGGGGGGGGCGCTCTGGCGGTTCTGGCTCCGGGGGGGGGGGGCGCTCTGGCGGTTCTGGCTCTTGCAGTTCGGGGGGGGGCCGCTGTCATGATTTGTAGTTTTGCCCTGTCCTGTATTTTGTATAATATGTCATGTAACTTTCCTCTGGTTGTATTTGCTGTAAATTAACCATGTCTCCTTCCCCCAATACTTTGCAATGTCTTGTGATGTACCTGGACCATAATCTAATTTAGGCTTGTGTCAACAGCTAGTGGAACTGTGGCTACTGTTTCCTAAGCAGAAGATAACCTACAATACACATCCTGTAGACTCAGTGGAGCCCTTACATTTCTAGAATCTTCTGATGGACCAAACCATTGAATAGTAGGTGTGACCCCTACCCCCCTTCAGATGGGCTGATCCCAGGAGCCCTGACAATACATTCTTGTTTTAAGATCAGTTGTGATTTTGAGTGCGGACTTGGAAGGAGTCACGAACTGAGTTGAGGCCAGCTCGTGACGTCCGTGGGATTGTGTGGAATCCTGTGGACTATTGCAAGGATTATTGTTATCGCATCTGGCACAAGGACTATTGTGAGGTGCCCGGATTTGTTTCCATTGTGTGGACTTATTGCGGACTTCTCATGGACTCCAAGGACATTATGGATACTTGATGTTGTATGCTCCCTGCCTTAATAAATCTCGTTGGATCGTCCCTCGGCCTGTTGTCCCTTCTTGCTCTGTCATATACCCCGTCACAAACTGGTTGGCAGCGCTGGTATCAGAGCAGAAGGAATGGAGGACAACGGCCCATCAACATCTGGAACCAGCACCGCAAAGTACAAGAACTGGACTGCGGTGAACCTACAAAGGCCCGTGAACTGGGAGTTTGGCTACAAGGGACTCTCCAAGGAGCAGCTGATTGAGGCTTTCGAAGGAGTTCGCCTGCAAGATGACGCTGAGGAAGGATCCCCACAGCAAACGGAGGAAAGACTGCAGCCGGAGGTAAATACCCAAAAAAGTCAGTGGGTTGTGTGGTACGAGGAGGAGTTGGCATTGCTGGGAGAAGAGGCTACCATAGAAGATAAGAGGGAGGTCATGCGTGGAGCTAAGGAGAGGGCATTGCTGGAGAGGCAGATGGCATTGCTGGGAGAAGATGCTACCATAGAAGATAAGAGGGAGGCCATTCGTAGTGCTCAAGAGAGGGCATTGCTGGAGAGGCAGCTCGCTGTGGAAGCAGCTAGAAGCTCCAGAGAGACTGTAACCCCAGCACCCACAAGGGAACTCCGCAGAGTGTCCCGCAAAGACTTCAAGACGTTTAATGAGGCTTCAGGTGACATTGAGGGCTTCTTCCAGGACTTTGAGCATCAGTGTGGATTAATGGAAGTCCCAGAAAGGGAGCGAGTCCGACATCTGGTGGGGCTCTTAGAGGGTGGAGCTGCCGCAGCCTATAGAGCTATGGACCCTCGATGGAACTGTGAGTATGCGGAGATTAAACAGACTATTCTAGAACAATTATGCTGTGACACTTACAGGACCCAGTTCCGTACTTTAGCCTGTGATGAGGAAGTGTCCTTCAAGATGTATGCCCACAGACTCAAACAAATATGTCATCGCTGGCTGGAGGGAGAGGAGGCCTTAACTTGGGAGACCTTCCTCCAAGTCATCCTAAAAGAGCAGTTTTACTTCAAGTGCCCCGCTGAGATCCGGGAATGGGTGCGTGAAAGGAGACCAGCCATTGTGGAGGAAGCTGCAGCTCTAGCTGATGAGGCTCTCACCATCAATCCTCCGTGGAAAAAACTACTAAGTGAGAAAAAAACTACCAGCCCCCCAACGCTGGCGGCCCCTGGTCCTTCGGCCTCCAATATTCACCATCCCACTAGACCATCAACTCGTGGTGACCTTCGTGTGACTGTGCCTCGCATTACTCCTGCTCAACCTTCGGGACTACGACGTGGAGGAAGAATCCCAGAGCGCAGATGTTATAGATGTGGGCAGCCTGGGCATCTGCAATTCCACTGTCCAGGTGTTCGGAGGCAGGACAGCTACAGACCGCCTTTGCCTGTTCATTATCTACAGACACCCTCACCAGGAAAAGAGCTGGATTCAGTCCCTGATGACTTGCCAAGTGACTCTGATATCCTGGCTCCCCTACCCGGAGTCTATGGGGTGCGAGCCCCAGCCACCTGTTCTGCTGATCTTCAGCACAAACATCTACAGGAGGTCGTGCTGGATGGCCAAAAAGTTGTTGGCTTCCATGACACTGGGGCTTTTCTCACCATAGCCGATCCCCGAGTAATTCAACCAGAAGCAATTCAAAAGGGACCAGGAATTGCCATTGAATTGGCTGGAGGTACCCAGAGATATATTCCAAGAGCGAATGTGACCCTGGATTATGGCTTTGGAGCAAAACAATGCGTGGTCGGTGTGATGAGCGGCCTCCCTGCAGACGTTCTTCTAGGAAATGATGTGGGAAATCTTCATTGCCACTTTGTCGGTGCGGTAACCAGAAGTCAAGCCAAGAGAGCAGCAAATGTGGACGTGTACAACCCATCC
This sequence comes from Dendrobates tinctorius, assembly GCF_039654945.1. Classification (NCBI taxonomy): domain Eukaryota; kingdom Metazoa; phylum Chordata; class Amphibia; order Anura; family Dendrobatidae; genus Dendrobates; species Dendrobates tinctorius. The sequence continues at coordinate 429,789 of NW_027362197.1, read as the reverse complement.
ATGGAAATGAGGCCTGTTGTGATGAGTCACCGAAGGAGGAAAAAACAAAATACTAGCTAAGCCCAGAAAAACCAGAGAGGTTGGCAGCTATCGGATTGCAGACCCCCTGAACCTATCCACAACAACTAGCAGTAGCCGTGGGGGGTTCCTACGGTGCCCTAGACCCCTCGATCACAGCCGGAGAACTACAAAGCCTAAAGACAGAAAGGGGAAAAACTAAACTACCCCAAAGCAATAGGCAGCCCCCAACATATAATGACGGTGAAGCAAGATGAAAGCACTAACACCGATAGAAAGGTTGAGCAAATGATGGGGCCCAAGCTAGCTAAATAGGACAGGATAGAAAAGCTGCTGTCTGCAATCCGCAAAAACCCTATCCAAAATGTGCCAACCGACTGATAGGAAAAACAGGCCCTGAAGTCGCTAGGCTTCAAAAGACTATATCAGCACTCAGGTATATTCTGAAGACAGAGCAAAAGATCAACAGATCAGAGACAAAAATGGAATTCAGCTCACCCCCGGCCGGGGATGGCAGAACTCCCAAAAAACAAGGCAAAACAAAACTGAAGAGTACAAAGCAGAGCAGAAAAACTTAGCTTTGAGAAGCAGGAATCAGACTGGTCTCCAAGAATCCAGCAGGATCACCAGCCAGGAAGAAGGGCGTCGGCAGCCTTATATCCAGTCCTCACTTCCAGCCACCCAGTCATCATCTAGCTGCCCAGGTGTTTGGTAATCAGCCTCACTACCTTCCTTCATCAAAGGAGGGAGTTCATCAGACCTCAATGGTGAAGGGAAAAATAAACTCACAACAGGCTGCTTTCTCATCCCAACCAGGTCGAACCACCGTCACCCAACATCATGTAGACACTCAGGGTATCCGTCCCATACAACAGGCTCCTTACCGGGTACCTGAATCTGTTCGAAACACCATGCAGCATGAACTGGAGGAGATGTTACAGCTTGGGGTAATCCAGGCCTCCCATAGCCCTTGGGCCTCTCCTGTGGTGTTAGTACCCAAGAAGGATGGGAGTACTCGATTTTGTGTGGACTATCGACGACTAAACGACCATACCGGCAGCGATCCTTACCCAATGCCCCGTATTGACGAACTTCTAGACCGACTGGCTGGGTCCCGATATGTCACTACCTTGGATCTCAGTAAGGGATACTGGCAAATCCCTCTCACGGAGGAAGGGAGAGAACGGTCCGCTTTTATAACCCCCTTTGGTCTGTATGAATTTCTAAGCATGCCTTTTTGAATGACGAATGCCCCGGCAACCTTCCAGAGAATGGTGGACCAGATCCTCCGGGGATGTGGTGACTTTGCTTGTGCCTACTTGGATGATATCGCCATCTTCAGCCAGACGTGGGATTAACATCTGAATCAAGTAGCCATTATTCTTGACCTGATTCTTGCAGCCGGCCTAACCATTTGACCAGATAAATGCCAATTGGGGATGGGTGAAGTCCAGTACCTAGGGCATAGAGTAGGAGGAGGGAAGCTCCGTCCTGAACCTGCCAAAATCCAGGCTATTAGAAACTGGCCTGTACCCAAAACTAAGAAACAAGCTATGGCTTTTTTGGGCACTGCCAGTTATTACCGAAAATTTGTTTCTCATTTCAGCACTGTGGCCAAGCCTCTTACCGACCTGACCAAGAAAACGATGCCCCGGCTGGTGATCTGGACTCCAGCCTGTGATGAGGCTTTTAACCGGCTGAAGCACGCCCTGGTCTGCGACCCTGTTCTGGCTGCTCCAGATTACAAGAGGAGATTCATTGTGCAGACGGACGCCTCTGCTTATGGACTGGGAGCTGTCCTCAGCCAGGTGAATGCAGCTGGGGACGAACACCCCATCGCCTACCTTAGCAGGTGTAACTGGGTCTTCCAAGCTGGGGTACCTCTTTCAGTACCACCCCGTGTTTTCGGAGTTCCGCTCTTCGTTGGCTGGAGTCTGAATGAATGACGCTGGCTGGAATTCCTCTGAGTGCATGGGCGCATATAAAAGATCACTGCTTCTCCATGTATTTCCAGTCTGACAACACTTTACTCACAGGACACAGTATATATCACACAGACATGCATTACAAAAGCCGCAGGTGGCCGGAGCCTGCCGATGTTTACTGTGGAAATTACAAAGGTGGGGGGATGGCGGACACTGCTGATACATTAGGGACATGCATCTCACATAGAACCTAGTATATATACAGTACATATAACTGCACAACATATTCTGGGTGCTGAGTGGTTCTGTAACACGGCTCCCCTTTTCAGCGACGCGATCGGCATACACAGTCTGATCCTCAACAGATCGGTTTGGGGATGATCGAAGTTTATGGGGTTGGTACAAGTTCCGTTTGTCGACTTAGTCCATCGGCGTTACCGTTTTGTTTGCTGGGTCTGTGGTGAATGGTGAAGTCCAGAGGTTGTAGGGCTAAACTCCACCGCAGCAATCTGGCGTTGTCTCTGGAGACCCGATTAAGCCAGACTAGGGGATTATGGTCCGTTAGGAGGCAAAACTGTTGTCCATACAAATATGGTTGCAACTTCTTGTTTGCCCATACTACCGCCAGGCACTCCTTCTTGATGGCCGCATAGCTTACTTCACGGGGCAGTAGTTTCCGACTCAGGTATGCTACCGGGTGTTCTTGGCCATCCGGCCCGACTTGGCTCAGTACTGCCTCCAATCCAAACATAGAAGCGTCTGTATGAACAAGGAAACGTTTAGTTGGATCGGGTGCGGCCAATACAGGGGTATTGGTGAGGGCGTCCTTTAGTTGGCGGAAGGCTTCCTCACACTCTGAGGTCCAGGTTACCTGGCGGGGTTGGTTCTTACGGGTCAGATCAGTGAGGGGCTTGGCTACGCTGCTGTAATTGGGAACGAATTTTCTGTAATACCCCGCTGTCCCTAGAAACGCCATGACCTGGGTTTTAGTGCGTGGGATGGGCCATTTGGCTATGGCCTCAATCTTGGCTGGTTCTGGTCGCTGTTTCCCACTTCCCACCCAATGCCCTAAATACTGAACCTCTGCTTTGCCCACGTGACACTTGTTTGGGTTCAGGGTGATTCCGGCCTGGTGGATCCTGTCCAATACTGTCTCTAGGTGATTTAGATGCTCTTCCCATGTCGCACTGTAGATGGCGATGTTGTCCAGGTTAGGCACAAGCATAGGCCTGGAGACCATCCAGAAGCCGGTCAGCCAGCCTTTGGAAGGTCGCCAGGGCATTCTTCATCCCGAATGGCATAACTCGAAACTGGAATAAGCCGAACGGGGTGACAAATGCCGACTTGGGAATAGCGTTGTCACGTTGCCGTCAGACTCGGGGCCGGCTGTTCCGCCCTCAGCCACTAGGAGGCGACGGACTGTCACGCCGCCCTCGGGCTCGGGGCCTGCTGTCCAGGCCTCGGCCACCAGGAGACGCCGGACTGACGTCGTCGTCGATCTCGGGGCCTGCTGTTCCGCCCTCAACCACTAGGAGGCGCCTTGGCTTGCGCCCGAGTGAGGGCGGCAACAATGAAAGGGCTTCTGCGCAGGCGTCTACTGGACGCAGACTCCGCTCCTCTGTCAGTCATGAAGGGGCTGGTGCATCATCATCAGGTCTGGTCCTGGGGGCGGTCCTGATGACATCACCAGCCCGGGAGCCTGTGAGGGACGACCTGATCCCTCAAATACCTAGGGAATGGGCTTGCAAGCCGCCGGATATATTCTTGGTTCCCCTACGTGTTACTTGTGATTGCCTATCGTTAACTCCGACCTCAGCCTGAACTTCTGACTACTCTGTTGCCTGCCGTTTTTGTACCTTGCATTTCTCCCGATTACTGACGCTGACCTTGGCCTGGATTCCTGACCCCCTCTACTGCCTGACGATTTTGTACCTCCACTACTCTCCCGGTTTTTGACCTCTGCCTGGACTCTCGACTCTGCCTCTGCCTGCCGTTTCTGTACCTCCACTGCTCGCCTGGTTTCCGACTCCATTTTTGGCTCCCTTCCTGCTTTTCTATTGCGACCATTCTGCTCTGGCACTCTGCTCCTGTTCAGACAGCACTTCCTGGGCTCTGCAGTAAATCCAGATCCCTGTATAGGGGTAAAGGGTGTCGGTGCTACTCGGGGCGCTGCCTGTCTGCAGCCCAGACTTGCAGACAGACGCGACAAGCGTCAGGACTAAGGGGAATCTGCCAGTAGCCTTTGCATAGATCGATGGTGGTCAAATACTTTGCCCCCGCCAGCCGGTCTAACAACTCATCCACACGCGGCATGGGGTATGCATCCGTCACTGTTTTCTCATTGAGCTTACGATAGTCTACACAAAACCGTGTAGTCCCATCCTTCTTGGGCACTAACACTACGTGGGATGCCCAGGGACTATCTGACTCTTCAATGACCCCTAAACGCAACATCTCTTGTATTTCTTGTCGCATCCCCTCTCGTACAGACTCAGGGACGCGGAAGGGGTTTTGTCGCAGGGGGGTCTGATCCTGGTTCTCAACCTTGTGTTGTGCCAGGCGAGTGAACCCCGGTCTCTCTGAAAACATCATCTGTCGTAGCCTCAACAACGCCTCCGCCTGCTGTCTCTCCCGGGGGCCTAGGTCTTCACCCAAGTGTACCTGGTCCCATGTTTTAGACTGAGTCCTTTCCCCTAAGACATCCGTCAAGGGAAGTCCGTCTAAATCCTCTGCTTCAGGTGCACAGATGGCCACTACCTCTTCAGGGCGCTCCCGGTAGGGCTTCAGCATATTCACGTGGAACATGCAGATAACCCTGGGGTCGTCACAATCGGCGACATTATAGGTTGTGTCGGCTATTTTCCCCACTACCTGGTAGGGCCCCTGCCATGCAGCTTGGAACTTATTCTGCTTCGTGGGCTCTAACACCAGGACCTTCTGTCCTATTTCCAAAGTGCGCTCTCTGGCCCTCCGATCGTACCATATGCGCTGGCGCCGCTGGGTCGCCTGCATGTTCTCACGTACAGCCTGAGTTAGCTCCTGTAGGCGGTCCCGGAATTCAAGCACATAGGGTACAATAGGTACCCCTTCTATGAGGCCCTCCCCTTCGCAGTGTTCCAGCACTAAGTCTAGGTGTCCCCTTACCCGTCTCCCGTATACCAGCTCGAATGGGGAGAACCCCGTGGATTCTTGGGGCACCTCCCGATAGGCAAACAGGAGGTGTGGCAGGAATTTCTCCCAGTCCCTGTAGGTACTGGTAAAAGTCCCAATGAGCTGTTTTAATGTCCAGTTAAAGCTTTCACACAACCCATTGGTTTGCGGGTGGTACGGGGCTCTTCTAATGGACTTTACGCCGCACAGCTTCCACAGTTGGTTGGTCACCTCTGCTGTAAACTGGGTACCCTGGTCCGAGAGAATTTCCCGGCGAAATCCAACCCGTGAGAAAACCTGGAGCAGGGCAGCCGCCACCGTCTCTGCCAGTATGTTAGGTAACGCAACCCCCTCTGGATACCGTGTGGCATAATCTACCACTGTCAATATATACCTTTTCCCTGACGGACTGGGTTTGGCTAACGGCCCTATCAAATCGACCGCTACTCGGCTAAATGGTTCCTCCACTATGGGGAGGGGGAGTAATTTGGCCTTGCATCGATGATCCCCCCTTGCCAATGCACTGACAACTGTCACAGGTCTGGCAGTGCTGACAAACATCATAGGTTACCCCCGGCCAAAAGAAGTTTTGTGTCAGACGATGCTTGGTGCGACTGACGCCGAAGTGCCCGGCCAAGGGTATATCATGAGAGATTCGCAGTAGCTCCTGCGTAATTTACAGGCCCATTCAGCGTGGGTATCGGTTACGCGTTTTATAAGTCCGTGGAACTTTTGGCGGTAGGCCTCTGGTGTCAGCGCATACCGGGCCAAGATCACTTCTTTGATCCGCTCATAGTCCATACAGTCCTCATCAGGTACCGTGCGATAGGCGTCCGCTGCCCGGCCTGTCAGCTTGCTGGCCAGAATCTGAACCCGTTCCTCCGGCTTCACTTGATGAAGGGCACACTGCCGCTCAAAGTCCTGCAGAAAGCCGTCAATGTCTTCCTCTGCCTCCCCCAACTGTCGGAAGGCATTGTACTGGATCTTTTTGTGGCTTACTGTTGAAGGTACCTGGTTGAAGGCCAGAGCTCCCCCTGCTCGCTGACTCTCATCTCTCCGCTCTGCCATCTCCATCTTGGCCAGCTCCACTTTGGTCCGCTCTGCCATCTCCATCTTGGCTAGCTCTATCCTGGTCCGCTCGGCCATCTTTTCCTTCAGATCAGTACGCACATCAGCCATCACCTCTCGTATGATCTCTACTGCAGGGTTTGGGCCATAGAACGCCAGTCTGTTATTTACCTCCCTCTGGAATTCGGTCTCCTCCACGTTCACATTGGGGGGCGCTGCACTGTGGTGTTCCATGATGGCTGCTATCAAATCCGCTTTTGTTTTGTTGCTGGCGATCAACCCTCGGGCTTCCACCAGATCTTTTAATGTAGTCCTCTTTAACTTCTGGTAGTTATTTTCCATTAATTCCTTTCCTCCCGTAGAAGGGGTATCATATCCCACTGCTGCCACCAGTGTAACGGGGTCTTCCAAGCTGGGGTACCTCTTTCAGTACCACCCTGTGTTTTCGGAGGTCCGCTCTTCGTTGGCTGGAGTCTGAATGAAGGACGCTGGCTGGAATTCCTTGGTTACATGGGCGCATATAAAAGATCACTGCTTCTCCACGTATTTCCAGTCTGACAACACTTTACTCACAGGACACAGAATATATCACACAGATACAGAGGGACGGCCAATAGAAAAGCGGCAGGCCAAACATGCATTACAAAAGCCGCAGGTGGCCGGAGCCTGCCGATGTTTACTGTGGGAATTACAAAGGTGGGGGGAGGGCGGACACTGCTGATACATTAGGGACATGCATCTCACATGGAACCTATTATATATACATATAACTGCACAACATATTCTGGGGGCTGAGTGGTTCTGTAACACGTAACAGCAGGAAACTGCTGGACCGAGAAGTGGCCTATGCAACTGTTGAAAAAGAATGTCTGTCTGTAGTGTGGGCCCTTAGGAAACTAAGGCTGTATCTGTATGGATGAGAATTCACTGTCATTACTGATCACAATCCCCTCACCTGGCTGAACCGAGTCTCTGGGGACAATGGACGCTTACTACGATGGAGCCTGGCACTGCAGCCCTATAACTTTACCATACAGTATAGAAGAGGCAGCCAACACCAAAATGCAGATGGACTGTCCAGGCAGGAGGAGCCCTGAGTCTGGTCAGCCATGCCTCTGTGTACTTAACAAGCGACCTGTAGAGGTCCCTAGTACGTACACAAATTGGGAGGGGAAGGGATTGTCATGATTTGTAGTTTTGCCCTGTCCTGTATTTTGTATAATATGTCATGTAACTTTCCTCTGGTTGTATTTGCTGTAAATTAACCATGTCTCCTTCCCCCAATACTTTGCAATGTCTTGTGATGTACCTGGACCATAATCTAATTTAGGCTTGTGTCAACAGCTAGTGGAACTTTGGCTATTGTTTTCCTAAGCAGAAGATAACCTACAATACACATCTTGTAGACTCAGTGGAGCCCTTACTTTTCTAGAATCTTCTGATGGACCAAACCATTGAATAGTAGGTGTGACCCCTACCCCCCTTCAGATGGGCTGATCCCAGGAGCCCTGACAATACATTCTTCTTTTAAGATCAGTTGTGATTTGAGTGCGGACATGGAAGGAGTCACGAACTGAGTTGAGGCCAGCTCGTGACGTCCGTGGGATTGTGTGGAATCCTGTGGACTATTGCAAGGATTATTGTTATCGTATCTGGCACAAGGACTATTGTGAGGTGCCTGGATTTGTTTCCATTGTGTGGACTTATTGTGGACTTCTCATTGACTCCAAGGACATTATGGATATTTGATGTATGCTCCCTGCCTTAATAAATCTCGTTGGATCGTCCCTCGGCCTGTTGTCCCTTCTTGCTCTGTCGTATACCCTGTCACAGGCGCTCTGGTGGTTCTAGCTCGGGGGGGGGGGCGCTCTGGCGGCTGCTGTGCCACCCGCTGCCGGTCCCGAGGTCGGAGCGTCCATGTAATGATGTCTACATCAGGGCTCAGCAGAGGATTTGGGTGACTGCAGCCCCTCAATGTCTTGTGGCCAGTCCTTATGGTCCCAGCATTGTGCTCCTGAGAGAGCAGAGGGCGCTCTGACCCCATTATAATAATGGAACAATGATTTCTATTTGGTATAATAAACTTGTCAACCGTCAAAATATCACGACTAAGGATGATGGAACGTGCGGGCCGCTGGGCCGTCGCTCTGGGCGTGGGGGGCTCTGGGCCATCGCTCTGGGCGTGCGGGCCACTGGGCCGTCGCTCTGGGTGCGGGGGGACGCTGGGCCATCGCTCTGGGTGCGGGGGGACGCTGACCCGTCGCTCTGGGTGCGGGGGGGCGCTGGGCCATCGCTCTGGGTGCGGGGGGCGCTGACCCGTCGCTCTGGGTGCGGGGGGGCGCTGGGCCGTCGCTCTGGGTGCGGGGGGGCGCTGGGCCGTCGCTCTGGGTGCGGGGGGGCGCTGGGCCGTCGCTCTGGGTGCGGGGGGGCGCTGGGCCGTCGCTCTGGGTGCGGGGGGGGCGCTGGGCCGTCGCTCTGGGTGCGGGGGGAAGCTGACCCGTCGCTCTGGGTGCGGGGGGCGCTGGGCCGTCGCTCTGGGTGCGGGGGGCGCTCGTCCGTCGCTCTGGGTTGCGGGGGGGGCGCTGGGCCGTCGCTCTGGGTGCGGGGGGCGCTGACCCGTCGCTCTGGGTGCGGGGGGCGCTGGGCCGTCGCTCTGGGTGCGGGGGAGCGCTCGTCCGTCGCTCTGGGTTGCGGGGGGGCGCTGGGCCGTCGCTCTGGGTGCGGGGGGGCGCTGGGCCGTCGCTCTGGGTGCGGGGGGGGCGCTGACCCGTCGCAACACCCATCGGACCGGACCGCCCCCTCCGGTGAGTATAATATAACGTGTTTTTCTTTCAGTTTACATCGGGGGCTTATCTACAGCATTACAGAATGCATTACAGAATGCCGTAGATAAGCCCCCGATGTCTATGCCGGCAGCTGCAAGCCGAAAAAAAGGGTGACAGATTCCCTTTAAGTCCAGGTCCTCTGCTCCTCTTTGCCTGAGTAGTTTGTTGCTGTTGGCAGGAGCTCAGGAGCCAGTCTACTGATGGACTCCTTATAGTTATAGTTAGTTATTATGAAGGTTGAAGGGAGACGTTAAGTCCATCTAGTTCACCCCATATCCTATCCTAACTTGCCCTAACATGTTGATCCAGAGGAAGGCAAAAAAACCCATGTGGCAAACAGTAAGCTTCATATTGGGGAAAAAAATTCCTTCCCGACTCCACATACGGCAATCAGACTAGCTCCCTGGATCAACGCAATATTAAGGAGACTAGTGTATATACCCTGTAATATTATACTTTCCAAGAAAGGCGTCCAGTCCCTTCTTAAATTTTAGTAGGGAATCACTCATTACAACATCATATGGCAGAGAGTCCCATAGTCTCACTGCTCTTACAGTAAAGAATCCGCGTCTGTGAGTATGCTTAAACCTTCTTTCCTCCAGACGTAGAGGGTGCCCCCTTGTCCCCGTCACAGGTCTAAGAGTAAAAAGATCATTAGAAAGGTCTTTGTACTGTCCCCACATATATATTTATACATTGTAATAAGATCACCCCTAAGCCTTCGATTCTCCAAACTAAATAACCCCAGTGTAATAACCTGTCTTGGTATTGCAGACCCCCCCAGTTCCCTAATAACCTTGGTCGCTCTTCTCTGCACCCGCTCCAGTTCAGCTATGTCTTTCTTATACACTGGAGACCAGAACTGTACGCAGTATTCTAAGTGTGGTCGCACTAGTGACTTATATAGAGGTAAAATTATGTTCTCCTCATGAGCATCTATGCCTCTTTTAATGCATCCCATTATTTTATTTGCCTTTGCAGCAGCTGCCTGACACTGGCCACTAAATGTGAGTTTGTCATCCACCCATACACCCAGGTCTTTTTCAGTGACTGTTTTGCCCAGTGTTTTACAATTAAGCACATAATTATACATTTTGTTCGTTCTACCCAAGTGCATGACCTTACATTTATCCCCATTAAAGCTCATTTGCCATTTATCAGCCCAAGCTTCTAGTTTACATAAATCCACCTGTAATATAAAATTGTCCTCCTCTGTATTGATTACCCTGCAGAGTTTAGTGTCATCTGCAAATATTGAAATTCTACTCTCTATGCCCCCTACAAGGTCATTAATAAATATGTTAAAAAGAAGCGGGCCCAAAACTGACCCCTGTGGTACCCCACTGCTAACCGTGACCCAGTCCGAGTGTGCTCCATTAATAACCACCCTTTGTTTCCTATCCCTGAGCCACCTCTTAACCCACCTACACATATTTTCCCCTATCCTCATTGTTCTCATTTTATGTATCAGCCTTTTGTGTGGCACCGTATCAAAGTCCATGTACACCACGTCCACTGCATTCCCTTGGTCCAGTCCGGAACTTACCTCTTCATAAAAGCTTATCAGATTAGTCTGACAGGAACGGTCTCTTGTAAACCCATGTTGATATTGGGTCATGAGGTTCTTCTTCTCCAGATACTCCAGTATAGTATCTCTTAGAAAACCCTCCAGGATTTTACCCACAGTTGAGGTTAAACTTACTGGCCTATAATTTCCAAGTTCAGTTTTTGTCCCTTTATGAATATTGGCCCCACATTTGCTATATGCCAGTCCTGTGGTACAGACCCTGTTATTAAGGAATCTTTAAAGATTAGGAATAATGGTCTATCTATGACTGTGCTTAATTCCTGCAGTACTCGGGGGTGTATCCCATCCGGGCCCGGGGATTTGTCACCTTTAGTGATTTTTAGACGCCGCCGTACTTCCTGCTGGGTTAAGCAGGTGACATTTAATTGAGGATTGTTGTCATCACTGATCATGTTATCCGTCATGGGATTTTCCTGTGTAAATACTGTTGAAAAAAAGTCATTTAGCATATTGGCTTTTTCCTCCTCCTCATCCATCATTTCACCCAGACTATTATTAAGGGACCAACACTATCATTTTTTAGTTTCTTACTATTTCTGTAGTATAGAATATTTTGGGATTATTTTTACTTTCTCTGGCAATGAGTCTATCTGTCTCAATCTTTGCTGCCTTGATTTGCTTTTTACAGAATGTATGGAATCTTCTGTAGTTAGTGCCTCATCACTCCCTACTTGCTGTAATTCTCTGCTTTCTTTCTGTCCCTTATTGCGCCCCTTACAGCTCTATTTAGCCATAGTGGTCTCCTCCTATTTCTCGCAGGTTTATTCCCATACGGTATATATTGTGCACAGGTCCTATTCAGGAGGATAATAAACGTCTCCCATTGTCTTTGTGTATTTTTATGTCTCAGGATATCGTCCCAGTTATTGCACCAAGATCATCTCTCATCCGTTGGAAATTTGCTTTCCTGAAGTTTCGTGTCCTTGTAGCCCCTCTACCACACATCTTATTACAGGACACCTGAACACTTATTATCCTGTGACCACTATTCCCCCAGTGACCCCCAACCCTTATATCTGATCTGCGGTCCGGCCTGTTGGTTAATATTAGGTCTAGCAGTGCCCCCCCTCTTGTTGGGTCCTGAACCAGTGGTGAAAGGTAATTGTCTCTCATAGTTGTCAGACACCTATCACCTTTGCCTGAACTGCAGGTTTCGGTTCCCGAACGCTGCTGCTCGTTACATGGTGCTGCTGCTGCTCGTTACATGGTGCTGCTGCTGCTCGTTACATGGTGCTGCTGCTGCTCGTTACTTGGTGCTGCTGCTCGTTACTCGGTGCTGCTCGTTACTCGGTGCTGCTGCTCGTTACTCGGTGCTCTGCCTCTCCTCATCCTGCTGCCTACTGTCCTCTGGGCGTCTCCCTGATGCTGTCTGTGGTTGCCTACTGTCTGGACTGCTAGTTGGAGCTATTCGCCCCTGGATCTGCTGTGGCCTGTAAGGAATCCTGACATCAGGATCAGGACTGATGTCATTGGAATCACTGAAACTTGGTGGGACAATACACATGACTGGAATACAAGACTAGAAGGATACAACTTATTTGCAAGAAACAGACTTGATAAACGAGGAGGAGGTGTCGCATTGTATGTTAGAAACGCGTATATCTGCACAGAGATCCAAGCTTCAGAGACTGGGAGTTCTGTGGAAACTGTTTGGGTAAGAATACAAGGACAGAACAATGGAAAGGACACCATTGTAGGCATTTACTACAGGCCGCCTGTGCAAGCTGAAGATATGGATGAACTCTTTATGCATCAAATGGCCAAGTTCTCCAAAAAATATGACATAGTTGTCATGGGAGATTTCAACTATCCAGACATTTGTTGGGAATCTCTCTCAGGCAAAACTAACAGGTCAAGGAAATTCTTATCCTATCTTGCTGACAACTTTATCTTCCAAAAGGTAGGGGAGAAAACAAGGGGAACTGCTACCTTGGATCTAATCCTTATAAACAGGGAGGAAATGGTTGAGGAGGTAAAAGTGGCTGGGACCCTAGGAGGTAGCGACCATGCTATTTTAGAATTTTGGATAACTAGAGGCGGAAGACCTGTGAAGGCTCAGACGTCAAGGTTAGATTTCAGAAAGGCAGATTTTAAAGGATTCAGAAAGAGAATTGGAGGGATCCAATGGCTGGATATCCTTAAGGACAAAAATGTCCAGGAAGGATGGGAAATCTTGAAAAATGAAATTCTCAAAGCACAATTGTTAACAATTCCGAAAAGAGGGAAGAATAGGAAGCATTTAAGGAAGCCAGGATGGATGAACACAGAACTTAAGCACATGCTAAAAAGGAAGAAAAAAATGTTTATAAAATGGAAAGAGGGAGGCATATCTAAAGAAGAATATAATGCTGTCTGCAGAACCTGCAGGGCACAAATCAGATTAGCTAAAGCTGACAATGAATTGAGGCTTGCAAGAGATGTCAAAAGCAATAATAAAGGATTTTGGGGATATGTCTAAAGTAAAAGAAAAGTCAAAGATGCTATAGGATTTTTACAGGATGAAAATGATGAAATGGTAAGACAGGATGTTGAGAAGGCCGAACTTTTAAATTCCTATTTTGCATCTGTTTTCTCTCAGAAAGGAAATGTAACATCAACTGTTCTTCACTGTCCTATTAAGGGAATAGAAGAATCCAGGATATCTATAAACAGAAAGATAGTGAGGAAACACTTAGCTAACCTAAATGAATTCGAGTCTTCAGGTCCAGATGAATTACACCCCAGAGTACTGAAGGAGATAGCAGAAGAAATTTTTGAACCCCTCTCCATAATCTTTGAAAATTCTTGGAGAACAGGAGAAGTCCCAGAAGACTGGAGAAGAGCAAATGTTGTTCCTATCTTCAAAAATGGGAAGAAGCTGAACCCAGGCAACTATAGGCCGGTGAGTCTGACTTCTATACCAGGAAAGATCTTTGAACAAATTATTAAACAACATGTTTGTCAATACCTGGATAAGAATGAGGTGATTAAACAGAGTCAGCATGGGTTTGTAGCTAATAAGTCATGTCAGACTAACTTAATTTCCTTCTATGATGGTATCACTGATTGGGTGGCTCAAGGAAATGCTGTAGATATAGTATATCTTGACTTCAGCAAAGCATTTGACAAAGTCTCTCATACAATCCTTATTGAAAAAATGACCAAATATGGAATGGACAAGGCAACTGTTAGGTGGATTCATAACTGGCTTAGTGATCGGACCCAAAGAGTGGTCATAAATGGCTGCACATCCAGTTGGAAGAATGTCTCAAGTGGGGTACCACAGGGCTCTGTCCTGGGCCCTGTATTGTTCAACATCTTTATCAACGATTTAGATGAAGGAATTGAGGGTAAACTGATTAAATTTGCTGATGACACAAAGCTAGGAGGGATAGCTAATACTAGAGAAGAGAGAGAGAGAGGATTCAAAAAGATATAAATAAACTGGAGAAGTGGGCAGCAACTAACAGAATGGATTTTAACAGGGAAAAATGCAAAGTACTACATCTGGGCTGAAAAAAGCATATATAGAATGGGAGGAATAGGGCTAAGTGACAGCACATGTGAAAAAGACTTGGGTATACTAATAGATCACAGACTGAATATGAGTCAACAGTGTGATGCAGCAGCAAAAAAGGCAAATGCAATTCTAAGATGTATTAACAGAAGCATACAGTCTAGATCACGTGAAGTCATTATTTCCCTCTACTCCTCTTTGGTCAGACCTCATCTGGAATATTGTGTCCAGTTTTGGGCACCACATTTTAAAAAAGACATCAACAAACTGGAGCAAGTTCAGAAAAGAGCGACCAGAATGGTGACCGGTCTGCAAACCCTGTCTTATGAGGAAAGGTTGCAGGAATTGGGAATGTTTAGTTTGCAGAAGAGAAGACTGAGAGGAGACTTAATAGCTGTCTACAAATATCTAAAGGGCTGTCACATTGTAGAAGGATCAACTTTATTCTCATTTGCACAAGGAAAGACTAGAAGCAATGGGATGAAACTGAATGGGAGGAGACACAGATTAGATATTAGAAAATACTTTTTGACCGTTAGAGTGATCAATGAGTGGGACAAGCTGCCACGAGAAGTGGTGAGTTCTCCTTCAATGGAAGTCTTCAAACAGAGGCTGGACAGACATCTGACTGGGATGATTTAGCGAATCCTGCTTTGAGCAGGGGGTTGGACCAGATGGCCCAGGAGGTCCCTTCCAACTCTACGATTCTATGATCACCTCCTCTAGGCCTGTGTTTGTCTGGGCTGCGGTGCGGGACTTTCAGACCAATAGGTACACTTAGTGACCTTCTCTGGTTAATGCCACTTATATATAATGATGGGCTTCTACGTTTAAGTGCCGAGTGCATTCCCACCCTTAGGGTGTGTTTCCATGTAGCGGAAGCATTCAGGATTTGCTGCGGTTTGAACGCTGAGTACAGCCGCAGCGTCCAGATGTTCCAGCATAGTGGAGGGGTTTTTATGAAATCCCGTCTCCACTATGCGTCTGATTACGCGGGTGACACCAGCTAAACCGGACATGCGGCGCGTCTTTTTAGACTGCAGCATGTCTGTTTACCTTGTGGAGACGCTCAGTCCCTGCAATTTAAACCGCCTACTCTATGGCTACGCTGCGGCGATGTGTGCAATGAGCCCATCCGGAATCACCGCGTGTACAGAAGGGGGTGGGGCTGGTTTCCTGCTCCGTCCAAAGCGCCGAGTTTACGGTACATGGAAACGTACCCTTATGATTGCTGGGCTTCTACACTTTAGTGCTGTGTGCGTGCTCATTCATAATATCGCTGGAGTGCCTTATTAAATGCGGTGTGCTTACTCACATACATTCTGCTGGAGTTCTACATTTAGTGCCTTGTACACACCTGTTATAGTACTGTTGGACTGGTTATATTAGCGGTCGCGCCCTGCTCTTCAGTTACTCTGGACATTTCTATATTGAGCTGTGTTTTTGTTACAATTGCAGGAAGTGCTCTGTTAGTTTTGTTACACTTGTTAAATATACTTATTTGCATCAACTTGGGTCTCAGTGTCATATTATCCCACACAATCAGATTCCGTAGTACCTATATAATTGTTACAGGATACTCGGGCCATTTAAGGAATCTGCTGAGATAATATCGACTGAGACAAAGTTGGATCAGTTGTTCTCTATGATCCACTCTTTACAGGGGGATATAGAGGCTCTGCAAGATAAGGTTGCTAACTGGGAGGCCCATTTTGGACAGGCGCTTCAGGATTTAAGCAAACAGATAACAGCATGGGCGCCTCCACCCCCGGGGCAGCTACTGCCAGTTAGTCCTCCCAAGTTACCACCGTTTAGGTTCAGTGGAGACCCTACAAGTTTTGTGGGTTTGTGAATCAATACCTTTTGTATTTTGATGTGCATGCCGCCCACTTCCTTACTGATCGGTCCAAGATTTTACGTATAATCCTTTTACTTACTTCCCGAGCTCTCGTGTGGGCAAATCTGCTTATGGAGACTCATGACCCTCGCTTGAATAACTTTGACGATTTCTTTGCTGCAATGTCTATGATGTTAGATGACCCTAATCGTCGCACTCCAGCTGAGGCCGCCTTATTATCTTTACGTCAGGGTAAGCGTTCTGTCATTGAGTACACTACTGAGTTTAGACGGCTGGTGGTGGATATGATTTGGGACTGTTATGCCTAGTTACTAGTGTTGAGCATTCCGATACCGCAAGTATCGGGTATCGGCCGATATTCGCTGTATCGGAATTCCGATACTTAGTTCCGATATTTTTTTCATATCGAATACCGGAATCGGAAGTTCCCATAATGCTAGGAGCCCGCTCGATTTGATTCAGCCAATGGGGATCCTCAGAAGTGTGGGCACATCCCGTTAGGCATGTAGGCATGTTAACTACTGGCATGGCTGTGATTGGCTGCTGAAATGATGTCATGATGCACTATAAAAACCGCTGCAGCCGCCATTTCTGGTCATTCTGCTGTGAATTCAGTTAGGGACAGGCTGCTGTTGAAGACTGTGAGGGACAGTTAGAAATAGCGATCATCAAACATATCTATTGCTCTACCCAGGCTACATAATCCACCACTGTAGCATTTTTGTAGCCCAGCAGCGCTGTTTTAATAGCTGTCTGCAAGTGCTGGGTGAGTGCAGACCCACGCTGTGTAGTGTGTCCTGCAGGCACGTCTGCTTGTAGGCCGCCCAGCGTGTGTCTCTGCCTCATACACATTTTTCTTTTATTGCTGCTTTTTTTTTCTCCTGTATAGTGTGCTTCCATACGTATCCATATACGTTGGTTGCAAACACTAAAGGAGTGGACAGCAGAGCCTTTCAGCAGCCTTTCAGTGCTATAGCCCATTTCTCTGCACTGTTTTTGGCTGTCTGATAGGTCTCTCTGTGTGTGAGTACAGCTCACGTTGCAGTGTGTTCTACAGCCACCGCTGGTTGTAGTCCGCTCAGCGTGCATCACTGCCTCATACATAGTCCTTTTTTTGCAGCTAATTTATCCAGATTTTTGTTCCTATATTAGTGTGCTTCCATCCGCATCCATTGTCATTGGTTAGTTGCAAACACTATATAGGATTAGACAGAGGAGCCTTTTTGCTGGCTTGTGCCCTTCAGGGCCAGCCAGACTAGTATCACCCTATTTTTTGGAGCCTCATCAATTGCATTGTAGGTTAGCTTCCTGCATTGTAATCGCTCCAAAAAGTTTGTGATACTATAGCTTTCAAACTTTGGTCACATCCTTTTCTTTCCCCCCCCCCAAAAAAAAAGGAAATAAAGTTCACCAAACACTCCACTTTACAGTTGTGTAGGCCACATTAGATCATATTAAAGTGTAGTACACACACTCTTAGCCAAATTAGTGTTTCTTATACTGGTTAGCAGGTGTTCAGGAATAAGAACACTAAGCCACCCCTTTTTTACTTTTCTGCCTATCTTTATCAGTCTACCAAGATGAAGAAGGCAAGGGAGTAAGGCACGTGGTTGTGGCCGTGGAGTTTCAGCAGGGAGAGGACCGGGGGATTCAGCAGGGAGAGGACGTGGGGATTCGGTGTCTGCTGCGGCCACCAGTGACCCGGCATCCCCCACTTTTACTAGGCAACAGTCCTTCATGCGCAGCTTTGTAGGACCTCGCCGTACCCCACTGCTGCGTGACGAACAAATTGAAGCCGTTGTCGGATGGATGGCAGCTATCGCATCCACTTCAATGACTTCCGCATCCTCCTAAGGTCAGAGCACTGAAGAGCAACCATCTGTCTCTTCACCACCTGCCAAATTGCCCAGGCAGTCTGAGAGCCCTGGACAGGAGCCATCTCAATCTTTACTTCTGTTCTCAGAATCTGTTGGCTTGGAAAGAGGTGGCCAGCCAAGCAGCATTCTAGAGCGTGAAGAAGAGGGAGTATGCAGTGATGCGCAACTGCTTTGTCCCTCTGAATCTGAAGAGGCGGGTGGGCCAGTGCCTATTGTCAGCACACCTCAGTGCTCATCTGATGATGATGAGACTCAGTTGCCAATTTCTGGTGCGTACGGTGCTGGTGTAATGATGTATAGTAGGTTTCTATGAAGACAGTGGCTAGATGATAGAGTCACAGACACAGGTATATGTGAAAGTAGTTTGTATTAAACAAGCAGCACAGAACAGCACAGGTGCTGGCGGAGCCAGACAATGACAGCAGTGGTAACAGCAGCAGAACTCAGTCCAGTAGATAGCAAGTTGTACACCGGCACTGTGTAGATGTAAGCAGACACAGTCTTAAGAATGCAGGCAAGGACAGTCACTTAGCCCTCTCCCTTGCGGGAGGGGGATCTTCGGGCACAGTGCAGTGGCAGAGAAAGTCACTAGGTAATTGATACTGAGTGAGTAAAGGTAGCAGGGATAAGTCTCTCAGGTGAAACGCACACAGCAGTCAAGATCTACAGCGCATACCGTGAGTGCTGTAGGAGCGGTGAGCGGTGGAGGCAGGGCTGGAAGGAGCCTTCAGGCAGACACCGTCAGAAGGTCCAGGCGGCGGCGGTTAGGCAGCAGGTAATCCAGGTGGATTCAGAAGGAAGGAAGGAGGTAGCACAGCGTGCAACTCCCAGCTAGCAGATCAGGTACAGGACGAGATATACAAGCAAGGTAGTCACGTCCAGGAAAGCTATTTAAACCCGGCGGGCGGGACCAACAGGCGGTGATGTCACAGGAACCAGTATGGCCGAATGAAGCCAGGCTTAAGGGCAACAGTAAGGGCAAAGTCCGGAACACAGCATAATAGGAACGATGCTTACATTATTCCCCCCTTAAAGAATGTCCTCCGGACAATCTTCGACCAGGCTTGTCCGGGTACCTTAGATGAAACTGCTCCAGCAGCCGCGGAGCACAGATATTCTCCACCGGTTCCCAGGAATTCTCCTCGACAGAGTATCCTTGCCACTTGACCAGGTATTGCAGCTTCCTTCTGAAGATCCGTGAATCCAGAATCTTCTCCACGACATATTGTTCATGTCCATCAACGAGCACTGGAGCTGGAGGAGAGGAAGTACGCCCTGGGAAGGAATTTGGTACAACTGGCTTTAGTAGGGAAACATGGAACACCGGGTGAACCTTCCAGGCAGGGGGCAATTTCAGACGCACCGCTACCGAATTCACTAGAGCCACGATCTTGTATGGCCCTACAAACTTCTGTCCAAGCTTGACAGTCGGTGCCCTCACCCTCAGATTCTTGGTAGACAACCAGACCGTATCTCCCACCCTATACACCGGAGCCGGCCTCCTGGTACGATCTGCTGCTCTCTTATACCTCTCCTGCGCTGTCGTCAAGGTGGTCTTTAGAGCTTCCAAATTCTGCTGTAAGAAGGAAAGATGGTCAGACACAGCAGGCACTGCAGCCTCCTTGGGGAACTGCGGCAAGATGCTTGGGTGGTAACCCTGATTAGCAAAGAACGGTGACTGCTTAGTCGAGGAGTGCTGCGAGTTGTTATATGTGAACTCTGCCAGGGGAAGCAGATCTACCCAATCGTCCTGCAGATGACTTAAGTAGCAACGGAGGTACTGCTCCAGGGTCTGATTCGTACGTTCCGTCTGTCCATTGGTCTGTGGATGGTAAGCCGAAGACAGACTTACTCTAATATCCAGAGCCGCGCAGAAACACCTCCAGAACCTAGACGTGAACTGCACGCAACGATCCGAGATCACCTCATCCGGGACCCCGTGCAGACGGACCACCTCTTGAATCAACAAGTCTGCAGTCTGTTTTGCTGTGGGTAATCCAGCGCAAGGGATAAAGTGTGCTGCCTTAGTGAGGCGGTCCACGACCACTAGAATGGTGTTCTTACCCTTGGAGACCGGTAGTTCAACAATAAAGTCCATTGAGATGGATCTCCAGGGACGAGATGGTATAGGCAAGGGTTGTAACAACCCGGAAGGCGACGCACGAGGCGTCTTGAACCGAGCACATACCTCGCAGGATGACACGTATCCCTCCACGTCCTTCCGGTACGAAGGCCACCAGAAGTACCGAGCCAGGAACTCTTGGGTCTTCGTTATTCCACGATGTCCCCCAATCTTAGAATCATGGATCAGTCGGAGGACTTCAAGTCTTGTCACCTCTGGTACATACAGCCGATTCTCCTGTAACCACACTCCTCCACTGAAATTTAGGCTTACTTCGGGGGTAGGTTGCCTTAGCAACGGATCTGCTGCGTATGCTGCTTTGATCTCAGACAGAAGATCCTGATGATGGATTGCAGAGATGAAATGAGCGGGAGACACAACAGTACTAGGAGACGACTCAATCACTTCCTCAGGAGCAGCAATCCTAGATAGCGCATCTGCCTTACCATTCCGTGCCCCCGACCTGTAGGAGATGATGAAGTTGAATTGGTTTAGAAACAAGCTCCAACGTGCCTGACGTGGGTTCAAACATCTTACGGACTGCATGAATTCCAAGTTTCGGTGGTCGGTAAGAACTGTAATCGGAGTTGAGGACCCCAGCAGCAAGTGTCTCCACTCCTTGAATGCCGTCACAATCGCCAGTAACTCCTTGTTCCCTACGTCATAGTTCTTCTGCGCCGGGGATAGCTTCTGAGAAAGAAAGGCACAAGGATGAAGAACTGCCTTCTCACCTCCTCTCTGTGACAACACTGCGCCGATGGCGACATCCGATGCGTCCACCTCAAGAGTAAAGCTCAGGTCTGGGTCTGGATGTCTTAAGATGGGAGCCGACACAAATTTGTCCTTCAGCCGTGTGTACGCCTCCTGGGCTTGCGGAGTCCACCGGAACGGTACCCCCTTCTTAGTCAGTTGGGTGATGGGTGCCACAATCTCAGAGAAGTTACGGATGAAGCGCCTATAGAAGTTGGCGAATCCCACAAACCTCTGAACTTCTTTCACCGATCCTGGCGCTGGCCACTCCTGGATCGCTCTGGTCTTTTGATCGTCCATCTGGAGACCCTGTGGAGAGATGACATAACCGAGGAACTGCACTGTTGCCCTGTGGAACTCGCATTTCTCCAATTTGATGTAAAGATGGTTATGCAGCAGGCGTTGCAGCACTGTCCTCACGTGGAGTCGATGTTCCTCGAGATCACTGGAAAAGATTAAAATGTCATCGAGATACACAACCATAAATACATCAAGCACATCTCGGAAAATGTCATTAACAAAATGCTGAAAGGTTGCAGGAGCATTTCGTAGTCCGAACGGCATGACCCGTGACTCGAAGTGTCCATAACGACAGCGGAAGGCCGTCTTCCACTCATCTCCAGACCGAATTCTCACGAGATTGTAGGCTCCCCGAAGATCCAGTTTGGTGAATATCTTAGCCTGCTTCACCCTCTCCAGTAGTTCAGAGATTAAGGGTAGCGGGTGCCGATTCATGACCGTTACCTTGTTTAAATCACGGTAGTCCATGCAAGGACGCAGACCCCCGTCCTTTTTCTTCACGAAGAAGATTGGTGCACCTGCAGGAGAAGTAGACGGTCGGATGAAGCCCTTGGCGAGATTCTCGTCGATGAAGTCCTTCAAGGCCTTTAATTCAGGACCAGACAAAGGGTAAATACGCCCGAATGGGATCTCCGCCCCAGATACCAGTTCTATCGGGCAATCATAAGGCCGGTGGGGAGGTAACATATCTGCCCTCTTCTTGTCACATACCTCTGCCAGATCCTGATACTCCGGTGGTAATTGTCCCTCAGTCGTAGCTACTACCTTGGGGATAGCAGCGACCTTAGGAATAGCGGGGTTGCTGTTAGAACTTGGAGGGAACTGCACTTCCCTGGTCTCCCAGTTGATGCGAGGATTCTGAACCTGGAGCCAAGGTAACCCCAGGATAATAGGGAAGTGAGGAGAAGATATTAGTAAAAAGGACAAATGTTCCACATGTTCCTCTCCAATGCATACCTTCACCGACTCAGTCTCCATGGTTACCGGTCCAGATGTAAGTGGCGACCCGTCTACTGTCTCCATCAAGACTGACGACTCCCTCTTCACTGCCCTGATTCCATGCTTCCTTGCAAACGCGATATCCATGAAGTTCCCACTGGCCCCGGAGTCCAACATGGCGGCGCTCTCGACACACCGACCCCGGAAGCAGACCCTCAAGGATAGGTAATAGTGGGAATTCTTCTTAGTAGCGGAGTAGGAGGAAACGACGGATGTCATCGAGATCACCACTGCGTTCAATGGAAGAGATGCCAGCGAATTCATATCGGCAAAGTCCAGGTCTCTCTGATTGTCTCTGCCCCCCGAATTGTTCAGATCTAGGACGCAGGACTCCCCCGCCTCGGAGTTACAATCAATGATAGCTGCAGCCGTCTTACGTCTCCTGACTGGACACTCGGAGATGAAGTGACCGGTCCCCCCGCAGTAGAAGCACAGGTTTTCCTTAAAGCGATGCTCCTTTCGGGCATCAGGAGGATTTCTACGTACGGCATCCACCTGCATCGATTCGGGCTCGGGATTCCTCCTGCTGGTGACATCTCTGGAGGGAGAAGAGAACGGAACAGTGTTATTAAACCGTAGATCAGACCAGCGCTCCTGTCTGCGCTCGGAGAGTCGATTGTCAATGCGGATGCAGTGATTGATGAAGTCCCCAAGAAGCACGGGCGAGTCCCCACGTGCCAGTTCATCCTTAACTGCCGTAGACAATCCCCTGCGGAAGATGGCCTGCTTGACTGCCCTGTTCCTGGTTTTGTCTAAAGCCCATCTACGGAAGTCCAATGCATACTCCAGCACTGAACGCCTCCCCTGCCGAAGGGTCAGCAGCGTCGTCTCAGCAGTATTAGCTCGGTTCGGGTCATCAAACATCTGCGTCATTGCGGCAATGAAATTGTCCATAGAGTTAAGCAGGGGGTCGTCGGTCTCAATCAAAGGGTTGGCCCACGCGAGCGCCTTACCAGACAGCAGCATGACTATAGTCAGAACTTTGGAGCGTTCAGTAGTGAACTGTGGGGCATGAGCAGCAAAGAAGATCCGGCACTGGTTCAAAAATCCTCGGAATTTATCCCTCTCACCAGCGAACCGGAAGGGTGGAAGCTTCGGGAAGGTCGGTGTAGTATCCCGGGCAGCACCTGCTACCTGCGCGGCTGGGGCCTGTTCCAGAGCAGCAATCCGATCGAGCTGCATAGGAATCGCTTGCTCCAACGCCAGAACACGATCACCCTGAAGAGGAGCTGCTTGTTCCAGCGCCGTAATCCGATTTGCCAGTCGTTGCAACTGTGCCTCTGCTGCCCCGGTGTTGTGTTCGATACGTTGCTCCAGCGTGTCCAGCTGGGTCCTAATGCCTGCCACATCCTGCCGTATCAAAGCAAGCTGCTTGCTTACACGTTTCTCCAGGGACTCTACACCTGCGGTCTCCATATTGGTGGCTTGTATATCCTGTAATGATGTATAGTAGGTTTCTATGAAGACAGTGGCTAGATGATAGAGTCACAGACACAGGTATACGTGAAAGTAGTTTGTATTAAACAAGCAGCACAGAACAGCACAGGTGCTGGCGGAGCCAGATAATGACAGCAGTGGTAACAGCAGCAGAACTCAGTCCAGTAGATAGCAAGTTGTACACCGGCACTGTGTAGATGTAAGCAGACACAGTCTGAAGAATGCAGGCAAGGACAGTCACTTAGCCCTCTCCCTTGCGGGAGGGGGATCTTCGGGCACAGTGCAGTGGCAGAGAAAGTCACTAGGTAATTGATACTGAGTGAGTAAAGGTAGCAGGGATAAGTCTCTCAGGTGAAACGCACACAGCAGTCAAGATCTACAGCGCATACCGTGAGTGCTGTAGGAGCGGTGAGCGGTGGAGGCAGGGCTGGAAGGAGCCTTCAGGCAGACACCGTCAGAAGGTCCAGGCGGCGGCGGTTAGGCAGCAGGTAATCCAGGTGGATTCAGAAGGAAGGAAGGAGGTAGCACAGCGTGCAACTCCCAGCTAGCAGATCAGGTACAGGACGAGATATACAAGCAAGGTAGTCACGTCCAGGAAAGCTATTTAAACCCGGCGGGCGGGACCAACAGGCGGTGATGTCACAGGAACCAGTATGGCCGAATGAAGCCAGGCTTAAGGGCAACAGTAAGGGCAAAGTCCGGAACACAGCATAATAGGAACGATGCTTACAGCTGGCGAGACAACCCAGGACCAGCCGGTGCTTGAAGAGGGGAGTGTAGATGATGAGGTCCTTGACCCATCATGGCGTCAGCCACAGGAAGGTGGTGGGAGCAGCTCTGAGGAAGAGATTCCCCGAACGGCCAAAAGAGGAGGGATAGGGCGGGGGCAGACTTGGTTGCCTGTAGCCTCCACTTTGGCACCCGTGAGGAGCAATCCTCTTCCAAAACACAAAACGGGCACTCCCAGGACTTGCAGTGCGTGGTCTTTTTTTGACACAGTTGCAGATGACATTTGCTTTGTCAAATGCAAGCTGTGTCATCAGAAAGTGAAACGAGGGAAAAATGTGACCAACCTCAATACCACAAATATGTGCAAACATGTGCGTACCAAGCACGAGGTGGAGTTACACAGACACACTGAAGATGTAGGCCAACCTTCAGCAGCACCTACCACCTCTTCAGCTCGTGTTGGGGCCTCTTCCTCCAGCTCACACACAGCTGGTTCGGCTTCCTCACTGGAACGCCATGGAAGAACCACTGCCACTGTTGTCCAGAGACCCAGTGAAATTCCACCCACTGAACCACATTCTCAGTCATCAGCACACTCCCAGGCCACTCACCAGCAATCGGTAGCACAGGCATGGGAGAAAAAGCGGCCATACTCGGCAAACCATCCCCGAGCACTGGCTCTGAATGCCGGCATTGCCAAACTACTGGCCCTTGAGATGCTGTCATTCAGGCTGGTGGAGACTGACACCTTCCGGAACTTGATGTCATTGGCAGTTCCACAATACAATGTGCCCAGCCGCTTTTATTTCAGCAGGCAAGCCGTCCCTGCCCTGCAAAAGCATGTGGAGGGAAAAATTAAAAATGCGCTACTAAACGCCGTCAGTAGCAAGGTCCACCTGACCACCGATGCGTGGACCAGTAGCCATGGACAGGGACGATACCTTTCCCTCACTGCCCATTGGGTCAATGTTGTGGAGCCGGGTACAGATCTGGAGAGTGGCTCTGTATGTATTCTGCCAACTCCAAGGATTGCAGGAATGCAGTCTGTACATATTGATCCTCCTCCTACTCTAGTTCCTCGGAATCAGCACTGCATGAGCCTGATAGGCCAGATACGAGCACAGGTGTGGCCCAAACGTCAACAGGCCATCCTTAAATTAATTTCTTTGGGGAATCGGAGCCACACAGCACAGGAGCTCTGGAATGCCATCAAGCAGGAGAGTGATGTGTGGTTTGTGCCAGCGAATCTCCAGCCAGGTTTGGTAGTGAGTGACAATGGCCGAAATCTAGTGGCAGCTCTGGGCCTAGGCAACCTCACTCACATACCATGTCTGGCACACGTGCTCAGTTTGGTCGTGCAGAGCTTTCTGAGGGACTATCCGGATCTTGATGCTCTGCTGCACAAGGTTCGCCTAGAGTGTGCTCACTTGCGGTGTTCCAGCTTGGCAAGATCGCTTCATATGTGACCTCCCCACCAGGTGGAATTCAACGTTACATATGTTGGAGCGGTTGTGTGAGCAGCAGGCAGCAGTAATGGAGTACCAGCTGCATCAGGCGCAAACAAGTCGGACTGTGCGCCGGACACACTTCACCACCACTGAGTAGGCCACTATCCACTTAGTGGGCCACTATGAGGGACATCTGCCAAGTTTTGCGTGCCTTCGATGACTCCACGCGGATGGCCAGTGCAGATGATGCACTAATCAGCATGACTGTCCCCCTCATCTGTCTGCTTCAAAAAACCTTACAAGCACTAAGTGAGGAGGTTTTTGAAGAGGTCGAGGATGAGGAGTCAGAAATGCCATCTGCTTCTGGCAAGTCTGCGCAACGTGCTTCCACACAAAGGCCCAGGCAGGGGACACTTAGTGAGGAGGATGACGAGGAGTCAATGGAGGAGGAGGAACACATCTCTCCAGAGGAGGGAGGTACACAAGGCTCTAGTAGTCAGTGTGTACAGCGAGGGTGGGGTGATGCTGAGCAGGCTGAGATGCTGCCTCAAGCTGGGGACAGCGTTTCCGGTCCAGTTGGCAGTCTGCAGCACATGGTTGATTTCATGCTGCAGTGCTTGTTAAATGACTGCCGCATCACCAACATTCTCCACACGGCTGATTATTGGGTGTACACCCTCCTAGATCCTCGCTACCGGGACAACTTACAAAGCCTCATACCACAGTTGAACCGGGAGCGAAAAATGCGGGAGTACCAAGAAACACTTGTGCAGGTCATCATGTTCTCCATTCCTCCCGCAAGTGTTGCTGGTAGTGCTTTTCAAAGCAGCCATGTGGGTAGAGGCAGTGGAGGAAGCTCTGCACAAAAAGGTAGCAGAGGCAGTGCCGCAGGACAAGGCAAGGCCAGTATGGCCCAAATGTGGAAAAGTTTTGTGGGACCGCCACAAAAGGCTACACCATCACAGACTGCTCCAGTCAGCAGGAGGCAACATTT
This sequence comes from Dendrobates tinctorius, assembly GCF_039654945.1. Taxonomy (NCBI): domain Eukaryota; kingdom Metazoa; phylum Chordata; class Amphibia; order Anura; family Dendrobatidae; genus Dendrobates; species Dendrobates tinctorius. The sequence goes on along the minus strand of NW_027362197.1, from coordinate 403,205 downwards.
CCGTCAGATGGTGACAGACTACTTGTCTTGCCCTGTTAGTGTACTCCCAGACGGCTCTTCCCCGTTCAAGTATTGGGTCTCTAAGCTGGATACATGGCCAGAGCTTAGCCAGTATGCATTGGAGATGCTGGCTTGCCCTGCTGCCAGTGTATTATCGGAACGTGTCTTTAGTGCTGCAGGTGGTGTGGTAACAGACCGTCGCACGCGACTATCCGCCGATAATGTTGACCGGCTTACTTTTCTGAAAATGAACAAGGCCTGGATCTCACCTGAATTTGCCAGTCCTCTTCCAGAATAAATAATTGGCTGGCAACAGGATCCAGGTCTCCTGTTGTGTTCATGTTTCTATGACCTGAACTTTATTTCCTGGGCTACAGCAACGCCCGTTGTTGCTCAGAAGTGCTGTCCACACAGACAAAACACTCGCTCATGTGTAAGTGGGGTTCGGTAACGTCAGCTGATCCCCTGCTGTGTGTATGGCAAAGTGTCCTGCTCCCTCCACAGTCAAACAACCTCAGATTTACACCTGGCTCCAAGTAGGCCTCGGCCTACTACCTGATTTTCCCTGTGCTCCGACACCGCCAGTTGGTGCTCAGAAGTGCTGTCCACACAGACAAAACACTCGCTCATGTGTAAGTGGGGTTCGGTAACGTCAGCTGATCCCCTGCTGTGTGTACGGCAAACTCTTCTGCTGCCTACAACTTCTGACTACCTCTGATTTAATATGTTCTCTGATTTGCCCTCTGTCTCCACTCTGTTTTGAGTATTTCCTCCGGCCTACAACACCGCCTGTTTCTGCTCTCAAGTGCCGTCTGCACAATCCACACTTTTCCTGTGTTACCTGGGTCCTGTAACATCTGCTCATCTCCAGAGGTGAGTCCGGCAATGTCTCCTGCTTTGTCTACATTCCCACTACTTGTAGTGGAAATGTGGACAGAGCAGGAGACATTGCCTGACTCACCTCTAGGGAGAAGCTGCTGTTACAGAACCCCAGTAACACAGGAACAAGTGTGGATTGTGCAGACGGCATTTCAGAGCAGCAACTGGCGTGGTTGGAAGCCAGAAGAAATACTCGAAACAGAGTGAAGACAGAGGCCTAATTGGAGTACGTTGACAGTTAGTAGTAGTCTAGAAACAATCGAAAACTGCCACCAAGTAGGCCTCGGCCTACTACCTGATTTTCCCTGGGCTCCGACACCGCCAGTTGGTGCTCAGAAGTGCTGTCCGCACAGACAAAAACACTCGCTCATGTGTAAGTGGGGTTCGGTAACGTCAGCTGATCCCCTGCGGTGTGTACGGCAAACTCTTCTGCTGCCTACAACTTCTGACTACCTCTGATTTAATATGTTCTCTGATTTGCCCTCTGTCTCCACTCTGTTTTGAGTATTTCCTCCGGCCTACAACACCGCCTGTTTCTGCTCTCAAGTGCCGTCTGCACAATCCACAGTTGTTCCTGTGTTACCTGGGTCCTGTAACATCTGCTCATCTCCAGAGGTGAGTCCGGCAATGTCTCCTGCTTTGTCTACATTCCCACTACTTGTAGTGGAAATGTGGACAGAGCAGGAGACATTGCCTGACTCACCTCTAGGGAGAAGCTGCTGTTACAGAACCCCAGTAACACAGGAACAAGCGTGGGTTGTGCAGACGGCATTTCAGAGCAGCAACTGGCGTGGTTGGAAGCCAGAGGAAATACTCGAAACAGAGTGAAGACAGAGGCCTAATTGGAGTATGTTGACAGTAGTAGTCTAGAAACAATCGAAAACTGCCACCAAGTAGGCCTCGGCCTACTACCTGATTTTCCCTGGGCTCCGACACCGCCAGTTGGTGCTCAGAAGTGCTGTCCGCACAGACATAACACTCGCTCGTGTGTAAGTGGGGTTCGGTAATGTCAGCTGATCCCCTGCTGTGTGTATGGCAAAGTGTCCTGCTCCCTCCACAGTCAAACAACCACAGATTTACACCTGGCTCCAAGTAGGCCTTGGCCTACTACCTTATTTTCCCTGTGCTCCGACACCGCCAGTTGGTGCTCAGAAGTGCTGTCCACACAGACAAAACACTCGCTCATGTGTAAGTGGGGTTCGGTAACGTCAGCTGATCCCCTGCTGTGTGTATGGCAAAGTGTCCTGCTCCCTCCACAGTCAAACAACCTCAGATTTACACCTGGCTCCAAGTAGGCCTCGGCCTACACCATGATTGTCCCTGGGCTCCAACAACGTCAGTTGGTGCTCGGAAGTGCTGTCCACACAGAAAAAAACACTTGTTCTTGTGAAAGTGGGGTTCGGTAACGTCTGCTGATCCCCTGCTGTGTGTACAGCAAACTCTCCTGCTGCCTCCAAATTCAAACAACGTCTTATCTTAAACTGCCTCCAAGTAGGCCTCAGCCTACAAAATGACTATCCCTGTGCTCCAACATCGTCAGTTGTTGCTCGGAAGTGCTGTCGACACAGAAAAAAACACTTGTTAATGTGAAAGTGGGGTTCGGTAACGTCTGCTGATCCCCTGCTGTGTGGAGGGCAAAGTGTCCTGCTCCCTCCAAAGTCAAAATACCTCCGATTTACACCTGGCTCCTAGTAGGCCTCGGCCTGCACCATGATTGTCCCTGGGCTCCAACAACGCCAGTTGTTGCTCGGAAGTGCTGTCCACACAGAAAAAAACTATCGCTCATGTGAAAGTGGGGTTCGGTAACGTCAGCTGATCCCCTGCTGTGTGGAGGGCAAACTGCTGCTGCCTCCAAATTGTAACTACTTCAGATTTAAACATTCTCTGATTTGGCCTCTGTCTCCACTCTGTCTCTAGTATTTCCCCTGACCTCTGTAAGAAAAAGTTCTACTGAGAGCTGGAAGAGTCGGGAAGAAGTTCCACAGACGATCTCTTATCAAGCTGAGGTTGAAGGTTTATTCGGAGATACACAGCAAAACAGATACAGAATAACAGAGGAGTTGGAATATGCGGGCAAAAACAGGAATTCAGACAGGCAGAGATTTGCTAGGAGGTCTGGCGGTGATAAGGCTCTGTGCCCTGGCCATGGTGAGGCACAGTGGCATGATGGCGATGGAATGGCCCCGATCGACAGTAACAGGGGCTTCTTATACATTATCAGAACAAAGAAAGCTGCATTTTGCCGCAGAGGGCGTTAACATTATAATTCTAAGGCGTTTTCATGGTAATCTACAGAAACGTGGTTTAGAAAAGAGAATATAATGACATAATACGAAGATATTAATTAACATTTCTCCAAGCAACACTAAAACCCATAAGTCATTGGTATCTATGGCTACTGTCCTAAAATCTTAAAATTGTCTCCAATCTATGTCCATAAATTCTTACATCCTGACATTTTAACTACTCTACACTTCGCTACCACACTATCACGTATAAGCATACTGACCATATATTTGGTGACCTGTGACCCTATTGATCGATCCAATCTTCCTCTACGCACATCGGCTGAGGTTGCTAGGAGACATGATCTCATTTTGCCATCCTCCATCTATTAGTTCTTTTGTAAAAGTAGATTCCTTTACAACTTTCAGAAAAATGGCTGCTAGAGACAACATGGCCGCTCAGTATATTATGGCTGACCATTCTCTTACAACCTCCAACACCGCCAGTTCCTGCTCACAGTTGCCGTCCACGCATTCCACACTTGTTCCTGTATTCCTGGTGTTCTGTTACGTGAGCAGATCCCCCAATGTGTGTCCGGCACTGTCTCCTGCGCTGTCCACCTTCCCACTACAAGTGGTGGGAAGGTGGACAGAGCAGGAGACAGTGGCAGACACACATCAGGGGATCTGCTGACATTACAGAACCCCAGTAACACAGGAACACGTGTGGATTGGGCAGATGGCTACTGTACGCATAAACTGGCGATGTTGGTGGTCACGTGAAATCCTGGAAACAGAGTGGAGACAGATGCCTAATTGGAGCACGTTGACAGTCTGTTGTAGCCTACAAACAATCTAAAACTACCACCAAGTAGGCCTCGGCCTACACCATGATTTTCCCTGGCCTCCAACAACGCCAGTTGGTGCTCGGCAGTGTCTTTGGCACGGGTACTCCCTGTTGCCCAGCCTGGTTCCAGCACGGCAGCTGTTTCCGGGTAGTGTCAAGGTCACTATGCCACCAATCCGTTGTCCTGTCGTCTTGCGGCCGGGTTAGCCGACTCTACGGTGCCTGCAGTTTAGGTGACTCCTATGTGGGCTGCGGGAACTGGCACTGAAGGCTGGATCCGTGGTGCCAATGGGACATGGACCCCCTGTAGGACAGTGGGTTTCGGTAACTGCGGCCGGCTTGCGGCCTGGCTACTTTGCTTTGGATGGGTTGGAAATGAAGCAGATTTTAGGGTTGAAGTATGTTTATATAGAAAACCGCAATCAGGTAATTCTTTGCTGCATGCTAGCAGCAACCATCCCAAACATGTAATTAATAATCTCCCAGTAGGTGAATTTGTGCGTGCCAAGAGGTGCTGCACAACTGATTCATTTTACAGACAGGAATGTGAAGTAATTGATGAACGATTAAAGACTAGAGGTTATCGCAAGCATCAAATTAATAGGGGTAAAATTGTAGCAGAAAGAAAAACTAGAGATGATTATTTGGACATAAAATCAAAATTTTGAGGAGAAACCAGTTTTTATTACTAAATATAGTGATCAATTTAATCAAATAACGGAAATTATTAAATCAAATCTTCCTATTTTACGGGTGGATCCAACTTTGAGAACTATATTGGATAAAGGCTGCAATTTTATTCCTAAAAAAGGAACTACAATTGCGAATATTTTGTCCCCCAGTGATCACACTTTGCGTTTTTCATCAGAAAATAATTCAAGCTGGTTATCTGTCTCTGGTAGCTATCGTTGTGGAATAAGATCATGCGGTTTATGTAAATACATGTATAATACGTCTACATTTAAATCCACAGTTACAAAAAATGAATATGTCATAAATATGTATGCCAACTGTAGTTCCACATGTTATTTATTTAATAACATGTGAAACATGCTGTATTCAATATGTGGGCAACACCCAGCCTGTTTTCAGCACGCCTGCTGTTTCCGGGTAGTGTCAAGGTCACTATGCAACCAATCCGTTGTCCTGTCGTCTTGCGGCCGGGTTAGCCGACTCTACGGTGCCTGCAGTTTAGGTGACTCCTGTGTGGGCTGTGGGAACTGGCACTGAAGGCTGGATCCGTAGTGCCAATGGGACATGGACCCCCTGTAGGACTGTGTGTTATGAATGAGTCACCGTAGGAGGCAAAAACAGAAATGCTAGCTAAGTCCAGAAAACCAGAGAAGTTGGCAGCTATCGGATTGCAGACCCCTGAACCTATCAACAACAACTAGCAGTAGCCGTGGGGGGTTCCTACGATGCCCTAGACCCCTCGATCACAGCCGGAGAACTGCCTAGCCTAAAGACAGAAAGGGAAATCTAAACTGCCCCAGAGCAGACCCCAAAGCAATAGGCAGCCCCCAACATATAATGACGGTGAAGCAAGAAGAAAAAACACTAACACAGATAGAAAGATAGACTGAGCAAATGATGGGGCCCAAGCTAACTAGACAGGACAGGATAGGAAAGCTGCTGTCTGCAATCCGTGAAAAACCCTATGAAAATGAGAGCCAACAGACTGACAGGGAAAAAGGCCCTGAAGACGCTAGGCTTCAAAAAGACTATGTCAGTACTCAGGTATTTTCTGAAGACAGAGCAACCGACAAAAAAGGAATTCAGCTCACTCCAGCAGGGAATGGCAGAATCCAGAAAAGCAAGGCAAACTAAAACCAAAACACAAATGCAAAAAGGCAAAGCAGAAAACTTAGCTTTTGAGGAGCAGGAATCAGACTGGTCTCCTAGAATTCCACAGAGAAATCACCAGTGAGGAGAAAGGGCGTCGGCTGCCTTATATCCAGTCAGAGATCCCCGTCGCCCAGTCATCCTCTCCCAGCTCAGGTGCTTGGTAATCAGCCTCACTACCTTCCTTCACCAGACGAGGGCGTTCATCAGACCTCAATGGTGAAGGGGAAAATGAACTCATAACAGTACCTCCCCCTTGAGGAGAGGTCACCGAACCCTCATCCACGCCACCAGGGCGATCAGGGTGAGCCTGATGAAAGGCACGCACCAATCTTTTGGCATGAATATCAGAGGCAGAGACCCAGGAATTATCCTCCTGACCATAACCCTTCCACTTAACCAAATACTGGAGTCTCCGTCTAGCCAGACGGGAATCCAGTATCTTCTCTACCTCATATTCCATGTTACCTTCAACCAATACAGGGTCCGGAGGTGCCACCCTAGGAACTACTGGTTCAACAAACCTCTTCAACAAGGACTTATGAAACACATTATGGATTTTAAATGTGACAGGAAGAGCCAACCGAAAAGAGACCGGATTAATAATCTCCAAAATCTTGTAAGGCCCAATAAATCTAGGCTTAAACTTAGGAGAAGCTACCTTCATAGCGATATTTTTTGATGATAACCAAACCATATCACCCACCTTAAACTGGGGACCAACGGTCCTATGTCAGTTGGAAAACCGCTGGGCCTTTTCCTGGGAGAGAGATAACTTATCCACCACTTGGTCCCAGATCTGGTGCATTCTCTCCCCCACAGTGTCAACACCTGGGCAGGCAGAAGGCTCCACCTGCCCTGAAGAAAATCGAGGATGAAACCCAAAGTTACAAAAAAAAGGTGACATCAAAGTGGCAGAACTAGCTCTATTATTTAAAGCACATTCGGCCAAGGGCAAAAATGAAACCCAATCATCCTGATCAACGGAAATAAAACATCTCAAATACGACTCCAAGGTCTGGTTTGTTCTCTCCGTCTGCCCATTGGTCTGAGGGTGAAACGCAGAGGAGAAGGACAACTGAATTCCCAGCTTGGAACAGAACATCCTCCAAAATCTAGACACAAACTGAACTCCTCTGTCAGATACAATGTTCTCAGGAATCCCGTGCAAGCGAACCACCTGTTGCAAAAACAGGAGCACCAACTCAGAAGAAGATGGCAAATTAGGGAGTGGTACAAGATGAACCATCTTAGAGAACCTATCACAAATCACCCAAATAAGTCATTCTCTGAGAGACAGGCATATCAGAGATGAAATCCATTGAAATATGGGTCCATGGCCTCCTGGGGACCGGCAAAGGCATCAACAACCCACTAGAGCGAGAACAAGGTTTAGACTGGGAGCAAGTCCCACAGGACTGCACAAAATTCCTGACATCACGAGACAAGGCAGGCCACCAAAAAGACAGACTCACCAGATCTCTAGTACCAAAAATACCTGGATGACCAGCCAATGCAGAGCAATGAACTTCAGACATCACCCTCTTCTTCCACTGGTCAGGAACATACAACTTTCCCCTGGGACAACGCTCAGGTTTGTCCTCCTGGAACTCTTCCAGAGCACGTCTCAAATCGGGCGAGATGGCAGAAAGAACTACCCCTTCGCCTAAGATGGTAGCAGGCTTGGTCACCACAGGAGAATCAGCAAAGAAGCTCCTAGAGAGCGCGTCAGCCTTGACATTCTTAGTGCCAGGAAGAAAAGAGACCACAAAATCAAAACGTGTAAAAAAACAAGGCCCACCTAGCCTGTCTAGGGTTCAAGCGTTTGGCCGACTCCAGGTAAATCAAATTCTTGTGGTCAGTGAGGACCACGACTTGATGTTTAGCTCCCTCCAACCAATGTCTCCACTCCTCAAATGCCCATTTCATGGCTAACAGTTCCCGATTCCCCACATCATAGTTACGTTCAGATGGAGAGAACTTTCGGGAAAAGAAAGAACAGGGATTCATTTTAGATGTTACAGGATCCTTTTGAGACAAAACAGCTCCTGCACCAATCTCAGAAGCGTCCACCTCTACCTGGAACGGGAGTGAGACATCAGGTTGCCGCAAAACCGGGGCAGAAGTGAATCTTCGCTTCAGCTCCTGAAAGGAAGAAGCAGCCTCCGGAGACCAATTCAACACATCAGCACCCTTCAGATCAGTCAATGGCTTGGCAATACTAGAAAATTTTGCTATAAATTTCCGATAAAATTTAGCAAAACCCAAAAACTTCTGAAGGGCCTTCAAAGAAGTGGGCTGAACCCAATCATAAATGGCCTATACCTTGGCCGGATCCATTTCAATAGTTGACGGAGACAAAATAAATCCCAAAAATGAAATCCTCTGTACCCCAAAAAGGCATTTCGATCCTTTGACATACAGGGAATTCTCCCTCAATTCTCCCTCAAGATCCGGAACTCCGTCCGAACATGTTCCACATGAGAATCCCAATCCTTGGAGAAGATCAAAATATCATCCAGATAGATAGTCAAAAATTTATCCACAAAGTCTCGGAAAATGTCGTTCATGAAGCACTGGAAGACAGAAGGGGCATTAGTGAGCCCAAATGGCATCACCAGGTACTCAAAATGTCCCTCTGGAGTATTAAATGCCGTCCTCCATTCATCCCCATGCTTAATGCGGATAAGATTATACGCCCCCCTGAGGTCAAGCTTGGTAAACCAGCAAGCACCTTTAACTCTGGAGAATAGATCCGAAATCAGGGGTAACGGATACTGATATTTAATAGTAATTTTATTCAGGGCACGATAATCAATACAAGGCCTTAAAGAACCATCCTTTTTGGCCACGAAAAAAAACCCAGCACCAAATGGTGAAGAGGATGGTCTAATATGACCCTTCTCCAACGCCTCTTTAATATAGGATCGCATAGCCTCGTGCTCGGGTACAGATAAATTGAAGAGCCGACCCTTGGGAAATTTACACCCCGGGCTCAGTTCAATTGCACAGTCATAACTCCTATGAGGAGGCAGAGACGCAGACTCATTCTCACTAAATACATCATAAAAGTCCGCCAAATAATCAGGAACATCACGCGACTGAGGAGAGGTGGAAAAAAACGGAGCCTCACTAAGGGCACACCGACAACCCCAACTCACCACAGACACAGATTTCCAGTCCAAAACTGGATTATGAATTTGCAACCAGGGAAACCCCAGAACAATGGTATCATGCAAATTATGCAACACCAAAAATCTGCAATTTTCTTGATGGTTTGGGGCGACCCGCATTACCACCTGGGTCCAAAACTGAGGTTTATTTTTCGCCAAAGGAGTATCATCAATCCCCCTCAAAGGGATAGGCGTCCGCAGAGATGTCATAGGAAATCCACAACGTTAAGCAAAATCCAAGTCCATTAGGTTCAGGGCTGCTCCCGAATCCACAAAAGCCTTGGCGGAAAATGTGGACAGGGAGCAGATCAGAGTAATTGCCAGAAGAAACTTAGGATGAACACCACCAACAGAAAACGTGTGTGCAAAGCGTTTCTCTCGTTTAGGACAGACAGAAATAATATGCGAGGCATCTCCACACAAAAAACACAGCTTATTACGCTTTCTGAACTCCTGATGTTGCTCCCTGGACAAAACTCTATCACATTGCATAGGTTCAGACACTTGTTCAACAGGTGGCAACACCTCTCGTGCAGTCCTGCGTTCACGTAAACGCCGATCAACCTGAATGGCTAATGACATAGAATCGTCCAGACCAGAGGGAACAGGAAATCCCACCATATTATCTTTTACGGCTTCTGACAAACCCTTCCGAAAGAGAGCTGCCAAGGCATTTTCATTCCAGGCAGTAAGGACCGCCCACTTTCGGAATTTTTGACAGTACAATTCTGCAGAATCTCGACCCTGGCTCAATGCCAACAGGGTCTTTTCAGCCTGATCAATAGCATTAGGTTCGTCATACAACAACCCCAAGGCTTGAAAAAATGCGTTCACATTAGTCAGACTAGGATCATCAGGTTTCAAAGAAAACGCCCAATCCTGGGGATTGCCACGCAGCAAAGAGATGACAATTTTAACCTGCTGCGCGGAGCTCCCTGACGAGTTAGGCCTCAAGGCAAAAAATAATTTACAATTATTTTTGAAATTCAAAAATTTAGACCGATCCCCAAAAAACACATCAGGAGAAGGGATCTTTGGTTCAGCAGCATGTGAATGAGCAAGATAGGCGGAAATTCCCTGCACTACCGCAGCGAGCTGCTCCACACGATCAGACAATTGCTTTATCTCCATTGAGAGAAAAATAAATTCCCCCTACGGCCTCAGAGATATAAAGGAAAAAATATACACCTTTTTTTTTTTTATTTAATTCTTTCCTGCTATTGAGTACCCTAGGATCTGCGGTATGGCTGGTGATTCTGTTATGAATGAGTCACCGTAGGAGGCAAAAACAGAAATGCTAGCTAAGTCCAGAAAACCAGAGAAGTTGGCAGCTATCGGATTGCAGACCCCTGAACCTATCAACAACAACTAGCAGTAGCCGTGGGGGGTTCCTACGATGCCCTAGACCCCTCGATCACAGCCGGAGAACTGCCTAGCCTAAAGACAGAAAGGGAAATCTAAACTGCCCCAGAGCAGACCCCAAAGCAATAGGCAGCCCCCAACATATAATGACGGTGAAGCAAGAAGAAAAAACACTAACACAGATAGAAAGATAGACTGAGCAAATGATGGGGCCCAAGCTAACTAGACAGGACAGGATAGGAAAGCTGCTGTCTGCAATCCGCGAAAAACCCTATGAAAATGAGAGCCAACAGACTGACAGGGAAAAAGGCCCTGAAGACGCTAAGCTTCAAAAAGACTATGTCAGTACTCAGGTATTTTCTGAAGACAGAGCAACCGACAAAAAAGGAATTCAGCTCACCCCAGCAGGGAATAGCAGAATCCAGAAAAGCAAGGCAAACTAAAACCAAAACACAAATGCAAAAAGGCAAAGCAGAAAACTTAGCTTTTGAGGAGCAGGAGTCAGACTGGTCTCCTAGAATTCCACAGAGAAATCACCAGTGAGGAGAAAGGGCGTCGGCTGCCTTATATCCAGTCAGAGATCCCCGTCGCCCAGTCATCCTCTCCCAGCTCAGGTGCTTGGTAATCAGCCTCACTACCTTCCTTCACCAGAAGAGGGAGTTCATCAGACCTCGATGGTGAAGGGGAAAATGAGCTCATAACAACTGTGGGTTTCGGTAACTGCGGCCGGCTTGCGGCCTGGCTACTTTGCTTTGGATGGGTACCTTCTGCTACCCACCCGGGTTCCAGCATTGTCAGCTGGTTCTCGCCAGAGCCTTTGGCCTAGGTGCCTCCATCTCGGTATCCGAAGGTCCAGCACCGTCAGCTGGTCCTTGGTAGTGCTTTCTAGCACAGGTACCTCCTGCCTAGTAACCGTGGTCCAGCACCGTCAGCTGTTCCTCGGTAGTGCCATTGGCTCTTTTAGCTTTTGCTACCCATCTGGGTTCCAGCACCGTCAGCTGGTTCTCGGCAGTGTCTTTGGCACGGGTACTCCCTGTTGCCCTGCCTGTTTTCAGCACGCCTGCTGTTTCCGGGTAGTGTCAAGGTCACTATGCCACCAATCCGTTGTCCTGTCGTCTTGCGGCCGGGTTAGCCGACTCTACGGTGCCTGCAGTTTAGGTGACTCCTATGTGGGCTGTGGGAACTGGCACTGAAGGCTGGATCCGTAGTGCCAATGGGACATGGACCCCCTGTAGGACTGTGGGTTTCGGTAACTGCGGCCGGCTTGCGGCCTGGCTACTTTGCTTTGGATGGGTACCTTCTGCTACCCACCTGGGTTCCAGCACTGTCAGCTGGCACTCACCAGAGCCTTTGGCCTAGGTGCCTCCATCTCGGTATCCGAAGTCCAGCACCGTCAGTTGGTCCTCGGTAGTGCCATTGGCTCTTGTTCCTTCTGCTACCTATCCGGGTTCCAGCACTGTCTGCTGGTTCTCGCCAGAGCCTTTGGCCTAGGTGCCTCCATCTCGGTATCCGAGGTCCAGCACCGTCAGCTGGTCCTTGGTAGTGGTTTTTAGCACAGGTACCTTCTGCTTAGTAACCGTGGTCCAGCACCGTCAGTTGGTCCTCGGTAGTGCCATTGGCTCTTGTTCCTTCTGCTACCCATCTGGGTGCCAGCACTGTCAGCTGGTTCTCGCCAGAGCCTTTGGCCTAGGTTCCTCCATCTCGGTATCCGAAGTCCAGCACCGTCAGCTGGTCCTTGGTAGTGGTTTCTAGCACAGGTACCTCCTGCATAGTAGCCGGGGTCCAGCACCGTCAGCTGTTCCTCAGTAGTGCCATTGGCTATTGTTCCTTCTGCTGCCACTACGGGTTCCAGTACTGTCAGCTGGTTCTCGCCAGTTTCTCAGCCTTCTTGTACCTTCTGCTACATTTCCAAGATCAAGCTTTTTGAAATTGTCTTTGGTAATCCTTATTGATCTCCATGACGACGACCCTGATGACGACGACCCTGAAGACCACACCAAAGAAGACCAGAAATATGACCCTAAATAATAAGACCAAGAGGACAAATAACATGAAGACAACCACCAAGATACAGAACAAAAGACAGAAGAACAAGAAGCAGAAGAACAGAAAGCAGAAGAACATTAAGCATAAGACTAAAAATCAGCATAGAAGAAATCAAAATTATAAGCAGAAGAAGACTAAGCAGTAAATGGGGGTGAGTCCGTTCCTCCTCGTGGTGCCCCTGGAAAATGCCTGCTACTGCAGGCCAAACTGAACGCGGACAAATCCTGTTGTAAATCTTTTGTGACAGGCAGAACGTAAGGTGTAATCTTATAACTTTTATAGATAAGTACTACAGGAATGCCTGTCACCATAAGAAAATGAAGAAAAAGAAGAATAGGAAGAAGATGAAGAAATAGCATATGAAAATTAATAATAGCTGAATAAGAAGAATATGAAGAATGGAAAAAAAAAATGGGAAGAAGGTGAAAAAGAAGAAGATGAATAAGGTGAAGAAAAAGTTGATGAAAAAATGCTACTGCTGCGGATCATGAAGGAGAAGAGCATGGAAGTTGTGAAACATACATATCTGACAAAATATAAAAAAGTTAACATAGTCAATATCTTTTTAACTCCGAACATCTTGAAAAAAAAAATTGGAATTAATGCTATGCCATGTTATTTGAATAAACCACTATGCCTTTAATGTCTCCTCCACCTCCCACAATACATTCTACATGACTCTTATTTATTTTGAATTACGTAGAATTAGCCAACAAGGAAATAAAGGGCTTTTTTAAATTCCGATACCGGAAGTCCCATTGACTTGAATGGGACTTCCGGTATCAGAATCGGCGATACCCGATATTTTTTTCGTATCGGGCGATACCATCCGATACGATATTTTTGGGTATCGAACGGTATCGCTCAACACTACCAGTTACCCATTTTTAAGAGGGGATTGTCTAGTGTGATGAGTTAGCTCATGCAGATGCTCCAGAAGAGTTAGATGCTTTTAAACAACATTGTGTACGCATTCATATATGAATTATTGAGTGTAGACAGGAGAGATTTGCAGTCTCTAATCATGTTACTAACACTTCCCTTCCTTCTAAAGAACCTACAGGTAAATCCTCTTGGGAGGCTGAACCAGTTCCTATGCATGTGGATGCTTTACAGTGGCGTGAGAGTAACAAGCGCAGGGAGCATCATTTTCTGGAATGTGACCGCCTCTCCTAAAACACAGAGGAATATAGAGACACATTACTCCCTCCCCATTAAGATCCGGTTGTCGTGACAATGGATTCCCTGTGCAGCTATGTTGAATTCAGGGGCAGGAGGTAACTTTATGGACTTAACCTTTGCCAAGGAACATGGCATTCAGACTCAGCAGAAAGACACCCTAGTAACTTCGGAGACGGTGGATGGCTCCCTTCTAGTTTCTGGACCAGTAGATCACGAAACTACCTCTGGAAGTTTCCATGGAACCCGATCATCAGGAAATGCTATCCTTTGTTGATCTCCTCACCACATTTCCCTTTAATTTTAGGAATTCCATGGCTGCAGTCACAAAATCCTATCCTCAACTTTGAGACCAAGGAGATCACTTTCCCATCAAGAAAAACATCAGTAACAAGCCAGGCAAGTCCTCGGGATATGGAATGTACCACTGAGATATCTTTATTACCATCTATTTATAATGAATTCTCTGATATTTTTGAGAAGAAAATTGCAGAACAGCTTCCTCCTCACAGACCTTATGATTGTCCCACTGAACTGCTTCCGGGGGCGACTATTCCATTCAAGAATGTGCCCACTAGCAGCACATTCTGGGATAAGTGAAGAGTCTCCGCGAGCTCAACGATCACTGGATTTTGGCCGTTGCAGCTGAAAAGAGGAAATCGGTAAACCGTGCGCCGATATTTTGGCTCATTTTTCATCATTTTGAAATCTCTTAAACAATATGGAAGAGGCCAGGAGCCATTAGTGAGCTGCATTTCTTGCTACATGTTCACAGACTTACCAGTGGAAAAGCCAAACTTCACATGCCACAAATGCGGCTTGTGTCCCTGCTAGAGGAAAAGTTGCAAAATCTTGAAGAGAGGTTAGCTACATTGAAGATCATTAAGGAAGGTGAAGAGATCTTAGAGCAGAATTATCTCTTCATGTTACAGAAAGAGAAGACATTCGAAGTGCACCTGAAGAAACAGAGGAATGGAAGCATGTGACCCAGAGAAGCAGGAGGATCAGGAGGCAGTCAGCGCCCATACTGCTCAGGAACCAGTACCAGGCTCTCACGCAGGAGAACGATGAAGAAATACATCAGGATAAGACTTTGCCCACAAACAGCAACCTTGTACGCCTTCAGAGTCCTCCTGGATGGAGAAAGAAAAATGTTGTGAAGAAGAAACGGGGAATGGTGGTCATGGGGGATTCCCTGTTGAGAGGAACAGAGGCCGCTATCTGCAGACCGGATATAACTTCAAGAGAAATGTGCTGTCTTCCAGGTGCAAAAATTAAAGATGTGTCTGACAGGATATCAGAACTCTTCAGACCTACAGATGACTACCCATTCCTGCTACCACATGTGGGGACAAATGACACCGCAAGAAATGACCTGGAAACCATCTGCAGAGACTTTGAAAACTTAGGTAAGAAAGTGAAAGAACTGGGAGCGCAGGTGGTCTTCTCTTCCATCCTCCCAGTGGATGGCCATGGAACAAGGAGGTGGAATAAGATTCTGCAGGTGAACAACTGGCTACGTCGATGGTGCCGTCAGCAAGGATTTGGAGTTCTGGATCACGGAGTGAATTACTTATACGATGGACTACTTGCTAGAGATGGGGTGCACCTTACAAAGACTGGAAAACGTGTATTTGGAAGTCGCCTTGCTACACTCATCAGGAGAGCTTTACACTAGAACAACATGGGAAGGGAAGCAAAAGACAGAAAAAGCCATACACCTGACAAATGCTATTGAGAACTCTGCTATTAGAAGTGGAAAGGAAGAACAAAGACAAAAGAATCTAATTAATAAAAATATTGGAGAAAGAGAAAACAATCACAAACTAAAATGTTTCTATACTAATGCACAAAGCATGGGCAACAAACAAGGAGAATTGGAACTACTAACACAGGAAAAGAAATATGTCATTGGAATCACTGAAACTTGGTGGGACAATACACATGATTGGAATACAAGACTAGAAGGATACAACTTATTTGCAAGAAACAGACTTGATAAACGAGGAGGAGGTGTCGCATTGTATGTTAGAAACGCGTATATCTGCACAGAGATCCAAGCTTCAGAGACTGGGAGTTCTGTGGAAACTGTTTGGGTAAGAATACAAGGACAGAACAATGGAAAGGACACCATTGTAGGCATTTACTACAGGCCGCCTGTGCAAGCTGAAGATATGGATGAACTCTTTATGCATCAAATGGCCAAGTTCTCCAAAAAATATGACAGAGTTGTCATGGGAGATTTCAACTATCCAGACATTTGTTGGGAATCTCTCTCAGGCAAAACTATCAGGTCAAGGAAATTCTTATCCTCTCTTGCTGACAACTTTATCTTCCAAAAGGTAGGGGAGAAAAGGGGAACTTCTAGCTTGGATCTAATCCTTATAAACAGGGAGGAAATGGTTGAGGAGGTAAAAGTGGCTGGGACCCTAGGAGGGTGGCGGCCATGCTATTTTAGAATTTTGGATAACTAGAGGAGGAAGACCTGTGAAGACTCAGACGTCAAGGTTAGATTTCAGAAAGGCAAATTTTAAGGGACTCAGAGAATTGGAGGGATCCAATGGCTGGATATCCTTAAAGACAAAAATGTCCAGGAAGGATGGGAAATCTTGAAAAATGAAATTCTCAAAGCACAATTGTTAACAATTCCGAAAAGAGGGAAGAATAGGAAGCGTTTAAGGAAGCCAGGATGGATGAACACAGAACTTAAGCACATGCTAAAAAGGAAGAAAGAAATGTTTATAAAATGGAAAGAGGGAGGAATATCTAAAGAAGAATATAATGCTGTCTGCAGAACCTGCAGGGCACAAATCAGATTAGCTAAAGCTGACAATGAATTGAGGCTTGCAAGAGACGTCAAAAGCAATAATAAAGGATTTTGGGGGATATGTCAAAAGTAAAAGAAAAGTCAAAGATGCTATAGGATTTTTACAGGATGAAAATGATGAAATGGTAAGACAGGATGTTGAGAAGGCCGAACTTTTAAATTCCTATTTTGCATCTGTTTTCTCTCAGAAAGGAAATGTAACATCAACTGTTCTTCACTGTCCTATTAAGGGAATAGAAGAATCCAGGATATCTATAAACAGAAAGATAAAGAGGAAACACTTAGCTAACCTAAATGAATTCAAGTCTCTATGTCCAGGTGAATTACACCCCAGAGTACTGAAGGAGATAGCAGAAGAAATTTTTGAACCACTCTCCATAATCTTTGAAAATTCTTGGAGAACAGGAGAAGTGCCAGAAGACTGGAGAAGAGCAAATGTTGTTCCTATCTTCAAAAAGGGGAAGAAGGTGGACCCAGGCAACTATAGGCCGGTGAGTCTGACTTCTATACCAGGAAAGATTTTTGAACAAATTATTAAACAACATGTATGTCAGTACCTGGATAAGAATGAAGTGATTAAACAGAGTCAGCATGGGTTTGTAACTAATAAGTCATGTCAGACTAACTTAATTTCCTTCTATGATGGAATCACTGATTGGGTGGATCAAGGAAATGCTGTAGATATAATATATCTTGACTTCAGCAAAGCATTTGACAAAGTATCTCATACAATACTTATTGAAAAAATGACTAAGTATGGAATGGACAAGGCAACTGTTAGGTGGATTCATAACTGGCTTAGTGATCGGACCCAAAGAGTGGTCGTAAATGGCTGCACATCCAGTTGGAAGAATGTCTCAAGTGGGGTACCACAGGGCTCTGTCCTGGGCCCTGTATTGTTCAACATCTTTATCAACGATTTAGATGAAGGAATTGAGGGTAAACTGATTAAATTTGGTGATGACACAAAGCTAGGAGGGATAGCTAATACTAGAGGAGAGAGGATTCAAAAATATAAGTAAACTGGAGCAGTGGGCAGCAACTAACAGAATGGTTTTTAATAGGGAAAAATGCAAAGTGCTTCATCTGGGCAATAAAAATGAAAAAAGCATATTATAGAATGGGAGGAATAGGGCTAAGTGACAGCACATGTGAAAAAGACTTGGGTATACTAATAGATCACAGACTGAATATGAGTCAACAGTGTGATGCAGCAGCAAAAAAGGAAAATGCAATTCTGGGATGTATTAACAGAAGCATACAGTCTAGATCACGTGGAGTCATTATTGCCCTCTACTCCTCTTTGGTCAGACCTAACCTGGAATACTGTGTCCAGTTTTGGGCACCACATTTTAAAAAAGACATCAACAAACTGGAGCAAGTTCAGAAAAGAGCGACCAGAATGGTGACCGGTCTGCAAACCGTCTTATGAGGAAAGGTTGCAGGATCTGGGAATGTTTAGCTTGCAGAAGAGAAGACTGAGAGGAGACTTAATAGCTGTCTACAAATATCTCAAGGGCTGTCACATTGTAGAAGGATCAACTTTATTCTCATTTGCAAGGAAAGACTAGACACAATGGAATGAAACTGTATGGGAGGAGACAGATTAGATATTAGAAAAAACTTTTTGACAGAGTGACCAATGAGTGGAACAGGCTGCCACGAGAGGTGGTGAGTTCTACTTCAAAAGAAGTCTTCACACAGGCTGGACAGACATCTGTCTGGGATGATTTAGCGAATCCTGCTTTGACCAGGGGGTTGGACCAGATGGCCCAGGAGGTCCCTTCCAACTCTATGATTCCGGAGCTGCAGACTTTGAAGGAATATATTGATGAGAATTTGGCTAAGGCCGGGATCACTCATGCGAGAAACTTGGATGAGTCTCGCATCTTAATACCCGGTACTGCCGCCGGCACTCGGAAAGGAGCATGCGGCTGCATAGAAATACATGCATCTGCACGCTCCTGAGTGCCGGCGGCAGTGCCGGGTATTAAGATATGAGACTCGTCCGAGTTTCTCGCATGTGTGATCCTGACCTAAGCGTTTCATTCGCCCCTCCTCATCACCGGCAGGAGCACCCATCTTTTTCATTAAAAAGGATAGAACTCTTAGACCCTGTATTGATTATTGAGAACTCAATAAAATAACTGTCAGGGATCCTATTTTACGATCCCAGTTCCAGTTTGGAACTTGCTGCTCTCTGGTGCCCCCCTTACCCTCAGGTCAGTCAGGGAACTACACCTAGGATAAGTAGTCACCGGAAGGGCTGCCTGGTCATGTACTGGCTATTGGGCACTCTGCAGGGAGGGCGGTAGGCATGTCCCCAATCTCTGGCAGGTAATACACATAATAACCTCCGTCCATCACTGCTAGAGTCTCCCCAAATACTCCAGGACACACTCTGCTGCCAAGAGCTCCTAGTTCTGATATTAAAATCAATGTCGAGTCAGGAGCCAACCCACCAGTAGCGTAAATTTAGCCCAGAGGATGTGGCAATACGTTTAGAGCAATGAAAACGAAGCTAGTAAATTTTATTTGTTTTACTCCAGAAAAAGTAGGCAGTGTTTACAAAAATATAAAAAGATGTTACAAACGAGACAGTTACAATATATACAGGCAATTACAAAATAACATGGATTAAAAGAAGAAACTTGCATATCTCAGTTAATGGTATGCCATGTGGGAGAGGGGGAGGGGTGCCTTCCCCAAGGGACAATGGTTCATCGGCACAGCTGTCTCCTAGATGGCACCCCGGGCAAATGACTCCTCCTAATTGAGCTTCATAGCCTTATACCCTCTGTTCTGCCCTCTGAATATAGGGCAAAATGTATTATGTGCTGGTTTAGTTGTTATAGCACCATCTAGTGGTGGCTGAATTTATAGCCTGTGTCTTTAACAGCAGACAGTGTTGCATTGTGGCATTGAAGCAATGTATACTGGGAAGAGGGAGATGCCATTTTCTTCTGTGTACTTCATTCATGTGTTTATTTGTCCTCCTGTAACTCCCCAACTTGAGTTTGCTATCCTGGTAAAGCATATCTGGTAAGATTCATATTTTTTCTTGCAATGCAGTATTGTACAGAGATGTTAACTGTATAGCAACCAGGAGATGTTATTAACTGCATAGCAGCTAGTGCATAGGAGATCTGATTAGAAATCTGTGTATTTCCTTCTAAAGTTTGCATCACACTGTATACTTTTCTGTAATTGTGTTAGCTGTGTGATCATCTGCCCAATACTTATCTATGTTGTTTGTATTCTTAAAGTTTTACCGCATGTTCTATACTGTTCACCAATAACCGAGTTAGACTACAGAGAACAGTCTGCTTATTTGGAAGACAGAAAGTGGTTTATGTTGTATGCTGGATTGCACACCGTGTATGTAATGTAAAATGTCTGTAAGATCTGTATGTTAAAGTATGATGTTTCTAGAACTTTCTATAATCTCCCATTGCTACACATCAAGGAGACGAGCCTGTCATGTAGCTACAATTCCCCCTCCCTTACAGCCCCCTCCTTTTGCCCCTTATCAGCTCTATGCTTGCTGGTAACCTGAAACCGTCCATTTCCTCTCGAAGAACAGCTAGGGGGAAAAGGTCTGAGTGTTCTGAAAACAGGCTGTATGCCAGTATATGGGAAGTATTAAAACAAGTCATATTGAAAAAAACATACACCTCAGAGATATAAAACTCACATTTCTGCAAAGGGCACAAGGCCAGCTTTCTAAGTCCTAATTTTCACAGTTATAACCTCACCAGAACCTGAGATATGGATTGCTCCCAAATGAAGCGTCCTAGCTAGTGCATTCTTGATGTCTTCTTGTTGGATTCGTTAAATCACAAACAACGATGCCCTATGTGTGGTGGTACGGGCTTTTCTCGTTTAGATATAGTTATTCTAAGTTTTGTAGCCAAATCATAACTTGGACAGAGGGAGGGGGGACCTCTCCAGACCGCCCATTTCATGAGGTCACAAACCCTAGTCTATAGGTATTCCCTACCAAATTTCAGTCAGTTAAGCTGGAGTTCTGGTGCTGAACAGACCTACCCCATGTCTTGGGACGTTTGGCTGCTGCCTATCCCCCAAGCCGCATGGTCCGCCTGATACCGACTGAACACATGTGAGTGTTACTTTCTGCCTTTTAATCCATTTATTTTATATTTGTATTGTACATATTTAATGTCTCAACTTTATAGCAACTTTTATCTGTATAATCACTGCCCTTTTGGGAATAAATCTTAAAATTATCAGTTTGTCTCCATGCTCTAAGGAACGAACTGTGCGCCTTTTTTAGATAATTACTACTGATTTCAGGGGTTTGCCACGGACCCTCTTAATTTAACTCTGTGAATTAAGAAAAGCGTGGATGGTGGCAGCGTGGTGTGCGATTGATTAGGCTAGTTGACAGGACACAGAAGGGTCTTATATTGCTAAAGGGGGGCTGTGGCCACAGCATTGATAATTCCCTTACTGCGGTAGCCTAGTTGTCCGTGCAGAACAAGCAGCCCGTCCGGCGACTAATTATCCTAGGTGCAGTTCCCTGACTGACCTGAGGGTAAGGGGGGCGCCAGAGAGCTGCGAGTTCCAAAGTGGAACTGAGAAAGTGGGATATACATAAATCCCCGCAGTTCATGGAAGGTTGTTAGCAGTGGTGGGGCATCCAAAATACCCCCCTGCGGTAAATTGTTAGAGCAAGATTAGCTTGCTGCATTGTTGTCACGTGGTGCCGGTGGTGGGATAACTAAGATAAGCCCCCACTGTGCCTGTGATAGCCGTGTGCCGTCAGTTCGTCACGTCCCTCCGTCTGCTGACAAACCCGGGTCGGTGATGGGACAGTGACGTTTTGGTGGCACCGGCTGCGCCGTTTGTCACAATTTGGTGGCACCGGCGTGCCTCCTGCTTGCTGTTCGTCACAGTGAAGGCAGAACACTGTTCCATGACCACACTGAGTGGGCAGAGCTACGGCATGCACTCCCCTTTTGAAAGTTATTAAAAAGCTTATGAGTGCCATAACTCAGGCTGCGAGGCTAACAGCGGGATGACAGAAGTATTGTAGGTTTTAGGACAAAATTAGCTTTCACTTAAGTCTAAACAAGGTATGGCTGGGTCAGGTCGAAATCCGTTTCTTGGCTCCTGCCGGTCGACAGCGTTTCAAAACCAGCTGGTGGGCAGCTCTATGCCGATGCCAAAAATGTAAGTTTCTCGCCTCTACGAATAAGTAGTGTTACGATATTCAAGCTTGCAAGTACAAAGAGAACATGTGCTTCAAGAACTGCTTCCAACCAGTTTTAGGGTTGTAAACTGCTCTTTGTACTGCTGGGCACACTAGGGTCTCATGTTACATAGCTGTATAGCAGGGGAGAGGGAGGGGGCCGCAGCTTAGTGAGGAGGAATGTCTGTAAGCTGTGCCTGCCTGTCACTTCCAAACCCAGGAGATGCAGCAGAGCTCTGTATGTGTGATAAGACGTCATAATTCATGACAGTAACCATCCGGAATCGCTACCCTTTTTCCGCTAATTCCTGAACTGCTGGCAAGAGTATGATAGGTTAAAATCTATCATTTAGATCTTCGAGGAGCGTGTAATTTGATTCGGATCCGCTCTGGAGATGAATGGAAGACTGCATTTAGATGTCGGTATGGGCATTTCGAATATCTGGTGATGCTTTTCATGCTTTGCAATGCTCCAGCAACCTTCCAACATCTGGCTAATGATATTTTTAGAGATCTGTTAGTCCATTTTGTCATTATCTATCTTGACAATATTTTGATTTTTTTTCTTTTTTTTTTTTTCAGTAAATATATATATATTTTTTTTAAACAGTACAGAGAGCCATTTACCATGTCCAAGGCTAAACATTACATCTCTGTAAAAGCAGCACACTTATAGCCAAACAAGGACTCTGGCAGATATAGGATACATGCTTGCTATCCTGAAAAACATCTCCAGATATGAACCTTATAAACAAAGTAAATAACCTGTAAGAAAAGCAGTTATAGAGATATAAGAAGGAAAGCAAGAGAAAGAGAGAGAGAGAAAGAGAAAAAAAAGGGGGGACAATAGGAAAAAGGGGAGTAGGGAGGGAGAGGGTTAAAGGGGACCCAATAGCATCAGTGTCCACGTATTGAGGGTTGTGAATATGTACGTAGCCAGTTCAGGAACCCGCGCTCTCCTTGAAGGATTGCCAGAGGAACCAGGTGCG
The DNA here is from genome assembly GCF_039654945.1 of Dendrobates tinctorius. Classification (NCBI taxonomy): domain Eukaryota; kingdom Metazoa; phylum Chordata; class Amphibia; order Anura; family Dendrobatidae; genus Dendrobates; species Dendrobates tinctorius. The sequence goes on along the minus strand of NW_027362197.1, from coordinate 380,624 downwards.
CCCCTGTTCACATGCAACATCACCGTCTTGATTTTTTTTCTGATTCATTGCAGGAACATCAGGAGCAAGTTAAAACCATCCTGAGAGAATCATCTCTACGTTAAGCCTGAGAAATGCGAATTCCATCTCACAGAGTTTCAATTTCTGGGGTAAGTCATCTCGCCACAGGGGCTTAACATGGAGGAAAGTAAGATCCAGGCTATTCTTGATTGGCCCGCACCTAAAAATGTCAAGGAGGTCCAGCGTTTCATCGGATTTGCAAAATTTTATAGATTTATTCGGAATTTCTATTAAATTGTTCGACCCATTACACAGCTAACTAAGAAGGAAAAGACTTTCTTGTGGTCCTCACAGGCTCAAGAAGCTTTTGATTGTCTGCAATGCTGTAGATAAGCCCCCGATGTAACCTGAAAGAGAAGAAAAACACGTTATATTATACTCACCGGGGTGGGTGTTGCGGTGCGGTACGGCGCCTCCCTTCTTCTTGCAATGACATCCTCTTCTCCCGTCCTGAAATGGCTCCGGCGCAGGCGCACTGCTCTGCCCTGTTGAGGGCAGAGCAGAATTCTGCAGTGCGCAGGCGCCAGACCTCTCCCGACGCCTGCGCACTGCAGGACTCTGCTCTGCCCTCAGCAGGGCAGAGCAGTGCGCCTGCGCCGTAGCCATTACAGGACGGGAGGAGAGGACGTCATCACATGAAGAAGGGAGGCGTCGGACCGGACCGCAACACCCATCAGACCGGACCGCCCACCTCGGTGAGTATAATATAACGTGTTTTTCTTCTCTTTCAGGTTACATCGGGGGCTTATCTACAGCATTACAGAATGCTGTAGATAAGCCCCCGATGTCTATGCCGGCAGCTGCAAGGCCAAAAAAATGGTGACAGATTCCCTTTAAGGATTCCGGACTTTCCTTTGCACCGGTTTTGCCCTGATCCAAGATGGGAGTCTTGTATCTCGCCCTGCCATGGAACTTCCTGTCTGTCCTGATTATTTAAGTCCAGATCGTGTGCTCCTCTTTTCCTGATTATTTTGTTGCTGTGGGCTCCTGAGCTCCTGCCTGTCTGCTGGTGGACTCCCTGCTGCTGCTGCTCGTTACTCGGTGCTGTGCTGCTCGTTACTTGGTGCTGCTGCTGCTCGTTACTCGGTGCTGCTGCTGCTCGTTACTCGGTGCTGTGCTGCTCGTTACTCGGTGCTGTGCTGCTCGTTACTCGGTGCTGTGCTGCTCGTTACTCGGTGCTCTGCTGCTCGTTACTCGGTGCTGTGCTGCTCGTTACTCGGTGCTGTGCTGCTCGTTACTCGGTGCTGTGCTGCTCGTTACTCGGTGCTGCTGCTGCTCGTTACTCGGTGCTGTGCTGCTCGTTACTCGGTGCTGTGCTGCTCGTTACTCGGTGCTGCTGCTGCTCGTTACTCGGTGCTGTGCTGCTCGTTACTCGGTGCTGTGCTGCTCGTTACTCGGTGCTGTGCTGCTCGTTACTCGGTGCTGTGCTGCTCGTTACTCGGTGCTCTGCTGCTCGTTACTCGGTGCTCTGCCTCTCCTCGTCCTGCTGCCTACTGTCCTCTGGGCGTCTCCCTGATGCTTTCTGTGGTTGCCTACTGTCTGGACTGCTAGTTGGAGCTATTCGCCCCTGGATCTGCTGTGGCCTGTAAGGAATCCTGACATTATCACCTCCTCTAGGCCTGTGTTTGTCTGGGCTGCGGTGCGGGACTTTCAGCCCAATAGGTACACATAGTGACCTTCTCTGGTTAATGCCACTTCCATATAATGCTGGGCTTCTATGTTTAAGTGCCGAGTGCATTCCCACCCTTATGATTGCTGGGCTTCTACACTTTAGTGCTGTGTGCGTGCTCATTCTTAATATCGCTGGAGTGCCTTATTAAATGCGGTGTGCTTACTCACATACTTTTTGCTGGACTCCCACGTTTCGTGCTTTGTGCACACCTGTTATAGTACTGTTGGACTGGTTATATTAGCGGTCGCGCCCCGCTCTTCAGTTACTCTGGACACTTCTATATTGAGCTGTGCATTTTCTGTTGCAGGAAGTGCTCTGTTAGTTTTGTCACACTTGTTAAATATACTTATTTGCATCAACTTGGGTCTCAGTGTCATATTATCCCACGCAATCAGATTCCATAGTACCCATATAATTGTTACAGGAGGATGTTGAATTTGCTAGAACTCATGAGTGCCACGGTCACGTGTGTCTGGACGCAGCAACTACCGCAAGGCGAACCCATGTGACACACGTGACCCTGGATACACCGCCTCCAGTGGGGCGAATTTAAATAATAAACATGTGCAGCTGGATACCGCCTCCAACTGGCGAATTTTGACATTACACGTATATACAAGTCTGGAAACCCCGCCTCCAGTAAGGCGAATTTAAATAATAATGGGGAACCTGGGAAACATTAACAATGGTGGGCCCTGCAATAGGGAAGTGGAGACCTCCTGAGCTCCACTGAGCCAGTGTCCCTGCACTCCTAACGTTCCCTATGCCGGTTCCGCACCGGGCGCGCAACAGGAACCTAAAAACCCTAGCTCGTCCTGACCTAAACCCTCACTAGGGAATTGGTCGGTGTGGAAACTAATCCCACCACTGCACTAAACACACATGAGGAAAGATGACAAAACAGGGGAAACACCACTTAGCTTTGCTCTGTTGCGTACACTCCTAGCAACTTAGCCCACCACCTGCGTGCATCTTCTCCTCCACCCGGATCCATCACCATAACTGGATCCTTCACCATAGTGCAGCCTTGAAGCAGAGTCCACCACCAATTGCAGAAGTCCAGTAACAGAGTCCCAAAGATGAGTTCAGCTCCTGCCCAAAAAGTCAAGCATGCTTGAGTCCAACTCTCAGCAACTAAGTCCCGCATGCTGAGTGCAACTCTCTCCATAGTCGACACTCCACCAAGCCATGCAAGCACTTCCTGCCGACACCATAAACTGTGACTCCACCACGTCATGCCAGCCCTTCTTGCAGACCACCTAGCTGCCACTCGTCCCCTCTGGCTGGGCTGCGCAGGACTCATGTTCAGCTCCTTCATTCACCCAGGCTTCCTTGTAAATAACTAACACACAATCAATATCACCAACAGTGATTGAACCCACCTGGCTCCCGTTTATAGAGCCTAACACCTGATTTGTAATTGCGTGCACATTAACCCTAAAACTAAGTTGCGATCCCACTCACCACCACCGGGGCAACTTAGAATGAACAACACCACGTGTAATAATTCTAATGGCCACCGGGGGCAATCACATCACACTTTGGCACCTAGTCAAAGGGAAAAAAGTTCACTTTATGCATTTAAGCTGTCAGATCCAGCCTGGATCATGACAGTGAGCTTGCTCTGCCTTAGCTAAGCCTTTTCTTATTTATGCCATAGACTCAGCACCACTTGCACAGAGAGCACTGACGCAGATTGTACATAAGACTGAGGCTGGGGTCTTTCCATTATGAAGCAATCCCTTGTTATGTCCTGGACAGTCTCCCCACTCCAATTGTACTGGGTTTACCCTGGTGGTGAAGCATAAGCCGACTGTGGACTGGCAATCCAGAGAGGTTGTGGAGTGGGGAGATTACTGCCATGATAACTGCCTAAACATTTCCCTTTCTTCAATATCTACCAGGACCTTACCGATGTTTTTAACGGGCTTTGAGGACGTATTTTCTGAGAAGGGGTGTCGGGATTTGCCCCCCCCATCGGGCATATGACTGTCCTATTAACCTGACTCCCAGAGCTAAACTACCCAAGTCCAGACCGTGCAATCTGTCCGGTGCTGACAAACAAACCATGAAAGATGTTATTGCTGAGAGTTATAAGAAGGGACATATCGGACCTTCATCCTCGCCCATGGCTGCGGTCTACCTCCCTGTTTAGATTTCTGGGAATTCAATTTAATTACTGTCTGAGATCCATACCCTCTTCCTCTGATTCCGGATCTGTTTAGTGAGGTGGTGGGAGCTAAAGTGTTCTCCAAGTTGGATTTGAGGGCGGCCTACAACCTGGTTAGAATCAGGGAAGGGGATGAATGGAAGACGGCGTTTAACACCCCTGAGGGTCATTTTGAGAGTCTGGTCATGCCTTTCGGTCTGACCAATGCTCCAGCGGTGTTCCAGCATTTCAGAAATTTTATTTTCCATTATTTGGTGGGCAGTTTTGTGGTGGGCTATCTGGATGATATTTTAGTTTATTCACCTGATTTGGAGACACATTGGGGACATGTGCTTCAGATATTAAGGGATAACAAACTATATGCCAAACTGGAAATATGTCTTTTCGCCATCCGGGAGGTGCAGTTTTTGGAGTCCCTGTTGTCATCTTCAGGTTTTCAGATGGTGTCAGTATCTAGTCCTGGAATCTGTTTCTCTTGCCCTTAGACTTGCCCTTAGTTAACATGGATCTTGATGTTTCCACGTCGGCCATCTTGCTTCCTGCCAAAGCTGTATATAAAGCCAGCACCTGCTCTGATTCATTGCTTGTGTATTATGTTTTGGACTTTGTGCCTCTGCAGTCCCAAGCCTGGACTTACTATCCCTGTTGGTCCTCTCTTAACGGCGGAGTCCTCTGCCAACCTGCGCGTCTGGATCCCTGCCTGCTGACCGAGTGATTGCTGAACACTTGACTTCAGGAACCTCTGCCTGACTACACCTGCGGTGAAGAAAGAACTCCAGCCAGCTAGTGTGTTCCTCCGCCCTGCAAGAGTCTGTGTCTTGTGCCCTCATTGCTCAGTGACTTTGCATGCTGTGTCGCAGAGTATCAGCTCTGCTATTACCGTTTATCAGATTGACTGAACATTTATCTGGACTTATATGCTATATTGCATTCAGATCACAAATACAATATTGCTTGCGCTACCCATTGTGTCTGCAGTCTCTTTGACCTAGCCACTGGTGTCTAGTTGTATCCACTAGTATAGTGACAGGATACACAAGCCTTAAAAATGGATGCCGCTGGGTCAGAGACTTTAGAAGTGCGTGTTAAGAAGCTAAATAATATCACTGCCACTGTACACGCTGAAGTGCAGACATGGAAGAGCAGAATAGAAGGCCTAGAGGGGCAGACTAAATATGATATGCAAGTGCTCAGTCAGACCCTTCAGGAATTGCGTGGCCGAGTTGCGGCTCTGGAGGCACAATCTCAGGCTTCTGTTCCTACCATCCCCAAACTACCGCCATTTAGGTTTGGTGGCGACCGAGACAAGTACCGTGGGTTTCTGAACCAGTGTCGTTTATACTTTGCTGCACATGTCACACAGTTTCCTACAGACCGATCCAAAGTATTGACTATCATCATGTTGCTGACTAATAAGGCCCTTGCCTGGGCAAACCCTCTGATAGAATCACAGGATGCATGTCTGAATGACTTCAATATGTTTATCGCCGCCATGGGGCAGATGTTTGACGATCCGAACCGTGGCCTTACAGCTGAGACGGCCCTGCTGAATTTGCGTCAAGGTAAACGCCCAGTGACTGAGTATGCTATGGATTTTAGAAGGTGGGCACAGGACACCACCTGGAATAGTGCAGCGAAGTACTCTATATTTAAGAAGGGGTTGTCCAGTTCTATCAAGGACGAGCTTGCACGTGCGGAGGCTCCCACTGCTCTAGGTGATTTCATCAATCACTGTATTCGCCTAGACGCTCGCATCTCCGAACGAAAACTAGAAAGGTGGTCTGAGATGAACCGCAGCAATAAATCGCTTCTTCCTTTCCTTCCTAAGGAGATTCCGGACCCAAGTCCTCAGGAGTCCACACCTGAGCCGATGCAGGTAAATTCCCTACGAAGTCGAGTAAGTGACGAACGGAAGGAATTTCGCTTCAAGGAGAATTTATGTTTTTACTGTGGGAAGTCAGGACATTTTATTATCAACTGCCCCAATCGTTCTCGCAGAACAACCGCAGCCGTGATAGAACGCGACTTCTCTGAATCATACTCCATAAATGTCATGGTATGCCTAGGTTACTTTAGGCAAAAACCCCGGGACCCCTGCGATGTCCCTCAGACTAGGGGAACCCTGTCTGTCCCTCAACCCAGGGTTTACACTGAAGGTGTGCCTGCCTGAGCCTCCACCCTGTCCCTGTCTCCTGTCCAGCCCTAAGCTGAACCCACCACCCTCCACCCAGTGAGGGGACCAGACACCAGACCCCACAAATACGTATGGACAGGGGTAAAAGAAACACCACACAGTTAATACACAAGGGAATACAATAATGTGCAAGGGCAACCAAATATATATATAACAGATTGGAGAAAGAACCACTGAGGGATATACTGCACCAGATATCAGACGCTCCAACACCACCACTGCTGACCGGTATTGCTAGCACTAGGCTAAAGCTATAGTCGGCAACGCCCATAGTCAGGACGAACTATTTAAAGACCAAGGGCGTGGCCCAGCCCTCAGCCAGCATGACAACCTGGTTAACCCTATCCCGACTGGAACAGAATACCCAACAGGGTATTACCGCTGTCTGCCGGACACCCTGGTGTGAACAGTGTCCGACATGACAATAACTTCCGAATCCGGGCCACCTGAAATTACAGCAACAGCTCCTGATTATGACTTTTCAGATATGAACTCTGTTACATCCGAAACGATACTACCCATTAATGCTGTTATTCTATCTTCTGCAGTTTCATACCCTTGCAATAAGAAAAAAGATTCACATTGTTACCTTCCTATCAAGATCTGGATTGACTCCCGTTGGGTGAACAGTTCCGCCATGATAGACTCTGGGGCTAGCGGTAACTTCATGGACACTTCTTTTGCTAAGGAATATGGAATCCGATCACAGAGAAGAGTGTCTTCAATTCTGATGGAGACTGTGGATGGGTCCCCTTTGACCTCGGGGCCCGTAGACCAGCAGACTGAACCACTGAAGGTCCTCATGGGAGATGATCACCAGGAGAAATTGCCCTTCCTTCTGATTTCCTCTCCACATTTCCCTATTATCTTGGGTTTACCCTGGTTGCAGGCTCAAAATCCCATCATTGACTGGGAGACTAAGAGATTGCGCTTCCCAGCTAAAGAGGTAACTTCTGAGAAATCGACTGATCCATCTCCGGCCAACCCATCATCGGACCTAGAGTTACCGGCAGTTTATAAAGAATTTTCGGACGTGTGCGATAAAAAGAATGCAGATAAATTACCACCACACTGCTCTTATGACTGCCCAATCGAGCTTCTGCCTGCTGCTACCATTCCTTTTGGTAATATTTATCCATTGTCCGGTCCTGAGCTCAAGACTCTCAAAGAATATATCGACGAGAACCTGTCTAAGGGGTTTATACGCCCCTCATCCTCTCCAGCCGGTGCACCCATCTTTTTCGTTAAAAAGAAGGATGGATCCCTCAGACCCTGTGTTGATTACCGGGAAATTAACAAGGTAACCATCAAGAACCCCTACCCCCTGCCATTAATTCCGGAGCTTCTCGAGAGAGTTTGTCAGGCCAAGGTCTTTTCAAAATTGGACCTACGCGGGGCATACAATCTAGTCCGTATAAGACCTGGAGAAGAATGGAAAACAGCATTTAGGTCTCGATATGGACACTTTGAGTATTTGGTCATGCCATTTGGACTTTGCAATGCCCCAGCAACGTTCCAACATCTCGTAAATGATATTTTCAGAGACATTCTTGATATTTTTGTCGTAATCTATTTGGATGACATTCTGATTTTTTCTAGCTCCATGGAGGAACATTAGCAACATGTCAAGACTGTCTTGCAGCGGTTGAGGGAACACCAGCTGTACATCAAGCTGGGGAAATGCGAATTTCACAAGTCGGAGATTCATTTCTTAGGTTATGTAATTTCTCCACAGGGTCTGAGTATGGATAACAGCAAGATCAAGGCGATTCAGGAGTGGCCAATCCCCAAGAACGTCAAGGAGGTCCAACGTTTCATCGGGTTTGCTAACTTCTACAGACGTTTCATCAAGAACTTCTCTGACATCGTCTCGCCCATCACCCGGTTGACACAGAAGAAGACAGCATTTATTTGGTCCCTTCAAGCCCAAGAAGCATTCTCTCGGCTCAAGACCAAGTTCACGTCAGCACCAGTACTGATCCACCCTGACCCGGAACTCGCCTTCATTATTGAAGTGGATGCCTCAAACTGTGCCACCGGGGCTATACTGTCCCAAAGAACAGGTGAGAAGAATTTACTTCATCCTTGTGCTTTTCTTTCCAAGCGACTGTCTCCTGCCGAAAAGAACTACGATGTAGGAAATAAAGAATTACTGGCTATCATCGCCGCCTTCAAGGAGTGGAGACATCTTCTGCAAGGAGCCTCACAGCCGATCGTGGTCCTCACGGATCACCGCAACCTTGAGTTCATCAGGTCAGCAAGATGCCTGACCCCACGGCAGGCCCGCTGGAGTCTTTTCCTTAATCAATTCAATTTTACAATCTCTTATAGACCAGGTTCTCGCAATGGAAAAGCAGATGCTCTATCCCGGATGTTCTCCACTGACGCTGTTCCAGATGCTCCACCTAAGACCATACTTTCTGATTGCAATTTTGTAGGAGTCATTCAGAATCAAGATTTGCTGCAGGTCATCAAAGAAGCTTACAACTCTGATCTTTTCCTGTCTCAGCCATCTGATGAGGTAAGCCTTCTTTTTAGGAATGGAGTTTGGACCCGGGAACGGCGCCTCTACATTCCTGAAGCCGTGAGGTTAAGAGTGTTGAGATTGGTTCATGATTCCAAGGTTGCAGGGCACAGAGGAATTCAGAAGACTCAAGAATTCTTATCTCGCTTCTTCTGGTGGCCAGGTTTTCGGAAGGATGTCCAGAAGTACGTTTCATCTTGTGAGGTATGTGCCAAATTCAAGGTTCCACGTGCCTCCCCTACTGGTCTGTTACAGCCTTTGCCGGTGCTGTCTCGCCCGTGGGGATCCATTTCTATGGACTTTATTGTAGAACTGCCCCTTTCTGAGGGAAAGAGTATGATTTTGGTGGTGGTCGATCGCCTGACCAAGGCGGCCCATTTCATCCCTTGTTCCCGTTTACCCTCTGCGAAGGACACTGCTGACCTAATTATCCAGAACATCTTTTGCCTGCACGGGGTTCCGGATGAAGTTGTTTCTGACCGTGGAGTTCAATTTACTTCAAAGTTTTGGCGAAGCTTTTGTTCAGCATTAGGCATAGAAGTTAACTTATCTTCTGCTTTCCACCCACAGTCCAACGGGCAGACAGAACGTACCAACCAAACACTAGAGCAATACCTTCGCTGCTATGTTTGCCATTTGCAAGATGATTGGGTAAGGCTACTCCCCTTGGCCGAATTCTCTTATAACAACTCCCAGAGTGCCTCCACCAAACAGTCTCCATTCTATGCTAACCTGGGATATCACCCTAGCATTCTTCCCTGATTACCGGTAGATACATCTTTACCAGCAGTTGCCGACAGGATCTCTTCACTTCAACAGAACCTTGAACTTCTGAAAGAGACTTTGGGTTCCGCACAAGAGAGGTACAAGAATGCAGCTGACAGATTTCGCAAACCAACACCAACATTTAAGGTAGGAGATTTAGTCTGGTTATCTACGAAGAATTTAAAGATGAAGATCCCTTCCCCTAAGTTGGGACAGAAGTACATTGGTCCTTATAGGATCAGTGGTCTGGTAGGTGCTGTTGCATGTCGCTTAAAACTCCCAAGAACACTGAAGATACATCCTGTCTTTCATACTTCCCTACTAAAGACTGTAGTACCAAATTCTTTTCCAGGACGTTCATCTCCTCCTCCCGATCCCGTTCTTGTGGATGGTCAAGAGCAGTTCATCGTTGAGAGGATTCTGGATTCAAGAATCTACAGAAATTGACTGCAGTATTTGATTAAATGGCAAGGCTATTCCTCAGAGGAGAATTCCTGGGAACCCGTGGATAATATTAACGCCTCCCGACTGATTGAGCAGTTCCATCAAAGGTACCCTGGCAAGCCTGGTTTAGGGTCGTCCGGAGGCCGTTCTTGAGGTGGGAGTAATGTCAGTATCTAGTCCTGGAATCTGTTTCTCTTGCCCTTAGACTTGCCCTTAGTTAACATGGATCTTGATGTTTCCACGTCGGCCATCTTGCTTCCTGCCAAAGCTGTATATAAAGCCAGCACCTGCTCTGATTCATTGCTTGTGTATTATGTATTGGACTTTGTGCCTCTGCAGTCCCAAGCCTGGACTTACTATCCCTGTTGGTCCTCTCTTAACGGCGGAGTCCTCTGCCAACCTGCACGTCTAGATCCCTGCCTGCTGACCGAGTGATTGCTGAACACTTGACTTCAGGAACCTCTGCCTGACTACACCTGCGGTGAAGTAAGAACTCCAGCCAGCTAGTGTGTTCCTCCGCTCTGCAAGAGTCTGTGTCTTGTGCCCTCATTGCTCAGTGACTTTGCATGCTGTGTCGCAGAGTATCAGCTCTGCTATTACCGTTTATCAGATTGACTGAACATTTATCTGGACTTATATGCTATATTGCATTCAGATCACAAATACAATATTGCTTGCGCTACCCATTGTGTCTGCAGTCTCTTTGACCTAGCCACTGGTGTCTAGTTGTATCCACTAGTATCGTGACAGATGGTTTCGGAGAAGATCTGGACTGTCCCGAGAACCTGAAGGCCCTACAACGTTTTTTGGGCTTTGCTAATTTTTATTGGAAATTCATCTGGTATTAGTAATTGTGACACCCCTTACTGACATGGCAAGGAAGGGGTCTGATCGTTCTAAATGGTCGGATGCTGCTCAGTTGTTTTTACACTGCAGCTATACTCAGTCAACCCGATGTTTCTCAACCTTTTATTGTAGTAGTGGATGCGTCGGAGGTGGGGCTTGGGGCTGTGATGTCTCAGGGTCCGTCCTCTGGAATAATAATAATCTTTATATAGCGCCAACATATTCTTCAGCGCTTTACAGTTTCCATTCCAAAGCACAAGTCATAAGTAACAACATTAACAATACAATAAAGCACATTCAGCCGCCCCTGCTGGTGAGAGCTTACAATCTACAGTGAGGTGGGGGAGATACAGAGGACAGGGGTGTATATACAATGGTGTATTTACAATGAAGGTCCGGCCATCTTGGGGGAGTGAAGGATGGATGGAGATACTGAATGGGCTACACACGCACACTTACACATAGAATGACTGTGATTAGTGACCGTGATAAGCAACTCTGAACAGATGTGTTTTGAGGGAGCGCCTGAAACTATGCAAATTGTGGATAGTCCTGATTTCTTGGGGTAGAGCATTCCAGAGGATTGGCGCAGCGCGGGAGTAGTCTTGGAGTCAGGAGTGGGAGGTGCGGATTAGTGCAGAGGTTAGTCGAAAGTCGTTTGCAGAGCGCAGTGATCGGTTAGGCCGATAGACAGAGATGAGGGAGGAGATGTAGGGGGGTGCCGCACCGTGGAGAGCTTTGTGGGTGAGAACAAGTACTCTGAATTGGATCCTATAATGAATGGGCAGCCAGTGTAAGGACTGGTGAGGAGCGGACACGTCCGAGTACCGATGAGCCAGATAGATGACCCTGGCTGCTGCATTAAGTATGGACTGGAGAGGGGATAGTCGGGTAACGGGGAGGCCAATTAAGGCCTCTTTCACACATCAGTTTCTCCCTAATGAAGCCATGGAGGAGGTGAAGCGCTCCTCCCGAGCCTCTTCTCCGGCCACTGGAGTTCAAGTTTCATGGTTTTTGTAATTTTTTCTAGTTGATAGCGATGTTACATCTCTGTTTATATATACCTGCATGACTAATCTTTTCTTGCAACAGAGTGTGTTTGGCGCAGGTCGGCGCACCGTCAAAAGGACGCATGCTCCGGCAAACGCATACCTGCGCACGGCCTGCATATCCAATGCTAAAGATAGGGTACGTGTCAGGAACACCGCATGGCACTTGCTCACTGAGCCAGTGCGCGTGTCGTGAGTAAGACAACCTGTGCTCAGAGATACCTGTGCAGCAGGCAGCAGAGAAGATGCGTGCTTCAGACCCACAGGACCTGAAGCATGTGACTGCTGGGGGCGTGGCCTAAACTCCCGAGATCTAGGAGCTGCAGGAAAACTCCTAGAATGGTAACTATGGAACAAAGTTACTAATTGGCATAGACAGGGAAATAAACCAGATCAGGCTGGGGTCAAAGCACGAGATAGCACGACAATTACCGAAGGGCAAGACAGAACGGATAGTCAAGACGTAGCCAAGAAGTCAGAAACCAGAGAAGCAGATATACAGTACAGAATCAACAGGCAAACTCACAACGGGGGACAGAACCGGGTCAGAACCATAAAAGCAAGCTATAAGACAACGAACAAGCACACAGGGGTCACAACACTCGGCCAAAGGCAAAAGTATAACTGACAGGGATTGGAGTATCTCGGTGCAATAAAAAGCTCTGCCTGAACCAAAGAGAGGCCACAATAATTAACCCCAGGTGTGCAGGTCAAAGCCTGCACTGAGCTCAAGACATTAACCCCTGACGTGCAGGCCAAAACCTGCACTGGGATCATGACAGTACGCAGGTCGCATGCAGCGACATGCGCCCATAGGCGGAGCTTACTGGAGGGGGCGGCGGAGCCTAGCGGTGGCCGTGCGCAGCCCGACGCAGCTCCAAGGAACGCAAGTGTGAAAGTAGCCTAACCTGATTAAACCTGCAGGGTTTCGGACATGCCTGGGGGGGAGTTGGGGTCGGAACTGACTGTTATACTCAATAACCCCGTCTTTTGAATCTTTCAAGCTCCACTTTCTGGATATTGTTCTCTCCTTCGTTGTCTTTATATACTATGTATGTCACTGATTCTTACCTTGTTTGCAGACGGTTATAAATAAATATTTTCAATAAAAACGCATTTCCCGATCAATCGAATTTATGCTGGAGGAATTGTGGTCACATATTCTCGGAAAGTTCCAAACTTTCGATACTATGGAAAGATGTGTCCTTATGATTAAATAGAAGAAATGAGTCTCATGTGAAAACTTCTCCCCAATTGGCTCTCCTGCTTTTTTGGAAGCTGATGACCTCCCTCAAAAAATTCGACACGTTTCTTTACATATTTTTTCTGTCATAAAAACTTGTATTGCATCAAGGTGGAAATCGATGGATAGTCCCTCTATTTCTGGCAGAATTGATGTTTTGTTCTCTCGTAACTCCTTAGCTTTAAGGAATAGCTCTCTACCTAAATATAATTCAAAATGTTCCTCTTGGAATGTAATTTTTTCTCCAAGCAAGAAAAGCCTCTTTATTTGATGTCTTATTACTTTGCCTGAATACTTTTAAACTGTACTTTATTTTATGTTGTTTTTGCACTTGGTATGTTAATTGTTGTGGTGCAACTATGTTAAGATGATCTTTATTTCCCTTAATTTTCCTTCTCTTCTCTTCCTCTCTAACCCCTTTCCTTTTATCCTTTGTTTCGTTACCTTCCTTTCCCTTCATTGCATTCCTGACCCATTATGCCGTTTACTGTAAAAATCCCCTAATAAAAAGAATTTTAAAGCAAAGTGCCGGAAGCCCCTGGTGTTTCTCTGGTTATTTGTGGGAGCATCGGGCGTTTCTCTGGTTATTTGCGGGAGCATCGGGTGTTTCTCTGGTTATTTGCGGGAGCCCCTGGTGTTTCTCTGGTTATTTGCGGGAGCCCCTGGTGTTTCTCTGGTTATTTGCGGGAGCATCGGGCGTTTCTCTGGTTATTTACGGGAGCATCGGGTGTTTCTCTGGTTATTTACGGGAGCATCGGGTGTTTCTCTGGTTATTTGCGGGAGCCCCTGGTGTTTCTCTGGTTATTTGCGGGAGCCCCTGGTGTTTCTCTGGTTATTTGCGGGAGCATCGGGCGTTTCTCTGGTTATTTACGGGAGCATCGGGCGTTTCTCTGGTTATTTACGGGAGCATCGGGCGTTTCTCTAGTTATTTGCGGGAGCCCCTGGTATTTCTCTGGTTATTTGCGAGAGCATCGGGTGTTTCTCTGGTTATTTGCGGGAGCATCGGGCGTTTCTCTGGTTATTTGCAGGAGCCCCTGGTGTTTCTCTGGTTATTTGCGGGAGCATCGGATGTTTCTCTGGTTATTTGCGGGAGCCCCTGGTGTTTCTCTGGTTATTTGCGGGAGCATCGGGCGTTTCCCTGGTTATTTGCGGGAGCATCGGGTGTTTCTCTGGTTATTTGCGGGAGCCCCTGGTGTTTCCCTGGTTATTTGCGGGAGCATCGGATGTTTCTCTGGTTATTTGCGGGAGCCCCTGGTGTTTCTGTGGTTATTTGCGGGAGCATCGGGCGTTTCCCTGGTTATTTGCGGGAGCATCGGGTGTTTCTCTGGTTATTTGCGGGAGCCCCTGGTGTTTCTCTGGTTATTTGCCGGAGCCCCGGACGTTTCTCTGGTTATTTGCAGGAGCATCGGGTGTTTCTCTGGTTATTTGCGGGAGCCCCTGGTGTTTCTCTGGTTATTTGCGGGAGCCCCTGGTGTTTCTCTGGTTATTTGCGGGAGCATCGGGCGTTTCCCTGGTTATTTGCGGGAGCATCGGGCGTTTCTCTGGTTATTTGCCGGAGCCCCGGACGTTTCTCTGGTTATTTGCAGGAGCATCGGGCGTTTCTCTGGTTATTTGCGGGAGCCCCTGGTGTTTCTCTGGTTATTTGCGGGAGCCCCTGGTGTTTCTCTGGTTATTTGCGGGAGCCCCGGGTGTTTCTCTGGTTATTTGCAGGAGTATCGGGTGTTTCTCTGGTTATTTGCGGGAGCATCGGGTGTTTCTCTGGTTATTTGCGGGAGCCCCTGGTGTTTCTCTGGTTATTTGCGGGAGCATCGGGCGTTTCTCTGGTTATTTGCGGGAGCATCGGGTGTTTCCCTGGTTATTTGCAGGAGCATCGGGTGTTTCTCTGGTTATTTGCGGGAGCCCCTGGTGTTTCTCTGGTTATTTGCGGGAGCCCCGGGTGTTTCTCTGGTTATTTGCGGGAGCATCGGGCGTTTCCCTGGTTATTTGCGGGAGCATCGGGCGTTTCCCTGGTTATTTGCGGGAGCATCGGGTGTTTCTCTGGTTATTTGCGGGAGCATCGGGCGTTTCCCTGGTTATTTGCGGGAGCATCGGGCGTTTCCCTGGTTATTTGAGGGAGCATCGGGCGTTTCTCTGGTTATTTGCGGGAGCATCGGGCGTTTCCCTGGTTATTTGCGGGAGCATCGGGTGTTTCTCTGGTTATTTGCGGGAGCATCGGGCGTTTCCCTGGTTATTTGCGGGAGCATCGGGTGTTTCTCTGGTTATTTGCGGGAGCCCCTGGTGTTTCTCTGGTTATTTGCGGGAGCATCGGGCGTTTCTCTGGTTATTTGCGGGAGCATCGGGTGTTTCTCTGGTTATTTGCGGGAGCATCGGGCGTTTCTCTGGTTATTTGCAGGAGTATCGGGCGTTTCCCTGGTTATTTGCAGGAGCATCGGGTGTTTCTCTGGTTATTTGCGGGAGCATCGGGCGTTTCCCTGGTTATTTGCGGGAGCATCGGGTGTTTCTCTGGTTATTTGCGGGAGCCCCTGGTGTTTCTCTGGTTATTTGCGGGAGCATCGGGCGGTTCTCTGGTTATTTACGGGAGCATCTGGCGTTTCTCTGGTTATTTGCGGGAGCATCGGGCGTTTCCCTGGTTATTTGCGGGAACATCGGGTGTTTCTCTGGTTATTTGTGGGAGCATCGGGCGTTTCCCTGGTTATTTGCGGGAGCATCGGGTGTTTCTCTGGTTATTTGCGGGAGCATCGGGTGTTTCTCTGGTTATTTGCGGGAGCATCGGGTGTTTCTCTGGTTATTTGCGGGAGCCCCTGGTGTTTCTCTGGTTATTTGCGGGAGCATCGGGCGTTTCTCTGGTTATTTGCGGGAGCATCGGGTGTTTCTCTGGTTATTTGCGGGAGCATCGGGCGTTTCCCTGGTTATTTGCGGGAGCATCGGGCGTTTCTCTGGTTATTTGCGGGAGCATCGGGTGTTTCTCTGGTTATTTGCGGGAGCCCCTGGTGTTTCTCTGGTTATTTGCGGGAGCATCAGGCGTTTCTCTGGTTATTTGCGGGAGCATCGGGCGTTTCCCTGGTTATTTGCGGGAGCATCGGGTGTTTCTCTGGTTATTTGCGGGAGCATCGGGCGTTTCTCTGGTTATTTGCGGGAGCCCCTGGTGTTTCTCTGGTTATTTGCGGGAGCATCGGGCGTTTCTCTGGTTATTTGCGGGAGCATCGGGCGTTTCTCTGGTTATTTGCGGGAGCATCGGGCGTTTCCCTGGTTATTTGCGGGAGCATCGGGTGTTTCTCTGGTTATTTGCGGGAGCATCGGGCGTTTCCCTGGTTATTTGCGGGAGCATCGGGTGTTTCTCTGGTTATTTGAGGGAGCATCGGGTGTTTCTCTGGTTATTTGCGGGAGCATCGGGCGTTTCCCTGGTTATTTGCGGGAGCATCGGGTGTTTCTCTGGTTATTTGCGGGAGCATCGGGCGTTTCCCTGGTTATTTGCGGGAGCATCGGGCGTTTCCCTGGTTATTTGAGGGAGCATCGGGCGTTTCTCTGGTTATTTGCGGGAGCATCGGGCGTTTCCCTGGTTATTTGCGGGAGCATCGGGTGTTTCTCTGGTTATTTGCGGGAGCATCGGGCGTTTCCCTGGTTATTTGCGGGAGCATCGGGTGTTTCTCTGGTTATTTGCGGGAGCATCGGGCGTTTCTCTGGTTATTTGCGGGAGCCCCTGGTGTTTCTCTGGTTATTTGCGGGAGCATCGGGCGTTTCTCTGGTTATTTGCGGGAGCATCGGGCGTTTCTCTGGTTATTTGCGGGAGCATCGGGCGTTTCCCTGGTTATTTGCGGGAGCATCGGGTGTTTCTCTGGTTATTTGCGGGAGCATCGGGCGTTTCCCTGGTTATTTGCGGGAGCATCGGGTGTTTCTCTGGTTATTTGAGGGAGCATCGGGTGTTTCTCTGGTTATTTGCGGGAGCATCGGGCGTTTCCCTGGTTATTTGCGGGAGCATCGGGTGTTTCTCTGGTTATTTGCGGGAGCATCGGGTGTTTCTCTGGTTATTTGCGGGAGCATCGGGCGTTTCCCTGGTTATTTGCGGGAGCATCGGGTGTTTCTCTGGTTATTTGCGGGAGCATCGGGCGTTTCCCTGGTTATTTGCGGGAGCATCGGGTGTTTCTCTGGTTATTTGCGGTAGCCCCTGGTGTTTCTCTGGTTATTTGCGGGAGCATCGGGCGTTTCTCTGGTTATTTGCGGGAGCATCGGGTGTTTCTCTGGTTATTTGCGGGAGCATCGGGCGTTTCCCTGGTTATTTGCGGGAGCATCGGGCGTTTCCCTGGTTATTTGCGGGAGCATCGGGTGTTTCTCTGGTTATTTGCGTGAGCATCAGGCGTTTCCCTGGTTATTTGCGGGAGCATCGGGTGTTTCTCTGGTTATTTGCGGGAGCCCCTGGTGTTTCTCTGGTTATTTGCGGGAGCATCGGGCGTTTCCCTGGTTATTTGCGGGAGCATCGGGTGTTTCTCTGGTTATTTGCGGGAGCATCGGGCGTTTCTCTGGTTATTTGCGGGAGCATCGGGTGTTTCTCTGGTTATTTGCGGGAGCATCGGGCGTTTCTCTGGTTATTTGCAGGAGCATCGGGCGTTTCCCTGGTTATTTGCAGGAGCATCGGGCGTTTCTCTGGTTATTTGCGGGAGCATCGGGCGTTTCCCTGGTTATTTGCGGGAGCATCGGGTGTTTCTCTGGTTATTTGCGGGAGCACCGGGCGTTTCCCTGGTTATTTGCGGGAGCATCGGGTGTTTCTCTGGTTATTTGCGGGAGCATCGGGTGTTTCTCTGGTTATTTGCGGGAGCATCGGGTGTTTCTCTGGTTATTTGCGGGAGCCCCTGGTGTTTCTCTGGTTATTTGCGGGAGCATCGGGCGTTTCTCTGGTTATTTACGGGAGCATCGGGTGTTTCCCTGGTTATTTGCGGGAGCCCCTGGTATTTCTCTGGTTATTTTCGAGAGCATCGGGTGTTTCTCTGGTTATTTGCGGGAGCATCGGGTGTTTCTCTGGTTATTTGCGGGAGCATCGGGCGTTTCTCTGGTTATTTGCGGGAGCATCGGGTGTTTCCCTGGTTATTTGCAGGAGCATCGGGTGTTTCTCTGGTTATTTGCGGGAGCCCCTGGTGTTTCTCTGGTTATTTGCGGGAGCATCGGGCGTTTCCCTGGTTATTTGCGGGAGCATCGGGCGTTTCCCTGGTTATTTGCGGGAGTATCGGGCGTTTCTCTGGTTATTTGCGGGAGCATCGGGCGTTTCCCTGGTTATTTGCGGGAGCATCGGGCGTTTCCCTGGTTATTTGAGGGAGCATCGGGTGTTTCTCTGGTTGTTTGCGGGAGCATCGGGCGTTTCCCTGGTTATTTGCGGGAGCATCGGGTGTTTCTCTGGTTATTTGCGGGAGCCCCTGGTGTTTCTCTGGTTATTTGCGGGAGCCCCTGGTGTTTCTCTGGTTATTTGCGGGAGCATCGGGCGTTTCTCTGGTTATTTGCACGAGCATCGGGCGTTTCCCTGGTTATTTGCGGGAGCATCGGGTGTTTCTCTGGTTATTTGCGGGAGCATCGGGTGTTTCCCTGGTTATTTGCAGAAGCATCGGGCGTTTCTCTGGTTATTTGCGGGAGCATCGGGCGTTTCCCTGGTTATTTACGGGAGCATCGGGCGTTTCTCTGGTTATTTGCGGGAGCCCCTGGTGTTTCTCTGGTTATTTGCGGGAGCATCGGGCGTTTCTCTGGTTATTTGCGGGAGCATCGGGCGTTTCCCTGGTTATTTACGGGAGCATCGGGCGTTTCTCTGGTTATTTGCGGGAGCCCCTGGTGTTTCTCTGGTTATTTGCGGGAGCATCGGGTGTTTCTCTGGTTATTTGCACGAGCATCGGGCGTTTCCCTGGTTATTTGCGGGAGCATCGGGTGTTTCTCTGGTTATTTGTGGGAGCATCGGGTGTTTCCCTGGTTATTTGCAGAAGCATCGGGCGTTTCTCTGGTTATTTGCGGGAGCATCGGGCGTTTCCCTGGTTATTTACGGGAGCATCGGGCGTTTCTCTGGTTATTTGCGGGAGCCCCTGGTGTTTCTCTGGTTATTTGCGGGAGCATCGGGCGTTTCTCTGGTTATTTGCGGGAGCCCCTGATGTTTCCCTGGTTATTTGCGGGAGCATCGGGCGTTTACCTGGTTATTTGCGGGAGCATCGGGTGTTTCTCTGGTTATTTGCGGGAGCCCCTGGTGTTTCTCTGGTTATTTGCGGGAGCCCCTGTTGTTTCTCTGGTTATTTGCGGGAGCATCGGGCGTTTCCCTGGTTATTTGCGGGAGCATCGGGCGTTTCTCTGGTTGTTTGCGGGAGCATCGGGCGTTTCTCTGGTTATTTGCGGGAGCCCCTGGTGTTTCTCTGGTTATTTGCGGGAGCATCGGGCGTTTCCCTGGTTATTTGCGGGAGCATCGGGTGTTTCTCTAGTCATTTGCGAGAGCATCGGGCGCTTCTCTGGTTATTTGCGGGAGCATCGGGCGTTTCTCTGGTTATTTGCGAGAGCATCGGGTGTTTCTCTGGTTATTTGCGGGAGCATCGGGCGTTTCTCTGGTTATTTGCGGGAGCCCCTGGTGTTTCCCTGGTTATTTGTGGGAGCATCGGGTGTTTCCCTGGTTATTTGCGGGAGCCTCTGGTATTTCTCTGGTTATTTGCGGGAGCATCGGGCGTTTCTCTGGTTATTTGCGGGAGCATCGGGCGTTTCTCTGGTTGTTTGTGGGAGCCCCTGGTGTTTCCCTGGTTATTTGTGGGAGCATCGGGTGTTTCCCTGGTTATTTGCGGGAGCATCGGGTGTTTCCCTGGTTATTTGCGGGAGCATCGGGCGTTTCCCTGGTTATTTGCGGGAGCCCCTGGTGTTTCTCTGGTTATTTGCGGGAGCCTCTGGTATTTCTCTGGTTATTTGCGGGAGCATCGGGCGTTTCTCTGGTTATTTGCGGGAGCATCGGGCGTTTCTCTGGTTATTTGCGAGAGCATCGGGCGTTTCTCTGGTTATTTGCGGGAGCATCGGGGTTTCTCTGGTTATTTGCGGGAGCATCGGGCGTTTCCCTGGTTATTTGCGGGAGCCCCGGGCGTTTCTCTGGTTATTTGAGGGAGCATCGGGCGTTTCCCTGGTTATTTGCGGGAGCCCCTGGTGTTTCTCTGGTTATTTGCGGGAGCATCGGGCGTTTCTCTGGTTATTTGAGGGAGCATCGGGCGTTTCCCTGGTTATTTGCGGGAGCCCCTGGTGTTTCTCTGGTTATTTGCAGGAGCATCGGGCGTTTCTCTGGTTATTTGCGGGAACATCGGGTGTTTCTCTGGTTGTTTGCGGGAGCATCGGGCGTTTCTCTGGTTATTTGCGGGAACATCGGGTGTTTCTCTGGTTGTTTGCGGGAGCATCGGGCGTTTCTCTGGTTATTTACGGGAGCATCGGGCGTTTCTCTGGTTATTTGCAGGAGCATCGGGCGTTTCCCTGGTTATTTGCGGGAGCATCGGGCGTTTCTCTGGTTATTTACGGGAGCATCGGGCGTTTCCCTGGTTATTTACGGGAGCATCGGGCGTTTCCCTGGTTATTTGCGGGAGCATCGGGCGTTTCTCTTGTTATTTGCAGGAGCATCGGGCGTTTCCCTGGTTATTTGCAGGAGCCCCTGTTGTTTCTCTGGTTATTTGCGGGAGCATCGGGCGGTTCTCTGGTTATTTGCAGGAGCCCCTGTTGTTTCTCTGGTTATTTGCGGGAGCATCGGGCGTTTCCCTGGTTATTTGCGGGAGCATCGGGTGTTTCTCTGGTTATTTGCGGGAGCATCGGGTGTTTCTCTGGTTATTTGCGGGAGCATCGGGTGTTTCCCTGGTTATTTGCAGGAGCCCCTGTTGTTTCTCTGGTTATTTGCGGGAGCATCGGGCGTTTCTCTGGTTATTTGCAGGAGCATCGGGCGTTTCCCTGGTTATTTGCAAGAGCATCGGGCGTTTCTCTGCTTATTTGCGGAAGCATCGGGCGTTTCCCTGGTTATTTACGGGAGCATCGGGCGTTTCCCTGGTTATTTACGGGAGCATCGGTCGTTTGGTTATTTGCGGGAGCATCGGGCGTTTGTCTGGTTATTTGCGGGAGCATCGGGTGTTTCTCTGGTTATTTGCGGGAGCATCGGGCGTTTTTCTGGTTATTTGCGGGAGCATCGGGTGTTTCTCTGGTTATTTGCGGGAGCATCGGGCGTTTCCCTGGTTATTTGCGGGAGCATCGGGCGTTTCTCTGGTTATTTGCGGGAGCATCGGGCGTTTCTCTGGTTATTTGCGGGAGCCCCTGGTGTTTCTCTGGTTATTTGCAGGAGCCCCTGGTGTTTCTCTGGTTATTTGTGGGAGCCCCTGTTGTTTCTCTGGTTATTTGCGGGAGCATCGGGCGTTTCTCTGGTTATTTGCAGGAGCATCTGGCGTTTCCCTGGTTATTTGCGGGAGCATCGGGTGTTTCTCTGGTTATTTGCGGGAGCATCGGGTGTTTCCCTGGTTATTTGCGGGAGTATCGGGCGTTTCCCTGGTTATTTACGGGAGCATCGGGCGTTTCTCTGGTTATTTGCGGGAGCCCCTGGTGTTTCTCTGGTTATTTGCGGGAGCATCGGGCGTTTCTCTGGTTATTTGCGGGAGCATCGGGCGTTTCTCTGGTTAATTGCGGGAGCATCGGACGTTTCTCTGGTTATTTGCGGGAGCATCGGGCATTTCCCTGGTTATTTGCGGGAGCATCGGGCGTTTCCCTGGTTATTTGCGGGAGCATCGGGCGTTTCTCTGGTTATTTGCGGGAGCCCCTGGTGTTTCTCTGGTTATTTGCGGGAGCATCGGGCGTTTCCCTGGTTATTTGCGGGAGCATCGGGCGTTTCTCTGGTTATTTGCGGGAGCATCGGGTGTTTCCCTGGTTATTTGCAGGAGCATCGAGCGTTTCCCTGGTTATTTGTGGGAGCATCGGGCGTTTCTCTGGTTATTTGTGGGAGCATCGAGCGTTTCTCTGGTTATTTGCGGGAGCATTGGGTATTTCTCTGGTTATTTGCGGGAGCCACTGGTGTTTCCCTGGTTATTTGCGGGAGCATCGGGTGTTTCCCTGGTTATTTGCGGGAGCATCGGGCGTTTCTCTGGTTATTTGCGGGAGCCCCTGGTGTTTCCCTGGTTATTTGCGGGAGCATCGGGCGTTTCCCTGGTTATTTGCGGGAGCCCCTGGTGTTTCTCTGGTTATTTGCGGGAGCCCCTGGTGTTTCCCTGGTTATTTGCGGGAGCGCCTGGTGTTTCTCTGGTTATTTGCGGGAGCCCCTGGTGTTTCTCTGGTTATTTGCGGGAGCCCCTGGTGTTTCTCTGGTTATTTGCGGGAGCGCCTGGTGTTTCCCTGGTTATTTGCGGGAGCCCCTGGTGTTTCTCTGGTTATTTGTGGGAGCGCCTGGTGTTTCTCTGGTTATTTGCGGGAGCCCCTGGTGTTTCTCTGGTTATTTGCGGGAGCCCCTGGTGTTTCTCTGGTTATTTGCGGGAGCCCCTGGTGTTTCTCTGGTTATTTGCGGGAGCCCCTGGTGTTTCTCTGGTTATTTGCGGGAGCCCCTGGTGTTTCTCTGGTTATTTGCGGGAGCGCCTGGTGTTTCTCTGGTTATTTGCGGGAGCCCCTGGTGTTTCTCTGGTTATTTGCGGGAGCGCCTGGTGTTTCTCTGGTTATTTGCGGGAGCCCCTGGTGTTTCCCTGGTTATTTGCGGGAGCCCCTGGTGTTTCTCTGGTTATTTGCGGGAGCCCCTGGTGTTTCTCTGGTTATTTGCGGGAGCCCCTGGTGTTTCTCTGGCTATTTGCGGGAGCATCGGGCGTTTCTCTGGTTATTTGCGGGAGCCCCTGGTGTTTCTCTGGTTATTTGCGGGAGCGCCTGGTGTTTCCCTGGTTATTTGCGGGAGCCCCTGGTGTTTCCCTGGTTATTTGCGGGAGCCCCTGGTGTTTCTCTGTTTATTTGCGGGAGCGCCTGGTGTTTCCCTGGTTATTTGCGGGAGCCCCTGGTGTTTCTCTGGTTATTTGCGGGAGCCCCTGGTGTTTCTCTGGTTATTTGCGGGAGCCCCTGGTGTTTCTCTGTTTATTTGCGGGAGCGCCTGGTGTTTCCCTGGTTATTTGTGGGAGCCCCTGGTGTTTCTCTGGTTATTTGCGGGAGCCCCTGGTGTTTCTCTGTTTATTTGCGGGAGCGCCTGGTGTTTCCCTGGTTATTTGCGGGAGCCCCTGGTGTTTCTCTGGTTATTTGCGGGAGCCCCTGGTGTTTCTCTGTTTATTTGCGGGAGCGCCTGGTGTTTCCCTGGTTATTTGCGGGAGCCCCTGGTGTTTCTCTGGTTATTTGCGGGAGCCCCTGGTGTTTCTCTGGTTATTTGCGGGAGCCCCTGGTGTTTCTCTGGTTATTTGCGGGAGCCCCTGGTGTTTCCCTGGTTATTTGCGGGAGCCCCTGGTGTTTCTCTGGTTATTTGCGGGAGCCCCTGGTGTTTCCCTGGTTATTTGCGGGAGCATCGGGTGTTTCTCTGGTTATTTGCGGGAGCGCCTGGTGTTTCTCTGGTTATTTGCGGGAGCCCCTGGTGTTTCTCTGGTTATTTGCGGGAGCATCGGGCGTTTCCCTGGTTATTTGCGGGAGCCCCTGGTGTTTCTCTGGTTATTTGCGGGAGCCCCTGGTGTTTCCCTGGTTATTTGCGGGAGCATCGGGCGTTTCTCTGGTTATTTGCGGGAGCGCCTGGTGTTTCTCTGGTTATTTGCGGGAGCGCCTGGTGTTTCTCTGGTTATTTGCGGGAGCCCCTGGTGTTTCTCTGGTTATTTGCGGGAGCCCCTGGTGTTTCTCTGGTTATTTGCGGGAGCGCCTGGTGTTTCCCTGGTTATTTGCGGGAGCCCCTGGTGTTTCTCTGGTTATTTGCGGGAGCCCCTGGTGTTTCTCTGGTTATTTGCGGGAGCATCAGGCGTTTCTCTGGTTATTTGCGGGAGCATCGGGTGTTTCTCTGGTTATTTGCGGGAGCCCCTGGTGTTTCTCTGTTTATTTGCGGGAGCGCCTGGTGTTTCTCTGGTTATTTGCGGGAGCCCCTGGTGTTTCTCTGGTTATTTGCGGGAGCCCCTGGTGTTTCCCTGGTTATTTGCGGGAGCCCCTGGTGTTTCTCTGGTTATTTGCGGGAGCCCCTGGTGTTTCCCTGGTTATTTGCGGGAGCCCCTGGTGTTTCTCTGGTTATTTGCGGGAGCCCCTGGTGTTTCCCTGGTTATTTGCGGGAGCATCGGGCGTTTCCCTGGTTATTTGCGGGAGCGCCTGGTGTTTCTCTGGTTATTTGCGGGAGCCCCTGGTGTTTCTCTGGTTATTTGCGGGAGCCCCTGGTGTTTCCCTGGTTATTTGCGGGAGCCCCTGGTGTTTCCCTGGTTATTTGCGGGAGCCCCTGGTGTTTCTCTGGTTATTTGCGGGAGCCCCTGGTGTTTCTCTGGTTATTTGCGGGAGCCCCTGGTGTTTCTCTGGTTATTTGCGGGAGCCCCTGGTGTTTCTCTGGTTATTTGCGGGAGCCCCTGGTGTTTCCCTGGTTATTTGCGGGAGCGCCTGGTGTTTCTCTGGTTATTTGCGGGAGCCCCTGGTGTTTCTCTGGTTATTTGCGGGAGCCCCTGGTGTTTCTCTGGTTATTTGCGGGAGCCCCTGGTGTTTCCCTGGTTATTTGCGGGAGCCCCTGGTGTTTCTCTGGTTATTTGCGGGAGCCCCTGGTGTTTCTCTGGTTATTTGCGGGAGCCCCTGGTGTTTCTCTGGTTATTTGCGGGAGCCCCTGGTGTTTCTCTGGTTATTTGCGGGAGCGCCTGGTGTTTCTCTGGTTATTTGCGGGAGCCCCTGGTGTTTCTCTGGTTATTTGCGGGAGCCCCTGGTGTTTCCCTGGTTATTTGCGGGAGCGCCTGGTGTTTCTCTGGTTATTTGCGGGAGCCCCTGGTGTTTCTCTGGTTATTTGCGGGAGCCCCTGGTGTTTCTCTGGTTATTTGCGGGAGCGCCTGGTGTTTCCCTGGTTATTTGCGGGAGCCCCTGGTGTTTCTCTGGTTATTTGTGGGAGCGCCTGGTGTTTCTCTGGTTATTTGCGGGAGCCCCTGGTGTTTCTCTGGTTATTTGCGGGAGCCCCTGGTGTTTCTCTGGTTATTTGCGGGAGCCCCTGGTGTTTCTCTGGTTATTTGCGGGAGCCCCTGGTGTTTCTCTGGTTATTTGCGGGAGCCCCTGGTGTTTCTCTGGTTATTTGCGGGAGCGCCTGGTGTTTCTCTGGTTATTTGCGGGAGCCCCTGGTGTTTCTCTGGTTATTTGCGGGAGCGCCTGGTGTTTCTCTGGTTATTTGCGGGAGCCCCTGGTGTTTCCCTGGTTATTTGCGGGAGCCCCTGGTGTTTCTCTGGTTATTTGCGGGAGCCCCTGGTGTTTCTCTGGTTATTTGCGGGAGCCCCTGGTGTTTCTCTGGTTATTTGCGGGAGCATCGGGCGTTTCTCTGGTTATTTGCGGGAGCCCCTGGTGTTTCTCTGGTTATTTGCGGGAGCGCCTGGTGTTTCCCTGGTTATTTGCGGGAGCCCCTGGTGTTTCTCTGGTTATTTGCGGGAGCCCCTGGTGTTTCTCTGGTTATTTGCGGGAGCCCCTGGTGTTTCTCTGTTTATTTGCGGGAGCGCCTGGTGTTTCCCTGGTTATTTGCGGGAGCCCCTGGTGTTTCTCTGGTTATTTGCGGGAGCCCCTGGTGTTTCTCTGTTTATTTGCGGGAGCGCCTGGTGTTTCCCTGGTTATTTGCGGGAGCCCCTGGTGTTTCTCTGGTTATTTGCGGGAGCCCCTGGTGTTTCTCTGTTTATTTGCGGGAGCGCCTGGTGTTTCCCTGGTTATTTGCGGGAGCCCCTGGTGTTTCTCTGGTTATTTGCGGGAGCCCCTGGTGTTTCTCTGGTTATTTGCGGGAGCCCCTGGTGTTTCTCTGGTTATTTGCGGGAGCCCCTGGTGTTTCCCTGGTTATTTGCGGGAGCCCCTGGTGTTTCTCTGGTTATTTGCGGGAGCCCCTGGTGTTTCCCTGGTTATTTGCGGGAGCATCGGGTGTTTCTCTGGTTATTTGCGGGAGCGCCTGGTGTTTCTCTGGTTATTTGCGGGAGCCCCTGGTGTTTCTCTGGTTATTTGCGGGAGCCCCTGGTGTTTCTCTGGTTATTTGCGGGAGCCCCTGGTGTTTCTCTGGTTATTTGCGGGAGCCCCTGGTGTTTCCCTGGTTATTTGCGGGAGCCCCTGGTGTTTCTCTGGTTATTTGCGGGAGCCCCTGGTGTTTCTCTGGTTATTTGCGGGAGCCCCTGGTGTTTCTCTGGTTATTTGCGGGAGCCCCTGGTGTTTCTCTGGTTATTTGCGGGAGCCCCTGGTGTTTCCCTGGTTATTTGCGGGAGCCCCTGGTGTTTCCCTGGTTATTTGCGGGAGCCCCTGGTGTTTCTCTGGTTATTTGCGGGAGCCCCTGGTGTTTCTCTGGTTATTTGCGGGAGCCCCTGGTGTTTCCCTGGTTATTTGCGGGAGCCCCTGGTGTTTCTCTGGTTATTTGCGGGAGCCCCTGGTGTTTCTCTGGTTATTTGCGGGAGCCCCTGGTGTTTCTCTGGTTATTTGCGGGAGCCCCTGGTGTTTCTCTGGTTATTTGCGGGAGCCCCTGGTGTTTCTCTGGTTATTTGCGGGAGCGCCTGGTGTTTCCCTGGTTATTTGCGGGAGCCCCTGGTGTTTCTCTGGTTATTTGCGGGAGCCCCTGGTGTTTCTCTGGTTATTTGCGGGAGCATCAGGCGTTTCTCTGGTTATTTGCGGGAGCATCGGGTGTTTCTCTGGTTATTTGCGGGAGCCCCTGGTGTTTCTCTGTTTATTTGCGGGAGCGCCTGGTGTTTCTCTGGTTATTTGCGGGAGCCCCTGGTGTTTCTCTGGTTATTTGCGGGAGCCCCTGGTGTTTCCCTGGTTATTTGCGGGAGCCCCTGGTGTTTCTCTGGTTATTTGCGGGAGCCCCTGGTGTTTCTCTGGTTATTTGCGGGAGCCCCTGGTGTTTCCCTGGTTATTTGCGGGAGCCCCTGGTGTTTCCCTGGTTATTTGCGGGAGCCCCTGGTGTTTCTCTGGTTATTTGCGGGAGCCCCTGGTGTTTCCCTGGTTATTTGCGGGAGCATCGGGCGTTTCCCTGGTTATTTGCGGGAGCGCCTGGTGTTTCTCTGGTTATTTGCGGGAGCCCCTGGTGTTTCTCTGGTTATTTGCGGGAGCCCCTGGTGTTTCTCTGGTTATTTGCGGGAGCCCCTGGTGTTTCCCTGGTTATTTGCGGGAGCCCCTGGTGTTTCTCTGGTTATTTGCGGGAGCCCCTGGTGTTTCTCTGGTTATTTGCGGGAGCCCCTGGTGTTTCTCTGGTTATTTGCGGGAGCCCCTGGTGTTTCTCTGGTTATTTGCGGGAGCCCCTGGTGTTTCCCTGGTTATTTGCGGGAGCGCCTGGTGTTTCTCTGGTTATTTGCGGGAGCCCCTGGTGTTTCTCTGGTTATTTGCGGGAGCCCCTGGTGTTTCCCTGGTTATTTGCGGGAGCCCCTGGTGTTTCTCTGGTTATTTGCGGGAGCCCCTGGTGTTTCTCTGGTTATTTGCGGGAGCCCCTGGTGTTTCTCTGGTTATTTGCGGGAGCCCCTGGTGTTTCTCTGGTTATTTGCGGGAGCCCCTGGTGTTTCTCTGGTTATTTGCGGGAGCCCCTGGTGTTTCTCTGGTTATTTGCGGGAGCCCCTGGTGTTTCTCTGGTTATTTGCGGGAGCCCCTGGTGTTTCCCTGGTTATTTGCGGGAGCCCCTGGTGTTTCCCTGGTTATTTGCGGGAGCCCCTGGTGTTTCCCTGGTTATTTGCGGGAGCCCCTGGTGTTTCTCTGGTTATTTGCGGGAGCCCCTGGTGTTTCTCTGGTTATTTGCGGGAGCCCCTGGTGTTTCTCTGGTTATTTGCGGGAGCCCCTGGTGTTTCTCTGGTTATTTGCGGGAGCCCCTGGTGTTTCCCTGGTTATTTGCGGGAGCGCCTGGTGTTTCTCTGGTTATTTGCGGGAGCCCCTGGTGTTTCTCTGGTTATTTGCGGGAGCCCCTGGTGTTTCTCTGGTTATTTGCGGGAGCCCCTGGTGTTTCCCTGGTTATTTGCGGGAGCCCCTGGTGTTTCTCTGGTTATTTGCGGGAGCCCCTGGTGTTTCCCTGGTTATTTGCGGGAGCCCCTGGTGTTTCTCTGGTTATTTGCGGGAGCCCCTGGTGTTTCTCTGGTTATTTGCGGGAGCCCCTGGTGTTTCTCTGGTTATTTGCGGGAGCCCCTGGTGTTTCTCTGGTTATTTGCGGGAGCCCCTGGTGTTTCTCTGGTTATTTGTGGGAGCGCCTGGTGTTTCTCTGGTTATTTGCGGGAGCCCCTGGTGTTTCTCTGGTTATTTGCGGGAGCCCCTGGTGTTTCTCTGGTTATTTGCGGGAGCCCCTGGTGTTTCTCTGGTTATTTGCGGGAGCCCCTGGTGTTTCTCTGGTTATTTGCGGGAGCGCCTGGTGTTTCCCTGGTTATTTGCGGGAGCCCCTGGTGTTTCTCTGGTTATTTGCGGGAGCCCCTGGTGTTTCTCTGGTTATTTGCGGGAGCATCAGGCGTTTCTCTGGTTATTTGCGGGAGCATCGGGTGTTTCTCTGGTTATTTGCGGGAGCATCGGGTGTTTCTCTGGTTATTTGCGGGAGCCCCTGGTGTTTCTCTGTTTATTTGCGGGAGCGCCTGGTGTTTCTCTGGTTATTTGCGGGAGCCCCTGGTGTTTCTCTGGTTATTTGCGGGAGCCCCTGGTGTTTCCCTGGTTATTTGCGGGAGCCCCTGGTGTTTCTCTCGTTATTTGCGGGAGCCCCTGGTGTTTCTCTGGTTATTTGCGGGAGCCCCTGGTGTTTCCCTGGTTATTTGCGGGAGCCCCTGGTGTTTCCCTGGTTATTTGCGGGAGCCCCTGGTGTTTCTCTGGTTATTTGCGGGAGCCCCTGGTGTTTCCCTGGTTATTTGCGGGAGCATCGGGCGTTTCCCTGGTTATTTGCGGGAGCGCCTGGTGTTTCTCTGGTTATTTGCGGGAGCCCCTGGTGTTTCTCTGGTTATTTGCGGGAGCCCCTGGTGTTTCTCTGGTTATTTGCGGGAGCCCCTGGTGTTTCCCTGGTTATTTGCGGGAGCCCCTGGTGTTTCTCTGGTTATTTGCGGGAGCCCCTGGTGTTTCTCTGGCTATTTGCGGGAGCCCCTGGTGTTTCTCTGGTTATTTGCGGGAGCCCCTGGTGTTTCTCTGGTTATTTGCGGGAGCCCCTGGTGTTTCCCTGGTTATTTGCGGGAGCGCCTGGTGTTTCTCTGGTTATTTGCGGGAGCCCCTGGTGTTTCTCTGGTTATTTGCGGGAGCCCCTGGTGTTTCTCTGGTTATTTGCGGGAGCCCCTGGTGTTTCTCTGGTTATTTGCGGGAGCCCCTGGTGTTTCTCTGGTTATTTGCGGGAGCCCCTGGTGTTTCCCTGGTTATTTGCGGGAGCCCCTGGTGTTTCCCTGGTTATTTGCGGGAGCCCCTGGTGTTTCCCTGGTTATTTGCGGGAGCCCCTGGTGTTTCTCTGGTTATTTGCGGGAGCCCCTGGTGTTTCTCTGGTTATTTGCGGGAGCCCCTGGTGTTTCTCTGGTTATTTGCGGGAGCCCCTGGTGTTTCTCTGGTTATTTGCGGGAGCCCCTGGTGTTTCCCTGGTTATTTGCGGGAGCGCCTGGTGTTTCTCTGGTTATTTGCGGGAGCCCCTGGTGTTTCTCTGGTTATTTGCGGGAGCCCCTGGTGTTTCTCTGGTTATTTGCGGGAGCCCCTGGTGTTTCCCTGGTTATTTGCGGGAGCCCCTGGTGTTTCTCTGGTTATTTGCGGGAGCCCCTGGTGTTTCCCTGGTTATTTGCGGGAGCCCCTGGTGTTTCTCTGGTTATTTGCGGGAGCCCCTGGTGTTTCCCTGGTTATTTGCGGGAGCCCCTGGTGTTTCTCTGGTTATTTGCGGGAGCCCCTGGTGTTTCTCTGGTTATTTGCGGGAGCCCCTGGTGTTTCTCTGGTTATTTGCGGGAGCCCCTGGTGTTTCCCTGGTTATTTGCGGGAGCCCCTGGTGTTTCTCTGGTTATTTGCGGGAGCCCCTGGTGTTTCCCTGGTTATTTGCGGGAGCCCCTGGTGTTTCTCTGGTTATTTGCGGGAGCCCCTGGTGTTTCCCTGGTTATTTGCGGGAGCCCCTGGTGTTTCTCTGGTTATTTGCGGGAGCCCCTGGTGTTTCTCTGGTTATTTGCGGGAGCATCGGGTGTTTCTCTGGTTATTTGCGGGAGCCCCTGGTGTTTCTCTGGTTATTTGCGGGAGCATCGGGTGTTTCTCTGGTTATTTGCGGGAGCCCCTGGTGTTTCCCTGGTTATTTGCGGGAGCCCCTGGTATTTCTCTGGTTATTTGCGGGAGCCCCTGGTGTTTCTCTGGTTATTTGCGGGAGCCCCTGGTGTTTATCTGGTTATTTGCGGGAGCCCCTGGTGTTTCTCTGGTTATTTGCGGGAGCCCCTGGTGTTTCTCTGGTTATTTGCGGGAGCCCCTGGTGTTTCTCTGGTTATTTGCGGGAGCCCCTGGTGTTTCCCTGGTTATTTGCGGGAGCCCCTGGTGTTTCTCTGGTTATTTGCGGGAGCCCCTGGTGTTTCTCTGGTTATTTGCGGGAGCCCCTGGTGTTTCTCTGGTTATTTGCGGGAGCCCCTGGTGTTTCTCTGGTTATTTGCGGGAGCCCCTGGTATTTCTCTGGTTATTTGCGGGAGCCCCTGGTGTTTCTCTGGTTATTTGCGGGAGCCCCTGGTGTTTCTCTGGTTATTTGCGGGAGCCCCTGGTATTTCTCTGGTTATTTGCGGGAGCGCCTGGTGTTTCTCTGGTTATTTGCGGGAGCGCCTGGTGTTTCTCTGGTCATTTGCGGGAGCGCCTGGTGTTTCTCTGGTTATTTGCGGGAGCCCCTGGTGTTTCTCTGGTTATTTGCGGGAGCCCCTGGTGTTTCTCTGGTTATTTGCGGGAGCGCCTGGTGTTTCTCTGGTTATTTGCGGGAGCCCCTGGTGTTTCTCTGGTTATTTGCGGGAGCCCCTGGTGTTTCTCTGGTTATTTGCGGGAGCCCCTGGTGTTTCTCTGGTTATTTGCGGGAGCGCCTGGTGTTTCTCTGGTTATTTGCGGGAGCCCCTTGTGTTTCTCTGGTTATTTGCGGGAGCCCCTGGTGTTTCTCTGGTTATTTGCGGGAGCCCCTGGTGTTTCTCTGGTTATTTGCGGGAGCCCCTGGTATTTCTCTGGTTATTTGCGGGAGCGCCTGGTGTTTCTCTGGTTATTTGCGGGAGCCCCTGGTGTTTCTCTGGTTATTTGCGGGAGCCCCTGGTATTTCTCTGGTTATTTGCGGGAGCGCCTGGTGTTTCTCTGGTTATTTGCGGGAGCATCGGGTGTTTCTCTGGTTATTTGCGGGAGCATCGGGTGTTTCTCTGGTTATTTGCGGGAGCCCCTGGTGTTTCTCTGGTTATTTGCGGGAGCCCCTGGTGTTTCTCTGGTTATTTGCGGGAGCGCCTGGTGTTTCTCTGGTTATTTGCGGGAGCCCCTGGTGTTTCTCTGGTTATTTTCGGGAGCCCCTGGTGTTTCTCTGGTTATTTGCGGGAGCATCGGGCGTTTCTCTGGTTATTATGCGACGGGAGCATCGGGCGTTTCTCTGGTTATTTGCGGGAGCCCCTGGTGTTTCCCTGGTTATTTGCGGGAGCCCCTGGTGTTTCTCCGGTTATTTGCGGGAGCGCCTGGTGTTTCTCTGGTTATTTGCGGGAGCCCCTGGTGTTTCTCTGGTTATTTGCGGGAGCATCGGGCGTTTCTCTGGTTATTATGCGACGGGAGCATCGGGTGTTTCTCTGGTTATTTGCGGGAGCCCCTGGTGTTTCTCTGGTTATTTGCGGGAGCATCGGGCGTTTCTCTGGTTATTATGCGACGGGAGCATCGGGTGTTTCTCTGGTTATTTGCGGGAGCCCCTGGTATTTCTCTGGTTATTTGCGGGAGCGCCTGGTGTTTCTCTGGTTATTTGCGGGAGCCCCTGGTGTTTCTCTGGTTATTTGCGGGAGCGCCTGGTGTTTCTCTGGTTATTTGCGGGAGCATCGGGCGTTTCTCTGGTTATTATGCGACGGGAGCATCGGGTGTTTCTCTGGTTATTTGCGGGAGCCCCTGGTATTTCTCTGGTTATTTGCGGGAGCGCCTGGTGTTTCTCTGGTTATTTGCGGGAGCCCCTGGTGTTTCTCTGGTTATTTGCGGGAGCCCCTGGTGTTTCTCTGGTTATTTGCGGGAGCATCGGGCGTTTCTCTGGTTATTATGCGACGGGAGCATCGGGTGTTTCTCTGGTTATTTGCGGGAGCCCCTGGTGTTTCTCTGGTTATTTGCGGGAGCATCGGGCGTTTCTCTGGTTATTATGCGACGGGAGCATCGGGTGTTTCTCTGGTTATTTGCGGGAGCCCCTGGTATTTCTCTGGTTATTTGCGGGAGCGCCTGGTGTTTCTCTGGTTATTTGCGGGAGCCCCTGGTGTTTCTCTGGTTATTTGCGGGAGCCCCTGGTGTTTCTCTGGTTATTTGCGGGAGCATCGGGTGTTTCTCTGGTTATTTGCGGGAGCATCGGGTGTTTCTCTGGTTATTTGCGGGAGCCCCTGGTGTTTCTCTGGTTATTTGCGGGAGCCCCTGGTGTTTCTCTGGTTATTTGCGGGAGCCCCTGGTGTTTCTCTGGTTATTTTCGGGAGCCCCTGGTGTTTCTCTGGTTATTTGCGGGAGCATCGGGCGTTTCTCTGGTTATTATGCGACGGGAGCATCGGGCGTTTCTCTGGTTATTTGCGGGAGCCCCTGGTGTTTCCCTGGTTATTTGCGGGAGCCCCTGGTGTTTCTCCGGTTATTTGCGGGAGCCCCTGGTGTTTCTCTGGTTATTTGCGGGAGCCCCTGGTGTTTCTCTGGTTATTATGCGACGGGAGCATCGGGCGTTTCTCTGGTTATTTGCGGGAGCCCCTGGTGTTTCTCTGGTTATTTGCGGGAGCCCCTGGTGTTTCTCCGGTTATTTGCGGGAGCCCCTGGTGTTTCTCTGGTTATTTGCGGGAGCCCCTGGTGTTTCTCTGGTTATTTGCGGGAGCATCGGGCGTTTCCCTGGTTATTTGCGGGAGCCCCTGGTGTTTCCCTGGTTATTTGCGGGAGCCCCTGGTGTTTCTCCGGTTATTTGCGGGAGCGCCTGGTGTTTCTCTGGTTATTTGCGGGAGCCCCTGGTGTTTCTCTGGTTATTTGCGGGAGCATCGGGCGTTTCTCTGGTTATTATGCGACGGGAGCATCGGGTGTTTCTCTGGTTATTTGCGGGAGCCCCTGGTGTTTCTCTGGTTATTTGCGGGAGCATCGGGTGTTTCTCTGGTTATTTTCGGGAGCCCCTGGTGTTTCTCTGGTTATTTGCGGGAGCATCAGGCGTTTCTCTGGTTATTATGCGACGGGAGCATCGGGTGTTTCTCTGGTTATTTGCGGGAGCCCCTGGTGTTTCTCTGGTTATTTGCGGGAGCATCGGGTGTTTCTCTGGTTATTTTCGGGAGCCCCTGGTGTTTCTCTGGTTATTTGCGGGAGCATCAGGCGTTTCTCTGGTTATTATGCGACGGGAGCATCGGGTGTTTCTCTGGTTATTTGCGGGAGCCCCTGGTGTTTCTCTGGTTATTTGCGGGAGCATCGGGTGTTTCTCTGGTTATTTTCGGGAGCCCCTGGTGTTTCTCTGGTTATTTGCGGGAGCATCGGGTGTTTCTCTGGTTATTTTCGGGAGCCCCTGGTGTTTCTCTGGTTATTTGCGGGAGCCCCTGGTGTTTCTCTGGTTATTTGCGGGAGCATCGGGTGTTTCTCTGGTTATTTTCGGGAGCCCCTGGTGTTTCTCTGGTTATTTGCGGGAGCCCCTGGTGTTTCTCTGGTTATTTGCGGGAGCCCCTGGTGTTTCTCTGGTTATTTGCGGGAGCGCCTGGTGTTTCTCTGGTTATTTACGGGAGCCCCTGGTGTTTCTCTGGTTATTTGCGGGAGCCCCTGGTGTTTCTCTGGTTATTTGCGGGAGCCCCTGGTGTTTCTCCGGTTATTTGCGGGAGCGCCTGGTGTTTCTCTGGTTATTTGCGGGAGCCCCTGGTGTTTCTCTGGTTATTTGCGGGAGCATCGGGCGTTTCTCTGGTTATTATGCGACGGGAGCATCGGGCGTTTCTCTGGTTATTTGCGGGAGCGCCTGGTGTTTCTCTGGTTATTTGCGGGAGCCCCTGGTGTTTCTCTGGTTATTTGCGGGAGCATCGGGTGTTTCTCTGGTTATTTTCGGGAGCCCCTGGTGTTTCTCTGGTTATTTGCGGGAGCATCAGGCGTTTCTCTGGTTATTATGCGACGGGAGCATCGGGTGTTTCTCTGGTTATTTGCGGGAGCCCCTGGTGTTTCTCTGGTTATTTGCGGGAGCATCGGGTGTTTCTCTGGTTATTTTCGGGAGCCCCTGGTGTTTCTCTGGTTATTTGCGGGAGCATCGGGTGTTTCTCTGGTTATTTTCGGGAGCCCCTGGTGTTTCTCTGGTTATTTGCGGGAGCCCCTGGTGTTTCTCTGGTTATTTGCGGGAGCATCGGGTGTTTCTCTGGTTATTTTCGGGAGCCCCTGGTGTTTCTCTGGTTATTTGCGGGAGCCCCTGGTGTTTCTCTGGTTATTTGCGGGAGCCCCTGGTGTTTCTCTGGTTATTTGCGGGAGCGCCTGGTGTTTCTCTGGTTATTTACGGGAGCCCCTGGTGTTTCTCTGGTTATTTGCGGGAGCCCCTGGTGTTTCTCTGGTTATTTGCGGGAGCCCCTGGTGTTTCTCCGGTTATTTGCGGGAGCGCCTGGTGTTTCTCTGGTTATTTGCGGGAGCCCCTGGTGTTTCTCTGGTTATTTGCGGGAGCATCGGGCGTTTCTCTGGTTATTATGCGACGGGAGCATCGGGCGTTTCTCTGGTTATTTGCGGGAGCGCCTGGTGTTTCTCTGGTTATTTGCGGGAGCCCCTGGTGTTTCTCTGGTTATTTGCGGGAGCCCCTGGTGTTTCTCTGGTTATTTGCGGGAGCATCGGGCGTTTCTCTGGTTATTATGCGACGGGAGCATCGGGCGTTTCTCTGGTTATTTGCGGGAGCCCCTGGTGTTTCTCTGGTTATTTGCGGGAGCATCGGGCGTTTCTCTGGTTATTATGCGACGGGAGCAGCTAGCGTTTATTGGTTCCCGGTTAGTCTCGGCACTGCAATCATTCGCTGCTCTTGTGAACCCTATGTGGCCCTTCGTTATGTCGCAGACTAGTAATCTGCTTCTCGGTGGTCTTTATGAAGCGGATGACTTTGTGCTGTATCACTGATCAGAGTGTCTGGTGCTGGCGGTCCCTGCCATTTGACAATGAGTGTGGCAGGTACACGATTGGATTACTGCATGTTCAATGCAGGGTTAATGAAGCGCTGACATCGGAGGGAGTGGGGGCAGGGACGACTCTTGCTCTCACATTCCTGGAATTCACCTTCCAGGTCTAGGCATCCATTCTTCTGCTCTTGGATAATGAGGTGAATCAGAGCCAAGAAGAATGATGGAGAGGAGCCAAGGATTTCACCAGATGGGGGAGGGGTGCGCCCAACAACTACCCCGACCCTATGGCTCCCTCCAGGCAGGTGACGTGAGCACCTGGCTGCAGACTTGTCAATATAGGCCAGACTCCCACCACTGGGACCTCCATTCTGGCGTCATCACCTGGTGCATAGTGGGTGATTAGAGAGTGGCTTGAAGCTGTTCAGCTCAGCAGTGAGCGCTTGGCATAGGCACTTAGCAAGGTCTCGGTGCAAAACAAGATAACATTTATTGCGTTTTTTCGCACTCCATCTGAAATCCTTTTTCTGTGGTGCAATATGGTGAACATACGGGTCGTTCTTCAAGGAAAACTAAATGAAGTGCATTCCTCCCAGGCTCTGGGTCGCACACATTTCAAGATCCAGCACCGCTCCCCTTCTGAGATAACCCAGCTGCTGTTATCAGGCCTGTTACAGATGGCCTGGAGTATGGGGGCGACTTTTCCCAACCTCAGTCTCTGGTCACTCCTAAATCCTAGACCCAGAATTTAGTCAAACTGTGAAGAAACCGGATTATATCTTAATTACCCAGAAGACTATTTTTAGCAAACCAAGACGAATTGACTTCTTATCTGTATGCTGGCTTTTGGATTTATGTGTTGATTTCTGGTTGGTCAAGAAAACAGACTTTTGTTTGTGTTGTGTAAGCTTGGAATATTGATTTGTAAGCTGATATTTGATATAACCTACTGTGCTCTCATCCTTGATGAATAATGAAGTCTACTGATATGCTAATTACACATTGTCTAGCCCAGATAGTTTGATTTTGAAAACAGAGGAGGAAAATCTATGCATATAGATTATTAGTCTCTAAAGATCTACTAACAGCTAAATCTAATGGTCATTACTCCATGCTAATTCTCTTGGATCTCTCTGCAGCATTCGACACTGTGGATCATCAGCTCCTCCTCACTATGCTCCGTTCCATTGGCCTCAAGGACACCGTTCTCTCCTGGTTCTCCTCCTATCTCTCTGACGCTCCTTTACTGTTTCTTTTGCCGGTTCCTCCTCCTCTCACCTTCCCCTTACTGTTGGGGTTCCTCAAGGATCAGTCCTAGGCCCCCTCCTCTTCTCCTTGTACACTGCCCCTATTGGTCAAACAATCAGTAGATTTGGTTTCCAGTACCATCTCTATGCTGATGACACCCAATTATACGCCTCTTCTCCTGACATCACGCCTGCCTTTCTAGAAAACACCGGCGATTGTCTAAACGCTGTGCCTAACATCATGTCCTCACTATATCTGAAACTGAACCTGTCAAAGACTGAACTCCTTGTGTTTCCTCCCGCTACTAATGTACCTATACCCGACATTGCCATTTCCGTGTGTGGTTCCACTATTACTCCCCAGCAACAGGCCCGCTGTCTTGGGGTCATACTTGATTCCGAGCTTTCCTTTGCCCCCCACATCTGATCACTGGCTCGCTCTTGTCATCTGCACCTCAAAAACATTTCTAGAATTCGACCTTTTCTTACTTTTGACTCCGCAAAAACTCTTACTGTTTCTCTTATTCATTCTCGTCTCGACTATTGTAACTCTCTTCTAATTGGTCTCCCTCTTACCAAACTCTCCTCCCTCCAATCTGTCCTGGATGCTGCAGCCAGGATCATATTCCTCGCCAATTGTTACACCGATGCCTCTACCTTGTGCCAGTCATTACACTGGCTACCCATCCACTCCAGAATTCAGTATAAACTTATTACCCTCACCCACAAAGCCCTCCATAGCTCAGCACCACCTTACATCTCCTCCCTTGTTTCAGTATACCATCCTACCCGTGCCCTCCGTTCTGCTGATGACCTGAGGTTAGCATCCTCAATAATCAAAACCTCCCACTCCCGTCTCCAAGATTATACACGTGCTGCGCCAATTCTTTGGAATGCACTTCCCAGGTCAATACGATTAGTCCCCAATCCCCACAATTTTAAGAGTGCCCTGAAAACGCATTTATTCAGACTGGCCTACCGCCTCAACACATTAACCTAATCTATCCCTGTGTGGCACAGCCAAAAGTTTTACCATAACCAGGTTCCCCGCATCATGTTCCCACATGCTTTATGCCTCCATTAGCCCTCTGCGTCTGTACTGTTACACACTTAACACTATGGCTGGTCCATACAATCAGGGCAACTGTTACCACCCACCTTTCGTGTCTCCCTCTTTCCTCATAGACTGTAAGCTTGTGAGCAGGGCCCTCGTTCCTCTTGGTATCTGTTATGATCTATGTGATTATTGTTATGCTGTAATGTCTATTGTCTGTACAAATCCCCTCTGAAATGTAAAGTGCTGCGGAATATGTCGGCGCTATAGAAATAAAATTTATTATTATTATTACATAATCAAACAAGGCAACTTGGTCATTCATCACCATTCTTCCCCTTATCTGTGAGGGTGGACTGAAGGACACTGGGTAAATTTAAAAATAGGTTACATGCCTCTGTATAAAGAGACTTAAGGCCCCGTTACACACAGCGATATCGCTGTGTGTGACATCCAGCAGCGACCGGCCCCCCTGCGGGGTATCGCTGATCGTGCTGGATCGTCCTGGGCCATTTTTTCATCGCTGGTCTCCCGCTGGCCAGCGCGCATCGCAGCGTGTGGCAGCGGGAGCCAGCGATGAGCGACGCTGCACGCCGGTATACAATGTAAACATCGGGTTTCTAAGAGCCCCGCAGCTCTTAAAACCCGATGTTTATGTTGGATACCAGCGTGCTCGCTGGTCCTGATCGCTGGTGAGTCTAACATGTCCCAGCGATCTCATCCATGTCGGATCGTTGGTGGGATCGCTGGGACATCGTTATGTGTAACGGTGTAGGGAAGGTGACCTGACGGACGGACTGACTGGTCAGGTTTCAAAGGGGTTTGCACTTGTCAGGCAGGATGTCAGTTATGACAGAAGGGAAAACAGCTAGGAAAGTGTAGGTGACGTGCAGTACCTGGAATTGACATTAGAGGGCAGGGAGGAGTGTGAGCATAGGACTTGACATCAGCTTAGGGCTAAGAAACCGTTGGTCATGGGGGGCGGAGTTACAGGGAAACGGGAAAGCTATAAATTTGACAGGAGGGTTGCAGAAGATTCCAGTCCCGAGGGGGAGCTCAAGTGACGAGGAGACTGTGACAGTTGGTGCACTGTGAGGAAAACCTAACTAGGGGACTGAGGAGAAAGGAAGACAGGGGGGTGGTCCTGACACGAAGTACCGCAGTATAGACGAGGCTCCGGGTGAAGGACACCGTATTTGGAACGACGTTTGACCAGTAAAATTATTGTTGGTGCACAGGCCTACGGCAGCCCCAGTGACAGAGCTGTCAGAGCGTCGCAGAGTGAAAAGGGACGGTACGTATATATACGTCCCTGTTGAAAGTACGCTGCCTAAATGTGTTCTGTAACCTGAGAGCTGTGAAGAGAATCGCGGTGTGTTGTGGGACCGTCAGGCGGACGGTGAAAGAAAGAATAAACTTGGGCCTGTTGCACCCGAAACGTGTCACCATCTTGTGTCTGTATGTCACTGCGCGGTATACAGAGGGACCACCCCCAGCCCGGCCCACCGACCCTACACTTGGTTTAGTCGGGAGGATCAACACCGCTAATACAATATCTTCTGCGGCAGGCCTGCCTCTGAGGAATGGAAATGGATTTGGACTACACTGTTTGGATTATAAACACCTGTGGATTACAAATTACCCACCTGTGGATTACAAATTGGGAGCGCTGTGGCGTATCTGCGTTGCCAGCAGAGGATCCGGGGCGGTACCAGGTTCGGAGCAAGATGGCGGTGCTGCTTCAGCGCAAAGGAGAGGTCCGGGTGTTTGCAGTCATTCTGGATGGACTGGGCCCCCCCTCCTACGTACCCCTGGGGACAGCGATATGTACCAGGAGGCCGATGCTCCCACATACTGGACCCTGGCAGGTGGGTGGAAAGGCCTGCCGTCGCCCCACCCAGCAGAGGGAGTGGCACTGAGGAAAAGATTCGCTGCGGCTGTTTGGCGCCATTCGATTGCGCTGCCCCCCGGACGGGATGTGACGCTGCGGTTGTCGAGGCATCGGCCGCTTGGAGTGGCGATGGCGGCGGGAGGTCAAGCTTCGCCAGAAGATCTATACCTCGGAGTCATGAGCAGCCAGTCTGATCTCAGGTATAGGAGCGGAGCCATGGCGGATCCCACGGGAGCGGCCGCCAAAGATACCAGCAGAGAGCCACTCCGCGGAACCTCTGAGCCTGGAGGCCAGCCCCACCGGACGGTTGAGTGAAGAGCGGAGACTGCAGGAGCAGCCGCGGAAAGATGTGACGGAGACCGCGGCGCCGGGGAAGGTGAGAGTTCCCCCGGCTCTGCCAGCAGCTCCGCAAGCGGCCCCCACCACTCAGCCACAGCACGCGGCCTCCTGTGATCCCGAAAGTCTGGCCAAGGAAAATCCCACTGTCTATGCGGAGCTGAGTGGGGTCTCCACTCCCAGCCCCGAGCCACCCCTCCCGGTGATGCCACGCCCGGTGTTGCCAGTGCGGAGCCTGTCTCCAGAAGACGCTGTTGCGTTCCCCCTGCAAGTGGTGACATCCTCCCCGAAACCGGCCGTTACTCCGGTTATGCCGGGTCCGGCTGAAGCTCCGGATGCAGTTCACCCTGCGGTCGCGGCTATGCCGGCGTTGGAACTGGCTGCGGCCTATTTGTCAGGCCCTGTGGCCCAACCTTTGGAAAACCTGACTGCCCCTATCCGCCACCCGGCCCCAGCGGCTGCTGGGCTGCTGACATCATCCGCCGCCTCTGCCCTGTTTTCACCCCTGGCTAAATCCCGCCCACCGGACTCCCGGGCTTATACTGGACCCTCGGTTTGGGTCGCAGAAGTTGTGAAAAAGAAGGCCAGGGTGCAGGAAGTATGGAATCTGTTCCATGCAAAGGGGGAGGCTGGCATGGCGGCTACACAATCTCTGGGACGGCTCGTATACACAAATATATCAAAATGATACAGGATTATTCGAGATCTTGCTACTGGCCAGAAAGTTTATCTAAATGTGACCTCTATTCGCCATGGCCGAGCTTTGCAAGAAGGGGACTTGGTGTCCTATTATAAGGAGTACTGCCCCCGCGGCTACTATGCGATAGCCGTGCTCGCCGAACCCGAAGATCACAAGCCCCCGTAGAAAGGACTTTAAGGACACTCCCTGCATCCCGGGAGCTCCACGGCTGTGGGGTCCCTTGCTACCAGCCACCAGGAGATGGCGTGGACTGTCGGGAATTTGCTGCAACGTTTATGCAGAATATGGGGACAGTTTGCCCCCTGAGTGACGGAGAATGTTGTTTTTTTTTCTCTTGTTTTGCCTGACATCACGGGGATGCTATAAAGAAAAAGAAAGGGAGTGTCAATGTCTAAGGCCTGTTTCACACTTCAGTTTTTTTGTGTCAGTTAAAATCCGCCAAAATGGCGGAAAGCGGATCCCTTGCTAACTGATGTGAACGTATGCCACCGGACCGTTTTTTTGACGGATCCGATGAATGAAGAATTTTAAAGGAACCGCAGCCCGGGAGGAGAGAGAGAGAGAAACTTTAGGGTTAAATTTCTGGCTGAGTGAAGTCTTTCGGGCATGCGCAGTGTGAAGTGCGGATCCTGCCGGCCGAAAAAACGTTACATGGTTCGTTCGGGCATGTCGGCGGACGGCAAAATTTTGGCGGATCCGCAAAAAACCGGATCCAACGGATGGCCATCCGTCAAGATCCGCCGGTAATGCAACTCAATGGGAAAAAAAACGGATCCGCCAAACAAAATGGCGGATCCGTTTTTTTTTTGCAAAACAACGGATCTTGACTGATGGACACAAAAACGGAAGTGTGAAACAGGCCTAAGGAAGGGGGAGAGGAAACTTGTTATGTTTTTGTGGTTTTTGTTGCATGCTGGTTAAAAAAAACAAAAAAACAGTAAATGAAAAAAAAAAAGGAAAAAGGGGGTATTTGTGCTATTATAGAGTTGTTTTGTTATGTAATTTACAAAAGTAAAATGTAACAGGTCCGGGTACGGGAAGGTCTGTGTGACCGAAGGAAGTGTGAGACCAAAGGGGTCTATGAGTTGAGAAGGTCTGGGAGACCGAGGTGCCGACCATGACTGGTAACTAAGAGAAAGGCAAAGAGATGGAAGAGGTGAAACAGACAGTAGTCCCAGGTCAGGTCCCTGACACCACAG
The DNA here is from genome assembly GCF_039654945.1 of Dendrobates tinctorius. Taxonomy (NCBI): domain Eukaryota; kingdom Metazoa; phylum Chordata; class Amphibia; order Anura; family Dendrobatidae; genus Dendrobates; species Dendrobates tinctorius. Next base: position 338,911 of record NW_027362197.1, on the reverse strand, counting down.
ACACCCCAGAAAGAAGAGGGCGGGCGCTGACAATGATTTGGTAGGTGTAAGGCCTCGATCATGGCGTACCGGATTGTGAAAAGTGGCAGAAGGGGAGAGTAGGGGAAGGTACATGCTGGAGGGAGAGAATCCAGGTGTACCTAGCCCAATTTTGAAAGATGTTGTCATGTGGCGTGCACGCTGGCGAGTGGCAGTAGGCCGCTCGGAGCATGGTGCTCCCGGTTTATTTCGGCCGCCGCGGGTAGTGGGTTTGGCCCAACAACTGGTCCGACAACAGATGGTAGAAGAAGCTTTAGAATGACGAAGGTAGGGGGCTATGATTGTTGGGGACGACAATAGACGAAGGGGGAGTGTAGGGAAGGTGACCTGATGGACGGACTGACTGGTCAGGTTTCAAAGGGGTTTGCACTTGTCAGGCAGGATGTCAGTTATGACAGAAGGGAAAACAGCTAGGAAAGTGTAGGTGAAGTGCAGTACCTGGAATTGACATTAGAGGGCAGGGAGGAGTGTGAGCATAGGACTTGACATCAGCTTAGGGCTAAGAAACTGTTGGTCATGGGGGGCGGAGCTACAGGGAACCGAGAAAGCTATAAATTTGACAGGAGGGTTCCAGAAGATTCCAGTCCCCAGGGGGAGCTCAAGTGACAGGAGGACTGTGACAGTTGGTGCACTGTGAGGAAAACCTAACTAGGGGACTGAGGAGAAAGGAAGTCAAGGGGGTGGTCCTGACACGAAGTACCGCAGTATAGACGAGGCTCCGGGTGTGGGGCACCGTATTTGGAACGACTATGACCAATAAAATTACTGTTGGTGTACAGGCCTACGGCAGCCCCAGTGACGGAGCTGTCAGAGCGTCACAGAGTGAAAAGGGACGGTACGTATATATACGTCCCTGTTGAAAGTACGCTGCCTAAATGTGTTCTGTAACCCGAGAGCTGTGAAGAGAATCGCGGTGTGCTGTGGGACCGTCAGGAGGACGGTGAAAGAAAGAAAAAACTTGGACCTGTTGCACCCGAAACGTGTCACCATCTTGTGTCTGTATGTCACTGCGCGGTATACAGAGGGACCACCCCCAGCCCGGCCCACCGACCCTACAGATACATTTGGAGAAAGCCAGGATTGGGACCCGCTTGTCGCCTGGCTCCATGGATATGGTTGGGTAAGCCAGGTGGTGGCTCTCTTGTCAACTGGCCTTGTACCTTGTATGGACTGTCATCTTCCTACGATTGTCATTACCTCCTCTCTGTGTGTACTACAGGTGGGGTAGCGACCCTGGAAACTCTGAAGTAAGGCTGGAGTCACACATAGCGACTCACCAGCGATCCTGACAACGATATCAATGTGTCAGGATCGCTGGTGAATCGCTATGTGATCGCTGGTGAGCTGTCAAACAGACAGGGACGCATGTCCCTTGGATACTCGATGTGTACATTAGTTACCAGCAGATCGCTGGTCTCCCGCCTGTCACACGCAGCGATGTGTGGTGGCCAGCGGGAGACCAGCGACCAAAAAAAAGTCCTGGCCTTTCCTGCAGCGATGCCGGCATGGGGGCCGGTCGCTGATCGCTGTCACACACAGCGATCTCGCTGGTGAGATCACTGTTCTGTTACAAAAATTGAGACTCAGCAGCGATCTCGCTAGTGAGATCGCTATGTGTGACGGGGCCTTAACAGCCATTATCCCGGTGAGTCAGCGGAAGGGTGAGACGCTGGAGGTCCCTTCCAACTCTACCATTCTATGATTCATATACACGGTGTATAGATCGCCGAGCTACCATTATAAGATGGGGGGTCCGCTCAGATGGTCCCCATGTGAGTCTCAGACTCTCGCAGATGTATCTCATACACAGGGTGTATAGATTGCCGAGCTTCCATTATAAGATGGGGGTCCGCTCAGATGGTCCCCATGTGAGTCTCAGACTCTCGCAGATGTATCTCATACACAGGGTGTATAGATCGCCGAGCTTCCATTATAAGATGGGGGGTCCGCTCAGATGGTCCCCATGTGAGTCTCAGACTCTCACAGATATATCTCATACACAGGGTGTATAGATCGCCGAGCTTCCATTATAAGATGGGGGGTCCGCTCAGATGGTCCCTATGTGAGTCTCAGACTCTCGCAGATATATCTCATACACAGGGTGTATAGAACGCCGAGCTTCCATTATAAGATGGGGGTCCGCTCAGATGGTCCCAATGTGAGTCTCAGACTCTCACAGATATATCTCATACACAGGGTGTATAGATCGCCGAGCTACCATTATAAGATGGGGGGTCCGCTCAGATGGTCCCCATGTGAGTCTCAGACTCTCGCAGATGTATCTCATACACAGGGTGTATAGATTGCCGAGCTTCCATTATAAGATGGGGGTCCGCTCAGATGGTCCCCATGTGAGTCTCAGACTCTCGCAGATGTATCTCATACACAGGGTGTATAGATTGCCGAGCTTCCATTATAAGATGGGGGTCCGCTCAGATGGTCCCCATGTGAGTCTCAGACTCTCGCAGATGTATCTCATACACAGGGTGTATAGATCGCCGAGCTTCCATTATAAGATGGGGGGTCCGCTCAGATGGTCCCCATGTGAGTCTCAGACTCTCACAGATATATCTCATACACAGGGTGTATAGATCGCCGAGCTTCCATTATAAGATGGGGGTCCGCTCAGATGGTCCCCATGTGAGTCTCAGACTCTCGCAGATGTATCTCATACACAGGGTGTATAGATCGCCGAGCTTCCATTATAAGATGGGGGTCCGCTCAGATGGTCCCCATGTGAGTCTCAGACTCTCACAGATATATCTCATACACAGGGTGTATAGATCGCCGAGCTTCCATTATAAGATGGGGGGTCCGCTCAGATGGTCCCTATGTGAGTTTCAGACTCTCACATATATATCTCATACACAGGGTGTATAGATCGCCGAGCTTCCATTATAAGATGGGGGGTCCGCTCAGATGGTCCCCATGTGAGTCTCAGACTCTCGCAGATATATCTCATACACAGGATGTATAGAACGCCGAGCTTCCATTATAAGATGGGGGGTCCGCTCAGATGGTCCCCATGTGAGTTTCAGACTCTCACAGATATCTCTCATACACAGGGTGTATAGATCGCCGAGCTTCCATTATAAGATGGGGGGACGGCTCAGATGGTCCCCATGTGAGTTTCAGACTCTCGCATATATATCTCATACACAGTGTGTATAGATCGCCGAGCTTCCATTATAAGATGGGGGGTCCGCTCAGATGGTCCCCATGTGAGTTTCAGACTCTCACATATATATCTCATACACAGGGTGTATAGATCGCCGAGCTTCCATTATAAGATGGGGGGTCCGCTCAGATGGTCCCCATGTGAGTCTCAGACTCTCGCAGATATATCTCATACACAGTGTGTATAGATCGTCGAGCTTCCATTATAAGATGGTGGTCCGCTCAGATGGTCCCTATGTGAGTCTCAGACTCTCGCAGATATATCTCATACACAGGGTGTATAGATCGTCGAGCTTCCATTATAAGATGGGGGGTCCGCTCAGATGGTCCCCATGTGAGTCTCAGACTCTCGCAGATATATCTCATACACAGTGTGTATAGATCGTCGAGCTTCCATTATAAGATGGGGGGTCCGCTCAGATGGTCCCTATGTGAGTTTCAGACTCTCACAGATATCTCTCATACACAGGGTGTATAGATCGCCGAACTTCCATTATAAGATGGGGGGTCCGCTCAGATGGTCCCCATGTGAGTCTCAGACTCTCGCAGATGTATCTCATACACAGGGTGTATAGATCGCCGAGCTTCCATTATAAGATGGGGGTCCGCTCAGATGGTCCCCATGTGAGTCTCAGACTCTCGCAGATGTATCTCATACACAGGGTGTATAGATCGCCGAGCTTCCATTATAAGATGGGGGGTCCGCTCAGATGGTCCCTATGTGAGTTTCAGACGCTCACATATATATCTCATACACAGGGTGTATAGATCGCCGAGCTTCCATTATAAGATGGGGGGTCCGCTCAGATGGTCCCCATGTGAGTCTCAGACTCTCGCAGATATATCTCATACACAGGATGTATAGAACGCCGAGCTTCCATTATAAGATGGGGGGTCCGCTCAGATGGTCCCCATGTGAGTTTCAGACTCTCACAGATATCTCTCATACACAGGGTGTATAGATCGCCGAGCTTCCGTTATTAGATGGGGGGACGGCTCAGATGGTCCCCATGTGAGTTTCAGACTCTCACAGATATCTCTCATACACAGGGTGTATAGATCGCCGAGCTTCCATTATAAGATGGGGGGTCCGCTCAGATGGTCCCCATGTGAGTTTCAGACTCTCACATATATATCTCATACACAGGGTGTATAGATCGCCGAGCTTCCATTATAAGATGGGGGGTCCGCTCAGATGGTCCCCATGTGAGTCTCAGACTCTCGCAGATATATCTCATACACAGTGTGTATAGATCCTCGAGCTTCCATTATAAGATGGTGGTCCGCTCAGATGGTCCCTATGTGAGTCTCAGACTCTCGCAGATATATCTCATGCACAGGGTGTATAGATCGTCGAGCTTCCATTATAAGATGGGGGGTCCGCTCAGATGGTCCCCATGTGAGTCTCAGACTCTCGCAGATATATCTCATACACAGTGTGTATAGATCGCCGAGCTTCCATTATAAGATGGGGGGTCCGCTCAGATGGTCCCCATGTGAGTCTCAGACTCTCGCAGATATATCTCATACACAGTGTGTATAGATCGTCGAGCTTCCATTATAAGATGGGGGTCCGCTCAGATGGTCCCCATGTGAGTTTCAGACTCTCGCAGATATATCTCATACACAGTGTGTATAGATCGCCGAGCTTCCATTATAAGATGGGGGGTCCGCTCAGATGGTCCCCATGTGAGGCTCAGACTCTTGCAGATATATCTCATACACAGGGTGTATAGATCGCCAAGCTTCCTTTATAAGATGGGGGTCCGCTCAGATGGTCCCCATGTGAGTCTCAGACTCTCACAGATATATCTCATACACAGGGTGTATAGATCGCCGAGCTTCCATTATAAGATGGGGGGTCCGCTCAGATGGTCCCCATGTGAGTCTCAGACTCTCACAGATATATCTCATACACAGGGTGTATAGATCGCTGAGCTTCCATTATAAGATGGGGGTCCGCTCAGATGGTCCCCATGTGAGTCTCAGACTCTCACAGATATATCTCATACACAGGGTGTATAGATCGCCGAGCTTCCTTTATAAGATGGGGGGTCCGCTCAGATGGTCCCCATGTGAGGCTCAGACTCTTGCAGATATATCTCATACACAGGGTGTATAGATCGCCGAGCTTCCATTATAAGATGGGGGTCCGCTCAGATGGTCCCCATGTGAGTCTCAGACTCTCACAGATATATCTCATACACAGGGTGTATAGATCGCCGAGCTTCCATTATAAGATGGGGGTCCGCTCAGATGGTCCCCATGTGAGTCTCAGACTCTCACATATATATCTAATACACAGGGTGTATAGATCGCCGAGCTTCCATTATAAGATGGGGGGTCCGCTCAGATGGTCCCCATGTGAGTCTCAGACTCTCACAGATATATCTCATGCACAGTGTGTATAGATCGCTGAGCTTCCATTATAAGATGGGGGTCCGCTCAGATGGTCCCCATGTGAGTCTCAGACTCTCGCAGATATATCTCATACACAGGGTGTATAGATCGCCGAGCTTCCATTATAAGATGGGGGTCCGCTCAGATGGTCCCCATGTGAGTCTCAGACTCTCGCAGATATATCTCATACACAGGGTGTATAGATCGCCGAGCTTCCATTATAAGATGGGGGTCCGCTCAGATGGTCCCCATGTGAGTCTCAGACTCTCACAGATTTATCTCATACACAGGGTGTATAGATCGCCGAGCTTCCATTATAAGATGGGGGTCCGCTCAGATGGTCCCCATGTGAGTCTCAGACTCTCACAGATATATCTCATACACAGGGTGTATAGATCGCCGAGCTTCCATTATAAGATGGGGGTCCGCTCAGATGATCCCCATGTGAGTCTCAGACTCTCACAGATATATCTCATACACAGGGTGTATAGATCGCCGAGCTTCCATTATAAGATGGGGGTCCGCTCAGATGGTCCCCATGTGAATCTCAGACTCTCACAGATATATCTCATACACAGGGTGTATAGATCGCCGAGCTTCCATTATAAGATGGGGGTCCGCTCAGATGGTCCCCATGTGAGTCTCAGACTCTCACAGATATCTCTCATACACAGGGTGTATAGATCGCCGAGCTTCCATTATAAGATGGGGGGTCCGCTCAGATGGTCCCCATGTGAGTCTCAGACTCTCACATATATATCTCATACACAGGGTGTATAGATCGCCGAGCTTCCATTATAAGATGGGGGTCCGCTCAGATGGTCCCCATGTGAGTCTCAGACTCTCACAGATATCTCTCATGCACAGGGTGTATAGATCGCCGAGCTTCCATTATAAGATGGGGGTCCGCTCAGATGGTCCCCATGTGAGTCTCAGACTCTCACAGATATCTCTCATACACAGGGTGTATAGATCGCCGAGCTTCCATTATAAGATGGGGGGTCCGCTCAGATGGTCCCCATGTGAGTCTCAGACTCTCACAGATATCTCTCATACACAGGGTGTATAGATCGCCGAGCTTCCATTATAAGATGGGGGGTCCGCTCAGATGGTCACCATGTGAGTCTCAGACTCTCACAGATATATCTCATACACAGGGTGTATAGATCGCCGAGCTTCCATTATAAGATGGGGGGTCCGCTCAGATGGTCCCCATGTGAGTCTCAGACTCTCACAGATATATCTCATACACAGTGTGTATAGATCGCCGAGCTTCCATTATAAGATGGGGGTCCGCTCAGGTGCAGACTGTCCTAGATGTGGAGCAGAGGATGTTCTGGGAATACAGTAAACTGGGCTTATATTGGAAAAGCCCGTTGGTGCTAATATAAAGGGTGTTTGGAGTGGAGCTTCAGGCAGACCTGAACGTGTGTGTACTGGGATATCTGGGGGAGTCTCCGCTGGTCATTGGGTTATGGCGGACATTATACCAAGGAAGCACACTATAGTGCCATAGCATGCAAACATGAAAAATTAATTGCATTACTGCATTAGAAGTATGAAAAGTTTAGAAAGTTCAGCGCATAAAATGGCCAAGTTATGTGTACCTGGAAGCCACGGTAAGGCATTTCTCGTTTTCCAGGACCCTGTCTATGCCAATCCTCACTAAGACTGAAGTCTCCATCTGAATGGGAACCTATGAAAAATCCTCTGTTTAGACTGAAGTCTTGTGGAGGAGAAGTGGCCCTGGTTTGATTAAAAACGCCTGCGGCTAACAGGTGGAGTGCTCAGTCAGAAGGTAAATGAATACAAATTTCAAAAACTGACCGTCACATCCAAGCATAAGCATAGTGTGAATAGGTGCTTAACCTAGAGTCACCAACTCATATACATTCAAGCAAAAAAGGAAGCACACTGCAGCACCAAACCATGCAAACATGAAAAATGATATAGACTTCAGTCTAAACAGAGGATTTTTCATAGGTTGCCATTCAGATGGAGACCTCAGTCTTAGTGAGGATTGGCATAGACAGGGTCCTGGAAAACGAGAAATGCCTTACCGTGACTTCCAGGTACACATAACTTGGCCATTTTATGCGCTGAACTTTCTCAATTTTTCATATCTCTAATGCAGCAATGCAATTCATTTTTCATTATTCATTTTTCATGTTTGCATGGTTTGGCGCTACAGTGTGCTTCCTTTTTTGTTTGAATGTATATGAGTTGGTGACTCTAGGTTAAGCACCTGTTCACACAATGCTTATGCTTGGATGTGACGGTCAGTTTTTGAAATTTGGACATTATACCAAGCTCGCAAACTGATAGCATCACATTGGTTGGACGTCCATCCTCCGTTGGTCAAAGCACTAATAAACTGGATCAATTATAACATCTGGATGGAAAAGGGGCTCTATAGTAAAATAAAAGCAATAACAAATGTGAAAATATTTGGGGGCCATGGTTCAATACGCCGGGCCTACTGTCTGGAGCGCTGTTGAGCAGTAGGATATGGCATCTAGTGGTTCATAGAATCATAGAATGGTAGAGTTGGAAGGGACCTCCTGGGCGATCTGCTCCAACCCCCTGCTCAAAGCAGGATTCGCTAAATCATCCCAGTCAGATGTCTGTCCAGCCTCTGTTTGAAGACTTCCATTGAAGGAGAACTCACCACTTCTCGTGGCAGCCTGTTCCACTCATTGATCACTCTCACTGTCAAAAAGTTTTTTCTAATATCTAATCTGTCCCCTCCCATTCAGTTTCATCCCATGGCTTCTAGTCTTTCCTTGTGCAAATGAGAATAAAGTTGATCCTTCTACAATGTGACAGCCCTTTAGATATTTGTAGACAGCTATTAAGTCTCCTCTCAGTCTTCTCTTTTGCAAACTAAACATTCCCAAATCCTGCAACCTTTCCTCATAAGACAGGGTTTGCAGACCGGTCACCATTCTGGTCACTCTTTTCTGAACTTGCTCCAGTTTGTTGATGTCTTTTTTAAAATGTGGTGCCCAAAACTGGACACAATATTCCAGATGAGGTCTGACCAAAGAGGAGTAGAGGGAAATAATGACTTCACGTGATCTAGACTGTATGCTTCTGTTACTGCATCCTAGAATTGCATTTGCCTTTTTTGCTGCTGCATCACACTGTTGACTCATATTCAGTCTGTGATCTAATAGTATACCCAAGTCTTTTTCACATGTGCTGTTGCTTATCCCTATTCCTCCCATTCTGTATATGCTTTTTTCATTTTTATTGCCCAGATGTAGTACTACTGTAGATCTAAATCGTTGATAAAGATGTTGAACAATACAAGGCCCAGGACAGAGCCCTGTGGTACCCCACTTGAGACATTCTTCCAACTGGATGTGCAGCCATTTACGACCACTCTTTGGGTCCGATCAGTAAGCCAGTTATGAATCCACCTAACAGTTGCCTTGTCCATTCCATACTTAGTCATTTTTTCAATAAGGATTGTATGAGATACTTTGTCAAATGCTTTGCTGAAGTCAAGATATACTATATCTACAGCATTTCCTTGATCCACCCAATCAGTGATTCCGTCATAGAAGGAAATTAAGTTAGTCTGACATGACTTATTAGTTACAAACCCATGCTGACTCTGTTTAATCACTTCATTCTTATCCAGGTACTGACATACATGTTGTTTAATAATTTGTTCAAAGATCTTTCCTGGTATAGAAGTCAGACTCACCGGCCTATAGTTGCCTGGGTCCACCTTCTTCCCCTTTTTGAAGATAGGAACAACATTTGCTCTTCTCCAGTCTTCTGGGACTTCTCCTGTTCTCCAAGAATTTTAAAAGATTATGGAGAGGGGTTCAAAAATTTCTTCTGCTATCTCCTTCAGTACTCTGGGGTGTAATTCATCTGGACCTGGAGACTTGAATTCATTTAGGTTAGCTAAGTGTTTCCTCACTATCTTTCCGTTTATAGATATCCTGGATTCTTCTATTCCCTTAATAGGACAGTGAAGAACAGTTGATGTTACATTTCCTTTCTGAGAGAAAACAGATGCAAAATAGGAATTTAAAAGTTCAGCCTTCTCCACATCCTGTCTTACCATTTCATCATTTTCATTCTGTAAAAATCCTATAGCATCTTTGACTTTTCTTTTACTTTTGACATGTCCCCAAAATCCTTTATTATTGCTTTTGACATCTCTTGCAAGCCTCAATTCATTGTCAGCTTTAGCTAATCTGATTTGTGCCCTGCAGGTTCTGCAGACAGCATTATATTCTTCTTTAGATATGCCTCCCTCTTTCCATTTTATAAACATTTTTTTCTTCCTTTTTAGCATGTGCTTAAGTTCTGTGTTCATCCATCCTGGCTTCCTTAAATGCTTCTTATTCTTCCCTCTTTTCGGAATTGTTAACAATTGTGCTTTGAGAATTTCATTTTTCAAGATTTCCCATCCTTCCTGGACATTTTTGTCTTTAAGGATATCCAGCCATTGGATCCCTCCAATTCTCTTTCTGAATCCCTTAAAATCTGCCTTTCTGAAATCTAACCTTGACGTCTGAGTCTTCACAGGTCTTCCGCCTCTAGTTATCCAAAATTCTAAAATAGCATGGTCGCTACCTCCTAGAGTCCCAGCCACTTTTACCTCCTCAACCATTTCCTCCCTGTTTATAAGGATTAGATCCAAGGTAGCAGTTCCCCTTGCTTTCTCCCCTACCTTTTGGAAGATAAAGTTGTCAGGGTGGAGGGCTACAATATTCCCAGGTATTGGATATTGGGGTACTTAGTGTATATAGTAAATAGGAGCGACTATTGTGTGTCAGTCAGGTCGGGGTATATTGGATGTAGTGCACTGAATATAGGGTGATTGGTGTTATTGGGGGGAGGCGGGGAGCGGTTTGTTCTCAATCAATAACAGTTACAGATTTATGAAAAGTTGTTTATCCAATTATATGCGTAAGAGTAATATAAAGGGTTAATCTGTAATTATCATCAAGATATTCAATGGTATATTGATAATAATGTTATGTATGCTGTCTTATCAATACAAATGATCAGATTAAAAAAGTAGTAGTGGGGGGGCTGTGTATGTGTAGTGGGGAGCTGTGTAGGAGTAGTGGTAGGGGGCTGTGTATGTGTAGTGGGGGCTGTGTATGTGTAGGAGTAGTGGTGGGGGGCTGTGTATGTGGAGTGGGGCTGTGTATGTGTAGGGGTAGTGGTGGGGGGCTGTGTATGTGTAGTGGGGCTGTGTATGTGTAGGGGTAGTGGTGGGGGGCTGTGTATGTGTAGTGGGGGGCTGTGTATGTGTAGGAGTAGTAGTGGGGGGCTGTGTATGTGTAGGAGTAGTGGTGGGGCGCTGTGTATGTGTAGTGGGGGGCTGTGTATGTGTAGGAGTAGTGGTGGGGGCTGTGTATGTGTAATGGGGGGCTGTGTATGTTTAGGATTAGTGGTAGGGGGCTGTGTATGTGTAGTGGAGGGGTGTGTATGTGTAGGAGTAGTGGTGGGGGGCTGTGTATGTGGAGTGGGGCTGTGTATGTGTAGGGGTAGTGGTGGGGGGCTGTGTATGTGTAGTGGGGGGCTGTGTATGTGTAGGAGTAGTAGTGGGGGGCTGTGTATGTGTAGGAGTAGTGGTGGGGAGCTGTGTATGTGTAGTGGGGGGCTGTGTATGTGTAGGAGTAGTGGTGGGGGCTGTGTATGTGTAATGGGGGGCTGTGTATGTTTAGGATTAGTGGTGGGGGGCTGTGTATGTGTAGTGGTGGGCTGTGTATGTGTAGGAGTAGTGGTGGGGGCTGTGTATGTGTAGTGGGGGTCTGTGTATGTGTAGGAGTAGTGGTGGGGGGGATGTGTATGTGTAGTGGTGGGCTGTGTACGTGTAGGAGTAGTGGTGGGGGCTGTGCATGTGTAGTGGGGAGCTGTGTATGTGTAGGAGTAGTGGTGGGGGGCTGTGTATGTGTAGTGGGGGTCTGTGTAGGAGTAGAGGTGGGGGGCTGTGTATGTGTAGTGGTGGGGGGCTGTGTATGTGTAGGAGTAGTGGTGGGGGGATGTGTATGTGTAGTGGGGGGCTGTGTATGTGTAGAAGTAGTGGTGGGGGGCTGTGTATGTGTAGGAGTAGTGGTGTGGGGCTGTGTATGTGTAGTGGGGGGCTGTGTATGTGTAGGAGTAGTGGTGGGGGGCTGTGTATGTGTAGGAGTAGTGGTGGGGGCTGTGTATGTGTAGGAGTAGTGGTGGGGGGCTGTGTATGTGTAGGAGTAGTGGTGGGGAGCTGTGTATGTGTACTGGGGGGCTGTGTATGTGTAGGAGTAGTGGTGGGGGGCTTTGTATGTGTAGTGGAGGGGTGTGTATGTGTAGGAGTAGTGGTGGGGGTCTGAGTATGTGTAGTGGGGAGCTGTGTATGTGTAGGAGTAGTGGTGGGGGGCTGTGTATGTTTAGGAGTAGTGGTGGGAAGCTGTGTATGTGTAGTTGGGGGCTGTGTATGTGTAGGAGTAGTGGTGGGGGGCTGTGTATGTGGAGTGGAGGGCTGTGTATGTGTAGGAGTAGTGGTGGGGGGCTGTGTATGTAGTAGTAGAGAGCTGTGTATGTGTAGTGGGGGGCTGTGTATGTGTAGTAGTAGTAGTGGGGGGCTGTGTATGTGTAGGAGTAGTGGTGGGGGGCTGTGTATGTGTAGTGGGGAGCTGTGTATGTGTAGGAGTAGTGGTGGGGGGCTGTGTATGTGTAGGAGTAGTGGTGGGGGGTTGTGTATGTGTAGTGGGGGGCTGTGTATGTGTAGGAGTAGTGGTGGGGGGCTGTGTATGTGTAGTGGTGGGCTGTGTATGTGTAGGAGTAGTGGTGGGGGGATGTGTATGTGTAGTGGGGTGCTGTGTATGTGTAGGAGTAGTGGTGGGGGACTGTGTATGTTTAGGAGTAGTGGTGGGGGGATGTGTATGTGTAGGAGTAGTGGTGGGGGCTGTGTATGTGTAGGAGTAGTGGTGGGGGGCTGTGTATGTGTAGGAGTAGTGGTGGGGAGCTGTGTATGTGTACTGGGGGGCTGTGTATGTGTAGGAGTAGTAGTGGGGGCTGTGTATGTGTAGTGGAGGGCTGTGTATGTGTAGGAGTAGTGGTGGGGGTCTGAGTATGTGTAGTGGGGAGCTGTGTATGTGTAGGAGTAGTAGTGGGGGGCTGTGTATGTGTAGGAGTAGTGGTGGGGAGCTGTGTATGTGTAGTGGGGGGCTGTGTATGTGTAGGAGTAGTGGTGGGGGCTGTGTATGTGTAATGGGGGGCTGTGTATGTTTAGGATTAGTGGTAGGGGGCTGTGTATGTGTAGTGGAGGGGTGTGTATGTGTAGGAGTAGTGGTGGGGGGCTGTGTATGTGGAGTGGGGCTGTGTATGTGTAGGGGTAGTGGTGGGGGGCTGTGTATGTGTAGTGGGGGGCTGTGTATGTGTAGGAGTAGTAGTGGGGGGCTGTGTATGTGTAGGAGTAGTAGTGGGGGGCTGTGTATGTGTAGGAGTAGTGGTGGGGAGCTGTGTATGTGTAGTGGGGGGCTGTGTATGTGTAGGAGTAGTGGTGGGGGCTGTGTATGTGTAATGGGGGGCTGTGTATGTTTAGGATTAGTGGTAGGGGGCTGTGTATGTGTAGTGGAGGGGTGTGTATGTGTAGGAGTAGTGGTGGGGGGCTGTGTATGTGGAGTGGGGCTGTGTATGTGTAGGGGTAGTGGTGGGGGGCTGTGTATGTGTAGTGGGGGGCTGTGTATGTGTAGGAGTAGTAGTGGGGGGCTGTGTATGTGTAGGAGTAGTGGTGGGGAGCTGTGTATGTGTAGTGGGGGGCTGTGTATGTGTAGGAGTAGTGGTGGGGGCTGTGTATGTGTAATGGGGGGCTGTGTATGTTTAGGATTAGTGGTGGGGGGCTGTGTATGTGTAGTGGTGGGCTGTGTATGTGTAGGAGTAGTGGTGGGGGCTGTGTATGTGTAGTGGGGGTCTGTGTATGTGTAGGAGTAGTGGTGGGGGGGCTGTGTATGTGTAGTGGTGGGCTGTGTACGTGTAGGAGTAGTGGTGGGGGCTGTGCATGTGTAGTGGGGAGCTGTGTATGTGTAGGAGTAGTGGTGGGGGGCTGTGTATGTGTAGTGGGGGTCTGTGTAGGAGTAGAGGTGGGGGGCTGTGTATGTGTAGTGGTGGGGGGCTGTGTATGTGTAGGAGTAGTGGTGGGGGGATGTGTATGTGTAGTGGGGGGCTGTGTATGTGTAGGAGTAGTGGTGGGGGGCTGTGTATGTGTAGGAGTAGTGGTGTGGGGCTGTGTATGTGTAGTGGGGGGCTGTGTATGTGTAGGAGTAGTGGTGGGGGGCTGTGTATGTGTAGGAGTAGTGGTGGGGGCTGTGTATGTGTAGGAGTAGTGGTGGGGGGCTGTGTATGTGTAGGAGTAGTGGTGGGGAGCTGTGTATGTGTACTGGGGGGCTGTGTATGTGTAGGAGTAGTGGTGGGGGGCTTTGTATGTGTAGTGGAGGGGTGTGTATGTGTAGGAGTAGTGGTGGGGGTCTGAGTATGTGTAGTGGGGAGCTGTGTATGTGTAGGAGTAGTGGTGGGGGGCTGTGTATGTTTAGGAGTAGTGGTGGGAAGCTGTGTATGTGTAGTTGGGGGCTGTGTATGTGTAGGAGTAGTGGTGGGGGGCTGTGTATGTGGAGTGGAGGGCTGTGTATGTGTAGGAGTAGTGGTGGGGGGCTGTGTATGTAGTAGTAGAGAGCTGTGTATGTGTAGTGGGGGGCTGTGTATGTGTAGTAGTAGTAGTGGGGGGCTGTGTATGTGTAGGAGTAGTGGTGGGGGGCTGTGTATGTGTAGTGGGGAGCTGTGTATGTGTAGGAGTAGTGGTGGGGGGCTGTGTATGTGTAGGAGTAGTGGTGGGGGGTTGTGTATGTGTAGTGGGGGGCTGTGTATGTGTAGGAGTAGTGGTGGGGGGCTGTGTATGTGTAGTGGTGGGCTGTGTATGTGTAGGAGTAGTGGTGGGGGGATGTGTATGTGTAGTGGGGTGCTGTGTATGTGTAGGAGTAGTGGTGGGGGACTGTGTATGTTTAGGAGTAGTGGTGGGGGGATGTGTATGTGTAGGAGTAGTGGTGGGGGCTGTGTATGTGTAGGAGTAGTGGTGGGGGGCTGTGTATGTGTAGGAGTAGTGGTGGGGAGCTGTGTATGTGTACTGGGGGGCTGTGTATGTGTAGGAGTAGTAGTGGGGGCTGTGTATGTGTAGTGGAGGGCTGTGTATGTGTAGGAGTAGTGGTGGGGGTCTGAGTATGTGTAGTGGGGAGCTGTGTATGTGTAGGAGTAGTAGTGGGGGGCTGTGTATGTGTAGGAGTAGTGGTGGGGAGCTGTGTATGTGTAGTGGGGGGCTGTGTATGTGTAGGAGTAGTGGTGGGGGCTGTGTATGTGTAATGGGGGGCTGTGTATGTTTAGGATTAGTGGTAGGGGGCTGTGTATGTGTAGTGGAGGGGTGTGTATGTGTAGGAGTAGTGGTGGGGGGCTGTGTATGTGGAGTGGGGCTGTGTATGTGTAGGGGTAGTGGTGGGGGGCTGTGTATGTGTAGTGGGGGGGCTGTGTATGTGTAGGAGTAGTAGTGGGGGGCTGTGTATGTGTAGGAGTAGTGGTGGGGAGCTGTGTATGTGTAGTGGGGGGCTGTGTATGTGTAGGAGTAGTGGTGGGGGCTGTGTATGTGTAATGGGGGGCTGTGTATGTTTAGTATTAGTGGTGGGGGGCTGTGTATGTGTAGTGGTGGGCTGTGTATGTGTAGGAGTAGTGGTGGGGGCTGTGTATGTGTACTGGGGGTCTGTGTATGTGTAGGAGTAGTGGTGGGGGGGCTGTGTATGTGTAGTGGTGGGCTGTGTACGTGTAGGAGTAGTGGTGGGGGCTGTGCATGTGTAGTGGGGAGCTGTGTATGTGTAGGAGTAGTGGTGGGGGGCTGTGTATGTGTAGTGGGGGTCTGTGTATGTGTAGGAGTAGTGGTGGGGGGCTGTGTATGTGTAGTGGTGGGGGGCTGTGTATGTGTAGGAGTAGTGGTGGGGGGATGTGTATGTGTAGTGGGGGGCTGTGTATGTGTAGGAGTAGTGGTGGGGGGCTGTGTATGTGTAGGAGTAGTGGTGTGGGGCTGTGTATGTGTAGTGGGGGGCTGTGTATGTGTAGGAGTAGTGGTGGGGGGCTGTGTATGTGTAGGAGTAGTGGTGGGGGCTGTGTATGTGTAGGAGTAGTGGTGGGGGGCTGTGTATGTGTAGGAGTAGTGGTGGGGAGCTGTGTATGTGTACTGGGGGGCTGTGTATGTGTAGGAGTAGTGGTGGGGGGCTTTGTATGTGTAGTGGAGGGGTGTGTATGTGTAGGAGTAGTGGTGGGGGTCTGAGTATGTGTAGTGGGGAGCTGTGTATGTGTAGGAGTAGTGGTGGGGGGCTGTGTATGTGTAGGAGTAGTGGTGGGGAGCTGTGTATGTGTACTGGGGGGCTGTGTATGTGTAGGAGTAGTGGTGGGGGGCTTTGTATGTGTAGTGGAGGGGTGTGTATGTGTAGGAGTAGTGGTGGGGGTCTGAGTATGTGTAGTGGGGAGCTGTGTATGTGTAGGAGTAGTGGTGGGGGGCTGTGTATGTTTAGGAGTAGTGGTGGGAAGCTGTGTATGTGTAGTTGGGGGCTGTGTATGTGTAGGAGTAGTGGTGGGGGACTGTGTATGTGGAGTGGAGGGCTGTGTATGTGTAGGAGTAGTGGTGGGGGGCTGTGTATGTAGTAGTAGAGAGCTGTGTATGTGTAGTGGGGGGCTGTGTATGTGTAGTAGTAGTAGTGGGGGGCTGTGTATGTGTAGGAGTAGTGGTGGGGGGGCTGTGTATGTGTAGTGGGGAGCTGTGTATGTGTAGGAGTAGTGGTGGGGGGCTGTGTATGTGTAGGAGTAGTGGTGGGGGGTTGTGTATGTGTAGTGGGGGGCTGTGTATGTGTAGGAGTAGTGGTGGGGGGCTGTGTATGTGTAGTGGTGGGCTGTGTATGTGTAGGAGTAGTGGTGGGGGGATGTGTATGTGTAGTGGGGTGCTGTGTATATGTAGGAGTAGTGGTGGGGGACTGTGTATGTGTAGGAGTAGTGGTGGGGGCTGTGTATGTGTAGGAGTAGTGGTGGGGGGCTGTGTATGTGTAGGAGTAGTGGTGGGGAGCTGTGTATGTGTACTGGGGGGCTGTGTATGTGTAGGAGTAGTAGTGGGGGGCTGTGTATGTGTAGTGGAGGGCTGTGTATGTGTAGGAGTAGTGGTGGGGGTCTGAGTATGTGTAGTGGGGAGCTGTGTATGTGTAGGAGTAGTGGTGGGGGGCTGTGTATGTTTAGGAGTAGTGGTGGGGGGATGTGTATGTGTAGTGGGGGGCTGTGTATGTGTAGGAGTAGTGGTGGGGGGCTGTGTATGTGTAGGAGTAGTGGTGTGGGGCTGTGTATGTGTAGTGGGGGGCTGTGTATGTGTAGGAGTAGTGGTGGGGGGCTGTGTATGTGTAGGAGTAGTGGTGGGGGCTGTGTATGTGTAGGAGTAGTGGTGGGGGGCTGTGTATGTGTAGGAGTAGTGGTGGGGAGCTGTGTATGTGTACTGGGGGGCTGTGTAAGTGTAGGAGTAGTAGTGGGGGGCTGTGTATGTGTAGTGGAGGGCTGTGTATGTGTAGGAGTAGTGGTGGGGGTCTGAGTATGTGTAGTGGGGAGCTGTGTATGTGTAGGAGTAGTGGTGGGGGGCTGTGTATGTGTAGGAGTAGTGGTGGGGAGCTGTGTATATGTAGTTGGGGGCTGTGTATGTGTAGGAGTAGTGGTGGGGGGCTGTGTATGTAGTAGTAGAGAGCTGTGTATGTGGAGTGGAGGGCTGTGTATGTGTAGGAGTAGTGGTGGGGGGCTGTGTATGTAGTAGTAGAGAGCTGTGTATGTGTAGTGGGGGGCTGTGTATGTGTAGTAGTAGTACTGGGGGCTGTGTATGTGTAGGAGTAGTGGTGGGGGGCTGTGTATGTATAGTGGGGAGCTGTGTATGTGTAGGAGTAGTGGGGGGCTGTGTATGTGTAGGAGTAGTGGTGGGGGATGTGTATTTGTAGTGGGGTGCTGTGTATGTGTAGGAGTAGTGGTGGGGGGCTGTTTATGTTTAGGAGTAGTGGTGTGGGGCTGTGTATGTGTAGTGGGGGGCTGTGTATGTGTAGGAGTAGTGGTGGGGGGCTGTGTATGTGTAGTGGTGGGCTGTGTATGTGTAGGAGTAGTGGTGGGGGGCTGTGTATGTGTAGGAGTAGTGGTGGGGAGCTGTGTATGTGTACTGGGGGGCTGTGTATGTGTAGGAGTAGTGGTGGGGGGCTGTGTATGTGTAGTGGAGGGCTGTGTATGTGTAGGAGTAGTGGTGGGGGTCTGAGTATGTGTAGTGGGGAGATGTGTATGTGTAGGAGTAGTGGTGGGGGGCTGTGTATGTGTAGGAGTAGTGGTGAGGAGCTGTGTATGTGTAGTTGGGGGCTGTGTATGTGTAGGAGTAGTTGTGGGGGGCTGTGTATGTGGAGTGGAGGGTTGTGTATGTGTAGGAGTAGTGGTGAGGGGCTGTGTATGTGTCACGCGGCGGCTGCCGCACACTCCTCCCATTGCCTCCCCCCGACCGCAGCTTACCCGCTCGCCGGTGGCCTCCTCGCCGCGGCGCCGGCTGCCTCGGGCTTCTCCACGGTCCCTCCCGGCTCCTCTCCTCCGTCCGGCGATCGCGTCCGTCCGGTCTTCTGGACCGCGCCGGGTGCGCGCTCCCGCCCCTCCTCGGTGGGCGCGCGCACACACTATGCCCGGGCACACGCGCGCCTCCTCCTCCTCCTGAGGACGCGCGCCTTCCTCTCCTGCACTAGAGGTCACGACCCGGAAGGCCTTACTACTTCCCCTATATCAGGCCGCCTCTTCCTGCTGGCGGTGCCTGATTATCACTGCGCTTCGTTAGTGATTCTGGCCCGCTCTCTATGTACGCCCCTGCGTCCTGTTCGCCCGTAGCTCATCTGCCTTTTCCATTGTCCTCTCTCCTAGGCTCGGGAGGTCCGTGGTCATGTTCCGTCCAGTTCTGTTCCCGCACCAGTGTCCTTCTGTTCGTGCCTGCTTTTCCCGCCTGTCCTGTGTCTCCAAGCCGTGCCCGCCTGTCCTGTGTCTCCAAGCCGTGCCCGTCCGTCCTGTGTCTCCAAGCCGTGCCCGTCCGTCCTGTGTCTCCAAGCCGTGCCCGCCAGTCCTGTGTCTTCAAGTCGGGTCTACCTGTCTGTCTGTCTATACATCCCCTGGGTACCAGCTGCCGTGGTAATAGTTACCCGCGGGCTTGCCCCAAACACTCCCTGTATAGGGGGTGGTCCACCTGGTCAGCTCGCCCCTGGGAGGTTCGTTGCCACGGTCTAGCGGGTCCACCCCAGGAGTACCTTACAGAATAATCAGGCCATGGATCCCGCTGGTACCCCGACCCTGACCCAAAAGGAACTTTTGTTCCTTCGTGAGAATCAGGCGAGGATCATGTCGGTCCTCAAATCAATGGAGTCCCGACTTTCTTCTTTGCAAACCTCCGATCCTGGGATTGCCTCCCAAATCTCCGGCTTGCAGCAAGAACTTGCCCAGCAGCGCGACACCCAGGCCCACATTTTGAACTATATAGCCTCAGTAGATAACCGCTTATTAGCTCTACAGACAGCGGCCGCTGTCCCTGCGCCGGTGGCAGTTCCTCATTCTTCCCCCCGGTTGGCTAAACCCCCACGCTATAGCGGAGATCCCAAACTCTGTCGGGGGTTCATTAACCAGTGCCAGTTGCATTTCGTGTTGGCACCCCTGCAGTATCCCTCCGACCGGGCCAAGGTGGCCTTTATGATATCCCACTTAGAGGGTGAGGCACTGGCTTGGGTAAATCCCTTGTGGGAGCGTGATGACCCGATAGTCTCCCAGCTCGCGACCTTCTTGGAGACATTTCGTAAGGTCTTTGATGAGCCCGGCCGTCTGGTCTCCGCCACCGAGTCCTTATTTTGCCTTCGCCAGGGTACTCTCTCTGTGGGACAGTACGCCATCCAGTTCCGTACGTTGTCCTCTGAGCTTGGATGCAACAACGAGGCTGTAGTGGGGGTTTTTGGCGTGGCTTGTCGTCTCGAATCAAAGACGAGTTGGCAGGCAGGGATACACCTACGTCTTTGGAGGATCTCATCTCGCTGGCAACGCGAATTGATCTGCGTTTCCGGGAGCGTTCCCGCGAGGTTGCCAGGGAGAGAAGGCCCACTCGTTTTTCTCCTCCGACACGCAGTCCTCCCCGCTCGCGGCCTCCCACCTCGCGTCAGCCCCTGAACCCATGCAAGTGGACCGACTCAGGCCCGCGGAGCTACGCCGCCAGAAGAGACTCACTCATGGTCTTTGTCTCTATTGTGGCAGCGCCTCCCATCTCCTGCGTTCCTGCCCTGTGAGGCCGGGAAACTCCTCCGCCTAGGACAGGTAAGAGAGGCCTCCCTAGGTGTCTTTGATACCTCTCTACCCTTGACCTTTCCTGTTTTGTTTATCCAGGGTTCCAAACGTTTTTCGGAGATAGCCTATATTGACTCAGGGGCTGCTGGAAATTTTATCCAACTCGAGGCGGTGAAGAGATTGCGGATACCTGTCAGGTCCTTGGAGGTTCCCCGGCAGTTAGCCTCAGTCGACGGCGTTCCCTTGCGCGAGACCGTTACACTGGTCACTGAAGAGCTGGAATTACAGATCGGGGTCCTGCACCGTGACAGAATGGCCTTCTTCGTGCTGCCGTCTCTATCCCACACCTTGCTCCTGGGTCTTCCGTGGTTGAGGATGCATGAACCTGTCCTGGATTGGCGGTCCGGAGACATTCTTCGCTGGGGCCGCTTCTGCCAGACTAGATGTCTTCATCCAGTACAACCCCTCAAATGCTCGTCTCCTGTCTCGGGCCCTGCGGATTTGCCCTCGGCCTACTGGGCCTTTGCGGACGTCTTTGATAAGAAGGAGGCAGAGACTCTTCCACCGCACCGGCAATATGATTGCCCGATCGAGCTTGTCCCCGGCTCGACCCCGCCCCGGGGGCGAATCTATCCGTTGAGTCCACTCGAGTCCCAGGCCATGACTGAATACGTACAGGAGAATTTGGCCAGAGGCTTCATCCGGAAGTCATCTTCTCCCGCTGGAGCTGGCTTCTTTTTTGTCAAGAAGAAGGACGGGTCTCTCCGCCCCTGTATTGACTATCGAGGTCTTAACGAGATTACTATCAAGAACAGATATCCTCTACCTCTCATCCCCGAGTTGTTCGACCGGCTACGAGGGGCGCAAATCTTTTCTAAATTGGATCTCCGTGGAGCCTACAATCTCATCCGTATTCGCTCCGGAGATGAATGGAAGACCGCCTTCAACACCAGGGATGGACACTACGAGTATCTCGTCATGCCCTTCGGGTTGTGCAACGCTCCCGCAGTCTTTCAGGAATTTGTGAACGACATTTTCCGAGACCTTCTGTACTCCTGTGTGGTCGTGTATCTTGACGATATCCTTGTCTTCTCTCCCGATCTGTCCACCCACAGAAGAGATGTCCGCCGAGTACTGTTCCGATTGAGGGAGAATCGCCTGTACGCCAAATTGGAGAAATGTGCCTTTGAACAGTCTTCCCTTCCATTTCTAGGCTATATCATCTCCGACTCTGGCTTGCGTATGGATCCGGAGAAGGTGTCTGCCGTGCTTAACTGGCCACGTCCCCAAGGGGGGAAAGCCATTCAGCGATTTCTCGGCTTCGCAAATTACTATCGGCAGTTCATCCCCCATTTTTCCTCGTTGGCTGGCTCTATCTCGTCTTTGTTCCGTAAAGGAGCCAACCCGCACGTTTGGACCCCTGAGGCAGAGGAAGCCTTCCTGTCTCTGAAACGAGCATTTGCCACGGCACCCGTACTCCATCGTCCTGAGGTCAACAAACCGTTCGTCCTCGAAGTGGATGCGTCTGCAACTGGAGCTGGAGCGGTTTTATCTCAAAAGTCTCCCTCTGGTAGGCTTGTTACGTGCGGTTTCTTTTCCAAGTCCTTCTCCACCCCAGAGCGGAATTATTCCATCGGAGACCGAGAACTACTTGCCATCAAGTTAGCTCTAGAGTGGAGATACTTATTGGAGGGCGCCGTACATCCCTTCACAATCTTCACAGACCATAAAAATCTAGCTTACATTCTGTCTGCACAGAGACTCAACCCACGACAGGCCAGGTGGTCTCTGTTCTTCGGTCGATTCGATTTTGATCTGCATTTTCGTCCAGGTAACAAGAACCTCAAAGCTGACGCCTTGTCCAGGTCCTCTCTTTCCGCAGATGTCGAAGAGGAACCCGCGCATATCTTGGATCCATCCAGGCTTATCACGGTGGCACCGCTTTCGCTCCTTTCACCTCCACCTGGCAAGACTTTTGTGCCGGAGAGGGACCGAAGATGAATCCTACACTGGGGACATGCTTCCAAGCTGGCTGGCCATCTCGGGCTTAAAAAGACACTTCTCCTGGTGTCCCGCTACTACTGGTGGCCGACTCTTCCCCAGGACGTCCGGGATTTCGTCGCCTCCTGCCTCTCCTGTGCCAAGATCAAGGTGCCTAGGCAGCTGCCTTCTGGTCTTCTACACCCGCTTCCAGTACCCTCGTCTCCTTGGCAACACATTGCCATGGACTTTATTACGGATCTGCCCCAGTCTGCCAACTGTACTGTCGTCCTAGTGGTGGTAGATAGGTTCTCTAAGATGGCACATTTCATCCCTCTTCCCGGCTTGCCATCGGCACCAGCCTTGGCGAAGATTTCTTCCGTCTTCATGGACTGCCCCAACATATTGTTTCGGACAGAGGAGTCCAACTCACCTCTCGCTTCTGGAGAGCCCTATGCAGATCGATGGATGTCACTCTTGACTTCTCCTCATCTTACCATCCACAGTCCAACGGTCAGGCAGAACGGACGAATCAGAGTTTGGTGAACTACCTCCGGCATTTTTCTAATGTCCACCAGAACGACTTGTCTGAATTACTCCCGTGGGCTGAGTTTGCCTTTAATAACCACGTCAGTGAGTCTTCTGGCAAGTCCCCTTTCTTCGTCGTCTACGGGCAACATCCTGGTGTACCTCTACCGGTTCCTCCTGCCTCGGGTGTACCGGCGGCAGATCTTCTGACCGGTGAATTCTCCAGGATCTGGCAGGAGACCAAGGCCGCTCTCGAGTTGGTTCGTAACAGGGTTAAGAGACACGCAGACAAAAGGCGCCTGGATGCCACGCCATATCACCTAGGTGATAAAGTTTGGCTGGCCTCCAAGTTTATTCGCCTCAAGATCCCTTCCCATAAACTGGGTCCCCGCTATATTGGACCTTTTGAGGTCTTGTCCCGTATTAATGACGTCTCCTACAAACTACGGCTTCCCGCCTCTCTCCGCATCCCTAATGCTTTTCATGTGTCTCTTCTAAAGCCAGTCATCTTCAATCGTTTCCATTCCACGGCTCCTCACTCGCCTCCGCCTGTCTCCGCAGACGATGTATTTGAGGTTAAAGATATTTTGGCCATGAGGAGGCAAAAGGGGAGAACCTTTTTTTTGGTTGATTGGAAGGGCTTTGGCCCCGAGGAGAGGTCCTGGGAGCCCCAGGAGAACATCCAGGCTCCTCGAATCTTGGCTAAATTTTTTTTCCGGGCTGCGGAGGGGGGCGCGTAAGGAGGGGGGTACTGTCACGCGGCGGCTGCCGCGCACTCCTTCCATTGCCTCCCCCCGACCACAGCTTACCCGCTCGCCGGTGGCCTCCTCGCCGCGGCGCCGGCTGCCTCGGGCTTCTCCGCTGTCCCTCCCGGCTCCTCTCCTCCATCCGGCGATCGCGTCCGTCCGGTCTTCTGGACCGCGCCGGGTGCGCGCTCCCGCCCCTTCTCCTCGGTGGGAGCGCGCACACACTATGCCCGGGCACACGCGCGCCTCCTCCTCCTCCTGAGGACGCGCGCCTTCCTCTCCTGCACTAGAGGTCACGACCCGGAAGGCCTTACTACTTCCCCTATATCAGGCCGCCTCTTCCTGCTGGCGGTACCTGATTATCACTGCGCTTCGTTAGTGATTCTGGCCCGCTCTCTATGTATGCCCCTGCGTCTTGTTCGCCCGTAGCTCATCTGCCTTTTCCATTGTCCTCTCTCCTAGGCTCGGGAGGTCCGTGGTCGTGTCCCGTCCAGTTCTGTTCCCGCACCAGTGTCCTTCTGTTCGTGCCTGCTGTTCCCGCCTGTCCTGTGTCTCCAAGCCGTGCCCGCCTGTCCTGTGTCTCCAAGCCGTGCCCGTCCGTCCTGTGTCTCCAAGCCGTGCCCGTCCGTCCTGTGTCTCCAAGCTGTGCCCGCCAGTCCTGTGTCTTCAAGTCGGGTCTACCTGTCTGTCTGTCTATACATCCCCTGGGTACCAGCTGCCGTGGTAATAGTTACCCGCGGGCTTGCCCCAAACACTCCCTGTAATGGGGGGTGGTCCACCTGGTCAGCTCGCCCCCGGGAGATTCGTTGCCACGGTCTAGCGGGTCCACCCCAGGAGTACCTTACAGTATGTAGTAGTAGAGAGCTGTGTATGTGTAGTGGGGGGCTGTGTATGTGTAGTAGTAGTAGTGGGGGGCTGTGTATGTGTAGGAGTAGTGGTGGGGGCTGTGTATGTGTAGTGGGGAGCTGTGTATGTGTAGGAGTAGTGGGGGGCTGTGTATGTGTAGTAGTGGTGGGGGGCTGTGTATGCGTAGTGGGGGGCTGTGTATGTGTAGGAGTAGTGGTGGGGGGCTGTGTATGTGTAGTGGAGGGCTGTGTATGTGTAGGAGTAGTGGTGGGGTGCTGTGTATGTGTAGGAATAGTGGTGGGGGGCTGTGTATGTGTAGTGGGGATCTGTGTATGTGTAGGAGTAGTGGGGGGCTGTGTATGTGTAGGAGTAGTGGTGGGGGGCTGTGTATGCATAGTGGGGTGTTATGAGCTCATTTTCTCCTTCACCTTTGATGTCCGATGAACTCCCCTTGGCCGAATTTGCTTTAAGTAATAGAGCTAGTTCTGCCACTTTGATGTCACCTTTTTTTTGCAACTTTGGGTTTCATCCTCGATTCTCTTCAGGGCCGGTGGAGTCTTCTGCCTGCCCAGGTGTTGACACTGTGGTGGAGAGAATGCACCAGATCTGGGACCAAGTGGTGGATAAGTTGTCTCTCTCCCAGGAAAAGGCCCAGCGGTTTTCCAACCGGCATAGGACCATTGGTCCCCGGTTTAAGGTGGGTGATATGGTTTGGTTGTCATCAAGGAATATCTCTATGAAGGTGGCTTCTCCAAAGTTTAAACCTAGATTTATTGGGCCTTACAAGATTTTGGAGATTCTTAATCCGGTCTCTTTTCGATTGGCTCTTCCTGTTACATTCAAGATCCATAACGTGTTTCATAAGTCTCTGTTAAAGAGGTTTGTTGAGCCAGTAGTTCCTGTGGTGGCACCTCCTGACCCTGTATTGGTTGAAGGTAATGTGGAATATGAGGTTGAGAAGATACTGGATTCTAGTCTGGCTAGACGGAGACTCCAGTATTTGGTTAAGTGGAAGGGTTATGGCCAGGAGGATAATTCTTGGGTCTCTGCATCCGATATTCATGCCGAAAGATTGGTTCGTGCATTTCATCGGGCCCATCCTGATCGCCCTGGTGGCGTGGATGAGGGTTCGGTGACCCCTCCTCAAGGGGGAGGTACTGTTATGAGCTCATTTTCTCCTTCACCTTTGATGTCCGATGAACTCCCTCTGCTGGTGAAAGGAGGTAGTGAAATTGATTTGGATGGGAAAAACCTGTCATCTGAACAGGTGGAGTGTGATTGGACATCCGGAATCTCTGAGTGGATATAAGGCCGCCGACGCCCTGCTGGGTTGCTGGTGATCCTCTCTGCTCTGAGCTCTGGCCTTCAGTTTAGTCCTGTCTACTATAGCTAAGTTTTAGTTCTGCTATGGTTCCATGAGATTTTGTCTGTTTACTTAGTGTTTGTGTTCAGCCAGCCCTGGTTGGGACTGGCTGAACTCCGTTTTTGTCTCCGTAGGAACCCCCCACGGCTACTGTTAGTTGTTGTGAACAGGATCAGGGGTCTGCAATCCGCTAGCTACCAACCTCTCCGGTTTTCTGGACCTAGCATGTATTTTTGTTTTTTCCTCCTCCGGTAACTAATTCATAACAGAATCACCAGCCATACCGCAGATCCTAGGGTACTCAATAGCAGGAAAGAATTGTAAAAAAAAAAAAAAAAAGTCAGAATTTTTTTTTTTTTTAATGTATATTTTTTCCTCTTTTTCTCTGGGGCCGTAGGAGGAATTTTGTTAATGGAGATTAAGCAATTGTCTGATCGTGTGGAGCAGCTGGCTTCTGAAGTGCGGGGAATTTCCGCCTATCTTGCTCATTCACATGCTGCTGAACCAAAGATTCCCACTCCTGATGTGTTTTTTGGGGATCGGTCTAAATTTTTGAATTTTAAGAATAATTGTAAATTATTTTTTGCCTTGAAGCCTAACTCATCGGGGAGCTCTGCGCAGCAGGTTAAAATTGTCATCTCTTTGCTGCGTGGCGATCACCAGGATTGGGCATTTTCTTTGACACCTGATGATCCTATTCTAACTAATGTGGACGCATTTTTTTCAAGCCTTGGGGTTGTTGTATGATGAACCTAATGCTATTGATCAAGCTGAGAAAGCCCTGTTGGCATTGAGCCAGGGTCAGGATTCTGCAGAGTTATACTGTCAAAAATTCCGAAAGTGGGCGGTCCTTACTACATGGAATGATGGTGCCTTGGCAGCTCTCTTTCGGAAGGGTTTGTCAGAAACCGTAAAAGATACTATGGTGGGATTTCCTGTTCCCTCTGGTCTTAACGATTCTATGTCATTAGCCATTCAGGGTGATCGGCGTTTACGTGAACGTAAAACTACATGAGAAATGTTTCCACCTGTTGAACAAATGTCTGAACCTATGCAATGTGATGGGGTGTTGTCTAGGGCGCAACGTCGGGAGTTCAGAGGGCGTAATAGGCTGTGTTTTTTCTGTGGAGACGCCTCTCATATGATTTCTGTCTGCCCTAAACGAGAGAAACGTTTTGCACATACATTTGCTGTGGGTGGTGTTCAACCTAAGTTTCTTCTGGCAAGTACTCTGATCTGCTCCCTGTCCACATTTTCCACTAAGGCTTTTGTGGATTCGGGAGAAGCTCTGAACCTGATGGACTTGGATTTTGCTAAACGTTGTGGGTTTCCTATGACACCTCTGCGGACGCCTGTCCCTTTGAGGGGTATTGATGCTACTCCTTTGGCGAAGAATAAACCTCAGTTTTGGACCCAGGTGGTAATGCGGGTCGCCCCAGACCATCAAGAAAATTGCAGATTTTTGGTGTTGCATAATTTGCATGATACCATTGTTCTGGGTTTTCCCTGGTTGCAAATCCATAATCCAGTTTTGGATTGGAAATCTGTGTGTGTGGTGAGTTGGGGTTGTCGGTGTGCTCTTGGTGACGCTCCTGTTTTCTCCACCTCTCCCCAGTCGCATGATGTTCCTGACTAGTTGGCTGATTTTTCTGATGTATTTAGTGAGAATAAGTCTGCGTCTTTGCCTCCTCATAGGAGTTATGACTGTGCAATTGAGCTGAGCCCGGGGTGTAAATTTCCCAAGGGTCGACTTTTCAATTTATCTGTACCCGAGCACGAGGCTATGCAATCTTATATTAAGGAGTTGTTGGAGAAGGGTCATATTAGACCATCCTCTTCACCCTTAGGTGCCGGGTTTTTTTCGTGGACAAGAAAGATGGTTCATTAAGGCCTTGTATTGACTATCGTTCCCTAAACAAAATTACTGTTAAATATCAGTATCCGTTACCCCTGATTTCTGATCTATTCTCCAGAGTTAAAGGTGCTTGCTGGTTTACCAAGCTTGACCTCAGGGGGGCGTATAACCTTATTTGCATTAAGCATGGGGATGAATGGAAGACGGCGTTTAATACTCCGGAGGGACATTTTGAGTACCTGGTGATGCCTTTTGGGCTCACTAATGCCCCTTCTGTCTTCCAGTGCTTCATGAATGATATTTTCCGGGACTTTGTGGATAAATTTTTGATCATCTATCTGGATGATATTTTGATCTTTTCCAGGGATTGGGACTCTCATGTGGAGGGGGTAGTTCTTTCTGCCATCTCGCCCGATTTGAGACGTGCTCTGGAAGAGTTTCAGGAGGACAAACCTGAGTGTTGTCCCATTGGAAAATTGTATGTTCCTGACCAGTGGAGGAAGTGAGTAATGTCTGAAGTTCATTGCTCCGCATTGGCTGGTCATCCAGGTATTTTTGGTACTAGAGATTTGCTGAGTCGGTCTTTTTGGTGGCCCGCCTTGTCTCGTGATGTCAGGAATTTTGTGCAGTCCTGTGGGACTTGCTCCCGGTCTAAACCTTGTTCTCGCTCTAGTGGGTTGTTGATGCCTTTGCCGGTGCCCAGGAGGCCATGGACCCATATTTCAATGGATTTTATTTCTGATATGCCTGTCTCTCAGAGAATGACTGTTATTTGGGTGATTTGTGATAGGTTCTCTAAGATGGTCCATCTTGTACCACTCCCTAAGTTGCCATCTTCCTCAGAGTTGGTGCCCTTGTTTTTGCAACAGGTGGTTCGCTTGCATGGGATTCATGAGAACATTGTGTCTGACAGAGGAGTTCAGTTTGTTTCTAGATTTTGGAGGACTTTTTGTTCCAAGCTGGGCATTCAGTTGTCCCTCTCTGCGTTTCACCCTCAGACCAATGGGCAGACGGAGAGAACAAACCAGACTTTGGAGTCTAATTTGATATGTTTTATTTAGGCTGATCAGGATGATTGGGTTTCATTTTTGCCCTTGGCCGAATTTGCTTTAAGTAATAGAGCTAGTTCTGCCACTTTGATGTCACCTTTTTTTTGCAACTTTGGGTTTCATCCTCGATTCTCTTCAGGGCCGGTGGAGTCTTCTGCCTGCCCAGGTGTTGACACTGTGGTGGAGAGAATGCACCAGATCTGGGACCAAGTGGTGGATAAGTTGTCTCTCTCCCAGGAAAAGGCCCAGCGGTTTTCCAACCGGCATAGGACCATTGGTCCCCGGTTTAAGGTGGGTGATATGGTTTGGTTGTCATCAAGGAATATCTCTATGAAGGTGGCTTCTCCAAAGTTTAAACCTAGATTTATTGGGCCTTACAAGATTTTGGAGATTCTTAATCCGGTCTCTTTTCGATTGGCTCTTCCTGTTACATTCAAGATCCATAACGTGTTTCATAAGTCTCTGTTAAAGAGGTTTGTTGAGCCAGTAGTTCCTGTGGTGGCACCTCCTGACCCTGTATTGGTTGAAGGTAATGTGGAATATGAGGTTGAGAAGATACTGGATTCTAGTCTGGCTAGACGGAGACTCCAGTATTTGGTTAAGTGGAAGGGTTATGGCCAGGAGGATAATTCTTGGGTCTCTGCATCCGATATTCATGCCGAAAGATTGGTTCGTGCATTTCATCGGGCCCATCCTGATCGCCCTGGTGGCGTGGATGAGGGTTCGGTGACCCCTCCTCAAGGGGGAGGTACTGTTATGAGCTCATTTTCTCCTTCACCTTTGATGTCCGATGAACTCCCTCTGCTGGTGAAAGGAGGTAGTGAAATTTATTTGGATGGGAAAAACCTGTCATCTGAACAGGTGGAGTGTGATTGGACATCCGAAATCTCTGAGTGGATATAAGGCCGCCGACGCCCTGCTGGGTTGCTGGTGATCCTCTCTGCTCTGAGCTCTGGCCTTCAGTTTAGTCCTGTCTACTAAAGCTAAGTTTTTGCTCTGCCATGGTTCCATGAGATTTTGTCTGTTTACTTAGTGTTTGTGTTCAGCCAGCCCTGGTTGGGACTGGCTGAACTCCATTTT
Organism: Dendrobates tinctorius; assembly: GCF_039654945.1. Taxonomy (NCBI): domain Eukaryota; kingdom Metazoa; phylum Chordata; class Amphibia; order Anura; family Dendrobatidae; genus Dendrobates; species Dendrobates tinctorius. Next base: position 309,493 of record NW_027362197.1, on the reverse strand, counting down.
TTATCTCTGATCAGTTGATCTCTTTGCTCTGTTTTCAGAATATACCTGAGTGCTGATATAGTGATTTTGAAGTCTAGTGACTTCAGGGCCTTTTCTATCAGACGTGTTGGACATTATTTTTGACAGGGTTTTTGCGTGATTGCAGACAGTTGCTTTTCTTTCATGTCCTATCTAGTTAGTGAGGGCCCCATCGTTTGCTCAACCTGTCTTTCTGTCTGTGTCTGTGTTTTCATCTGTTTTCACCGTCAATACATGTTGGGGGCTGTCTATTGCTTTGGGGTCTGCTCCGGGGCAGTTTAGATTTCCCCTTTCTTTCTCTAGGTTTATTTAGTTCTCTGGCTGTGATCGAGGGGTCTAGGGCACCGTAGGAACACCCCATGGCTACTGTTAGTTTTTGTGAATAGGATCAGGGGTCTGCAATCCGCTAGCTACCAACCTCTCCGGTTTTCTGGACCTAGCTTGTATTTTTGATCTTTCCTCCTCCGGTGACTCATTCATAACAGTGGGGGGCTGTGTATGTGTAGGAGTAGTGGTGGGGGGCTGTGTATGTGTGGTGGGGAGCTGTGTATGTTTAGTGGGGAGCTGTGTATGTGTAGGAGTAGTGGTGGGGGGCTGTGTATGTGTAGTGGGGAGCTGTGTATGTGTAGGAGTAGTGGTGGGGGGCTGTGTATGTGTAGTGGGGAGCTGTGTATGTGTAGAAGTAGTGGTGGGGGGCTGTGTATGTGTAGTGGGGAGCTGTGTATGTGTAGGAGTAGTGGTGGGGGGCTGTGTATGTGTAGTGGGGAGCTGTGTATGTGTAGGAGTAGCGGTGGGGGGCTGTATGTGTAGTGGAGGGCTGTGTATTTGTAGGAGTAGTGGTGGGGGCTGTGTATGTGTAGTGGGGAGCTGTGTATGTGTAGGAGTAGTGGTGGGGGGCTGTGTATGTGTAGGAGTAGTGGTGGGGGGCTGTGTATGTAGTAGTAGAGAGTTGTGTATGTGTAGTGGGGGGCTGTGTATGTGTAGTAGTAGTGGGGGGCTGTGTATGTGTAGGAGTAGTGGTGGGGGGCTGTGTATGCGTAGTGAGGGGCTGTGTATGTGTAGGAGTAGTCGTGGGGGGCTGTATATGCGTATTGGGGGGCTGTGTATGTGTAGGTGTAGTGGTGGGGGGCTGTGTATGTGTAGTAGTGGTGGGGGGCTGTGTATGTGTAGGGGGGGCTGTGTATGTGTAGGAGTAGTGGTGGGGGGCTGTGTATGTCTAGTGGGAGCCTGTGTATGTGTAGGAGTAGTAGTGGGGGGCTGTGTATGTGTAGTGGGGGGCTGTGTAGGAGTAGTGGTGGGGGGCTGTGTATGTGTAGTGGGGGGCTGTGTATGTGTAGGAGTAGTGGTGGGGGGCTGTGTATGTTTAGTGGAGGGCTGTGTATGTGTAGGAGTAGTGGTGGGGGGCTGTGTATGTGTAGTGGGGAGCTGTGTATGTGTATGAGTAGTGGTGGGGGGCTGTGTATGAGTAGTGGTGGGGGGCTGTGTATGTCTAGTGGGAGCCTGTGTATGTGTAGGAGTAGTAGTGGGGGGCTGTGTATGTGTAGTGGGGGGCTGTGTAGGAGTAGTGGTGGGGGGCTGTGTATGTGTAGTGGGGGGCTGTGTATGTGTAGGAGTAGTGGTGGGGGGCTGTGTATGTTTAGTGGAGGGCTGTGTATGTGTAGGAGTAGTGGTGGGGGGCTGTGTATGTGTAGTGGGGAGCTGTGTATGTGTATGAGTAGTGGTGGGGGGCTGTGTATGAGTAGTGGTGGGGGGCTGTGTATGCATCGTGGGGGGCTGTGCATGTGTAGGAGTAGTGGTGGGGGGCTGTGTATGTGTAGTGGGGAGCTGTGTAAGTGTAGGAGTAGTGGTGGGGGGCTGTGTATGTGTACTGGAGGGCTGTGTATGTGTAGGAGTAGTGGTGGGGAACTGTGTATGTGTAGTGGGGGGCTGTGTATGTGTAGGAGTAGTGGTGGGGGGGCTGTGTATGTGTAGGAGTAGTGGTGGGGGCTGTGTATGTGTAGTGGAGAGCTGTGTATGTGTAGGAGTAGTGGTGGGGGGCTGTGTATGCGTAGTGGGGGGCTGTGTATGTGTAGGAGTAGTCGTGGGGGGCTGTATATGCGTATTGGGGGGCTGTGTATGTGTAGGTGTAGTGGTGGGGGGCTGTGTATGTATATTGGGGGGCTGTGTATGTGTAGTAGTGGTGGGGGGCTGTGTATGTGTAGGGGGGGCTGTGTATGTGTAGGAGTAGTGGTGGAGGGCTGTGTATGTCTAGTGGGAGCCTGTGTATGTGTAGGAGTAGTAGTGGGGGGCTGTGTATGTGTAGTGGGGGGCTGTGTAGGAGTAGTGGTGGGGGGCTGTGTATGTGTAGTGGGGGGCTGTGTATGTGTAGGAGTAGTGGTGGGGGGCTGTGTATGTTTAGTGGGGAGCTGTGTATGTGTATGAGTAGTGGTGGGGGGCTGTGTATGTGTAGTGGAGGGCTGTGTATGTGTAGGAGTAGTGGTGGGGGGCTGTGTATGTGTAGTGGGGAGCTGTGTATGTGTATGAGTAGTGTTGGGGGGCTGTGTATGAGTAGTGGTGGGGGGCTGTGTATGCATCGTGGGGGGCTGTGCATGTGTAGGAGTAGTGGTGGGGGGCTGTGTATGTGTAGTGGGGAGCTGTGTAAGTGTAGGAGTAGTGGTGGGGGGCTGTGTATGTGTACTGGAGGGCTGTGTATGTGTAGGAGTAGTGGTGGGGAACTGTGTATGTGTAGTGGGGGGCTGTGTATGTGTAGGAGTAGTGGTGGGGGGGCTGTGTATGTGTAGGAGTAGTGGTGGGGGCTGTGTATGTGTAGTGGAGAGCTGTGTATGTGTAGGAGTAGTGGTGGGGGGCTGTGTATGCGTAGTGGGGGGCTGTGTATGTGTAGGAGTAGTGGTGGGGGGCTGTGTATGTGTAGTGGAGGGCTGTGTAGGAGTAATGGTGGGGAGCTGTGTATGTGTAGTGGGGAGCTGTGGAGTAGTGGTGCTGCGCTGTGTATGTGTAGTGGGGGGCTGTGTAGGAGTAGTGGTGGGGGGCTGTGTATGTGTAGTGGGGGGCTGTGTATGTGTAGTAGTGGTGGGGGGCTGTGTATGTCTAGCGGGAGCCTGTGTATGTGTAGGAGTAGTGGTGGGGGGCTGTGTATGTGTAGTGGGGGGCTGTGTATGTGTAGGAGTAGTGGTGGGGGCTGTGTATGCATCGTGGGGGGCTGTGCATGTGTAGGAGTAGTGGTGGGGGGCTGTGTATGTGTAGTGGGGAGCTGTGTATGTGTAGGCGTAGTGGTGGGGGGCTGTGTATGTGTAGTGGAGGGCTGTGTATGTGTAGGAGTAGTGGTGGGGAGCTGTGTATGTGTAGTGGGGGGCTGTGTATGTGTAGTAGTAGTGGTGGGGGGGCTGTGTATGTGTAGTGGAGAGCTGTGTATGTGTAGGAGTAGTGGTGGGGGGTTGTGTATGCGTAGTGGGGGGCTGTGCATGTGTAGGAGTAGTGGTGGGGGGCTGTGTATGTGTAGTGGAGGGCTGTGTAGGAGTAATGGTGGGGAGCTGTGTATGTGTAGTGGGGAGCTGTGGAGTAGTGGTGCTGCGCTGTGTATGTGTAGTGGGGGGCTGTGTATGTGTAGTGGGGAGCTGTGTAGGAGTAGTGGTGAGGGGCTGTGTATGTGTAGTGGGGGGCTGTGTATGTGTAGGAGTAGTGGGGGGCTGTGTTTGTGTAGTAGTAGTGGTGGGGGGCTGTGTATGTGTAGGAGTAGTGGTGGTGGGCTGTGTATGTGTAGTGGGGGGCTGTGTATGTAGTAGTAGAGAGCTGTGTATGTGTAGTGGGGAGCTGTTTATGTGTAGGAGTAGTGGTGGGGGGGCTGTGTATGTGTAATGGGGGGCTGTGTATGTGTAGGAGTAGTGGTGGGGGGCTGTGTATGTTTAGTGGGGGGCTGTGTATGTGTAGGAGTATTGGTGGGGGGCTGTGTATGTGTAGTGGGGGGCTGTGTATGTGTAGGAGTAGTGGCGGGGGGCTGTGTATGTTTAGTGGGGGGCTGTGTATGTGTAGGAGTAGTGGTGGGGGGCTGTGTATGTGTAGGAGTAGTGGTGGTGGGCTGTGTATGTGTAGTGGGGGGCTGTGTATGTGTAGGAGTAGTGGTGGGGGGCTGTGTATGTGTAGGAGTAGTGGTGAGGAGCTGTGTATGTGTAGTGGAGGGCTGTGTAAGTGTAGGAGTAGTGGTGGGGGGCTGTGTATGTGTACTGGAGGGCTGTGTATGTGTAGGAGTAGTGGTGGGGAACTGTGTATGTGTAGTGGGGGGCTGTGTATGTGTAGGAGTAGTGGTGGGGGGGCTGTGTATGTGTAGGAGTAGTGGTGGGGGCTGTGTATGTGTAGTGGAGAGCTGTGTATGTGTAGGAGTAGTGGTGGGGGGCTGTGTATGCGTAGTGGGGGGCTGTGTATGTGTAGGAGTAGTGGTGGGGGGCTGTGTATGTGTAGTGGAGGGCTGTGTAGGAGTAATGGTGGGGAGCTGTGTATGTGTAGTGGGGAGCTGTGGAGTAGTGGTGCTGCGCTGTGTATGTGTAGTGGGGGGCTGTGTAGGAGTAGTGGTGGGGGGCTGTGTATGTGTAGTGGGGGGCTGTGTATGTGTAGTAGTGGTGGGGGGCTGTGTATGTCTAGCGGGAGCCTGTGTATGTGTAGGAGTAGTGGTGGGGGGCTGTGTATGTGTAGTGGGGGGCTGTGTATGTGTAGGAGTAGTGGTGGGGGCTGTGTGTGCATCGTGGGGGGCTGTGCATGTGTAGGAGTAGTGGTGGGGGGCTGTGTATGTGTAGTGGGGAGCTGTGTATGTGTAGGCGTAGTGGTGGGGGGCTGTGTATGTGTAGTGGAGGGCTGTGTATGTGTAGGAGTAGTGGTGGGGAGCTGTGTATGTGTAGTGGGGGGCTGTGTATGTGTAGGAGTAGTGGTGGGGGGGCTGTGTATGTGTAGTGGAGAGCTGTGTATGTGTAGGAGTAGTGGTGGGGGGTTGTGTATGCGTAGTGGGGGGCTGTGCATGTGTAGGAGTAGTGGTGGGGGGCTGTGTATGTGTAGTGGAGGGCTGTGTAGGAGTAATGGTGGGGAGCTGTGTATGTGTAGTGGGGAGCTGTGGAGTAGTGGTGCTGCGCTGTGTATGTGTAGTGGGGGGCTGTGTATGTGTAGTGGGGAGCTGTGTAGGAGTAGTGGTGAGGGGCTGTGTATGTGTAGTGGGGGGCTGTGTATGTGTAGGAGTAGTGGGGGGCTGTGTTTGTGTAGTAGTAGTGGTGGGGGGCTGTGTATGTGTAGGAGTAGTGGTGGTGGGCTGTGTATGTGTAGTGGGGGGCTGTGTATGTAGTAGTAGAGAGCTGTGTATGTGTAGTGGGGAGCTGTTTATGTGTAGGAGTAGTGGTGGGGGGGCTGTGTATGTGTAGTGGGGGGCTGTGTATGTGTAGGAGTAGTGGTGGGGGGCTGTGTATGTTTAGTGGGGGGCTGTGTATGTGTAGGAGTATTGGTGGGGGGCTGTGTATGTGTAGTGGGGGGCTGTGTATGTGTAGGAGTAGTGGCGGGGGGCTGTGTATGTTTAGTGGGGGGCTGTGTATGTGTAGGAGTAGTGGTGGGGGGCTGTGTATGTGTAGGAGTAGTGGTGGTGGGCTGTGTATGTGTAGTGGGGGGCTGTGTATGTGTAGGAGTATTGGTGGGGGCTGTGTATGTGTAGGAGTAGTGGTGGTGGGCTGTGTATGTGTAGTGGGGGGCTGTGTATGTGTAGGAGTATTGGTGGGGGCTGTGTATGTGTAGGAGTAGTGGTGGTGGGCTGTGTATGTGTAGTGGGGGGCTGTGTATGTGTAGGAGTAGTGGTGGGGGCTGTGTATGTGTAGTGGTAGGCTGTGCACATGCAGTAGTAGTATTGGGGAACAGTGTACATGTAGTAGTGAGGGACTGTATGTGTAGTAGAAGGGGGGGTCTGTTTGCATGTAGTATTGGGGGCTGTGTACGTGTAGTAGTGAGGGGCTGTATACGTGTAGAATTCGTATTGGGGGCAGTGTATGTTTAGTATTAGTAGTGAGGGGCTGTGAACTTGGTGTAGTAGGCCGTGTATGAGCAGTAGTAGTATTGGGGGGCAGTGTGTGTAGTAATTGGGGGCTATGTACGTATAGTAAAGGGGGGCTGTGTACGTGTAGTAGTACGCTGTGTATGTGCAGTAGTGTTACTTACCCGCTACTGAGCACGCAACTTAGATTAACCCTTACAGGCGCAACCCCATCTCCTCTCCCTCAGTCCAGCATTCACCCTCTGTCCTATGCTGCAGTGGGAGCATAAATCACACCCCGACACAGACCACACATCCCGCTCATACACGCTGCCACCACTCACCGAACACACGGGCGATGAGTCCCGGAAATACTACTACTACTGTCCGCCACTCACCAGGAGCGCACACTCTAAGGCTGTGGATTCTTTACAGCAACAAGGCTCAGACTTATTAAAGTTTTAGGCTTTAATAGAAAAGGTACAGGGCTTACAATAAAAAGGATATAAAAATATGGGAATAAAAAGTGACATACAAATATGCAAAACAGTGATAAAATAAAATGGAGAAAACTTACAAAAATATCGAACTTTGCAGTCTGGTACTCTGTCCCCGATGGAGAGGGGAATATGAAATGGAGCACATCAGCTTGGCTGCCCCTCACTGTGAACAGGTTTCTATCTGTACAGGCCTAATTTATAGATAAACTAGGAGATCAAATTTCCAGACCAGCCTCTCAGGTTAATATTCTAATCCTTGGTGTGTGACTGGACCATGGCTATTTTACCAATGAATACATTATTTTCTTTGAACACTGTGACCTTTCTCATAGGTAGATAGTGTCAGGCTGAAATTGGCCTCTCCATCAAAGACACTATAGCCCCCGTCACACACAGTGATCTCACCAGCGAGATCGCTGTGTGTGACACTTATCAGCGACCGGCCACCCTGCCGGGTGTTGCTGATCGTGCTCGAATGGCCTGGACATTTTTTTTATTGGTCTCCCGCTGGCCAGCACGCATCGCTGCATGTGGCAGGAGGGAGATCAGTGAGCTGGAGCTGGTAACCAAGGTAAACGTCGGGTTTCTAAGCGCCGCGTGGTGTTTACCTTGGTTACCAGTTCCCTGCACCAGCCCGCTGGTATCTAACGTACACATCGGGTTTCTAAACGACGTGCGTCGCTTGTTACCCTCCTGTCGCTGGTCCTGATCGCTGCTGAGATCTGCCTGTTTGGCAGCTCACCAGCGATCATGTAGCGAGGCACCAGCGATCCTGACACGTTCATATCGTTGTTGGTATAGCTGGTGAGTCGCTATGTGTGACGGGGCCCTAAGAGGTGTGAAATGTGACCACTGTGTGGTTCTCAGTAAAGCCCCCTGGTGAGATTGGAGACAGGAGACTGCCTTCTCAGGATGACTCCGGAGACCCGTGTGTCGTAAACGGTGCTTTCCCCCATCCCACCAATCCCGAAATGACAACTCAAACAGGCCTAGATGGGTTGAAACAGGTCGGTCACAGTTTATTAATTTGATAAGCGGGGAGGGACAATTACATCTCGCAACGTGCTCACCGCCGGGGGTCCAGCCCGCGGCGACAGGCCGGCAGCCAATGAGCGGCTACGAACCTTTGCCCCGCCCTCAAATTCCGCTGTGACTTAGCAACAACTGTATTACCGTTGGTTGGTTGGTTTCAAGTATTAACGTAATAGGAAAAACAAAAACAAAAGCAAGCAACATTTCTCATTATCCTAACTAACACAAAACATCAATGAGATGACAACTGCTTCCAAGGGGTCAGCCGGGGAGAAGGAGGAAGATACAGACCCCGGCGACTGGGTTTAACCCTTGTGGGTGTGGCCGGACGCCCCTTCCCCTTCCTTCCTGTTGGTCAGCTGGGCGTCCCACCTAAACATCACCTGGGGGAGTAGTGGGAGGAGGGAATTGGCACCACGCGGTGTTTTCTCCAAGCTTTGCCATAGGGGCTCCGCGGTCCGAGGCCCGTTCCCTATGCGGTACCGTGCCTGCCAAACATGAGGTCATAACCTGTGTGGAGAGCTGCAGTCTAAGGATAGATGCTAATTTACTGCTGGTCATACATATTACACTGCCCCCCAATACTACTTGTAGTGAATGTGTGGTAATGGGGGTCTGTGTACATATAGTAGTAGTATTGGGGGGCAGTGTATGTTTAGTATTAGTAGTGAGGGGCTGTGAACGTGGTGTAGTAGGCCGTGTATGAGCAGTAGTATTGGGGGCAGTGTATGTGTGGGGGGTCTGTGTATGTGTGGTAATGGGGTCTGTACGTATAGTAGTAGTATTGGGGGGCAGTGTATGTTTAGTATTAGTAGTGAGGGGCTGTGAACGTGGTGTAGTAGGCCATGTATCAGCAGTAGTATTGGGGGCAGTGTATGTGTGGTAATGGGGGTCTGTGTACATGTAGTAATGGGGTCTGTACGTATAGTAGTAGTATTTGGGGGCAGTGTATGTTTAGTATTAGTAGTGAGGGGCTGTGAAAGTGGTGTAGTAGGCCATGTATCAGCAGTAGTATTGGGGTGGGCAGTTTGTGTAGTAATGGGAAGCTGTGTACATGTAGTAGTAGTATTGGGGGGCAGTCTATGTGTGGTAATGGGGTCTGTGTACGTGTAGTAATGGGGTCTGTACGTATAGTAGTAGTATTGGGGGGCAGTGTATGTGTGGTAATGGGGGTCTGTGTACGTGTAGTAATGGGGTCTGTACGTATAGTAGTAGTATTGGGGGGCAGTGTATGTTTAGTATTAGTAGTGAGGGGCTGTGAACGTGGTGTAGTAGGCCGTGTATCAGCAGTAGTATTGGGGGGCAGTGTATGTGTGGTAATGGGGGTCTGTGTACGTGTAGTAATGGGGTCTGTACGTATAGTAGTAGTATTTGAGGGCAGTGTATGTTTAGTATTAGTAGTGAGGGGCTGTGAAAGTGGTGTAGTAGGCCGTGTATGAGCAGTAGTATTGGGGTGGGCAGTTTGTGTAGTAATGGGAAGCTGTGTACATGTAGTAGTAATATTGGGGGGCAGTGTATGTGTGGTAATGGGGGTCTGTGTACATATAGTAGTAGTATTTGGGGGCAGTGTATGTTTAGTATTAGTAGTGAGGGGCTGTGAAAGTGGTGTAGTAGGCCAGTGTATGAGCAGTAGTATTGGGGTGGGCAGTTTGTGTAGTAATGGGGGTCTGTGTATGTGTAGTAATGGGAAGCTGTGTACATGTAGTAGTAGTATTGGGGGGCAGTCTATGTGTGGTAATGGGGGTCTGTGTACATGTAGTAATGGGGTCTGTACGTATAGTAGTAGTATTTGGGGGCAGTGTATGTTTAGTATTAGTAGTGAGGGGCTGTGAACGTGGTGTAGTAGGCCATGTATCAGCAGTAGTATTGGGGGCAGTGTATGTGTGGTAATGGGGGTCTGTGTACATGTAGTAATGGGGTCTGTACGTATAGTAGTAGTATTTGGGGGCAGTGTATGTTTAGTATTAGTAGTGAGGGGCTGTGAACGTGGTGTAGTAGGCCATGTATCAGCAGTAGTATTGGGGGGCAGTGTATGTGTGGTAATGGGGGTCTGTGTACGTGTAGTAATGGGGTCTGTACGTATAGTAGTAGTATTTGGGGGCAGTGTATGTTTAGTATTAGTAGTGAGGGGCTGTGAAAGTGGTGTAGTAGGCCAGTGTATGAGCAGTAGTATTGGGGTGGGCAGTTTGTGTAGTAATGGGAAGCTGTGTACATGTAGTAGTAGTATTGGGGGGCAGTCTATGTGTGGTAATGGGGTCTGTGTACATGTAGTAATGGGGTCTGTACGTATAGTAGTAGTATTTGGGGGCAGTGTATGTTTAGTATTAGTAGTGAGGGGCTGTGAACGTGGTGTAGTAGGCCATGTATCAGCAGTAGTATTGGGGGGCAGTGTATGTGTGGTAATGGGGGTCTGTGTACGTGTAGTAATGGGGTCTGTACGTATAGTAGTAGTATTGGGGGGAAGTGTATGTTTAGTATTAGTAGTGAGGGGCTGTGAACGTGGTGTAGTAGGCCGTGTATGAGCAGTAGTATTGGGGTGGGCAGTTTGTGTAGTAATGGGAAGCTGTGTACATGTAGTAGTAGTATTGGGGGGCAGTGTATGTGTGGTAATGGGGGTCTGTGTACGTGTAGTAGTAGTATTGGGGGGCAGTGTATGTGTGGTAATGGGGGTCTGTGTACATGTAGTAGTAGTATTGGGGGGCAGTCTATGTGTGGTAATGGGGGTCTGTGTACGTGTAGTAATGGGGTCTGTACGTATAGTAGTAGTATTTGGGGGCAGTGTATGTTTAGTATTAGTAGTGAGGGGCTGTGAAAGTGGTGTAGTAGGCCGTGTATGAGCAGTAGTATTGGGGTGGGCAGTTTGTGTAGTAATGGGAAGCTGTGTACATGTAGTAGTAGTATTGGGGGGCAGTGTATGTGTGGTAATGGGGGTCTGTGTACGTGTAGTAATGGAGTCTGTGTACGTATAGTAGTAGTATTGGGGGGCAATGTATGTGTGGTAATGGGGGTCTGTGTACATGTAGTAATGGGGTCTGTACGTATAGTAGTAGTATTTGGGGGCAGTGTATGTTTAGTATTAGTAGTGAGGGGCTGTGAACGTGGTGTAGTAGGCCGTGTATCAGCAGTAGTAGTATTGGGGGCAGTGTATGTGTGGTAATGGGGGTCTGTGTACGTGTAGTAATGGTGTCTGTACATATAGTAGTAGTATTGGGGGGCAGTGTATGTTTAGTATTAGTAGTGAGGGGCTGTGAACGTGGTGTAGTAGGCCATGTATCAGCAGTAGTATTGGGGGCAGTGTATGTGTGGTAATGGGGGTCTGTGTACATGTAGTAATGGGGTCTGTACGTATAGTAGTAGTATTGGGGGGCAGTGTATGTTTAGTATTAGTAGTGAGGGGCTGTGAACGTGGTGTAGTAGGCCATGTATCAGCAGTAGTATTGGGGGCAGTGTATGTGTGGTAATGGGGGTCTGTGTACATGTAGTAATGGGGTCTGTACGTATAGTAGTAGTATTTGGGGGCAGTGTATGTTTAGTATTAGTAGTGAGGGGCTGTGAACGTGGTGTAGTAGGCCATGTATCAGCAGTAGTATTGGGGGCAGTGTATGTGTGGTAATGGGGGTCTGTGTACATGTAGTAATGGTGTCTGTACATATAGTAGTAGTATTGGGGGGCAGTGTATGTTTAGTATTAGTAGTGAGGGGCTGTGAACGTGGTGTAGTAGGCCATGTATCAGCAGTAGTATTGGGGGCAGTGTATGTGTGGTAATGGGGGTCTGTGTACATGTAGTAATGGGGTCTGTACGTATAGTAGTAGTATTGGGGGGCAGTGTATGTTTAGTATTAGTAGTGAGGGGCTGTGAACGTGGTGTAGTAGGCCATGTATCAGCAGTAGTATTGGGGGCAGTGTATGTGTGGTAATGGGGGTCTGTGTACATGTAGTAATGGGGTCTGTACGTATAGTAGTAGTATTTGGGGGCAGTGTATGTTTAGTATTAGTAGTGAGGGGCTGTGAACGTGGTGTAGTAGGCCGTGTATGAGCAGTAGTATTGGGGTGGGCAGTTTGTGTAGTAATGGGAAGCTGTGTACATGTAGTAGTAGTATTGGGGGGCAGTGTATGTGTGGTAATGGGGGTCTGTGTACGTGTAGTAATGAAGTCTGTGTACGTATAGTAGTAGTATTGGGGGGCAGTTTATGTTTATTAGTAGTGAGGGGCTGTGAACGTGGTGTAGTAGGCCGTGTATCAGCAGTAGTATTGGGGGGCAGTGTATGTGTGGTAATGGGGGTCTGTGTACGTATAGTAATGGGGTCTGTGTACGTATAGTAGTAGTATTGGGGGGCAGTGTATGTTTAGTATTAGTAGTGAGGGGCTGTGAACGTGGTGTAGTAGGCCGTGTATCAGCAGTAGTATTGGGGGGCAGTGTATGTGTGGTAATGGGGGTCTGTGTACATGTAGTAATGGGGTCTGTGTACGTATAGTAGTAGTACTGGGGGGCAGTGTATGGTTAGTATTAGTAGTGAGGGGCTGTGAACGTGGTGTAGTAGGCCATGTATCAGCAGTAGTATTGGGGGGCAGTGTATGTGTGGTAATGGGGGTCTGTGTACGTGTAGTAATGGGGTCTGTACGTATAGTAGTAGTATTTGGGGGCAGTGTATGTTTAGTATTAGTAGTGAGGGGCTGTGAACGTGGTGTAGTAGGCCGTGTATGAGCAGTAGTATTGGGGTGGGCAGTTTGTGTAGTAATGGGAAGCTGTGTACATGTAGTAGTAATATTGGGGGGCAGTCTATGTGTGGTAATGGAGTCTGTGTACATACAGTAGTAGTATTGGGGGGCAGTGTATGTTTAGTATTAGTAGTGAGGGGCTGTGTACGTGTATAGTAGTAGTATTGGGGGGCAGTGTATGTGTGGGGGGCTGTGTATGTGCAGTAGTAGTAGTAAGGGGCTGTGTACGTGTATAGTAGTAGTATTGGGGGTCCGTGTATGTGTGGGGGGCAGTGTATGTGCAGTAGTAGTAGTAAGGGGCTGTGTACGTGTATAGTAGTAGTATTGGGGGGCAGTGTATGTGTGGGGGGCAGTGTATGTGCAGTAGTAGTAGTAAGGGGCTGTGTACGTGTATAGTAGTAGTATTGGGGGTCCGTGTATGTGTGGGGGGCAGTGTATGTGCAGTAGTAGTAGTAAGGGGCTGTGTACGTGTATAGTAGTAGTATTGGGGGGCAGTGTATGTGTGGGGGGCTGTGTATGTGCAGTAGTAGTAGTAAGGGGCTGTGTACGTGTATAGTAGTAGTATTGGGGGGCAGTGTATGTGTGGGGGCTGTGTATGTGCAGTAGTAGTAGTAAGGGGCTGTGTACGTGTATAGTAGTAGTATTGGGGGGCAGTGTATGTGTGGGGGGCTGTGTATGTGCAGTAGTAGTAGTAAGGGGCTGTGTACGTGTATAGTAGTAGTATTGGGGGGCAGTGTATGTGTGGGGGGCTGTGTATGTGCAGTAGTAATAGTAAGGGGCTGTGTACGTGTATAGTAGTAGTATTGGGGGTCTGTGTATGTGTGGGGGGCTGTGTATGTGCAGTAGTAGTAGTAAGGGGCTGTGTACGTGTATAGTAGTAGTATTGGGGGGCAGTGTATGTGTGGGGGGCTGTGTATGTGCAGTAGTAGTAGTAAGGGGCTGTGTACGTGTATAGTAGTAGTATTGGGGGTCCGTGTATGTGTGGGGGGCAGTGTATGTGCAGTAGTAGTAGTAAGGGGCTGTGTACGTGTATAGTAGTAGTATTGGGGGGCAGTGTATGTGTGGGGGGCAGTGTATGTGCAGTAGTAGTAGTAAGGGGCTGTGTACGTGTATAGTAGTAGTATTGGGGGTCCGTGTATGTGTGGGGGGCAGTGTATGTGCAGTAGTAGTAGTAAGGGGCTGTGTACGTGTATAGTAGTAGTATTGGGGGGCAGTGTATGTGTGGGGGGCTGTGTATGTGCAGTAGTAGTAGTAAGGGGCTGTGTACGTGTATAGTAGTAGTATTGGGGGGCAGTGTATGTGTGGGGGGCTGTGTATGTGCAGTAGTAGTAGTAAGGGGCTGTGTACGTGTATAGTAGTAGTATTGGGGGGCAGTGTATGTGTGGGGGGCTGTGTATGTGCAGTAGTAGTAGTAAGGGGCTGTGTACGTGTATAGTAGTAGTATTGGGGGGCAGTGTATGTGTGGGGGGCTGTGTATGTGCAGTAGTAATAGTAAGGGGCTGTGTACGTGTATAGTAGTAGTATTGGGGGGCAGTGTATGTGTGGGGGGCTGTGTATGTGCAGTAGTAATAGTAAGGGGCTGTGTACGTGTATAGTAGTAGTATTGGGGGGCAGTGTATGTGTGGGGGGCTGTGTATGTGCAGTAGTAGTAGTAAGGGGCTGTGTACGTGTATAGTAGTAGTATTGGGGGGCAGTGTATGTGTGGGGGGCTGTGTATGTGCAGTAGTAATAGTAAGGGGCTGTGTACGTGTATAGTAGTAGTATTGGGGGGCAGTGTATGTGTGGGGGGCTGTGTATGTGCAGTAGTAATAGTAAGGGGCTGTGTACGTGTATAGTAGTAGTATTGGGGGGCAGTGTATGTGTGGGGGGCTGTGTATGTGCAGTAGTAGTAGTAAGGGGCTGTGTACGTGTATAGTAGTAGTATTGGGGGGCAGTGTATGTGTGGGGGGCTGTGTATGTGCAGTAGTAATAGTAAGGGGCTGTGTACGTGTATAGTAGTAGTATTGGGGGTCTGTGTATGTGTGGGGGGCTGTGTATGTGCAGTAGTAGTAGTAAGGGGCTGTGTACGTGTATAGTAGTAGTATTGGGGGGCAGTGTATGTGTGGGGGGCTGTGTATGTGCAGTAGTAGTAGTAAGGGGCTGTGTACGTGTATAGTAGTAGTATTGGGGGTCTGTGTATGTGTGGGGGGCTGTGTATGTGCAGTAGTAGTAGTAAGGGGCTGTGTACGTGTATAGTAGTAGTATTGGGGGGCAGTGTATGTGTGGGGGGCTGTGTATGTGCAGTAGTAATAGTAAGGGGCTGTGTACGTGTATAGTAGTAGTATTGGGGGGCAGTGTATGTGTGGGGGGCTGTGTATGTGCAGTAGTAGTAGTAAGGGGCTGTGTACGTGTATAGTAGTAGTATTGGGGGGCAGTGTATGTGTGGGGGGCTGTGTATGTGCAGTAGTAATAGTAAGGGGCTGTGTACGTGTATAGTAGTAGTATTGGGGGGCAGTGTATGTGTGGGGGGCTGTGTATGTGCAGTAGTAGTAGTAAGGGGCTGTGTACGTGTATAGTAGTAGTATTGGGGGGCAGTGTATGTGTGGGGGGCTGTGTATGTGCAGTAGTAATAGTAAGGGGCTGTGTACGTGTATAGTAGTAGTATTGGGGGTCTGTGTATGTGTGGGGGGCTGTGTATGTGCAGTAGTAGTAGTAAGGGGCTGTGTACGTGTATAGTAGTAGTATTGGGGGGCAGTGTATGTGTGGGGGGCTGTGTATGTGCAGTAGTAGTAGTAAGGGGCTGTGTACGTGTATAGTAGTAGTATTGGGGGTCTGTGTATGTGTGGGGGGCTGTGTATGTGCAGTAGTAGTAGTAAGGGGCTGTGTACGTGTATAGTAGTAGTATTGGGGGGCAGTGTATGTGTGGGGGGCTGTGTATGTGCAGTAGTAGTAGTAAGGGGCTGTGTACGTGTATAGTAGTAGTATTGGGGGTCTGTGTATGTGTGGGGGGCTGTGTATGTGCAGTAGTAATAGTAAGGGGCTGTGTACGTGTATAGTAGTAGTATTGGGGGTCTGTGTATGTGTGGGGGGCTGTGTATGTGCAGTAGTAGTAGTAAGGGGCTGTGTACGTGTATAGTAGTAGTATTGGGGGGCAGTGTATGTGTGGGGGGCTGTGTATGTGCAGTAGTAGTAGTAAGGGGCTGTGTACGTGTATAGTAGTAGTATTGGGGGTCTGTGTATGTGTGGGGGGCTGTGTATGTGCAGTAGTAGTAGTAAGGGGCTGTGTACGTGTATAGTAGTAGTATTGGGGGGCAGTGTATGTGTGGGGGGCTGTGTATGTGCAGTAGTAGTAGTAAGGGGCTGTGTACGTGTATAGTAGTAGTATTGGGGGGCAGTGTATGTGTGGGGGGCTGTGTATGTGCAGTAGTAATAGTAAGGGGCTGTGTACGTGTATAGTAGTAGTATTGGGGGTCTGTGTATGTGTGGGGGGCTGTGTATGTGCAGTAGTAGTAGTAAGGGGCTGTGTACGTGTATAGTAGTAGTATTGGGGGGCAGTGTATGTGTGGGGGGCTGTGTATGTGCAGTAGTAGTAGTAAGGGGCTGTGTACGTGTATAGTAGTAGTATTGGGGGTCTGTGTATGTGTGGGGGGCTGTGTATGTGCAGTAGTAGTAGTAAGGGGCTGTGTACGTGTATAGTAGTAGTATTGGGGGTCTGTGTATGTGTGGGGGGCTGTGTATGTGCAGTAGTAGTAGTAAGGGGCTGTGTACGTGCAGTATTCTGCTCTGTGGTGCAGCTGACACCATGTAGATTACATGTGACGGTGGAGGAGTCAGTGCGTGTGCAGCTGTAGATAAGCTCCTGTTACCCCATCATTACTGTGCATCCATGTACGGCGGGCTGAGAACTACTAGATGGGATGGTACAGCTGACCAGGAGGTGGCGAGGGCAACGACCGGCCGGGAGGAGGCGAGGGGGAGGGCTGGGGGCTATACGTCCAGCTGGATGGGAGGACTCATGGGGGGGGTAGTCAGCTGGACAGAAGGAGTCATGGGGGCGACGGTCAGCTGGGAGGAGTTGTGGGGGGGGCAGACCGTAAATAAAATATGGAATATTGCATTTTCTATACATCCAATATTAATGAGAGGTACATTGTTGGCACCGAGATGACTAGGCAAAAAACACACTTTCTCATACCGATAACCCCCACAAAAAGGCCTCCAATCCATAGGGGCTATACACCCGCCAGCAGCTCGGCCATGCTTGGCCTCTGAGTGTAGATATAAGACGACATCTGTCTCGACCTTCTGTGGTCGCTCTATGAGGAGTAATTACGTAAATTGGGATTTCTTAAATTTGTGAAGGGCTGAGTGCGGCCCCAACCGGGACCTTGTGAAGTCATCGTAGAGGTGTGTGGGTGGGACTCGGGCTCCGATAAAAGATTGATCCCAATTGTGATCAGCGTTCGTGCAGAGAGTTACATGTCCTGTATGTAAGAACCCCATTATCGACAGACCAATCGAAGCGCTCTCCTTCGGCTAATCTGAATCGTCTCTGTGATCGGTGTAGTCAGTTCTCCTGATAATCCCTTTTATTTTATGTAACTGTATATGCTGTATTGTTTTGTCCCCCTGGTAAAATCTTGTGTATTTTTCACAAACACTGCTTCCCTTTGGATTAAATATAAAATGTGATAGTTCTGTTCCTTCGGTTATGTAAACTGCGCCTCAAAGGCATAAGCTGCCGTTTACCGGTGTCTAATGGACCAAAGCAGATTAGTGGTGGCGGCGGCGGCGAGTAGTCTAGGGTTATCGGAGAGTTAACTGTGAATGTACCGGGGTGTGTACACATATGGTAGAGGTGTATAGGCAGTTAATTGTCCGATAGCCGGCCTAGTGGTGGAAACAGGCTGAGGCCTTCTCCATTGATCGTCGGCCAATCGTGTAATTATCCGGATAATAAGGGGCAGCAGAGAGCTGTTCGCTCCGGGGATCACAGCGGATGGTACTCACGACATTCACGGCCTGTGATATCAGGGACTTGTGGGATTAAGAAAGTCCTGACAAATTATATATCCCTGAAACTCCTGTTGGAGTACTGTAAGGGTCTTGTTAGGGTACTGTAAGGATACTTTATGGGTCATGTTGGTCTTGTTTGAGTACTTGTTAGGGTATTGTTTCTGTTTGGATAATGTAAGGGTACTGTTGGGGTCTTTTCAGGGTAATGTAAGGGTCTTGTTAGGGTACTGTAAGGGTAGGGTACTGTGAGGGTCCTGTTAGGGTCTTGTAAGGGTCATGTTGGGTTACTTTAAAGGTACTGTTGGGGTCTTGGGTTACTGTAAGGGTCTTGTTAGGGTACTGTAAGGATACTTTATGGGTCATGTTGGTCTTGTTTGAGTACTTGTTAGGGTATTGTTTCTGTTTGGATAATGTAAGGGTACTGTTGGGGTCTTTTCAGGGTAATGTAAGGGTCTTGTTAGGGTATTGCAAGGGACTTTTTCATTAAGACCTTTCGGGCTCATGGATTCCAGCCAATATATCCATCTGGTTTCATGTTGGGCAATTTCATTTCTATCAGACAGTGAAACTATTTCTATTACATGGAATGAAATGTACTCCATATCGCCCCTATGTACAGAGTTGACCCGACATGTCAGTGGTGTATCCCTGCTGTGTCTCACATCCTCATATGTTCTCCAATGTGCACACGCAGTTCGTGGAACATGAGCATGTGCAGAGATGTACCACTTCCATGGTTCTGCAGTTCGCACAGAACCTTATGCTATATTTCCTGTTGGTCACGGAACTCTTAAAGGAATTTGAGGGGCAGATGTATCACCAAAAACGTACAATGGCCGCTCTTGAAAGTGCCCAGTGATCCATTAGCCCCCACATGTATTCTCCCTTTTTGGTGGGGTAAAGTGACTACGTACTACTCAGTCCCTTATTGATTTCCCCTTCCTGTAGGTGACAAATGGACTCATAGGGATAAAAATCACAGAAATCTGGATCCGATCTCAAAATTTGCCAATGCCTCTTTCAGATGTCAAAAACCCTTTTAGATTGATCATCAGAGGTTCCAATTAAGCGTGTCACATGGTATGGATCCACCCTAGAATGAGGAACCAAAAGGGAAGCTCTATTCGTGTTAAGAGCTGAATTGATAATACGCTCCGGATAACCCTGTCCAAATACCTGTGCCTAAAAGATCTATGGAGTGAGATTTGAAGTCTGGCAATGAGGAGCAATTTGTTCGCAATCTCAGGAATTGCCCTTTCTGGATTCCCCTCTTCAACGGGAAAGGATGATGGCTGTGGGTATGAAATAAACCGAGGTTTTGAGGGAGTCATCAGTCATCCTGTATGGGGAGACCAAGAAAAGTGATCTGATCACCACCAATCTCGTAGGTAAAGACAAGACCAGCAATCTTGCTCCTGGGATAGTTCATGAAATCATCAAATGAACTACGGTCTCCCAAAGGATGGGAAGTTTTGGGGGGTTTTGTGTTGATTGAGACTCCCACTTGATTAGCTTTTTTGTCTATTCTCCTCAGTTCCCAGTGACAGCAACTGATGTCTCATGAGAAATTTGGGCAGCAGATGCCCCTCACTGATTAAAGGATTTATTCTGGATTTACGTGTCCTAAATGCACATTCTCTGCCTGGGATTTCTTGATAAGTTATACAGAAAAATTAAAAAGTCAAGTTGGCGACTGTGATGGCTGCTGTGTATCTAATCCCATCTACTTCACTGGGTATGGTGCTGACACGTTTGCACAGGAAGGGCTGAGGGTCTCCTGGCAGCTGTCATAGAGGATTGGGCAGGTGTGGGCCTTGCAGAGACATTTGTGTGTTACTCATCTGCAGTCACTGTGGCTGTAGACAATTCCTGAGTGTGAGGACACTCCAAACTGCCAAAAAGGGAACAACCAGCACCGCCATACAAAACACTGAGAGATGTCTGTCCAAGAGACGTCGGGAGCTAAGGATCACCAAGAGGAGGAGGTAGAGAGAGAACAGAGTAACACCAGGAGCAGGCCTAGATTTGGATCTGAGATATTACCAGGAGCTGGCCTAGATATGCGGCTGAGAGATGTCAGGGCCGAGAGATCACCAGGAGCTGGCCTAGATATGCGGCTGAGAGATGTCAGGGCCGAGAGATCACCAGGAGCTGGCCTAGATATGCGGCTGAGAGATGTCAGGGCCGAGAGATCACCAGGAGCTGGGCTAGACATGGGGCTGAGAGATGTCAGGGCCGAGAGATCACCAGGAGCTGGGCTAGACATGGGGCTGAGAGATGCCAGGGTCGAGAAATCACTGGGTGCAGGCATAGATACGGTGCAGAGAAATGTCAAGGCTGAGAAATCACTGGGAGTAAGCTTATATACAAGACTGAGAGATGTCAGGGCCGAGAGATCAAAGGGAGTAGGCCTAGATATGGTGCTGAGAGATGTCAGGGCCGAGAGATCACCAGGAGCTGGCCTAGACATGGGGCTGAGAGATGTTAGGGTTGAGAAATGTCAGGGCTGAGAGAGGACTCGGCAGGCTGTGGATTAGGTTGGTGCTGTATAGCTCGCACTCCTTCATACTGAAGGCATCCGTCTGCTTCTCATATGTGCCTGGTGTGGTTTTCCTATCTGTGTATGGGCAGTAAACAATGTGGCACCTGTGTGATACCAAGACACTGATGAGAATGTGTCGGCATTTACACAATGAGGAGGAGTCCCGGAGATCGTGTTCAAATTTTTATACTGTATACGGTACATTAATGTGAACAAGTCAAAGCACCTGTCCTCTATCCTACCATTGCAAGACCAGTGATAACGGTACATGTTCTCCTGTCTTCTATTCTACCACTGCAGGACCAGTGATATACAAGCGCTTGTCCTCCAGTCCTCTATTCTACCACCACAGGACCAGTGATAACGGTACATGTTCTCCTGTCTTCTATTCTACCACTGCAGGACCAGTGATATACAAGCGCCTGTCCTCCAGTCCTCTATCCTACCACCACAGGACCAGTGATAACGGTACATGTTCTCCTGTCTTCTATTCTACCACTGCAGGACCAGTGATATACAAGCGCCTGTCCTCCAGTCCTCTATCCTACCACCACAGGACCAGTGATAACGGTACATGTTCTCCTGTCTTCTATTCTACCACTGCAGGACCAGTGATATACAAGCGCCTGTCCTCCAGTCCTCTATCCTACCACCACAGGACCAGTGATAACGGTACATGTTCTCCTGTCTTCTATTCTACCACTGCAGGACCAGTGATATACAAGCGCCTGTCCTCCAGTCCTCTATCCTACCACCACAGGACCAGTGATAACGGTACATGTTCTCCTGTCTTCTATTCTACCACTGCAGGACCAGTGAAATACAAGTGCCTGTCCTCCAGTCCTCTATCCTACCACCACAGGACCAGTGATAATGGTACATGTTCTCCTGTCTTCTATTCTACCACTGCAGGACCAGTGATATACAAGCGCCTGTCCTCCAGTCCTCTATCCTACCATTGCAAGACCAGTGATAACGGTACATGTTCTCCTGTCTTCTATTCTACCACTGCAGGACCAGTGATATACAAGCGCCTGTCCTCTATCCTACCACCACAGGACCAGTGATAACGGTACATGTTCTCCTGTCTTCTATTCTACCACTGCAGGACCAGTGATATACAAGTGCCTGTCCTCCTGTCCTCTATCCTACCACCACAGGACCAGTGATAACGGTACATGTTCTCCTGTCTTCTATTCTACCACTGCAGGACCAGTGATATACAAGCGCCTGTCCTCCAGTCCTCTATCCTACCACCACAGGACCAGTGATAACGGTACATGTTCTCCTGTCTTCTATTCTACCACTGCAGGACCAGTGATATACAAGCGCCTGTCCTCCAGTCCTCTATCCTACCACCACAGGACCAGTGATAACGGTACATGTTCTCCTGTCTTCTATTCTACCACTGCAGGACCAGTGATATACAAGTGCCTGTCCTCCAGTCCTCTATCCTACCACCACAGGACCAGTGATAATGGTACATGTTCTCCTGTCTCCTATTCTACCACTGCAGGACCAGTGATATACAAGCGCCTGTCCTCCAGTCCTCTATCCTACCACCACAGGACCAGTGATAACGGTACATGTTCTCCTGTCTTCTATTCTACCACTGCAGGACCAGTGATATACAAGCGCCTGTCCTCCAGTCCTCTATCCTACCACCACAGGACCAGTGATAACGGTACATGTTCTCCTGTCTTCTATTCTACCACTGCAGGACCAGTGATATACAAGCGCCTGTCCTCCAGTCCTCTATCCTACCACCACAGGACCAGTGATAACGGTACATGTTCTCCTTTCTTCTATTCTACCACTGCAGCACCAGTGATATACAAGCGCCTGTCCTCCAGTCCTCTATCCTACCACCACAAGACCAGTGATAACGGTACATGTTCTCCTGTCTTCTATTCTACCACTGCAGGACCAGTGATATACAAGCGCCTGTCCTCCAGTCCTCTATCCTACCACCACAGGACCAGTGATAACGGTACATGTTCTCCTGTCTTCTATTCTACCACTGCAGGACCAGTGATATACAAGCGCTTGTCCTCCAGTCCTCTATCCTACCACCACAGGACCAGTGATAACGGTACATGTTCTCCTGTCTTCTATTCTACCACTGCAGGACCAGTGATATACAAGTGCCTGTCCTCCAGTCCTCTATCCTACCACCACAGGACCAGTGATAACGGTACATGTTCTCCTGTCTTCTATTCTACCACTGCAGGACCAGTGATATACAAGCGCCTGTCCTCCAGTCCTCTATCCTACCACCACAGGACCAAGTGATAACGGTACATGTTCTCCTGTCTTCTATTCTACCACTGCAGGACCAGTGATATACAAGCGCCTGTCCTCCAGTCCTCTATCCTACCACCACAGGACCAGTGATAACGGTACATGTTCTCCTGTCTTCTACCACTGCAGGACCAGTGATATACAAGCGCCTGTCCTCCAGTCCTCTATCCTACCACCACAGGACCAGTGATAACGGTACATGTTCTCCTGTCTTCTATTCTACCACTGCAGGACCAGTGATATACAAGCGCTTGTCCTCCTGTCCTCTATTCTACCACCACAGGACCAGTGATAATGGTACATGTTCTCCTGTCTTCTATTCTACCACTGCAGGACCAGTGATATACAAGCGCCTGTCCTCCAGTCCTCTATCCTACCACCACAGGACCAGTGATAACGGTACATGTTCTCCTGTCTTCTATTCTACCACTGCAGGACCAGTGATATACAAGCGCCTGTCCTCCAGTCCTCTATCCTACCACCACAGGACCAGTGATAACGGTACATGTTCTCCTGTCTTCTATTCTACCACTGCAGGACCAGTGAAATACAAGCGCCTGTCCTCCAGTCCTCTATCCTACCACCACAGGACCAGTGATAACGGTACATGTTCTCCTGTCTTCTATTCTACCACTGCAGGACCAGTGATATACAAGCGCCTGTCCTCCAGTCCTCTATCCTACCACCACAGGACCAGTGATAACGGTACATGTTCTCCTGTCTTCTATTCTACCACTGCAGGACCAGTGATATACAAGCGCCTGTCCTCCAGTCCTCTATCCTACCACCACAGGACCAGTGATAACGGTACATGTTCTCCTGTCTTCTATTCTACCACTGCAGGACCAGTGATATACAAGCGCCTGTCCTCCAGTCCTCTATCCTACCACCACAGGACCAGTGATAACGGTACATGTTCTCCTGTCTTCTATTCTACCACTGCAGGACCAGTGATATTCAAGCGCCTGTCCTCCAGTCCTCTATCCTACCACCACAGGACCAGTGATAACGGTACATGTTCTCCT
Source organism: Dendrobates tinctorius (assembly GCF_039654945.1). NCBI lineage: Eukaryota > Metazoa > Chordata > Amphibia > Anura > Dendrobatidae > Dendrobates > Dendrobates tinctorius. The sequence goes on along the minus strand of NW_027362197.1, from coordinate 286,366 downwards.
GTCTTCTATTCTACCACTGCAGGACCAGTGATATACAAGCGCTTGTCCTCCAGTCCTCTATCCTACCACCACAGGACCAGTGATAACGGTACATGTTCTCCTGTCTTCTATTCTACCACTGCAGGACCAGTGATATACAAGCGCCTGTCCTCTATCCTACCACCACAGGACCAGTGATAACGGTACATGTCCTCCTGTCTTCTATTCTACCACTGCAGGACCAGTGATATACAAGCGCCTGTCCTCCAGTCCTCTATCCTACCACCACAGGACCAGTGATAACAGTACATGTTCTCCTGTCTTCTATTCTACCACTGCAGGACCAGTGATATACAAGCGCTTGTCCTCCTGTCCTCTATCCTACCACCACAGGACCAGTGATAACGGTACATGTTCTCCTGTCTTCTATTCTACCACTGCAGGACCAGTGATATACAAGCGCTTGTCCTCCAGTCCTCTATCCTACCACCACAGGACCAGTGATAACGGTACATGTTCTCCTGTCTTCTATTCTACCACTGCAGGACCAGTGATATACAAGCGCCTGTCCTCTATCCTACCACCACAGGACCAGTGATAACGGTACATGTTCTCCTATCTTCTATTCTACCACTGCAGGACCAGTGATATACAAGCGCCTGTCCTCCAGTCCTCTATCCTACCACCACAGGACCAGTGATAACGGTACATGTTCTCCTGTCTTCTATTCTACCACCGCGGGACCAGTGATATACAAGCGCCTGTCCTCCAGTCCTCTATCCTACCACCACAGGACCAGTGATAACGGTACCTGTCCTCCAGTCCTCTATCATACCGACGCAGGACCAGCGATATAAAAGCATCTGGCCTTCTGTCACCATAGCATCTGATGGGTTTAGTGCCTCCATTAACATTAGTCAGAAAAAGACCATATCACCAGACAGAGCCTCCTCATCAGAGCGAGCTATAGCCCCATATTACACCAGACAGAGCCTCCTCATCAGAGCGAGCTATAGCCCCATATTTCACCAGACAGAGCCTCCTCATCAGAGCGAGCAATAGCCCCATATTTCACCAGACAGAGCCTCCTCATCAGAGCGAGCTATGGCCCCATATTTCACCAGACAGAGCCTCCTCATCAGAGCGAGCTATAGCCCCATATTTCACCAGACAGAGCCTCCTCATCAGAGCGAGCTATAGCCCCATATTTCACCAGACAGAGCCTCCTCATCAGAGCGAGCTATAGCCCCATATTACACCAGACGGAGCCTCCTCATCAGAGCGAGCTATAGCCCCATATTACACCAGACGGAGCCTCCTCATCAGAGCGAGCTATAGCCCCATATTTCACCAGACGGAGCCTCCTCATCAAAGCGAGCTATAGCCCAATATTACACCAGACAGAGCCTCCTCATCAGAGCTAGTTATAGCCCCATATTTCACCAGACAGAGCCTCCTCATCGGAGCGAGCTATAGCCCCATATTTCACCAGACCGAGCCTCCTCATCAGAGCGAGCTATAGCCCCATATTACACCAGACCGAGCCTCCTCATCAGAGCGAGCTATAGCCCCATATTACACCAGACTGAGCCTCCTCATCAGAGCGAGCTATAGCCCCATATTACACCAGACCGAGCCTCCTCATCAGAGCGAGCTATAGCCCCATATTACACCAGACTGAGCCTCCTCATCAGAGCGAGCTATAGCCCCATATTTCACCAGACCGAGCCTCCTCATCAGATTGGTCCAATCGTCAGCAGCACAAGATCAGATCCAAAGAGGCAATAACAAACGGGTAATCTGAACATGGTCCAAAGATCAGAAGCAGAAGAAGACCAGAACTTACAGTACAGGGATCAGGTGACCACACACCAGGGAGCACAAGCTTTGACTGGCAATGATCTGGGCCAGACGGCTCCCCAAAATAGCAGGGCAATTACCAAGAACAGGGAGCACCTGTGGAAATCTCTGCACCTCCCAGTCAGGAAAGGTCAACCAAGTCCCAGACATTGAGCAGAGGAATCGTGACAGAATGGAGGAGCTCACCTGGACACACCCCTGAAGAGAGAACACCTGGAGACACAAACCTGAGGGGAGGAGCACACCAGGAGACACAAACCTGAGGGGAAGAGCACACCTGGACACAGTTGTGAGGAGAGCAGCTCACCTGGACACACCGCTGAAGAGAGGAGCACACCTGAACACCCCTAATGGGAGGAGCACACCTGGAGACATAAACCTGAGGGGAGGAACACATCTGGACACAGCTGTGAGGAGATGAGCTCACGTGGACACACCCCAGAAGAGAGGAGCACACCTGGAGACAAACCTGAGGGGAGGAGCACACCTGGACACAGCTGTGAGGAGAGCAGCTCACCTGGACACACCCCTAATGGGAGGAGCACACCTGGAGAAACAAACCTGATGGGAGGAGCACACCTGGACACAGCTGTGAGGAGACGAGCTCACGTGGACACACCCCAGAAGAGAGGAGCACACCTGGAGACAAACCTGAGGGGAGGAGCACACCTGGACACAGCTGTGAGGAGAGCAGCTCACCTGGACACACCCCTAATGGGAGGAGCACACCTGGAGACACAAACCTGATGGGAGGAGCACACCTGGACACAGCTGTGAGGAGAGGAGCTCACCTGGACAACCCCGAGAGGAGGAGCTCACCTGGAGACACAAACCTGATGGGAGGAGCACACCTGGACACAGCTGTGAGGAGACGAGCTCACCTGGACAACCCCGAGAGGAGGAGCACACCTGGAGACACAAACCTGATGGGAGGAGCACACCTGGACACAGCTGTGAGGAGACGAGCTCACCTGGACAACCCCGAGAGGAGGAGCTCACCTGGAGACACAAACCTGATGGGAGGAGCACACCTGGACACAGCTGTGAGGAGACGAGCTCACCTGGACAACCCCGAGAGGAGGAGCTCACCTGGAGACACAAACCTGATGGGAGGAGCACACCTGGACACAGCTGTGAGGAGACGAGCTCACCTGGACAACCCCGAGAGGAGGAGCTCACCTGGAGACACAAACCTGATGGGAGGAGCACACCTGGACACAGCTGTGAGGAGATGAGCTCACCTGGACAACCCCGAGAGGAGGAGCACACCTGGAGACACAAACCTGATGGGAGGAGCACACCTGGACAGAGCTGTGAGGAGACGAGCTCACCTGGACAACCCCGAGAGGAGGAGCTCACCTGGAGACACAAACCTGATGGGAGGAGCACACCTGGACACAGCTGTGAGGAGACGAGCTCACCTGGACAACCCCGAGAGGAGGAGCACACCTGGAGACACAAACCTGATGGGAGGAGCACACCTGGACACAGCTGTGAGGAGACGAGCTCACCTGGACAACCCCGAGAGGAGGAGCTCACCTGGAGACACAAACCTGATGGGAGGAGCACACCTGGACACAGCTGTGAGGAGACGAGCTCACCTGGACAACCCCGAGAGGAGGAGCACACCTGGAGACACAAACCTGATGGGAGGAGCACACCTGGACACAGCTGTGAGGAGACGAGCTCACCTGGACAACCCCGAGAGGAGGAGCTCACCTGGAGACATAAACCTGATGGGAGGAGCACACCTGGACACAGCTGTGAGGAGACGAGCTCACCTGGACAACCCCGAGAGGAGGAGCTCACCTGGAGACATAAACCTGATGGGAGGAGCACACCTGGACACAGCTGTGAGGAGACGAGCTCACCTGGACAACCCCGAGAGGAGGAGCTCACCTGGAGACACAAACCTGATGGGAGGAGCACACCTGGACAGAGCTGTGAGGAGACGAGCTCACCTGGACAACCCCGAGAGGAGGAGCTCACCTGGAGACATAAACCTGATGGGAGGAGCACACCTGGAGACACAGCTGTGAGGAGACGAGCTCACCTGGACAACCCCGAGAGGAGGAGCTCACCTGGAGACACAAACCTGATGGGAGGAGCACACCTGGACAGAGCTGTGAGGAGACGAGCTCACCTGGACAACCCCGAGAGGAGGAGCTCACCTGGAGACACAAACCTGATGGGAGGAGCACACCTGGAGACACAGCTGTGAGGAGACGAGCTCACCTGGACAACCCCGAGAGGAGGAGCTCACCTGGAGACACAAACCTGATGGGAGGAGCACACCTGGACACAGCTGTGAGGAGACGAGCTCACCTGGACAACCCCGAGAGGAGGAGCACACCTGGAAACACAAACCTGATGGGAGGAGCACACCTGGACACAGCTGTGAGGAGACGAGCTCACCTGGACAACCCCGAGAGGAGGAGCTCACCTGGACACACCGCTGAAGAGAGGAGCACACCTGAACACCCCTAATGGGAGGAGCACACCTGGAGACATAAACCTGAGGGGAGGAACACATCTGGACACAGCTGTGAGGAGATGAGCTCACGTGGACACACCCCAGAAGAGAGGAGCACACCTGGAGACAAACCTGAGGGGAGGAGCACACCTGGACACAGCTGTGAGGAGAGCAGCTCACCTGGACACACCCCTAATGGGAGGAGCACACCTGGAGACACAAACCTGATGGGAGGAGCACACCTGGACACAGCTGTGAGGAGACGAGCTCACGTGGACACACCCCAGAAGAGAGGAGCACACCTGGAGACAAACCTGAGGGGAGGAGCACACCTGGACACAGCTGTGAGGAGAGCAGCTCACCTGGACACACCCCTAATGGGAGGAGCACACCTGGAGACACAAACCTGATGGGAGGAGCACACCTGGACACAGCTGTGAGGAGACGAGCTCACCTGGACAACCCCGAGAGGAGGAGCTCACCTGGAGACACAAACCTGATGGGAGGAGCACACCTGGACACAGCTGTGAGGAGACGAGCTCACCTGGACAACCCCGAGAGGAGGAGCACACCTGGAGACACAAACCTGATGGGAGGAGCACACCTGGACACAGCTGTGAGGAGACGAGCTCACCTGGACAACCCCGAGAGGAGGAGCTCACCTGGAGACACAAACCTGATGGGAGGAGCACACCTGGACACAGCTGTGAGGAGACGAGCTCACCTGGACAACCCCGAGAGGAGGAGCTCACCTGGAGACACAAACCTGATGGGAGGAGCACACCTGGACACAGCTGTGAGGAGACGAGCTCACCTGGACAACCCCGAGAGGAGGAGCTCACCTGGAGACACAAACCTGATGGGAGGAGCACACCTGGACACAGCTGTGAGGAGACGAGCTCACCTGGACAACCCCGAGAGGAGGAGCACACCTGGAGACACAAACCTGATGGGAGGAGCACACCTGGACAGAGCTGTGAGGAGACGAGCTCACCTGGACAACCCCGAGAGGAGGAGCTCACCTGGAGACACAAACCTGATGGGAGGAGCACACCTGGACACAGCTGTGAGGAGACGAGCTCACCTGGACAACCCCGAGAGGAGGAGCACACCTGGAGACACAAACCTGATGGGAGGAGCACACCTGGACACAGCTGTGAGGAGACGAGCTCACCTGGACAACCCCGAGAGGAGGAGCTCACCTGGAGACACAAACCTGATGGGAGGAGCACACCTGGACACAGCTGTGAGGAGACGAGCTCACCTGGACAACCCCGAGAGGAGGAGCACACCTGGAGACACAAACCTGATGGGAGGAGCACACCTGGACACAGCTGTGAGGAGACGAGCTCACCTGGACAACCCCGAGAGGAGGAGCTCACCTGGAGACATAAACCTGATGGGAGGAGCACACCTGGACACAGCTGTGAGGAGACGAGCTCACCTGGACAACCCCGAGAGGAGGAGCTCACCTGGAGACATAAACCTGATGGGAGGAGCACACCTGGACACAGCTGTGAGGAGACGAGCTCACCTGGACAACCCCGAGAGGAGGAGCTCACCTGGAGACACAAACCTGATGGGAGGAGCACACCTGGACAGAGCTGTGAGGAGACGAGCTCACCTGGACAACCCCGAGAGGAGGAGCTCACCTGGAGACATAAACCTGATGGGAGGAGCACACCTGGAGACACAGCTGTGAGGAGACGAGCTCACCTGGACAACCCCGAGAGGAGGAGCTCACCTGGAGACACAAACCTGATGGGAGGAGCACACCTGGACAGAGCTGTGAGGAGACGAGCTCACCTGGACAACCCTGAGAGGAGGAGCTCACCTGGAGACACAAACCTGATGGGAGGAGCACACCTGGAGACACAGCTGTGAGGAGACGAGCTCACCTGGACAACCCCGAGAGGAGGAGCTCACCTGGAGACACAAACCTGATGGGAGGAGCACACCTGGACACAGCTGTGAGGAGACGAGCTCACCTGGACAACCCCGAGAGGAGGAGCACACCTGGAGACACAAACCTGATGGGAGGAGCACACCTGGACACAGCTGTGAGGAGACGAGCTCACCTGGACAACCCCGAGAGGAGGAGCTCACCTGGAGACACAAACCTGATGGGAGGAGCACACCTGGACACAGCTGTGAGGAGACGAGCTCACCTGGACAACCCCGAGAGGAGGAGCTCACCTGGAGACACAAACCTGATGGGAGGAGCACACCTGGACACAGCTGTGAGGAGACGAGCTCACCTGGACAACCCCGAGAGGAGGAGCTCACCTGGAGACACAAACCTGATGGGAGGAGCACACCTGGACAGAGCTGTGAGGAGACGAGCTCACCTGGACAACCCCGAGAGGAGGAGCTCACCTGGAGACACAAACCTGATGGGAGGAGCACACCTGGACACAGCTGTGAGGAGACGAGCTCACCTGGACAACCCCGAGAGGAGGAGCTCACCTGGAGACACAAACCTGATGGGAGGAGCTCACCTGGAGACAGCTGTGAGGAGACGAGCTCACCTGGACAACCCCGAGGGGAGGAGCTCACCTGGAGACACAAACCTGATGGGAGGAGCACACCTGGACACAGCTGTGAGGAGACGAGCTCACCTGGACAACCCCGAGAGGAGGAGCTCACCTGGAGACACAAACCTGATGGGAGGAGCACACCTGGACACAGCTGTGAGGAGACGAGCTCACCTGGACAACCCCGAGAGGAGGAGCTCACCTGGAGACACAAACCTGATGGGAGGAGCACACCTGGACACAGCTGTGAGGAGACGAGCTCACCTGGACAACCCCGAGAGGAGGAGCTCACCTGGAGACACAAACCTGATGGGAGGAGCACACCTGGACACAGCTGTGAGGAGACGAGCTCACCTGGACAACCCCGAGAGGAGGAGCTCACCTGGAGACAGAAACCTGATGGGAGGAGCTCACCTGGACACAGCTGTGAGGAGACGAGCTCACCTGGACAACCCCGAGAGGAGGAGCTCACCTGGAGACACAAACCTGATGGGAGGAGCACACCTGGACACAGCTGTGAGGAGACGAGCTCACCTGGACAACCCCGAGAGGAGGAGCTCACCTGGAGACACAAACCTGATGGGAGGAGCTCACCTGGACACAGCTGTGAGGAGACGAGCTCACCTGGACAACCCCGAGAGGAGGAGCTCACCTGGAGACACAAACCTGATGGGAGGAGCACACCTGGACACAGCTGTGAGGAGACGAGCTCACCTGGACAACCCCGAGAGGAGGAGCACACCTGGAGACACAAACCTGATGGGAGGAGCACACCTGGACACAGCTGTGAGGAGACGAGCTCACCTGGACAACCCCGAGAGGAGGAGCTCACCTGGAGACACAAACCTGATGGGAGGAGCTCACCTGGACACAGCTGTGAGGAGACGAGCTCACCTGGACAACCCCGAGAGGAGGAGCTCACCTGGAGACACAAACCTGATGGGAGGAGCACACCTGGAGACAGCTGTGAGGAGACGAGCTCACCTGGACAACCCCGAGAGGAGGAGCACACCTGGAGACACAAACCTGATGGGAGGAGCTCACCTGGACACAGCTGTGAGGAGACGAGCTCACCTGGACAACCCCGAGAGGAGGAGCACACCTGGAGACACAAACCTGATGGGAGGAGCACACCTGGACACAGCTGTGAGGAGACGAGCTCACCTGGACAACCCCGAGAGGAGGAGCACACCTGGAGACACAAACCTGATGGGAGGAGCTCACCTGGACACAGCTGTGAGGAGACGAGCTCACCTGGACAACCCCGAGAGGAGGAGCTCACCTGGAGACACAAACCTGATGGGAGGAGCACACCTGGACACAGCTGTGAGGAGACGAGCTCACCTGGACAACCCCGAGAGGAGGAGCACACCTGGAGACACAAACCTGATGGGAGGAGCACACCTGGAGACAGCTGTGAGGAGACGAGCTCACCTGGACAACCCGGAGAGGAGGAGCACACCTGGAGACACAAACCTGATGGGAGGAGCTCACCTGGACACAGCTGTGAGGAGACGAGCTCACCTGGACAACCCCGAGAGGAGGAGCTCACCTGGAGACACAAACCTGATGGGAGGAGCACACCTGGACACAGCTGTGAGGAGACGAGCTCACCTGGACAACCCCGAGAGGAGGAGCACACCTGGAGACACAAACCTGATGGGAGGAGCACACCTGGAGACAGCTGTGAGGAGACGAGCTCACCTGGACAACCCCGAGAGGAGGAGCTCACCTGGAGACACAAACCTGATGGGAGGAGCACACCTGGACACAGCTGTGAGGAGACGAGCTCACCTGGACAACCCCGAGAGGAGGAGCACACCTGGAGACACAAACCTGATGGGAGGAGCACACCTGGACACAGCTGTGAGGAGACGAGCTCACCTGGACAACCCCGAGAGGAGGAGCTCACCTGGAGACATAAACCTGATGGGAGGAGCACACCTGGACACAGCTGTGAGGAGACGAGCTCACCTGGACAACCCCGAGAGGAGGAGCACACCTGGAGACACAAACCTGATGGGAGGAGCACACCTGGACACAGCTGTGAGGAGACGAGCTCACCTGGACAACCCCGAGAGGAGGAGCTCACCTGGAGACACAAACCTGATGGGAGGAGCACACCTGGACACAGCTGTGAGGAGACGAGCTCACCTGGACAACCCCGAGAGGAGGAGCTCACCTGGAGACACAAACCTGATGGGAGGAGCACACCTGGACACAGCTGTGAGGAGACGAGCTCACCTGGACAACCCCGAGAGGAGGAGCTCACCTGGAGACAAACCTGATGGGAGGAGCACACCTGGACACAGCTGTGAGGAGACGAGCTCACCTGGACAACCCCGAGAGGAGGAGCTCACCTGGAGACACAAACCTGATGGGAGGAGCACACCTGGAGACACAGCTGTGAGGAGACGAGCTCACCTGGACAACCCCGAGAGGAGGAGCTCACCTGGAGACACAAACCTGATGGGAGGAGCACACCTGGACACAGCTGTGAGGAGACGAGCTCACCTGGACAACCCCGAGAGGAGGAGCTCACCTGGAGACACAAACCTGATGGGAGGAGCACACCTGGACACAGCTGTGAGGAGACGAGCTCACCTGGACAACCCCGAGAGGAGGAGCTCACCTGGAGACACAAACCTGATGGGAGGAGCACACCTGGACACAGCTGTGAGGAGACGAGCTCACCTGGACAACCCCGAGAGGAGGAGCACACCTGGAGACACAAACCTGATGGGAGGAGCACACCTGGACACAGCTGTGAGGAGACGAGCTCACCTGGACAACCCCGAGAGGAGGAGCTCACCTGGAGACACAAACCTGATGGGAGGAGCTCACCTGGAGACAGCTGTGAGGAGACGAGCTCACCTGGACAACCCCGAGAGGAGGAGCTCACCTGGAGACACAAACCTGATGGGAGGAGCACACCTGGACACAGCTGTGAGGAGACGAGCTCACCTGGACAACCCCGAGAGGAGGAGCTCACCTGGAGACACAAACCTGATGGGAGGAGCACACCTGGACACAGCTGTGAGGAGACGAGCTCACCTGGACAACCCCGAGAGGAGGAGCTCACCTGGAGACACAAACCTGATGGGAGGAGCACACCTGGACACAGCTGTGAGGAGACGAGCTCACCTGGACAACCCCGAGAGGAGGAGCTCACCTGGAGACACAAACCTGATGGGAGGAGCACACCTGGACACAGCTGTGAGGAGACGAGCTCACCTGGACAACCCCGAGAGGAGGAGCTCACCTGGAGACACAAACCTGATGGGAGGAGCACACCTGGACACAGCTGTGAGGAGACGAGCTCACCTGGACAACCCCGAGAGGAGGAGCACACCTGGAGACACAAACCTGATGGGAGGAGCACACCTGGACACAGCTGTGAGGAGACGAGCTCACCTGGACAACCCCGAGAGGAGGAGCTCACCTGGAGACACAAACCTGATGGGAGGAGCTCACCTGGAGACAGCTGTGAGGAGACGAGCTCACCTGGACAACCCCGAGAGGAGGAGCTCACCTGGAGACACAAACCTGATGGGAGGAGCACACCTGGACACAGCTGTGAGGAGACGAGCTCACCTGGACAACCCCGAGAGGAGGAGCTCACCTGGAGACACAAACCTGATGGGAGGAGCACACCTGGACACAGCTGTGAGGAGACGAGCTCACCTGGACAACCCCGAGAGGAGGAGCTCACCTGGAGACACAAACCTGATGGGAGGAGCACACCTGGACACAGCTGTGAGGAGACGAGCTCACCTGGACAACCCCGAGAGGAGGAGCTCACCTGGAGACACAAACCTGATGGGAGGAGCACACCTGGACACAGCTGTGAGGAGACGAGCTCACCTGGACAACCCCGAGAGGAGGAGCACACCTGGAGACACAAACCTGATGGGAGGAGCACACCTGGACACAGCTGTGAGGAGACGAGCTCACCTGGACAACCCCGAGAGGAGGAGCTCACCTGGAGACACAAACCTGATGGGAGGAGCTCACCTGGAGACAGCTGTGAGGAGACGAGCTCACCTGGACAACCCCGAGAGGAGGAGCTCACCTGGAGACACAAACCTGATGGGAGGAGCACACCTGGACACAGCTGTGAGGAGACGAGCTCACCTGGACAACCCCGAGAGGAGGAGCTCACCTGGAGACACAAACCTGATGGGAGGAGCACACCTGGACACAGCTGTGAGGAGACGAGCTCACCTGGACAACCCCGAGAGGAGGAGCTCACCTGGAGACACAAACCTGATGGGAGGAGCACACCTGGACACAGCTGTGAGGAGACGAGCTCACCTGGACAACCCCGAGAGGAGGAGCTCACCTGGAGACACAAACCTGATGGGAGGAGCACACCTGGACACAGCTGTGAGGAGACGAGCTCACCTGGACAACCCCGAGAGGAGGAGCACACCTGGAGACACAAACCTGATGGGAGGAGCACACCTGGACACAGCTGTGAGGAGACGAGCTCACCTGGACAACCCCGAGAGGAGGAGCTCACCTGGAGACACAAACCTGATGGGAGGAGCACACCTGGACACAGCTGTGAGGAGACGAGCTCACCTGGACAACCCCGAGAGGAGGAGCTCACCTGGAGACACAAACCTGATGGGAGGAGCACACCTGGACACAGCTGTGAGGAGACGAGCTCACCTGGACAACCCCGAGAGGAGGAGCACACCTGGAGACACAAACCTGATGGGAGGAGCACACCTGGACACAGCTGTGAGGAGACGAGCTCACCTGGACAACCCCGAGAGGAGGAGCTCACCTGGAGACACAAACCTGATGGGAGGAGCACACCTGGACACAGCTGAAGGGTGAAGCTTGCTCCTACTCCCTTTAATGGAAGGAACAAACCTGGACACCCCCCCGATGGGAGGACACCAGGAGATCCAAGGGACGGAGTTCACCTGCACCCCCTGAGGGGAGGAGGACGCACAGCTGTGATCTCCGGCGCCCCCTGCAGGCCGTGCTCTGGGCCGCGCGCTGTTAACCCTTCGTGCTCCTCCTCCCGCCGTCGCCGCTGTCACTTGTCGCCTCCTTCTCAGCAAATATTAACAAAGGCTCCAGTGTGCGGCGGATCCCGGGGGAGAAGACACCGACATGGCCGCCATCCTCCTCCTCCTGCTGCTGCCGGGTATCTAATCCTCTCCTGTGTGATACTGTCTGCTGTATCTAATCCTCTCCTGTGAGATACTGTCTGCTGAGCCGTGTATCTAATCCTATCCTGTGTGATACTGTCTGCTGAGCCGTGTATCTAATCCTCTCCTGTGTGATACTGACTGCTGAGCCGTGTATCTAATCCTCTCCTGTGTGATACTGTCTGCTGTATCTAATCCTATCCTGTGTGATACTGACTGCTGAGCAGTGTATCTAATCCTATCCTGTGTGATACTGTCTGCTGTATCTAATCCTATCCTGTGTGATACTGTCTGCTGAGCCGTGTATCTAATCCTCTCCTGTGTGATACTGTCTGCTGTATCTAATCCTATCCTGTGTGATACTGACTGCTGAGCCGTGTATCTAATCCTATCCTGTGTGATACTGACTGCTGAGCCGTGTATCTAATCCTCTCCTGTGTGATACTGACTGCTCAGCCGTGTATCTAATCCTCTCCTGTGTGATACTGACTGCTGAGCCGTGTATCTAACCCTATCCTGTGTGATACTGACTGCTGAGCCGTGTATCTAATCCTCTCCTGTGTGATACTGACTGCTGAGCTGTGTATCTAATCCTCTCCTGTGTGATACTGATTGCTGAGCCGTGTATCTAATCCTCTCCTGTGTGATACTGACTGCTGAGCCGTGTATCTAATCCTCCCCTGTGTGATACTGTCTGCTGAGCCATGTATCTAATCCTCTCCTGTGTGATACTGTCTGCTGTATCTAATCCTCTCCTGTGAGATACTGACTGCTGAGCCGTGTATCTAATCCTCTCCTGTGTGATACTGACTGCTGAGCCGTGTATCTAATCCTCTCCTGTGTGATACTGACTGCTGAGCCGTGTATCTAATCCTCTCCTGTGTGATACTGACTGCTGAGCCGTGTATCTAATCCTCTCCTGTGTGATACTGACTGCTGAGCCGTGTATCTAATCCTCTCCTGTGTGATACTGACTGCTGAGCCGTGTATCTAATCCTCTCCTGTGTGATACTGACTGCTGAGCCGTGTATCTAATCCTCTCCTGTGTGATACTGACTGCTGAGCCGTGTATCTAATCCTCTCCTGTGTGATACTGACTGCTGAGCCGTGTATCTAATCCTCTCCTGTGTGATACTGTCTGCTGTATCTAATCCTATCCTGTGTGATACTGTCTGCTGAGCCGTGTATCTAATCCTCTCCTGTGTGATACTGTCTGCTGTATCTAATCCTATCCTGTGTGATACTGTCTGCTGAGCCGTGTATCTAATCCTCTCCTGTGTGATACTGTCTGCTGTATCTAATCCTATCCTGTGTGATACTGACTGCTGAGCCGTGTATCTAATCCTATCCTGTGTGATACTGACTGCTGAGCCGTGTATCTAATCCTCTCCTGTGTGATACTGACTGCTCAGCCGTGTATCTAATCCTCTCCTGTGTGATACTGACTGCTGAGCCGTGTATCTAACCCTATCCTGTGTGATACTGACTGCTGAGCCGTGTATCTAATCCTCTCCTGTGTGATACTGACTGCTGTATCTAATCCTATCCTGTGTGATACTGTCTGCTGAGCCGTGTATCTAATCCTATCCTGTGTGATACTGACTGCTGAGCCGTGTATCTAATCCTATCCTGTGTGATACTGACTGCTGAGCCGTGTATCTAACCCTATCCTGTGTGATACTGTCTGCTGTATCTAATCCTATCCTGTGTGATACTGTCTGCTGAGCCGTGTATCTAATCCTCTCCTGTGTGATACTGTCTGCTGTATCTAATCCTATCCTGTGTGATACTGACTGCTGAGCCGTGTATCTAATCCTATCCTGTGTGATACTGACTGCTGAGCCGTGTATCTAATCCTCTCCTGTGTGATACTGACTGCTCAGCCGTGTATCTAATCCTCTCCTGTGTGATACTGACTGCTGAGCCGTGTATCTAACCCTATCCTGTGTGATACTGACTGCTGAGCCGTGTATCTAATCCTCTCCTGTGTGATACTGACTGCTGTATCTAATCCTATCCTGTGTGATACTGTCTGCTGAGCCGTGTATCTAATCCTATCCTGTGTGATACTGACTGCTGAGCCGTGTATCTAATCCTATCCTGTGTGATACTGACTGCTGAGCCGTGTATCTAATCCTCTCCTGTGTGATACTGACTGCTCAGCCGTGTATCTAATCCTCTCCTGTGTGATACTGACTGCTGAGCCGTGTATCTAACCCTATCCTGTGTGATACTGACTGCTGAGCCGTGTATCTAATCCTCTCCTGTGATGCAGTCTCCTGAGCTGTGTAGCTAATCCTATCCTGTGTGATACTGACTGCTGAGCCGTGTATCTAATCCTCTCCTGTGTGATACTGACTGCTGTATCTAATCCTATCCTGTGTGATACTGACTGCTGAGCCGTGTATCTAATCCTATCCTGTGTGATACTGACTGCTGAGCCGTGTATCTAATCCTCTCCTGTGTGATACTGACTGCTGAGCCGTGTATCTAATCCTCTCCTGTGTGATACTGACTGCTCAGCCGTGTATCTAATCCTCTCCTGTGTGATACTGACTGCTGAGCCGTGTATCTAACCCTATCCTGTGTGATACTGACTGCTGAGCCGTGTATCTAATCCTCTCCTGTGATGCAGTCTCCTGAGCTGTGTAGCTAATCCTATCCTGTGTGATACTGACTGCTGAGCCGTGTATCTAATCCTCTCCTGTGTGATACTGACTGCTGAGCCTTGTATCTAATCCTCTCCTGTGTGATACTGACTGCTGAGCCGTGTATCTAATCCTCTCCTGTGTGATACTGTCTGCTGTATCTAATCCTATCCTGTGTGATACTGTCTGCTGAGCCGTGTATCTAATCCTATGCTGTGTGATACTGACTGCTGAGCCGTGTATCTAATCCTCTCCTGTGTGATACTGTCTGCTGAGCCGTGTTTCTAATCCTCTCCTGTGTGATACTGACTGCTGAGCCGTGTATCTAATCCTCTCCTGTGTGATACTGACTGCTGAGCCGTGTATCTAATCCTATCCTGTGTGATACTGACTGCTGAGCCGTGTATCTAATCCTCTCCTGTGATGCAGTCTCCTGAGCCGTGTAGCTAATCCTCTCCTGTGTGATACTGTCTGCTGAGCCGTGTTTCTAATCCTCTCCTGTGTGATACTGACTGCTGAGCCGTGTATCTAATCCTCTCCTGTGTGATACTGACTGCTGAGCCGTGTATCTAATCTGTGTGATACTGACTGCTGAGCCGTGTATCTAATCCTCTCCTGTGTGATACTGACTGCTGAGCCGTGTATCTAACCCTATCCTGTGTGATACTGACTGCTGAGCCGTGTATCTAATCCTCTCCTGTGATGCAGTCTCCTGAGCCGTGTAGCTAATCCTCTCCTGTGTGATACTGACTGCTGAGCCGTGTATCTAATCCTATCCTGTGTGATACTGACTGCTGAGCCGTGTATCTAATCCTATCCTTTGTGATACTGACTGCTGAGCCATGTATCTAATCCTCTCCTGTGTGATACTGTCTGCTGAGCCATGTATCTAATCCTCTCCTGTGTGATACTGACTGCTGAGCCGTGTATCTAATCCTATCCTGTGTGATACTGTCTGCTGAGCCGTGTATCTGATCCTATCCTGTGTGATACTGTCTGCTGAGCCGTGTATCTAATCCTATCCTGTGTGATACTGTCTGCTGAGCCGTGTATCTAATCCTCTCCTGTGTGATACTGTCTGCTGAGCCGTGTATCTAATCCTCTCCTGTGTGATACTGACTGCTGAGCCGTGTATCTAATCCTATCCTGTGTGATACTGTCTGCTGAGCCGTGTATCTAATCCTCTCCTGTGTGATACTGTCTGCTGAGCCGTGTATCTAATCCTCTCCTGTGTGATACTGACTGCTGAGCCGTGTATCTAATCCTCTCCTGTGTGATACTGACTGCTGAGCCGTGTATCTAATCCTCTCCTGTGTGATACTGACTGCTGAGCCGTGTATCTAATCCTCTCCTGTGTGATACTGTCTGCTGAGCCGTGTATCTAATCCTCTCCTGTGTGATACTGACTGCTGAGCCGTGTATCTAATCCTCTCCTGTGTGATACTGACTGCTGAGCCGTGTATCTAATCCTCTCCTGTGTGATACTGACTGCTGAGCCGTGTATCTAATCCTGTAGCTTAGATACTGCCACTTCTTGCTGTAGATGTCTGGTGACTGCTGTGAATTCTATGATAATTTCTTATATGAAACCTTCACCTGAAACTTCTCGCTTTGACTGTGGAGAACACTGAGAAACCCCTCCAGACTGCTGTATCGCCCTCGTTTTCCTCCTGTTCTCCTCCTCCTCCGCACTCCTGTATCGTCATCGCACTCCTGTATCGTCCTCCTCCTCCTCACTCCTTTGTCTTGTGGGGTGTTCCCGGTATACGGAGGGTCTTGCGGGGTGTCCCCGGTATACGCCGTGTCTTGCAGGGTCCCCGGTATATGGCCATGCCTTGCGGGGTGTCCCCGGTATACGCTGTGCCTTACGTGGTGTCCCCGGTGTATAGCGGGTCTCGCGGTGTGTCCCCGGTATACGGCGGGTCTCGCGGTGTGTCCCCGGTATACTGCGGGTCTCGCGGTGTGTCCCCGGTATACGGCGGGTTTTGCGGGGTGTCCCCGGTATACGACGGGTCTTGCGGGGTGTCCTCGCATTACGGCGGTTCTTGCAGGGTGTCCCCGGTATGCGCCGGGTCTTGCGGGATGTCTTCGCATTACGCCGGGTCTCGCGGGGTGTCCCCGGTATACGCCGGGTCTCGCGGGGTGTCCCCGCATTACGGCGGGTCTTGCGGGGTGTCCCCGGTATACGGACAGGGCCGGTTTTAGACAAAGTGGGGCCCCAAATGCTAACATTGTAAAATCACACATTTAGTTTACATTGCATGAGCAGGATGTGGATACAGGTGGCAGAGGGGCCTGTGCTGGCACTGTGGCCCCCATATTCAGGGGCCTTATATCAGCCAACGGGTCTGCCACTGTTAGCATTACACAGGAGCGTGGCTAGGGTCAGAAAAGATTGGGGGGCTCAAGCCCCAAGACAGAGTTGTCCCCCAACCCCCTCTTAATTTTTTTTTTTTAAGATTGCAGATAACACAGCAGGGCTCCCAACTGTCCTGGATCCAGCGGGACAGTCCCGATTTTGACACTCCCACCCGCTATCCCGGCCGGGATTGTAGTTTTCCTGCACTGCGAATCAGCCACCCCTCCCACCTGTCATTTCAGAAGGGGCTGGGTACTGATCGCCAGAACAGAAGCCCTCCCCGGCTCACGTGACCAGTCACATGATTGTGACCTTATCCTATGTAACACCACAGATAGCAGTGATAACTCTCTGAGAACAGGTAATGTAGTAGATGTCACCTGCAGTCCTATGTAACACCACAGATAGCCATAGCGCTTCAGAGTAAGACTATGTTCACATGCATTATTTTCAGTAGCCAAAACCTGTTCTATTGGCAGTAAAAACGTTGCGTTCACCTGTTTTTCAGCTTGTTTTCTGGAGTTCTTTACACTTTTTTCAGCTTTTTTTAAAGTGCGGATGTTTGCTTTGTCTACAGTATGACTAAGGCCATGTTCACACGTTGAGTCTTCGGTCAGGATTTCACATCAGTATGTGCAAGTCAAACCCAGGAGGGTGAGAAATCCAGAAGTGGTGACGTGTTCCTATTATACTTTTCCTCTGATTGCTCCACTGCTGTTTCTGCATCACAAATCCTGATGTGAAATCCTGACCAAATACTGAGCGTGTGAACGAGACCGAATAGTTTAATTCACCAAAACCACTTAAAAAAATTGCAGCGAAAAATGCCGTTGTAATATCTGCCGCTTATTTTATTCTTTTGTTGCTTTCTACAGGTGGAAACACTGAAAGAAGTGACACGCTGCAGATGTACAAAGCGCTACAGTCCTGAAATTCAGTCAGAAAGGAAACAAGCGCATGCAGGCGATTTCGGAAATCTCATCTGTTCTGCTGGCGCTTTATAGGCAGGATCTCTGCAGCTGTCTCTTCTGCAAATAAGAAGTTTCCAGCACCAGCAAAGACTGAGGTTCTCCGCCATCTCCGCACACCCTCCTGACTGAATTTCACAACTGCAGCGTGTTTTTAAGGCTATGTGCCCACGGTGTGGACTTGGCCGCTGCGGGTCCACAGCAGAATTAGCGGCGGTGTGCAGTACCATTAGGTCCTATGGAAATCAAAAACCGCAGTGCAGGCGGTGCAGAATTTTCTGCGGTTTCCAATCAGCAGAAAGAATTAACATGTCAATTGTAGAGATGATAAACCACAGACCAATCCGCGGCGCGCGCGCACAGCCTCAATCCATGGCGCGTGCGTACAGCCTGGATCCGCGGCGCGCACAGCCTCAATCCACGGCGCGTGCGTACAGCCTGGATCCACGGCGCGCACAGCCTCAATCCACGGCGCGTGCGTACAGCCTGGATCCGCGGCGCGCACAGCCTCGATCTGCGGCGCGCACAGCCTCAATCCGCGGCGCGCACAGCCTCAATCCACGGCGCGTGCGTACAGCCTGGATCCGCGGCGCGCACAGCCTCAATCCACGGCGCGTGCGTACAGCCTCAATCTGCGGCGCGCACAGCCTCAATCCACGGCGCGTGCGCACAGCCTCAATCCGCGGCGCGCACAGCCTCAATCCACGGCGCGTGCGTACAGCCTGGATCCACGGCGCGCACAGCCTCGATCCGCGGCACGCACAGCCTCGATCCGCGGCGCGTGCGTACAGCCTGGATCCACGGCGCGCATAGCCTCAATCCACGGCGCGTGCGTACAGCCTGGATCCACGGCGCGCACAGCCTCAATCCACGGCGCGTGCGTACAGCCTCGATCTGCGGCGCGCACAGCCTCGATCTGCGGCGCGCACAGCCTCGATCTGCGGCGCGCACAGCCTCGATCTGCGGCGCGCACAGCCTCGATCCGCGGCGCGCACAGCCTCGATCCGCGGCGCGCACAGCCTCGATCCGCGGTGCGTCACTTCTTTCAGCAATTTTTTTTCACCCGTAGAAAGCAATGAAAAAGTTTTAGAAAAGCTGCAAATGTCCCAACGTTGTTTTTGGTGAATAAATTGAACGTTGTGAAGCGTGTGTAGGATGGGCGAGGGGAGTGCTGATCCATCAGGGCTGGGGGGGACCCACTTCTTGCCGCCGACAGACACGAGTTGTACATTGGCCGCCTCTCTGACGACCACCGCACTTCACCACAGGAAATTCACTGTTCTCTTGCTCACAGACCCGGGTGCCTTCACTTTTTAGTTTCACCGTCGTGGCGTCCTCTGTGGCTCTTCCCACCATGGCGGCCCTAGGCACTTCCTCCACAGCGCTTCACCGTCCACTAGGTACCCCCAGACCGTCTGCGGCTGCTGTCCTTTTGGGTCACCCCCCCATGACCGTCTCCACTGTCAGTCACTCTCTGAAGGCTTTTACCGTCTTTCTCCCTACGGCAATCCCTCCTCTCTAGTGAGCTCCCCTGGCTGACTGGACCTTCCAGAACCTTCCCTCAGCCTTTATACTCCCAGTCCTGGTAGCTCCGCCCACTGTCACCTGACAGTTACCTTTGACCAATGGCAGTGACCTTGACCCCTGGCAGTACACAGTCACTCTCTCCTACACTCCCCACTGCCCTCTAATGGTCACACTGCCACATGCCACCTCTTTCTCTGTATCTCCGCCTACACTGCGCGGTCCCTCTGCCTCTCGCCTCAGGCAGACCTGTCCGTCAGTTCCACCTCCCCACACATGTACTGTAGACAAAATGCAGACTGTAAAAAAACAAACAGCCAAAGCTCTAAGGGTCTGTGTCCACGATCAGTAAACTCTGGATGCTGCGCAGCATCCAACCCGCAGCGGCCAGATGGTACAGCATAGTGGATGGGATCTCATGTGCACATGCGCCCGTGGCTCACCCGCAGAGGCGGACGTGCAGCACGACTCTCCAGACCGCAGCATCCAACCCGCAGCGGCCAGATGGTACAGCATAGTGGATGGGATCTCATGTGCACATGCGCCCGCAGCTCACCCGCAGAGACGGACATGCAGCACGACTCTCCAGACCGCAGCATCCAACCCGCAGCGGCCAGATGGTACAGCATAGTGGATGGGATCTCATGTGCACATGCACCCGCGGCTCACCCGCAGAGACGGACATGCAGCACGACTCTCCATACCGCAGCATCCAACCCGCAGCGGCCAGATAATACAGCATAGTGGATGGGATCTCATGTGCACATGCGCCCGTGGCTCACCCGCAGAGACGGACATGCAGCACAACTCTCCAGACCACAGCATCCAACCCGCAGCGGCCAGATGGTACAGCATAGTGGATGGGATCTCATGTGCACATGCGCCCGCGGCTCACCCGCAGAGACAGACATGCAACACGACTCTCCAGACCGCAGCATGTCAATTTATCTGACAAAGATGCGAGTCTCTGCAAGAGAAATCTCACCCCTACGATGTATTGGGTGCAGTGATTCCGCACGGTTCAGTGACCACACGTGGAATCACCGGCGTAAGATGGCAGCGCTTTAGACGGAGCACATGTCCGCTGCGTCCACAGTGCTGCCTTTTCCGGATCGTCTGCCATGTTTTTACTGCCAAGAGAGCCGGCTTTGGCTGAAACAAAAATGCACCAAAACCGCTGATTCCCGTGCACCCCTGTACTGTATGTGTGTGGTTTACCCTTATTATTTCACATGGGAAATCATTTATTTCTATATCACAAATCCCCTGGTTCAGCAGACAATGTCCCTGTCCTGTGTCATCCAGACAGTAGTGACAGGAGGTCGCCCCGTCACACTACAAGCAGGGATTAGTGACTGTGGTCAGAGCGGATCGCTGCGGTATGTGGCTGTGAATCCTGATCCTGCAGCGATCAGCACAGAGCTCTGGGACCACAGTGAGGAAATCACTGCTCTCTGACCTGTGACTGCTGCTATTACCTGGTTCTGCCGCTTCACTTAGGCATATCCATTCTCAGGACAGTGCTAGGAGCAGCCATGATCAGGACTCAGGAGGAGACAGAGCTGCAGGCATCTTCCTGGCTGTCACTGTGCTGTAATTGCCCCCTCCCCCTCACTCTCAACTTTTAACCTGACTGCAGGGAGAAAGAGACAGGGGGGCTGAAGGGGCTTTGTGAGACAGACGCTGCGGACTACAGAGCAATACACAGCATTATTCACTGCTGTACACCCTCTGGGCACTTCATAAATGGACTGCAGATGCAGGGGGCCCCCTTTGTAGGTGTGGGCCCCAGGCATCTGCTTGGTTTGCCTGGTCCAAACACCGGCCCTGTCTTGCGGGGTGTCTCTGGTACGGAAGGTCTTGCGGGGTGTCTCCGGTATACGTCGGGTCTTGCGGGGTGTCTCCGGTATACGTCGGGTCTTGCTGTGTGTCCCCGGTATACGGCGGGTCTTGCGGGGTGTCCCCGGTATACGGCGGGTCTTGCGGGGTTCCCTTGGTATACGGCGGGTCTTGCGGGGTGTCCCCGGTATACGGCAGGTCTTGCGGGGTGCCCTTGGTATACGGCGGGTCTTGCGGGGTTCCCTTGGTATACGGCGGGTCTTGCGGGGTGTCCCCGGTATACGGCAGGTCTTGCGGGGTGCCCTTAGTATACGGCGGGTCTTGCGGGGTGTCTCCGGTATACGGCGGGTCTTGCAGGGTGTCCCCGGTATACAGCAGGTCTTGCGGGGTGCCCTTAGTATACGGCGGGTCTTGCGGGGTGTCTCCGGTATACGGTGGGTCTTGCGGGGTGTCCCCGGTATACAGCAGGTCTTGCGGGGTTCCCTTGGTATACGGCGGGTCTTGCGGGGTGTCCCCGGTATACGGCAGGTCTTGCGGGGTTCCCTTGGTATACGGCGGGTCTTGCGGGGTGTCCCCGGTATACAGCAGGTCTTGCGGGGTGCCCTTAGTATACGGCGGGTCTTGCGGGGTGTCTCCGGTATACGGCGGGTCTTGCGGGGTGTCCCCGGTATACGGCGGGTCTTGCGGGGTTCCCTTGGTATACGGCGGGTCTTGCGGGGTGTCCCCGGTATACAGCAGGTCTTGCGGGGTGCCCTTAGTATACGGCGGGTCTTGCGGGGTGTCTCCGGTATACGGCGGGTCTTGCAGGGTGTCCCTGTTTGCTGTGAGTAACAGGGCGCAGTCATTTGACGTCTGTAGACCTGGACACAGCTGAGGGTCCGTTACAATGTGTCCAGTGAATATCTTCCGACTGACACTTGAGATGATGGGATGTGATTGTAACGACCCCTCAGCTGTGCTGTATTCTGACTCCTGTGCCTTGTGCTCTGTCCTCAGCGCTGGCTCCAGGCGCCCGCGGACTGTCACTGTGTGGATGGCGGATCCAGCAGAGTGGAGGGAACAGCCTGCAGTACGCGGACGGCTCTGGAGAAGACATGCTGACCGTGGTGAACACGGTGGAGGCGCTGCTGGTGCGGTGTCCGGTGCTGCCTACGGGGAGCGTCACCCTCCAGTCTCTGCCCGGGCCCTACATCTTCTGCGTGCACTGGATCCCTGCCCTGCGCGTCTTCAACTTCACGTATGGTGGCACCAAGTCATGGACCGTGATAGCCATCGCCCCCAACAAGAGTCGCCTGTCGTCCAGCCCAGCACCCTGCCTCCCCGAGCAGCCACTCATCAATGTTACCCTCAACGGGCAGCCGGTGGGAAACCACTGCAGCATAAGCACCCCTCTGCAGCCCACGGACACAGGTGAGAGCACCATTGCAGCATCAGCGCCCCCCTGCGCCCTCAGACACAGGTGAGAGCGCCACTGCAGCATCAGCGCCCCCCTGCAGCCCTCAGACACAGGTGAGAGCGCCACTGCAGCATCAGCACCCCCTGCAGCCCACGGACGCAGGTGAGAGCGCCACTGCAGCATCAGCACCCCCCTGCAGCCCGCAGACACAGGTGAGAGCACCATTGCAGCATCAGCACCCCCCTGTAGCCCGCAGACACAGGTGAGAGCGCCACTGCAGCATCAGCACCCCCCTGCAGCCCGCAGACACAGGTGAGAGCGCCACTGCAGCATCAGCACCCCCCTGCAGCCTGCGGACGCTGGTGAGAGCGCCACTGCAGCATCAGCACCCCCCTGCAGCCCGCAGACACAGGTGAGAGCGCCACTGCAGCATCAGCACCCCCCTGCAGCCTGCGGACGCTGGTGAGAGCGCCACTGCAGCATCAGCACCCCCCTGCAGCTCGCAGACACAGGTGAGAGCGCCACTGCAGCATCAGCACCCCCCTGCAGCTCGCAGACACAGGTGAGAGCGCCACTGCAGCATCAGCACCCCCCTGCAGCCTGCGGACGCAGGTGAGAGCGCCACTGCAGCATCAGCAGCCCCCTGCAGCTCGCAGACACAGGTGAGAGCGCCACTGCAGCATCAGCACCCCCCTGCAGCTCGCAGACACAGGTGAGAGCGCCACTGCAGCATCAGCACCCCCCTGCAGCCCGCAGACACAGGTGAGAGCGCCACTGCAGCATCAGCACCCCCCTGCAGCCCGCAGACACAGGTGAGAGCGCCACTGCATCATCAGCACCCCCCTGCAGCCCGCAGACACAGGTGAGAGCGCCACTGCAGCATCAGCACCCCCCTGCAGCCCTCAGACACAGGTGAGAGCGCCACTGCAGCATCAGCACCCCCCTGCAGCCCGCGGACGCTGGTGAGAGCGCCACTGCAGCATCAGCACCCCCCTACAGCCCGCAGACACAGGTGAGAGCGCCACTGCAGCATCAGCACCCCCCTGCATCCCGCAGACACAGGTGAGAGCGCCACTGCAGCATCAGCACCCCCCTGCATCCCGCAGACACAGGTGAGAGCGCCACTGCAGCATCAGCACCCCCCTGCATCCCGCAGACACAGGTGAGAGCGCAGGGTGGGGGCCGCATTCTACTGTCACGGACATGGTTTGTGGAACCGTTGTGCCGCGGAGAGCATAGGGGGACGTAACTAAGTGAACACCAGACTGTGGCAGGAGTTGCACTAGAGTCCAGCAGGCAGGAAAAGCAGGTCCTGGAAGAGATCATTGACAAACTCTTGGAAAACAGCCGGTGCATTGCTGAGACCAAAGGGCATCACGCGGTATTCATAATGTCCGTCCCTGGTGTTGAAAGCCGTCTTCCATTCGTCTCCCTGGTGAATGCGGATTAGATTGTAGGTGCCCCTCTAATCTATTTTGGTGAAGATCCTGGCACCTCTTAACCGGTCAGACATCTCAGGAATCAATGGGATAGGGTATCCATTTTTCACTGTGATCTGGTTGAGGCCCCTATAGTCTATAGAGAGTCGGAGTGGTCCGTCCTTCTTAACGAAGAAAAATTCAGTCCCAGCAGGAGAGGAGGACTTCTGAATGAACCCCCGGGCCAAATTCTTCCGAATGTAGTCCGACATAGCTTGAGTCTCGGCTAGGGACAGAGGGTAAATTCGACCTCTAGGGGGTATATATCCAGGAATTAAGTTGACAGGAACGTCATGCGGCCTGTGGGGTGGCAAAGTCTCTGCTTCCTTCTTGTCAAAAACATCAGCACAGGACCAATATGCAGACAAGAAACTGGGCAGCGATGCTGGAGAAGACTGGAGCTTAGCCGGACGTACTGGAACCAGACACCTCTCATGACAGGAAAGTCCCCAGCAGAGCACCTCTCCAGTTGCCCAGTCCAACACAGGTTTGTCTTGTCGTAGCCATGGCAAACCTAAGAGAAATGTGTGAGACATGTAAGGAAGAACATAGAAGACTATCTTCACCGTGTGAAGCATCCCAATATGGACCACAAGTGTCTCCGTAACCAGACGAACCGCCTCCCGAAGAGTTCTCCCATCAACAAAAGTTATGGCCAGAGGGTTTTGAAGCGGACGGACTGGGATTTGGAAGCGATCCAGCCTGGAGGACAAAGTTACCTACTACCCCAGAATCCACAGGCGGGAAAGAAGTGACCTATGTCACCACAATACAGGCAATGGCCTTTAGCACGGCGATCCTTCTGTCGCTGACTGGCAAGAGCAAAACGGTCGACCTGCATGGGTTCTGGTGAGGCCTCGACAAGGGAGGGTGGAGGAACAATTGGTCTTTGAAAGGACGGGGCCAGACGCTGCAATCTTTTTTTCACGTGCCACCTCACGGGTGTCCTGGAAACGAAGGTCTATACGGATGGCAAGGGAGACCAGGTCGTTGAAGGTAGTTGGTAGGTTGCAACCTGCTAGCTTATCCTTTGTTTCCAGAGAGCGCTTCGTTATTCCAACCGATTTCGGAAGCCAGAGTATGGAAGTGTACCGCATATTGTCCCACAGATGAGTTGGACTGGTGGAAGCTGACGAGGTGGCTCGCCCGGGTTCATCGAATACTTTGCAAAAGGCTTCCACGAATACGGAGAAATTGGAGATGATGGGGTCCTCTCTCTCCCATAATGGATTGAACCACGCCAGGGCCTCCAAGATGTGACATAAGAAATGCTACCCTTGTAAGGTCTGACGGGAAGTGATGAGGATGGAGTTCAAAATGTAGCCGGCACTGGTTGATGAACCCACGGCAGAGCTTAGACTTGCCGTCAAAGCGTGGTAGAGCTGCAAGTTGGGGACCTGAAACTCGAACTAAGCAGACTGACTGCGAGGTTTACGGAGATGGCGCGGCTGCATGAATGTGAGGAGACTCTAGAGAGATGTTTAAGGCCTCCATCTTGATAGTCGGGGACTGCAACTGCATAGACAGTTTCTCTTGTATGCTTTTCTGTCGACAGAGTTCTTGGTACATGATCTGATCAGACAGGATCCGGGATCCAGCGAGGTCCATGGCCTGAGCAAACTGTCACAGACGTGGTTTGTGGAACCACTGTGCCACGGACCGCGTAGAGCCTAGGGGGCGTAACTAAGCGAGCACCGTACTGTTCACTAGAGCCTCTGATGGTGAGGTTAGACTTGGCTCCCGATGAATACCATGTGCCACTCCACGACAGACCAACGGTCACGCAGCAGCTGGACCCAGAAGCACAGACTAAAAGGAGCAGCAGACTGAGTGCAGCAGGCAGCCCCACAGTGCAGCAGGCACAACATAGACTGCAAACAGTAAGGTTGCTCAGGCACCTCCCCAGTGGGGAAGAAGCAATATATACATAATGTCTCACAGCCGTTGGCTGGAGAGGAAATATCAAGTGCACTCGCTGACCCTTTAAGAGGGATGAACTGTCTGCAGCACGGGTGAGTGAAGAGACCCTGCCTGTCAGAGCAAGGATCTGACGTGGTGCTAACAATCACTCATGAGTTCTCTCCCTATTCGCCTGTCCATCTCTCTCGCTCACTGTCTGTCTCTCAATTCAAATCAAATGAGCTTTATTGGCAGGACTAAGTACATGTTAGCATTGCCAAAGCAAATGGTAAAAAATAAGGGGACGGGGGTTGGGGGGCATATAGAGGTCCAGGATAAATCAGGCTCTTTTTGGAGGATAGGGACATGTCCAGGGTGGTGTGTAGAAGTCCATGACATATCAGGCTCCTCTTAGTCTGTGGATAGGGACGTGTCCAGGGTGGGGTATAGAGGTCCATGACATATCAGTCTCCTCTTAGTCTGGGAATAAGGACGTGTCCAGGGTGGGGTATAGGAGTCCATGACATATCAGCCTCCTCTTAGTCTGGGGATAGGAACTTGTCCAGGGTGGGATATAGAGGTCCATGACATATCAGGCTCCTCTTAGTCTGGGAATAAGGACGTGTCCAGGGTGGGGTATAGGAGTCCATGACATATCAGGCTCCTCTTAGTCTGGGAATAAGGACGTGTCCAGGGTGGGGTATAGAGGTCCATGACATATCAGTCTCCTCTTAGTCTGGGAATAAGGACGTGTCCAGGGTGGGGTATAGGAGTCCATGACATATCAGCCTCCTCTTAGTCTGGGGATAGGAACTTGTCAAGGGTGGGATATAGAGGTCCATGACATATCAGGCTCCTCTTAGTCTGGGGATAGGGACGTGTCCAGGGTGGGGTATAGGAGTCCATGACATATCAGGCTCCTCTTAGGCTGGGGACAGGGACGTGTCCAGGGTGGGGTATAGGAGTCCATGACATATCAGGCTCCTCTTAGTCTGGGGATAGGGACGTGTCCAGGGTGGGGTATAGGAGTCCATGACATATCAGGCTCCTCTTAGTCTGGGGACAGGGACGTGTCCAGGGTGGGGTATAGGAGTCCATGACATATCAGGCTCCTCTTAGTATGGGGACAGGGACGTGTCCAGGGTGGGGTATAGGAGTCCATGACATATCAGGCTCCTCTTAGTCTGGGGATAGGGACGTGTCCAGGGTGGGGTATAGGAGTCCATGACATATCAGGCTCCTCTTAGTCTGGGGATAGGGACGTGTCCAGGGTGGGGTATAGGAGTCCATGACATATCAGGCTCCTCTTAGTCTGGGGACAGGGACGTGTCCAGGGTGGGGTATAGGAGTCCATGACATATCAGGCTCCTCTTAGTCTGGGGACAGGGATGTGTCCAGGGTGGGGTATAGGAGTCCATGACATATCAGGCTCCTCTTAGTCTGGGGACAGGGACGTGTCCAGGGTGGGACATAGGAGTCCATGACATATCAGGCTCCTCTTAGTCTGGGGATAGGGACGTGTCCAGGGTGGGGTATAGGAGTCCATGACATATCAGACTCCTCTTAGTCTGGGGACAGGGACGTGTCCAGGGTGGGGTATAGAAGTCCATGACATATCTGGCTCCTCTTAGTCTGGGGATAGGAACGTGTCCAGGGTGGGGTACAGGAGTCCATGACATATCAGGCTCCTCTTAGTCTGGGGACAGGGACGTGTCCAGGGTGGGGTATAGGAGTCCATGACATATCAGGCTCCTCTTAGGCTGGGGACAGGGACGTGTCCAGGGTGGGGTATAGGAGTCCAGTCCATGACATATCAGGCTCCTCTTAGTCTGGGGATAGGGACGTGTCCAGGGTGGGGTATAGGAGTCCATGACATATCAGGCTCCTCTTAGTCTGGGGACAGGGACGTGTCCAGGGTTGGGTATAGGAGTCCATGACATATCAGGCTCCTCTTAGTCTGGGGACAGGGACGTGTCCAGGGTGGAGTATAGGAGTCCATGACATATCAGGCTCCTCTTAGGCTGGGGACAGGGACGTGTCCAGGGTGGGGTATAGGAGTCCATGACATATCAGGCTCCTCTTAGTCTGGGGATAGGGACGTGTCCAGGGTGGGGTATAGGAGTCCATGACATATCAGGCTCCTCTTAGTCTGGGGACAGGGACGTGTCCAGGGTGGGGTATAGGAGTCCATGACATATCAGGCTCCTCTTAGTCTGGGGATAGGGACGTGTCCAGGGTGGGGTATAGGAGTCCATGACATAACAGGCTCCTCTTAGTCTGGGGACAGGGACGTGTCCAGGGTGGGGTATAGAGGTCCATGACATATCTGGCTCCTCTTAGTCTGGGGATAGGAACGTGTCCAGGGTGGGGTACAGGAGTCCATGACATATCAGGCTCCTCTTAGTCTGGGGACAGGGACGTGTCCAGGGTGGGGTATAGGAGTCCATGACATATCAGGCTCCTCTTAGGCTGGGGACAGGGACGTGTCCAGGGTGGGGTATAGGAGTCCATGACATATCAGGCTCCTCTTAGTCTGGGGATAGGGACGTGTGCAGGGTGGGGTATAGGAGTCCATGACATATCAGCCTCCTCTTAGTCTGGGGATAGGGATGTGTCCAGGGTGGGGTATAGAGGTCCATGACATATCAGCCTCCTCTTAGTCTGGGGATAGGGACGTGTCCAGGGTGGGGTATAGGAGTCCATGACATATCAGCCTCCTCTTAGGCTGGGGATAGGGACATGTCCAGGGTGGGGTATAGAGGTCCATGACATATCAGCCTCCTCTTAGTCTGAGGATAGGGACGTGTCCAGGGTGGGGTATAGAGGTCCATGACATATCAGCCTCCTCTTAGTCTGGGGATAGGGACGTGTCCAGGGTGGGGTATAGAGGTCCATGACATATCAGCCTCCTCTTAGTCTGGGGATAGGGACGTGTCCAGGGTGGGGTATAGAGGTCCATGACATATCAGCCTCCTCTTAGTCTGAGGATAGGGACGTGTCCAGGGTGGGGTATAGAGGTCCATGACATATCAGCCTCCTCTTAGTCTGGGGATAGGGACGTGTCCAGGGTGGGGTATAGAGGTCCATGACATATCAGCCTCCCCTTAGTCTGTGGCAGGCACTGACATATTCTGCTGCTATGGCCGCTGCACTTTCTTCTTCCCCCAGTATTATCGGCAGTATCCTCCATGGAGGTGACGTGTTGGAGGAGATCAGACAGTCTGTTGAAGTGAGTGTCCCTCACTGCGGAGTATTTGGGGCACCTCATCAGGAAGTGGGCCTCGTCCTCCATGGCCTCCTGGGGGAACTGCTGGCAGAGTCTGCTCTCTCGGGACTTGTAGTTCTGTCGGTGCCACCCGGATTCGATGAGTAGGCTGTGGGCGCTCGGTCTGTACCTGCTCAGGATCTGTTGCTCTTCTCTGCACCCGCTCCAGTTCAGCTATGTCTTTCTTATACACCGGAGACCAGAACTGTACAAAGTATTCTAAGTGTGGTCGCACTAGTGACTCATATAGAGGTAACATTATGTTCTCCTCATGAGCATCTACAGTCATATGTAAAAGTTTGGGCACCCCTATTAATGTTAACCTTTTTTCTTTATAACAATTTTGCTTTTTGCGACAGCTATTTCAGTTTCATATATCTAATAACTGATGGACTCCGTTATATTTCTGGATTCAAATGAGGTTTATTGTACTAACAGAAAATGTGCAATCTGCTTTTAAACAAAATTTGACCGGTGCAAAAGTATGGGCACCTCAACATAAAAGTGACATTAATATTTCGTAGATCCTCCTTTTGCAAAAATCACAGCCTCTAGTCGCTTCCTGTAGCTATTAATGAGTTCCTGGATCCTGGATGAAGGTATTTGTGACCATTCCTGTTTACAAAACAATTCCCGTTCAGTTAAGTTTGATGGTCGCCGAGCATGGAGAGCCCGCTTCACATCATCCCACAGATGTTCAATGATATTCAGGTCTGGGGACTGGGATGGCCATTCCAGAACATTGTAATTGTTCCTCTGCATGAATGCCTGAGTAGATTTGGAGCGGTGTTTTGGATCATTGTCTTGCTGAAATATCCATCCCCTGCGTAACTTCATCTTCGTCACTGATTCTTGCACATTATTGTCAAGAATCTGCTGTTACTGAGTTGAATCCATGCGACCCTCAACTTTAACAAGATTCCCGGTGCCGGCATTGGCCACACAGTGGGTAGCAACTGTGGGTAGCAAGTGTTTTTCTTGGAATGCTGTGTTTTTTAGCCTCCATGCATAGCGCCTTTTTGAATGACCAAACAACTCTTTGTTTCATCAGTCCACAGGACCTTCATCCAAAATGTAACTGGCTTGTCCAAATGTGCTTTTGCAGACCTCAGGCGACTCTGTTTGTGGCGTGCTTCCAGAAACGGCTTCTTTCGCATCACTCTCCCATACAGCTTCTCCTTGTGTAAAGTGCGCTGCATTGTTGACCGATGCACAGTGACACCATCTGCAGCAAGATGATGCTGCTGGTCTTTGGAGGTGGTCTGTGGATTGTCCTTGACTGTTCTCACCATTCTTCTTCTCTGCCTTTCTGATATTTTTCTTGGCCTGCCACTTCTGGGCTTAACAAGAACTGTACCTGTGTTCTTCCATTTCCTTACTATGCTCCTCACAGTGGAAACTGACAGGTTAATCTCTGAGACAATTTTTTGTATCCTTCCCCTGAAAAGCTATGTTGAATAATCTTTGTTTTCAGATCATTTGAGAGTTGTTTTGAGGAGCCCATGATGCCACTCTTCACAGGAGAATCAAATAGGAGAACTACTTGCAAGTGGGCACTTTAAATACCTTTCCTCATGATTTGATACACCTGGCTATGAAGTTCAAAGCTCAATGAGGTTACAAAACCAATTTAGTGCTTCAGGAAGTCAGTAAAAAGTAGTTAGGAGTGTTCAAATCAAGAAAATGATAAGGGTGCCCATACTTTTGCACCGGTCAAATTTTGTTTAATTGCAGATTGCACATTTTCTGTTAGTACAATAAACCTCATTTGAATCCAGAAATATAACTGAGTCCATCAGTTATTAGATATATGAAACTGAAATAGCTGTTGCAAAAACCAAAATTGTTATAAAGAAAAAAGGTTAACATTAATAGGGGTGCCCAAACTTTAACATATGACTGTATGCCTCTTTTAATGCATCCCTTTATTGTATTTGCCTTTGCAGCAGCTGCCTGACACTGGCCGCTAAATGTGAGTTTGTCGTCCACCCATACACCCAGGTCTTTTTCAGTGACTGTTTTGCCCAGTGTTTTACAATTAAGCACATAATTATACATCTTGTTTGTTCTACCCAAGTGCATGACCTTACATTTATCCCCATTAAAGCTCATTTGCCATTTATCAGCCCAAGCTTCTAGTTTACATAAATCCTCCTGTAATATAAAATTGTCCTCCTCTGTATTGATTACCCTGCAGAGTTTACTGTCATCTGCAAATATTGAAATTCTACTCTATGCCCCCTACAAGGTCATTAATAAATATGTTAAAAAGAAGCGGGCCCAAAACTGACCCCTGTGGTACCCCACTGCTAACCGTGACCCAGTCAGAGTGCACTCCATTATTAACCACCTTTTGTTTCCTATCCCTGAGCCAGCTCTTAACCCACCTACACATATTTTCCCCTATCCCCAGGGTCATTTTATGTATCAACCTTTTGTGTGCCATCGTATCAAAAGCTTTTGAAAAGTCCATGTACACCACGTACACTGCATTCCCTTGGTCCAGTCCGGAACTTACCTCTTCATAAAAGCTTATCAGATTAGTCTGACAGGAACGGTCCCTCGTAAACCCATGTTGATATTGGGTCATGAGGTTCTTCTTCAGATACTCCAGTATAGCATCTCTTAGAAAACCCTCCAGGATTTTACCCACAGTAGAGGTTAAGCTTATCGGCAAGCTTTACTCCCTCTGTAGGTTCTGGTATACTGTCAGTTTCTGGTATTTGTCGTTCCTCCAGTTGCTGAAATATTCCTCTTTGACTTTGTGTACCATCTTCCGGATTTCACCTTTTGTCAGGCTATGTAGGGTGATGGCTTGGTCAGGCTGACTTTAGGTACTTTTGTGTTGGGAGGCTTCCTGGTGTAGGAAGGCTTTGTGATGGTAGGAGCTGGGACTACTACTTTGTAGCCTTGATTGTCAGCTCCTTCTTCTGGATTGCGAGGTGTAGTGGGAATCTGTCCAGCTCTGCTCTGCAGGCGCTGTTTGATGTGCTCCGATGGACTTGGAGAAGATGCTTGCAGAACTCTAGGTGGAATATTTCAGTCGGCCCAGCGTCCCTCTTTGACCAGTTTGGGTATGAGACTGGGCCCCAGACCCCACTGCCGTACAGAAGGATTGGGGCAATGATGGAGTCAAAGATTTTTAGCCAGACGGTTACGGGTGCCTTGAGATGGTAAAGACGTCTACTGATAGCATAGAAGGCTTGGGATGCCTTGTCTTTCAGTAACTCTATGGCTTGCTTGAACCTCCCTGACTGGTTGAGTTGTAGGCCCAGGTCGGTGTACTTGTTGGTTTCTGTAAGTGGACAGTTGTCTATTGTAAAGGTAGGATGGCCAGTAGGTTTCTACTTTCTTTTCTGGAACACCATGATAGTTTTTTTTTCTGGTTAATTGGCAGTCCTCATGTGCTGCTGAAGGTCTCTAGGATTTTCAGATGATCTTAGAGGTCTTTTGTAAGGATTCCGGACTTTCCTTTGTGCCTGTTTGCTCTTATCCAAGATGGAGTATCTCACCCTGTCATGGAACTTCCTGTCTGTCCTGTTATTTAAGTCCAGGTCATGTGTTCCTCCTTGCCTGAGTATTTTGTGCTGTTTGCTCCATAGCTCCTGCCCGTTGTGCTGGTGGACTCCCTGCTACTGCTGCTCGTTCCTCGGTGGTCTGCCTTGTCTCGTTCAGCTGCCTTCCATTTTCTGTGTGCTCCTGGATCCTGACCGGGGTTGCCTATTGACCTGAATACTTGGGTGCTGCT
Source organism: Dendrobates tinctorius (assembly GCF_039654945.1). Taxonomy (NCBI): domain Eukaryota; kingdom Metazoa; phylum Chordata; class Amphibia; order Anura; family Dendrobatidae; genus Dendrobates; species Dendrobates tinctorius. The sequence goes on along the minus strand of NW_027362197.1, from coordinate 253,231 downwards.
GCGGTCAGTTGAAGCGTAACTTCTTAATATCTTCTGGACTACCTCTGTTGGGCTGTGGTGCGGGACTTGTTAGCCCTTAACGGTACCTTTAGAGACCTTCCCCCGTCTACGCTTCTTATTGGACTCCACAAGCAAGTGCTGTACCCACGTGTGATCAAGTTATTGCTGGACTCCCTTGTTTAAGTACTGTGTGCGTTTCCCCTACCCCCTTGCTGGATTCCCACGCTCAAGTCCTCTATGCATACCCACCGATATTGTTAGTGGACTTCCTCGTTTAAGTATCTCGCTTACTCCTGCGTCATATCTTTGCTGGACTGGTTCGTATTGGCGGTCGCGTCCTGCTGTTCAGTTTGCTGTGATTTTTTTTATAATGTGCTGAGCACCTCGTTACGATTGCAGGAATATCGGTATTGGTTCTGTTAGCATTCCTGTTTTGTTTAAGTACATCTTTTTGCTGCAGCTTTGTTCTCAGACTGGTTTTACCCCACGTTATCAGATTCCTTAGCACCTACATAATTGTTACACCTTTCTCGGTTGGTGATAATAGCACGAGGTCATCGGCATACAGCAGAAATTTCACCTGGGTGTCATGGAGGATGAGTCCTGGTGCTGAAGAGAACTCTAGAGCCACCGCCAGCTCATTGATGTAGATGTTAGAGTGTTGGACTGAGGCTGTAGCCCTGTCTCACTCCTTGGCTCTGTTGGAAACAGAGCCGTCCTCCTTCCGTTGACCCTCACGCTGCAACTGTTCTCAGTGTAGGCGCTTCGGGTGACATCATATTTTTTTGCCTCCTATTCCGCTCCCCAGCAGTTTTAGGAATAGTCCTGGGTGCCACACTGAGTTGAAGGCCTTCTTGAAGTCCACAAAACAGGCGTATAGCTTCCCGTTCTTTGTATTGTGGATGAGGCTGTGCAGGGTGTAGATGTGGTCAGTAGTGCGGTGGTTTGGCATGAACCCTGCTTGGCTCTTGCTGAGGACGTTGTGCTCGGTGAGGAAACTGAGGATCCTCTTGTTCATGATGCAGTTGAAGAGTTTACGCAGGTTGCTGCTGACACATATCCCTCAGTAGTTTGCTGGGTCGTACTTGTCCCTGATTTTGTGTATAGGGGTTATGAGGCCTTGGTACAAGTTTTTGGGGACGCCTCCAGCCTGCAGTACAGTATTAAATAGTTTTGTTATCGCAGCCTGGATGTCTGGAGGGCTGTATTTTAGCATTTCTAGGAGGATCCCAATCTGGACCGCTGGCTGTTTTACCTTTTATCTGTGTGATCCTTTCTGTTATTTCTGTCTGTGTGGTTTCTAAAATCCTCTGGATACACCAATCTTTGAACTTTTCCTCCATATCTTTGTTTTTTTTCACAAGCTCTCTTGGTGCCGGGTTCAGGTCCTCACTTGGGATGCCTTTGTAAAGGTCCTTGAAGTGCTGGAGCCAGATGTTGCCGCTCTGGATGTGGAGGCTGTTGCTTTTCTGGTTGGAACCAAGGTGATTCCACAGTTCCCAAAACTTGTTGTCTTCAAGGGCATCTTGGAGTTGGAGGAGTTTGGTGGAGAGGTGGTTTTGCTTTTTCTTTGAGGATGGCTTTGTAATTTCGTTGTACGGTGTGGTACGCTTCTCTCAGAGCCGGGCTGTTGGGTCTGTGTTTTTGATTTGAGGCCATTCTTATGGCCTTCCGTATGATCTTACATTCTTTGTCAAACCAGTTGTTGGGATTTTGTTTACTCGGCCTCTTGTTGATGCTTCTTTTCAGGTCGGACATTTCTACCATGGCATAGAGAAGGTCTCTTACCACTAGGTGTACTCCTTCTGGGGTAAGTTCGTACACATTATTATGGAAGCGTTGGAGCTTCTCCTTGATCTATAGTTTGTTGATGGCATCTTTATATTTTGAGGCCGACATCTTGGACCATTTGAAGGATGGCGGTAAGCTAAAGAGGCCGGTCTTCTGTAGGGTTTGTGAGGGTGATTTGTTTGTGGATGTGATGTATAGGAGCAGTTGGTTGTGTGGTCTGACAGATGTGTTTGTGGGGTGACTTTAAGGGCGCCAATATTTGTAGGGTCAATATCTGTGATGGCATAGTCTACCACACTGCTGCCCACATGGGAGTTTAGGGTATGTCTTCCCAATGAGTCTCCCTTGGTGCGGCCATTGAGGATACGAAGTCCAAGATTTCGGCATAGGTTCAACAGTGTTCTGCCGCTGTTATTAGCTCTGCAGTCGTAGCTGTTCCTGTCGGTGTGCACTGGGTTGTCACAGTCTGTATCTGCTCCGAATATATAGATGTTCCCATCAGTGGTCAGGTAGCCTTTTTCCCTTCCCATTCTTGCGTTGAGGTCTCCGTAGATGAGAACGTTGCCCAGCGTCTGGAAATGGGCAGCTTCATCTCTCTCGCTTTCTCTCTCGCCTGTCTCTCTCTCTCGTGCCTGTCACTACATTGTGCCAGAGACGTCAGTGGTTTCCGTTTCCCGTCTGTCTCACTCTGTGACATCAGCCGTGGTGACTGTTTCCACAGTCACTGCTCTCGGGTGGAGGATGAGGGTTGTAGTGTCTGATTCCTGCGGCTCAAGGACGGTGAAGGTGTCAGGGTTATAGTGTAGCCTGTACGGCCGTGCCCTCAGGGTGTGTACACCATCGCCCCCTCCTCCCTCCCCCCCCCCGGGTGTATACACTGTCGCCCCCTCCTCCCTCCCCCCCGGGTGTATACACTGTCGCCCCCTCCTCCCTCCCCCCCGGGTGTATACACTGTCCCCCCCCCAGGTGTATACACTGTCGCCCCCTCCTCCCTCCCCCCCGGGTGTATACACTGTCCCCCCCCAGGTGTATACACTGTCGCCCCCTCCTCCCTCCCCCCCGGGTGTATACACTGTTGCCCCCCCCCCCGGGTGTATACACTGTTGCCCCCCCCCCGGGTGTATACACTGTCACCCCCTCCTCCCTCCCCCCCCGGGTGTATACACTGTCCCCCCAGGTGTATACACTATCGCCCCCTCCTCCCTCCCCCCCGGGTGTATACACTGTCCCCCCCAGGTGTATACACTGTCGCCCCCTCCTCCCTCCCCCCCAGGTGTATACACTATCGCCCCCTCCTCCCTCCCCCCCGGGTGTATACACTGTCGCCCCCTCTCCCCCCCCCCGGGTGTATACACTGTCGCCCCCCCCCGGGTGTATACACTGTCGCCCCCCCCCGGGTGTACACACTGTCGCCCCCTCTCCCCCCCCCCCCTCGGGGTCAATACACTGTCGCCCCCCCCCCCCGGGTGTACACACTGTCGCCCCCTCTCCCCCCCCCCCCCCCCCCTCGGGGTCTATACACTGTCGCCCCCCCCCCCCTGGGTGTATACACTATCGCCCCCTCCTCCCTCCCCCCCGGGTGTATACACTGTCGCCCCCTCTCCCCCCCCCCGGGTGTATACACTGTGGCCCCCCCCGGGTGTATACACTGTCGCCCCCCCCGGGTGTACACACTGTCGCCCCCTCTCCCCCCCCCCCCCCCTCGGGGTCAATACACTGTCGCCCCCCCCGGGTGTACACACTGTCGCCCCCTCTAACCCCCCCCCCCTCGGGGTCAATACACTGTCGCCCCCCCCCCCCGGGTGTACACGCTGTCGCCCCCTCTCCCCCCCCCCCCCTCGGGGTCTATACACTGTCGCCCCCTCCTCCCTCCCCCCCAGGTGTATACACTGTGGCCCCCCCCGGGTGTATACACTGTCGCCCCCCCCCCCGGGTGTACACACTGTCGCCCCCTCTCCCCCCCCCCCTCGGGGTCAATACACTGTCGCCCCCCCCCCCCCCCCCGGGTGTACACACTGTCGCCCCCTCTCCCCCCCCCCCTCGGGGTCTATACACTGTCGCCCCCCCCCCCCCCCGGGTGTATACACTGTTGCCCCCTCCTGGCAGACTCCTAGAAACACATAATTCGGAATAAGAGCTGTGGACTCAAAACGGTGGGAAGTTTCTAGTGAAGATCTGTGGTAAATTCTGCAGCAATAGATGGAAGCTTGTCATTGTGGTCCCCGGTCCTTGCCGTAGGTCCTTGTCCTGCAGGGGTCCGCGTCTGTGCAGCGGACAGAGCAGGCGCCATCATACTTCACCGTTATTTCCCCTCAGCCGCATTCTCATGGAATTTCACTTATCTGAAATCTGTGCCAAGTCGCCGCGTCCTCCCCCGGCCCCCCGATGCCAACCGCCGTGGGAACGAGCAGAGGAGGGGACAGAACCGTAGCCATCACTACAGCCTCAGGGCTCAATGGCTCACACTCTAATAGAAGCCTCTGCAGAGCTGGAGCCTCACGCCCTGCATTGTAAAGTCTATTACACCTCAACAGCACAGAGTATTTCAGGAGAGACCTGTAACCAGAGGTGTCCGTGTGTGTAACTAGTGTGGATCAGAGAACATATGCGGAGCTCGGCCATCACTCTGGCTGTGGGGGCGCTCGTCCGTCGCTGTGGGGGCGCTCGTCCGTCGCTCTGGCTGTGGGGGCGCTCGGCCATCACTCTGGCTGTGGGGGCGCTCATCTGTCGCTCTGGCTGTGGGGGCGCTCGTCCGTCGCTCTGGCTGTGGGGGCGCTCGTCCGTCGCTCTGGCTGTGGGGGCGCTCGTCCGTCTCTGTGGGGGCGCTCGTCCGTCGCTCTGGCTGTGGGGGCGCTCGTCCGTCGCTCTGGCTGTGGGGGCGCTCGTCCGTCTCTGTGGGGGCGCTCGTCCGTCGCTCTGGCTGTGGGGGCGCTCGTCCGTCGCTCTGGCTGTGGGGGCGCTCGTCCGTCGCTCTGGCTGTGGGGGCGCTCGTCCGTCTCTGTGGGGGCGCTCGTCCGTCGCTCTGGCTGTGGGGGCGCTCGTCCGTCGCTCTGGCTGTGGGGGCGCTCGTCCGTCGCTCTGGCTGTGGGGGCGCTCGTCCGTCTCTGTGGGGGCGCTCGTCCGTCGCTCTGGCTGTGGGGGCGCTCGTCCATCAATCTGGCGTCAGGAGAGATCCGGCGCCTGCGCACTGCAGGACTCTGCTCTGCCCTCAACAGGGCAGAGCAATGCACCTGCGCCGGAGCCATTACAGGACGGGAGAAGAGGACGTCATCGCATGAAGATGGGAGGCGCCGGACCGCGACACCCCTCGGATCGGACCGCCCCCTCCGGTGAGTATAATCTATGTCGTTTTCCTTCTCTTTCAGGGTACATCGGGGGCTTATCTACAGCATTACAGAATGCATTACAGAATGCCGTAGAGAAGCCCCTGATGGCGGTGCCGGCAGCTGATAGGGCTAAAATGGGGTGACCGATCCCCTTTAAGAATGTTGCAGGCCTCTATTTCTCAGCCATAAAGTGTTACGTGGTCTGTGAACATTTCTGTTATCTCTAAAAGTGAGAAAAATCATTGAAACATTCTTTTGGATTGAATTTGATTGTCATCACTTTTGCGTTCTTCCTGTTATATTACGGTGGTGTTAAACGCCCAAAAGACCCTTTGATTGCTGCAGGTAACCAATTTTTTTTTCTCTTATTACAAACTTGAATTCAAGAGACCCAGCAATTATAAAATGCGTAAGGCGTGCGGTAAGGGATGGGGAAGTGCTGATGATGGTGCACACAGATGCTGAGAAGGTGGGGTAGGTGCGACTACGCCTGTTGCTGGAGCATGCCCATCCACTACACGTAGGGCACCACCCATTCTTACAGTCCAGTCTCATCAGCATAAAGTCTGGATCATTTAATCCTCACCCTGATCCTCCTTCCTCCCACCATGTTAAGTCCCAGGAGATCATTGATCCCATACTAGGACACTCCGAGGAGATCTTTACAATATAATTTCTTGATTATGGGCTCTCAACCTGCATGGTCCAAGAGGGACAGGAAGACATGCTGTTTAGTGATGCCCAAAACTTAGAGTAGCCACATGATCATGACGGTGGGGAATGACAAATTGGAATAAGGAGGAAGATGATGATGAGACACAGATGCCACTAAGTCTTGTTGTTAAGTCGCAAAGTCAGGAGGACCAGAGTGTGGTGGTGGAAGACACCAACCCGACCTGGGAAGCTGGCATGTAAATACGGAACGGCAGCACTGATACAGACAGGAAGAGGCAGTGGGCTGACCAGAAGAACAAGGCAGGCAACTGTTCCACAGAGCACCGACACTGCTGAATTTCTCCATCAAAGAGTTAGGTGTTCCCCAGTCTGGGACTTTTCTAAAGAGTTCTGGGACAAACAAAATGGCCATTTGCTTCCTGTGCCATGGAAAGATCACCAGGGGCTTGATCACCTAACCACCACCAGCATGATCAGGCACATGTCATCTAAGCACCTGACTCAGTGGGCCGAACACCTGAATCCACTATTGGTGCTGTCAGGTGACACCACTGCTTCTTCCCTTGTGCTAGGTGCTTCCAATGCCCTGTCCAAAACACTGGCGCAGATGCCTCCTGCCCTGCACCTATCCTTGCACATTCTGACTTGCCATCATCAGGGACTTCTCATCCCTTGTCCCAGCACAGCGTTTAGGTGTCCCTACCCCAAGCATTATAATGAAAATGGAGTTCCCACGGCGGCAGTCGTCCCTCGGTACTCAGTCCCCAACCGTCACTTTTCCTCCCGATGTGGTGTCACCTCCTTGGACCAGCACGTGTTGAGGAACATCACCCGTGCCCTTACTAACGCACTTACTGGCATTGTCCACTTAACGACTAACACTTAGCCAAGCACTTGTGGACAGGGACACTACATTTCTCTGAATGCACACTGGGTGAACATGGTGGAGGCTGGGGGCGAGTCACACCCTGGCATGGCACATGTGCTCCCAACACCTACTTCTATCAGGATTTCCTCCACTTCCTACAGCAGTTCTTGCTTCTTATCCTCCATTTCCAATGTGCTATCTCAGAGCACGTCGTCCACATGAGCCGGCAGCTGTAAGCTCTTCAGCACTGCCTAGTGAAGCGGCAACAGGCTCTACTGAACCTAATTTAGGAGGCAAACCACACACCGCAGCAGAGTTATTGAAATGAATAACAGACCAGACAGATCTGTGGTTTTTGTCGCTGAAACACCAACTAGTCATGGTCGTGTGTGGTAATGGCCATAACCTGGTGGTGGCTTTGGAGCTTGGCAAGCTCACACATGTACCATGTTTGGCACATGTGCTCAACTTTCCGCGGTTTCTGAAAACATGTCCAGATTTGCCACAGCATCTGGTCAAGGTACACCATGTCAGTGACCATTTCCACAAGTCAGCTACAGCTGCCGACACTCTGGCAGTGCTGCAGCAGCGCATGCAAGTGCCAGCTCACCGACTGGTGTACGACGTCACCACGCACTGGAACTCCACACTGCAACATGCTGGCAAGGCTTTGAGTAGAAGAAGCCAGTGGTTAAGTACCAGCTCCAACACTCCTATTCTGGTCAGCCTCAGCACATAACAACTGAAAGGTGGGCATGGATGTCTGACATTTGTGCGGTTCTTCAAGACTTTGAGGATTCCACAAAGTTGGTGAGCAGCGATGGTGCCATAGTCTCACAATTAAACATGAAGCTTTGCATACGGACCAGGTGGGGATGGAGAAAGACATAAGAGAGATTGTACCCAGCCCGGCCTCATCTCAGCTTCTCACCGCAGTTTGGTAGCAATGAGGAAAGGAATGCTCAGGAAGAGGAGGAACAGATGCTGGTAGCTAGTGCTACAGAGGCTAGTAACCACACAACCTTCGTTCCTTCTCTCCTGTGTGGATGAGCTGAGGATGCGAATGAGGAGGAGATGGAGTCATCATCATGGTGGAGACATGGAAGTGTTGGCTGTATGGAGCTTGGCACATATGGCCGACTTTCACATGACCCTCGCGTTACATTTATCTTGGCCAAAAAAAGAGTACTGATTGTTCACCCTGCTAGACCCATGCAACAGGGAGAATGTTGCATCTCTTCTTTGTCAGGTGGAGAGGCCTTCTAAAATGGTGCTGTATCAGAAGGCCAATGTGGAAAATATGTTGAAAAAATTCCCATCAGATAATGCTATTGTTAGGGTGCAAGCATCCTTCTTGCCCAACCAGGGAGGAGGGGCCAGGGAGACACACAACAGAGGCAGGGGTAGACTGTTTAAGGCTTGGGCCAATTTCGTGGCACCCTCCCAAAGCCCAGGTACTTTTTACAAGGTGGGAAAAGTTTTTAAAGCAACACCTGGCTGACCAAACCTTCATACTCCCCAAATTATCTGCGATTTTCAAATATCGGGTCTCAAAGCTAGACACCTGGCATGAGCTGTGCCTCTGCCTTGGAGGTGTTGTGCTGCCCTGCTGCTAATGTCTTGTCTGAATGGGATTTTAGTGCCACGGGGGGGGGGGGGGGGGGTCATAACAAACAGGCGCTTTCGCCTGTCATCACAGAATGGAGACAGGCCCTTTACTCTGATAACAATGTACACACCCTGGATTAGCCCACACCACCTGCTGACAGCAGCGCATGCAAAGTGTTTGTAATATTCAATATAGATACACGGCTCAGCAGTCAGTATCACACAGGAGAGGATTAGATACACGGCTCAGCAGTCAGTATCACACAGGAGAGGATTAGATACACGGCTCAGCAGTCAGTATCACACAGGAGAGGATTAGATATACGGCTCAGCAGTCAGTATCACACAGGAGAGGATTAGATACACGGCTCAGCAGTCAGTATCACAGGATAGGATTAGATACACGGCTCAGCAGTTAGTATCACACAGGAGAGGATTAGATACACGGCTCAGTAGTCAGTATCACACAGGATAGGATTAGATACACGGTTCAGCAATCAGTATCACACAGGAGAGGATTAGATACACGGCTCAGCAGGCAGCATCACACAGGAGAGGATTAGATACACGGCTCAGCAGTCAGTATCACACAGGAGAGGATTAGATACACGGCTCAGCAGTCAGTATCACACAGGAGAGGATTAGATACACGGCTCAGCAGTCAGTATCACACAGGAGAGGATTAGATACACGGCTCAGCAGTCAGTATCACACAGGAGAGGATTAGATACATGGCTCAGCAGTCAGTATCACACAGGATAGGATTAGATACACGGCTCAGCAGTCAGTATCACACAGGAGAGGATTAGATACACGGCTCAGCAGTCAGTATCACACAGGATAGGATTAGATACACGGCTCAGCAGACAGTATCACACAGGAGAGGATTAGATACACGGCTCAGCAGTCAGTATCACACAGGATAGGATTAGATACACGGCTCAGCAGTCAGTATCACACAGGATAGGATTAGATACACGGCTCAGCAGTCAGTATCACACAGGAGAGGATTAGATACACGGCTCAGCAGTCAGTATCACACAGGATACACGGCTCAGCAGACAGTATCACACGAGAGGATTAGATACACGGCTCAGCAGTCAGTATCACACAGGAGAGGATTAGATACACGGCTCAGCAGTCAGTATCACACAGGATAGCATTAGATACACGGCTCAGCAGTCAGCATCACACAGGATAGGATTAGATACACGGCTCAGCAGGCAGTATCACACAGGAGAGGATTAAATACACGGCTCAGCAGTCAGTATCACACAGGAGAGGATTAGATACACGGCTCAGCAGTCAGTATCACACAGGAGAGGATTAGATACACGGCTTAGAAGACAGTATCACACAGGATAGGATTAGATACACGGCTCGGCAGTCAGTATCACACAGGAGTGGATTAGATACGCGGCTCAGCAGTCAGTATCACACAGGATAGGATTAGATACAAAGCTCAGCAGTCAGTATCACACAGGATAGGATTAGATACACGGCTCAGCAGTCAGTATCACACAGGAGAGGATTAGATACACGGCTTAGAAGACAGTATCACACAGGATAGGATTAGATACACGGCTCAGCAGTCAGTATCACACAGGAGAGGATTAGATACACGGCTCAGCAGTCAGTATCACACAGGATAGGATTAGATACACGGCTCAGCAGTCAGTATCACACAGGAGAGGATTAGATACACGGCTCAGCAGTCAGTATCACACAGGAGAGGATTAGATACACGGCTCAGCAGTCAGTATCACACAGGAGAGGATTAGATACAAAGCTCAGCAGTCAGTATCACACAGGATAGGATTAGATACACGGCTCAGCAGTCAGTATCACACAGGAGAGGATTAGATACAAGGCTCAGCAGTCAGTATCACACAGGAGAGGATTAGATACAAAGCTCAGCAGTCAGTATCACACAGGAGAGGATTAGATACATGGCTCAGCAGTCAGTATCACACAGGAGAGGATTAGATACACGGCTCAGCAGACAGTATCACACAGGATAGGATTAGATATGTTCCTTGGGGGGGTCTAGTTTCCAAAATGGTGTCACTTGTGGGGGGTTTCCGCTGTTTTGGTACATCAGGGGCTCTCCAAACGTGACATGGCGTCCGATCTTAATTCCAGCCAAAAACGTCAAATGGCGATGCTTCCCTTCCGAGCTCTGCCATGCGCCCAAATAGTCATTTACCCCCACATGTGGGGTATCAGCGTACTCAGGACAAATTGCACAATAACTTTTAGGGTCCTGTTACCCTTGGGAAATTAAAATTGGGGTGAAGAGATCATTTTTGTGGAAAAAATATGATTTTTTAATTGTACGGCTGTACATTATAAACTTCTGTGAAGCTCTTGTGGGTTCAAAGTTCTCACCACACATCTAGATAAGTTCCTTGGGGGGTCTAGTTTCCAAAATGGGGTCACTTGTGGGGGGTTTCCACTGTTTAGGCACATCAGGGGCGCTCCAAACGTGACATGGCGTCCGATCTGAATTCCAGCCAATTTTGCATTGAAAAAGTCAAACAGCGCTCCTTCCCTTCTGAGCTCTGCCATGCGCCGAAACAGTGGTTCCCCCCCACATATCAGGTATCAGCGTACTCAGGACAAATTGCATAATAACTTTTGCAGTCCAATTTCTCCTGTTACCCTTAGGAAAATAGAAAAAAAATGGACCTGTAGTAATTTTTTGGTGAAAAAAAGTTAAATTAATTTTTTTTAACCCCTTCACCCCCAAGGGTGGTTTGCACGTTCATGACCGGGCCAATTTTTACAATTCTGACCACTGTACCTTTATGAGGTCATAACTCTGGAACGCTTCCATGGATCCCGGTGATTCTGACATTGTTTTCTCGTGACATATTGTACTTCATGTTAGTGGTAAAATTTCATTCATATAACTTGCGTTTATTTGTGAAAAAAACGGAAATTTGGCAAAAATTTTGAAAATTTCGCAATTTTCCAACTTTTAATTTTTATGCCCTTAAATCACAGAGATACGGCACACAAAAAACTTGATAACTAACATTTCCCACATGTTTACTTTACATCAGCACAATTTTGGAACCAAAATTTTTTTTTGTTAGGAAGTTATAAGGGTTAAAAGTTGACCAGCGATTTCTCATTTTTACAACACCATTTTATTTTTAGGACCACATCACATTGAAGCCACTTTGAGGGGTCTATATGATAGAAAATACCCAAAAGTGACACCATTCTAAAAACTGAACCCCTTAAGGTGCTCAAAACCACATTCAAGAAGTTTATTAACCCATTAGGTGCGTCACAGGAATTTTTTTGAATATTTAAAAAGAAATGAACATCTAACTTTTTTTCACAAAAAAAATACTTCAGGTTCAATTTTTTTTATTTTACCAAGGGTAACAGGAGAAATTGGACTGCAAAAGTTATTGTGCAATTTGTCCTGAGTACGCTGATACCTGATTTGTGGGGGGGAACGACTGTTTCGGCGCATGGCAAAGCTCAGAATGGAAGGAGCGCCGTTTGACTTTTTCAATGCAAAATTGGCTGGAATTCAGATCGGACGCCATGTCACGTTTGGAGAGTACCTGATGTACCTAAATAGTGGAAACCCCCTACAAGTGACCCCATTTTGGAAACTAGACCCCCCAAGGAACTTATCTAGATATGTGGTGAGTACTTTGAACCCACAAGGGCTTTACCTAAGTTTATAACGTACAGCGGTACAATTAAAAAATCATATTTTTTCCACAAAAATGATCTTTTCACCCTCAATTCTTATTTTTCCAAGGGTAACCGCACCCTAAAAGTTATTGTGCAATTTGTCCTGAGTACGCTGATACCCCACATGTGGGGGTAAACCACTATTTGGGCGCATGGCAGAGCTCGGAAGGGAAGCAGCGCCATTTGATGTTTTTGGCTGGAATTGAGATCGGACACCATGTCGCGATTGGAAAACCCCTGATGTACCTAAACAGTGGAAACCCCCCACAAATGACACCATTTTGGAAACTAGACCCCCTAAGGAACTTATCTAGATGTGTGGTGAGAACTTTGAACCCCCAAGGGCTTCTCAGAAGTTTATAACATAAAGCCGTACAATTAAAAAATCATATTTTTTCCACAAAAATGATCTTTTCACCCTCAATTCTTATTTTTCCAAGGGTAACCGCACCCTAAAAGTTATTGTGCAATTTGTCCTGAGTACGCTGATACCCCACATGTGGGGGTAAACCACTATTTGGGCGCATGGCAGAGCTCGGAAGGGAAGCAGCGCCATTTGACGTTTTTGGCTGGAATTGAGATCGGACACCATGTCGCGATTGGAAAACCCCTGATGTACCTAAACAGTGGAAACCCCCCACAAATGACACCATTTTGTGAACTAGACCCCCCAAGGAACTTATCTAGATGTGTGGTGAGCACTTTGAACCCCCCAGTGCTTCACAGAAGTTTATAACGCCCGGGCGTGAAAATAACAAATTCGTATTTTTTCCACAAACATGATCTTTTAGTCACCATTTTTTTTATTTTCCCAAGGGTAACAGGAGAAATTGAACCCCAAAAGTTGTTGTCCAATTTGTCCTGAGTACGCTGACACCCCATATGTGGGAGAAAACTACTGTATGGACACACGTCAGGGCTCGGAAGGGAAGTAGTGACGTTTTGGAATGCAGACATTGATGGAATGGTCTGCGGGTGTCATGTTGCCTTTGGAGAGCCCCTAATGTACCTAAACAGTGGAAACCCCCCACAAATGACCCCATTTTGTAAACTAGACCCCCTAAGGAACTTATCTAGATGTGTGGTGAGCACTTTGAACCCCCCAAGGGCTTTACAGAAGTTTATAATGCCAGGGCATGAAAATAAAAAAATCGTATTTTTTCCACAAACATGATCAATAAGTTCCCAATTCTTTTTATTTTCCCATGGGTAACAGGAGAAATTGGACCCCAAAAGTTGTTGTCCAATTTGTCCTGAGTACGCTGACACCCCATATGTGGGAGAAAACTACTGTATGGACACACGTCAGGGCTCGGAAGGGAAGTAGTGACGTTTTGGAATGCAGACTTTGATGGAATGGTCTGCGGGTGTCATGTGCATTTGGAGAGCCCCTGATGTACCTAAACAGTGGAAACCCCCCACAAGTGACCCCATTTTGGACACTAGACCCCCCACGGAACTTATCTAGATGTGTGGTGAGCACTTTGAACCCCCAAGTGCTTCACAGAAGTTTATAACGCTCGGACGTGAAAATAAAAAAATCATTTTTTTCCACAAAAATGATATTTTTGCCCCCAATTTTTTATTTTCCTAAGGGTAACAGGAGAAATTGGACCCCAAAAATTGTTTTGCAATTTGTCCTGAGTAGGCTGATACCCTACATGTGCGGGTGAAACACTGTTTGGGCGCATGGCAGAGCTTGGAAGGGAAGGAGCACCATATGACTTTTTCAACTCAGAATTGGCTGGAATTGAGATCAGACGCCATGTTGCATTTGGAGAGCCCCTGATGTGCCCAAACAGTGGAAACCCCCAATTATAACTCCAACCCTAACCCCAACACACCCCTAACCCTAATCTCAGCCCTAGCCCAAGCCCTAACGGAAAAATGGAAATAAATACATTTTCTTTTAATTTTATTATTTTTCCCTAACTAAGGGGGTGATAACGGGGGGTTTGATTTACTATTTATGGCGGTTTTTATGTTTGGCGGCTGTCACACGCTAAAAGACGCTTTTTATTGTAAGAATAGTTTTTGCATCACCACATATTGAGAGCTATAATTTTTCCGTATTTTGACCCACTGAGTCATGTGAGGTCTTATTTTTTGCGGGACGAGTTGACGTTTTTATTGGTACCATTTTCGGGCACGTGACATTTTTTGATCGCTTTTTATTCCGATTTTTGGGACGCAGAATGAACAAAAACCAGCGTTTCATGAATTTCTTTTGGGGGGTGCGTTTACACCGTTCCACGTGCGGTAAAATTGATAAAGCGGTTTTATTCTTCGGGTCAGTACGGTTACAGCGATACCTCATTTAGGTCGTTTTTTTATGTTTTGTCGGTTTTATGCAATGAAAACAATTTTATATAAAAAATAATTATTTTTGCATCGCTTTATTCAGCGAGCTATAACTTTTTTATTTTTTCGCTGATGATGCTTTTTGGTGGCTCGTTTTTTGCAGGACAAGATGACGTTTTCAGCGGTACCATGGATATTTATATGCGTCTTTTTGATCTCGCGTTATTACACTTTTTGTTTGGCGGTATGATAATAAATCATTATTTTTTGCTTCGTTTTTTATTTTTATTTTTTAAGGGGTTCGCTAAAGGGGTTAACTAATGGGACAGTTTTATAGGGCACGTCGTTACGGACGCGGCGATACCTAATATGTGTACTTTTATTGTTTTTTTTTTATTATTATTTTCAAGAAATGAATTTATTGGGGAATATTTTTTTTTTTTTACTAATTTATTTGGCGATTTTTTTAAATTTATTTTTACACTTTTTTTTAATTTTTTTTTTTACTTTATTACATAGTCCCAGGTGGGACATCACTGTCCTGTGACAGATCGCTGATCTGTCACATCACAGATCACTGATCTGTCACAGGCAGTGCACAAGGCTTCCTCATGCCTGTGCTTTGCAGGCACTGAGGAAGCCAGCTTCCTGCAGGCACCTGTCGCCATCTTGGATACGGGGACCTGCAGGGAAAGAGCCCCCCGGCAGCAGCACTGCACATTGCGCTGCCGTGGGGGGCTCAGGGAAGCACGGAGGGAGCCCCCTCCCTGCCGATGCTTCCCTTTAACTCCCGGTACACCGCGATCATGTTTGATCGCGGTGTGCAAGGGGTTAACGTGTCGGGGGCGGTCCGTGACCGCCCCTGACACATTGTGCCGGGTGTCAGCTGTGATAATCAGCTGACACCCGGCCGCGCTCACCACGCGGGCGCCGCTGATCGCGGTAGATGTACTATCCCGTCCACGGTCATACGGGCCCGGGTACCGTGGACGGGATAGTACGTCGGATGTCAGGAAGGGGTTAAACATTCAAAACATTCCTGTGAAGCACCTGAAGGGTTAATAAACTTTTTGAATGTGGTTTTGAGCACCTTGAGGGGTGCAGTTTTTAGTATGGTGTCACTTTTGGGTATTTTCTATCATATAGACCCCTCAAAGTGACTTCAAATGTGATGTGGTCCCTAAAAAAAATGGTGTTGTAAAAATAAGAATCGCTGGTCAACTTTTAACCCTTATAACTTTCTAAAAAAAAATTATTCCAAAATTGTGCTGATGTAAAGTAAACATGTGGGAAATGTTACTTATTAAGTTTTTTGTGTACCGTATCTCTGTGATTTAAGGGCATAAAAATTCCAAGTTGGAAAATTGCAAAATTTTCAAAATTTTCGCCAAATTTCTGTTTTTTCACAAATAAACGCAAGTTATATGAATGAAATTTTACCACTAACATGAAGAACAATATGTCACGAGAAAACAATGTTAGAATCACCGGGATCCATGGAAGCTCCAGAGTTATCACCTCATAAAGGGACAGTGGTCAGAATTGTAAAAATTGTCCCGGTCATTAACGTGCAAACCACCCGTGGGGGTTAAGAGAGAATGCCGTGTCATCACATAAGGAATAAAAATTAGTTGCATCATAAACCTTCCTAGGTGATTATTACAACCCACAACCTCAGATCTTTACACTCAACATATGCAATCCTTCTCTCCGGATGATCGCAGAAGTTCAAGATTGCCGCCATATTTTTAATTATGGTTTTACCGTTGCCCAGATCCCAAACATGACATGGCTGTTGTCAGCGGTCCGCCCACTATTCATTTGTGGCTTATAGGCAGGGGTTACTGTTATGAAAAAAATCATATTCTTCCCATATTTGCCCTGAAGCTGAAAATGTATGTCTCATCACTATTGGATTTCAAACCCAAATAGTCATAATTTTCTACCAGTGCCCAGGAGTCTGGTAATAATGTTTTGATGAAAACGAATGTGCGCCTGTGAAGAACTGGGATGTGGAAGGTACTTGCTTTAATCCTCTCAAATGCAAGAGGCATTTCCTGTCTTTACTATTTGTACAATCTGTAACGTGGTTCAGTCACGTGGGAGCTACTGGGGTCTCTCACTTCACAAGGGGCTGCTTGCATGTTAGTTAGGGTGGTTCACTTTTCTTTATTATTAACCTATTTCTAAGAGTGTCAGTTAGATTGGAAGCTCTTGTCTCCTGCTGCAATTCTTTGGGGCAGAGGGGGAGGGTAAATGCCCCTCTCTAGTGTGCCTTCCAATTTTAATATTTTCTATGACCGAGGGATAGGACCTAGTGTAGTCAGGAGGGACAGTGTATATGCAGGGGAGAGATCTAGAGTAGGCATAGCCGGGACCGAGCTTAAGGAGGAATGGGAAGTAGTCCAGGTAGGGGAGGGGCTGAGCTAAGGAGGGAAGGGACCAAGAACATGAGAGAAAATGGGAGACATTCTGGTTAGAGGCGTGAAGGACCTGAACGGAGATTCTGGCACCAGCAGAACCAAGAACATAAGAGAATAGGCAAACGATGTTCTGGTTAGAGGCTGTCAAGTCGCCATCAGACTTGGGGCCTGCTGTTCCGGTTGCAGCCACTAAGAGGCGCCGGACCGCCACCTCGCCATCAGACTCGGGGACGGCTGTTCCTGCCTCGGCCACTGGGAGGTGCCGTGGTTCTATTACGTTGCTGTCAGACTCAGGGCCTATGGTCCCGGCTTTAGCCACTAAGAGGCGCCGGTCTGTCACGTCACCGTTAGATTCGAGGCCTGCTGTTCCTGTCGTGGCCACTAGGAGGCGCTGGACCGCCACTTCACCGTCAGACTCGGGGATGGCTGTTCCTGCTTTGGCCACTGGGAGGCACCGTGGTTCTCCCGTGAGTTATGATGGTGACAGAGAAGGGGCTCCTGCGCAGGCATCTGGTGGGCGCAGGCTCCGCCCCTCTGTCAGTCGTCAGGGGCTTACTGCATCACCATCTAGCCTGGTCCTGGGGGTGGTCCTAATGACATCACCAGTCCAGGAACCTGTGAGGGATGACCTGATCCCTCAAATACCTTGGGAATGGTCTTGCAAGCCGCCGGATATATTCTTGGTTCCCCTGCGTGCTACTGTGTGAATTGCTACAACTAACTTTGACCTCAGCCTGGATTCTGACTCTGCTTCTGCCTAACGATTTTGTACTTCTGCCTCCCTCCTGGTTTATGACTCTGACCTTGGCCTGGATTCTGACTCTGCTTCTGCCTAACGATTTTGTACTTCTGCCTCCCTCCTGGTTTATGACTCTGACCTTGGCCTGGATTTCTGCTTCTGTCTGCTGTTTTTGTGCAGTTGCTGCCCGACTGGTTTAGACTCGGATCCCACTACGTTTTTGGTCCGGTATTGGAACCCCTCTCTGGCGACCGTCCTGCTCTGGTCACTGCTCCTATTCAGACAGCGCCTCCTGGGCTCTGCTATAAATCCAGATCCCTGTATAGGGGTAAAGGGTATCAGGGTTGCTCTGGGTGTTGTCTTACTGCAGGCCAGACTCGCAGACGGACGTCACAGAGGCGTGAAGGACCTGAGCAGAGTTCCTGGCACCAGCAGAACCAAGAACATAAGAGAAAAGGCAGATTCTGGCATCAGCAGGATGATGTGTATTGCTTCTGATCACATTTAGGCTATGTGCACACGTTGCGGATTTCTTGCGTTTTTGCAGCGTTTTTCCGTGCGGAATTGCTCCAAATCCGCAGCAAAACCACACGTGTGAAAAGGTTTGCGGATGTGCTGCAGACTTTCTGTCAAAAAGGCTGCAGAATTGTCCATTACTAATCCGTGGGCTTGATGTCACCTGACAATATAAAGGTGACATCAACCCCACAACTATTACTCCACTTGCCACCGCTACAGTGCAAGAGGGAAGAGCAATGCTAAGTGACAGTGCCAGAATTGGCGCCTCTATAAGATGCGCCATTTCTGGGGCGGCTGAAAGCTGCTGTTTTTAGCCGGGGGGGTGCCAATATACATGACCCCTTCCCAGGCCATTAATATCAGCTTGCAGCTTTCTGGCTAGCCTTTGATAGTTCAATTTTTATAGAGGGACCCCATGTCAATTTTTTTCTGAGGTTCCCCTGTAAACTAGTCAGTAAAGGCTAAGCAAACAGCTGTGAGCTGATATTAATAGCCTGGGAACCTTTATGGCCTTTGGCGCCTTCCCAGAATATTAACATCAGCCATCGGCTTTTCCTCTGCTGGTTAGGAAAATTGTGCAGGAGCCCACGCAATTTTTTTTTTTTTTAATTTAACATTGCGTTTCACGCAGATTTCGTGTGTCTTATTTAACTCTTTATTTACCATTTTATTAATGAGGGTATCTGGCTGACACCTGTTCATTACTAAACCTCGGCCTGGTATTACATATATCTGTATAATATATTCACTTTTATATTTGTTTTGTGTGTGTAAACATATCTGAAGATGGTGTGTAATGATATTATGGTCTTCAGTGGAGAATGAAAAAGAAGAGGTGGGACAAGGAAATGACAGCACAATTCTTTTATTTTTCTTTTTTTTTTTTTTTAATTTTATTTAGCTTACAAATCCACATCAAAAACGCATAAAAGCTGCATGGATTTTCCACTGCATTTTCTGCCAAGAGATGAAAAACCGCGCAGAAATTTCCTCAAGCAAATCCACAACGTGCGCACATAGCCTTAGACTTGTTCTGTCTGTTGTTATTTGAGATGATGGGGGTTGTGCTGCTCGGGTCCATAATCATCATGGCGCTTCTTGTCTTGTAGATACGAGGAGTGTAGATCACGAGATCGTACAAGTCGCTGACTATCTGGACAAGATGCGTTTCTCTGGCAGTGGGCGTGTGTAAGTCATTCCCTGCAGCTGAAGAAGCATGTGGAGCCAGATGTACCCCTCGCCCATGGCGTACCCCTCGCCCATGGCGTACTCCTCAACTATGGCATACCCCTCCCCCATGACTTACCCCTCGCCCATGGCGTACCCCTCACCCATGATGTACCCCTCGCCCATGGCGTACCCCTCACCCATGGCGTACCCCTCACCCATGGCGTACCCCTCACCCATGACGTACCCCGCACCCATGGCGTACTCCTCAACCATGGCATACCCCTCCCCCATGACTTACCCCTCGCCCATAGCGTACCCCTCGCCCATGGCGTACCCCTCACCCATGGCGTACCCCGCACCCATGGCGTACCCCTCCCCCATGGCGTACCCCCTACCCCATGGCGTACTCAACCATGGCATACCCCTCACCCATGACGTACCCCTCACCCATGGCGTACCCCTCACCCATGGCATACCCCGCACCCATGGCGTACCCCTCACCCATGGCGTACCCCTCACCCATGGCGTACCCTCCCGAATGGCGTACCCCTCGCCCATGGCGTACCCCACACCCATGGCGTACCCTCTCTTGTCACTTTCAGGCTCCGTGACTGGATAGAATCTGTGCTTTCCCAGGTGACATTTGATGAGGAGACTCACCATTTTGGGAAGGGTCCCCTGCAGGCGGTGGTGTATAAGCTTCACTCGGCCGATGTGGTGAGTTGGGTGGTGAATGGCGTCTCTGCGCCCTGGATTGGACCATGGGGACGTGGCGCAGTGCTGTGGTGATGTAACCGATGTGTCTCCCCTACAGCTCTCCTCTCTTCCCGATCGTCTGGGCATTGCTTTGTCTTTTCCTAAACAGTTGCTGGAGAATGTGGCCCCCGGGACGAGGCTGCAGGTAGTCCGGATGCTTGCCGCCAGTGCCCTCTTCCAGGTGAGCTACCAGTATGGTGACGAGGTCCATGGAGCCGACAATCACTGACTGTCCTATTTGTGCACACAGGATGCTGCTAACAGCACGGTCGTGGGCAATGTTGTGGTCGGCGTCACCTTGGAGGGAACACGGGTCTCCAATCTTACTGAGGATATTGTCGTCACCTTTTATCATCAGCCCTTACAGGTAACGGGGGGTGCTCGGGGCCAGACTTCGAAGGGTGGGCTTCATGGAGAACCCTGAGCCAGTGACCAAAAAGAGTTCCTGGTGGGCCCACCCTGTGATCTCCGGACTCACGCTTCCTTCATTGCGAGATTGAGTTCCAGCCTTTAGTCTATCTTCTTCCCACCTGCTGCTTTTCCTCCAAACAATAATGCTGCTCTGTGTACCGACCACTGGCTACATCCTGACTACATTACAGTTGTGCTCAAAAGTTTACACACCCCGGCAGAATTTTTGCTTTCTTGGCCTTTTTTTCAGAGAATATGAGTGATAACATCAAACCTCTCTCTCCACTCATAGTGGTTGGGTGAAGCCATTTATTGTCAGACTAGTGTGTTTTCTCTTTTTAAGTCATAATGACAACCCAAAACATCCAAATGACCCTGATCAAAAGTTTACATACCCTGGTGATTTTGGCTTGATAACATGCTCAGAAGTTGGCACAAATGGGTTTGAATGGCTCCTAAAGGTAACATCCTCACCTATGACCGGTGACAAATGGCAGGAAAATACATCTGGGCAATAAAAATGAAAAAAGCATATACAGAATGGGAGGAATAGGGCTAAGTGACAGCACATGTGAAACAGACTTGGGTATACTAATAGATCACAGACTGAATATGAGTCAACAGTGTGATGCAGCAGCAAAAAAGGCAAATGCAATTCTAGGATGTATTAACAGAAGCATACAGTCTAGATCACGTGAAGTCATTATTTCCCTCTACTCCTCTTTGGTCAGACCTCATCTGGAATATTGTGTCCAGTTTTGGGCACCACATTTTAAAAAAGACATCAACAAACTGGAGCAAGTTCAGAAAAGAGCGACCAGAATGGTGACCGGTCTGCAAACCCTGTCTTATGAGGAAAGGTTGCAGGATTTGGGAATGTTTAGTTTGCAAAAGAGAAGACTGAGAGGAGACTTAATAGCTGTCTACAAATATCTAAAGGGCTGTCACATTGTAGAAGGATCAACTTTATTCTCATTTGCACAAGGAAAGACTAGAAGCAATGGGATGAAACTGAATGGGAGGAGACACAGATTAGATATTAGAAAAAACTTTTTGACAGTTAGAGTGATCAATGAGTGGAACAGGCTGCCACGAGAAGTGGTGAGTTCTCCTTCAATGGAAGTCTTCACACAGAGGCTGGACAGATATCTGACTGAGATGATTTAGCAAATCCTGCTTTGAGCAGTGGGTTGGGACCAGATGGCCCAGGAGGTCCCTTCCAACTCTACCATTCTATGGGATGCATAGAAAAACCCACAAATAACATCAGCTGAAATACTGGACTCTCTGAAAACTAGCGGTGTGGCTGCTTTAAGATGCACAATAAGGAGACACTTGAAGAAAAATGGGCTGCAAGGTTGAGTCGCCAGAAGAAAGCCATTACTGCACAAATGTCAGAGTATCTTTCCTACAATACGGAAAACAGCGCAGAGACAAGCCTCAAACCTTCTGGAACAAGGTAATTTGGAGTGATGAGACCAAAATTGATCTTTTTGGCCACAACTGTGACGGACTCAGCTCCTGCTGAGCCCATTTTTTGAGTGGACCCTCTGGGTCGTGGCACCCACCCACCGAGGGCGAGCTGACCTTGTGAGAATCCACAACCTATACAGGGAGTGTCAGGGGCAAGACCAAGGGGGTGAGCCACCACAACTGCTGGGACCAGACGGCCGGCTCAGGGGACACTATGTGAGTGACTGACGACCAGGGACAAGCAGGAAACAAGACAAGACAAGAGGTAAGTGCAAGATATCTTCATTGAGAACTTCAGGATACATTCAGTGCAAACATAAAAACAAAATGTGCAGGGTGCGTGCGTGGGCACGCCAAGGTCCATAGCATAGCACGTGCCAGGTGGCACGCCTGGGGACGGGTAAGGCACAATGGCATCGGACTCCGGACCGCTGGCAACGATTGACATGATCAGGCATCAGGCTGCGGACATCAGCTCCAGACATCAGGCCGCAGTCATCCAGCTTACGATCTCTGGCAGCTATCGGCAGGTTCTGGGCATCCGGCAGGCAAACCAGGGTTCAGGCAAGGAGGCACGACAGATATCCAGGCATGGTGCGAGTTAAAGAACATGCCAAGGTCCGAGGCTAGGTGCAAGGCAAGGTGCGTGTGTAGGGGACACGCCAAGGTACAAGGTACAAGACAGAGTGCATGTAGAGACACACCAAGGCACAGGGCAGGACGCGTGCTAGGAGCCACGCGGGATGCACACCTCACTGGCCAGTGCACACGGCTGTAACGCCAGCACGAGGCACGACTAAGGCACAGGAGGCGGCCAAGGGGAACCCACGCCGGGGTTCAAGGACAAGGCAAGGAAGAAGGTATGGAACACAAAGCAGAACATAGGCAGAAACAGAATCAGATCAGAGCGAGAACAGAGCTAGCAGCGGAGCGTAGGCCGAAGCCCAGAGCCGGGCCAAGGAAAGACCTTGGGACTAGACATGGAAATGAGAACTAAAGAGAGGAGAAATGGTGCGTGTGCCAGGGAGCACTACAGGGAGCCATAGGAGAGAGCGAGGCAGAGCAAGCAAAGAGAGAGACCATAGGGAGGAACACAAGGCAAGGAATAGCAAGGCAGAGAACACAGGAAGGACTACAAGTCAAAGCATAGCAAAAGCAAGACATGGCACAAGACAAGAGACGGAATACGAGCACGGAGCGTGTGCAGAGACGCACTACAGAGCAGAGTGCAAGGGCACAGAATAGAGGGAGCAACCCCACAGACCAAGCAGCCATGCAGGGAAGCAACACAATACTCAGGCCCCGAGCATAGGAAGGGGCGGCCTGATATAGGGCATAGCACCTCCTCTTCCGGGTCAGGACCATGGGAGCACTTCCAGTTCAGATGCTCCAGGATCACAGAGTGCAGTCACATGATCAGGGTTACAGACATAACGAGATGATTGCAGAGCCAGACAGTGCAGGATCCTAGGAAACGTCACATGATCAGAGTTTCAGACATGACGAGATGATCACAGAAGGCAAAGCAGAAACGCAGGCATCTTGCAGCTCAACAGACATGAGATGCGCGTGCACACCGCTCCAGGGGTTCATGAGGCAAAACAGACATGGCGGACATGACAGTACCCCCCTCTTTAAGCCCCCTCTTACCGGGGCTGGAAAGAAGGAAAAAAAAAAAATTTTCTTTGGCAGAAACCAGAGTTTAGCACAAACACTCCAAACAATGTTGGTCCGACATCTGAAACAAGCACCTGCACCGGTCAAGATACAGGAGTCGCGGAGGAGACATGGAAATCCAGTGGGGAGGACAGTGGGTAGACAGGAAAGTCTTCTTACTCTGGCTGCCATCATTTCCAAATGATTTCAGAGGACAAGGGCCGGGTCTGACTCACATCAGAAGAGTGGCTGGGGTAACGCCATTTTCCAAGGGAGTTCAGAGGACATATATCAGGTCAGATTCTTCATCAGACGAGTAGCCGAGGTACCAGCGGAGTCCATGGCCTGATTATCTGTGACGGACTCAGCTCCTGCTGAGCCCATTTTTTGAGTGGACCCTCTGGGTCGTGGCACCCACCCACCGAGGGCGAGCTGACCTTGTGAGAATCCACCCCCTATACAGGAAGTGTCAGGGGCAAGACCAAGGGGGTGAGCCACCACGACTGCTGGGACCAGACGGCTGGCTCAGGGAGACACTGTGAGTGACTGACGACAAGGACGAGCAGGAAACCAGACAAGACAAGAGGTAAGTGCAAGATATCTTCATTGAGAACTTCAGGATACATTCAGTGCAAACGTAAAAACAAAACGTGCAGGGTGCGTGGGCACGCCAAGGTCCATAGCATAGCACGTGCCAGGTGGCACGCCTGGGTACGGGTAAGGCACAATGGCATCGGACTCCGGACTGCTGGCAACGATTGACATGATCAGGCATCAGGCTGCGGACATCAGCTCCAGACATCAGGCCGCAGTCATCCAGCTTACGATCTCTGGCAGCAATCGGCAGGTTCCGGGCATCCGGCAGGCAAACCAGGGTTCAGGCAAGGAGGCACGACAGATATCCAGGCATGGTGCGAGTTAGGGAACACGCCAAGGTCCGAGGCTAGGTGCGTGTGTAAGGGACACGCCAAGGTACAAGGCTAGGTGCGTGTGTAGGGGACACGCCAAGGTACAAGGCTAGGTGCGTGTGTAGGGGACACGCCAAGGTACAAGGCTAGGTGCGTGTGTAGGGGACACGCCAAGGTGCAAGGCTAGGTGCGTGTGTAGGGGACACGCCAAGGTCCGAGGCTAGGTGCGTGTGTAGGGGACACGCCAAGGTCCGAGGCTAGGTGCGTGTGTAAGGGACACGCCAAGGTACAAGGCTAGGTGCGTGTGTAGGGGACACGCCAAGGTACAAGGCTAGGTGCGTGTGTAGGGGACACGCCAAGGTACAAGGCTAGGTGCGTGTGTAGGGGACACGCCAAGGTACAAGGCTAGGTGCGTGTGTAGGGGACACGCCAAGGTGCAAGGTATAACCAACGAGACAGGGCGCATGTGTAGAGACACACCAAAGCATACAGTCATGGCCAAAAGTTTAGAGAATGACACAAATATTATATTTTCACATGATCTGCTGCCTCTGGTTTTTATGTGTGTTTGTCAGATGTTTTTATCACATACAGAAATATAATTGCAATCATATTATGAGTAACAAAAGGTTATATTGACAGTTAGAATGAGTTAATGCAGCAAGTCAATATTTGCAGTGTTGACCCTTCTTCTTCAGGACCTCAGCAATTCTCCCTGGCATGCTCTCAATCAACTTCTGGATCAAATCCTGACTGATAGCAGTCCATTCTTGCAAAATCAATGCTTTTATTTTGCCTGAATTTGAAGGTTTTTGTTTGTCCACCCGTCTCTTGATGATTGACCACAAGTTCTCAATGGGATTAACATCTGGAGAGTTTCCAGGCCATGGTCCCAAAATCTCTATGTTTTGTTCCCTGAGCCATTTAGTTATCACCTTTGCTTTATGGCAAGGTGCTCCATCATGTTGAAAAAGGCATTGTTGATCGCCAAACTGCTCTTGGACGGTTGGGAGAAGTTGCTCTTGGAGGACATTCTGGTACCATTCTTTATTCATGGCTGTGTTTTTAGGCAAGATTGAGAGAGATCCCATTCCCTTGGCTGAGAAGCAACCCCACACATGAATGGTTTCAGGATGCTTGACAGTTGGCATGAGACAAGACTGGTGGTAGCGCTCACCTGGTCTTCTCCGAATAAGCCGTTTTCCAGATGTCCCAAACACTCGAAAAGGGGATTCATCAGAGAAAATGACTTTACCCCAGTCCTCAGCAGTCCACTCCCTGTACCTCTTGCAGAATATCAGTCTGTCCATGATGTTTTTTCTGGAGAGAAGTGGCTTCTTTGATGCCCTCCTTGAGACCAGGCCTTGCTCCAAGAGTCTCCGCCTCACAGCGCATGCAGATGCACTCACACCTGCCTGCTGCCATTCCTGAGCAAGCTCTGCACTGCTGGTAGCCCGATCCCGCAGCTGAAACACTTTTAAGAGACGGTCCTGGCGCTTGCTGGTCTTTCTTGGGCGCCCTGGAGCCTTTTTGGCAACAAGGGAACCTCTCTCCTTGAAGTTCTTGATGATGCGATAGATTGTTGACTGAGGTGCAATCTTTCTAGCTGCGATACTCTTCCCTGTTAGGCCATTTTTGTGCAGTGCAATGATGACTGCACGTGTTTCTTTAGAGATAACCATGGTTAACAGAAGAGAAACAATGATGCCAAGCACCAGCCTCCTTTTAAAGTGTCCAGTGGTGTCATTCTTACTTAATCATGACAGATTGATCTCCAGCCCTGTCGTCATCAACACCCACACCTGTGTTAATGGAGCAATCACTGAAACGATGTTAGCTGGTCCTTTTAAGGCAGGGCTGCAATGATGTTGAAATGTGTTTTGGGGGATAAAGTTCATTTTCTAGGCAAATATTGAGTTTGCAAGTAATTGCTGTTAAGCTGATCACTCTTTATAACATTCTGGAGTATATGCAAATTGCCATTAGAAAAAATGAAGCAGTAGACTTTGTAAAAATTAATATTTGTGTCATTCTCAAAACTTTTGGCCATGACTGTAGGATACAAGACAGGGTGCATGTGTAGAGACACGCCAAAGCATAGGATACAAGACAGAGTGCGTGTAGAGACACACCAAGGCACAGGGCAGGACGCGTGCTAGGAGCCACGCGGGACGCACACCTCACTGGCCAGTGCACACGGCTGTAACTCCAGCACGAGACACGACTAAGGCACAGGAGGCGGCCAAGGGGAACCCACGCCGGGGTTCAAGGACAAGGCAAGGAAGAAGGTACGGAACACAAAGCAGAACATAGGCAGAAACAGAATCAGATCAGAGCGAGAACAGAGCTAGCAGCGGAGCGTAGGCCGAAGCCCAGAGCCGGGCCAAGGAAAGACCTTGGGACTAGACATGGAAATGAGAACTAAAGAGAGGAGAAATGGTGCGTGTGCCAGGGAGCACTACAGGGAGCCATAGGAGAGAGCGAGGCAGAGCAAGCAAAGAGAGAGACCATAGGGAGGAACACAAGGCAAGGAATAGCAAGGCAGAGAACACAGGAAGGACTACAAGTCAAAGCATAGCAAAAGCAAGACATGGCACAAGACAAAAGACGGAATACGAGCACGGAGCGTGTGCAGAGACGCACTACAGAGCAATATGCATGGGCACAGAATAGAGGGAGCAACCCCACAGACCAAGCAGCCATGCAGGGAAGCAACACAATACTCAGGCCCCGAGCATAGGAAGGGGAGGCCTGATATAGGGCATAGCACCTCCTCTTCCAGGTCAGGATCAGGGGAGCACTTCCAGTTCAGATGCTCCCGGATCACAGAGTGCAGTCACATGATCAGTTTCAGACATGATGAGATGATTGCAGAACCAGACAGTGCAGGATCTTAGGATACGTCACATGATCAAGGTTTCAGACATGACGAGATGATTGCAGAGCCAGACAGTGCAGGATCCTAGGAAAGGTCACATGATCAGAGTTTCAGACATGACAAGATGATCACAGAAGGCAAAGCAGAAACGCAGGCATCTTGCAGCTCAGCAGACATGAGGTGAGTGTGCACACTGCTCTAGGGAACAAGCAAGATAGCAGACACAAGGTGCGCATGCACACCGCTCCAGGGGTTCATGAGGCAAAACAGACATGACGGACGTGACAACAACCATAAACTTTACATTTGGAAAGAGCTCAACAAGGCCTATGATGAAAGGATCACTATTCTTACTGTAAAGCACAGAGGTGGATCGTTGATGTTCTGGGGATGTGTGAGCTATAAAGTCACAGGAAACTTGGTCAAAGTTGAATGAAAGATGAATGCAGCACGTTATCAGCAAATACTGGAGGCAAATTTTCACTCATTAGCCCAGAAGCTGCGCATGGGACGTACTTGGAAGTCCCAACATGACAACGATCCAAAACACAAGGCCAAGTCGACCTGTCATTGGCTACAGCAGAACAAAGTGAAGGTTCTGGAGTGGCCATCTCAGTCTCCTGACCGCAATATCATTGAGCCACTCTGGGGAGATCTCAAGCTGCAGTTCATGCTAGACAGCCCAGGAATCTACAGGAACTGGAGGCTTTTTGCCAAGAAGAGTGGGCAGCTTTACCATCTGAGAAAATAAAGAACCTCATCCACAACTACCACAAAAGACTTCAAGCTGTCACTGATGTCAGAGAGGGGGCAATACACGGTATTAAGAAATGGGGTGTGTGAACTGTTGATCAGGGTCATTTGACTTTCTTCTGGTGACTCGACCATGCAGCCCATTTTTCTTCAACTGCCTCCTTATTGTGCATCTTGAAGCAGCCACACTGCTAGTCGTCAGAGACTCCAGTATTTCAGCTGATGTTATTTGTGGGGTTTTCTTTGTATCCCGAAAAATTTTCCTGGAGTTGTCACCGGTCACAGGTGAGGATGTTACCTTTAGGAGCCAGTCACACCCATTTGTGTCAAGTTCTGTGCATGTTATCAGGCCAAAATCACCAGGGGATGTGAACTTTTGATCAGGGTCATTTGGATGTTTTGGGTTGCCATTAGGATTTAAAAAGAGAAAACACAGTAGCCTGACAATAAATGGCTTCACCCAACCACTGACCATGAGTGGAGGAAAGGTTTGGTGTTATCACTCATATTCTCTGAAAAAAGGCCAAGAAAGCAGAAATTCTGCCGGGGTGTGTAAACTTTTGAGCACAACTGTAATGTAGTCAGGATGTAGCCAGTGGTCGGTACACGGAACAGCATTATAGTTGGAAGGAAAAGCAGCAGGTGGGAAGAAGTTAGACTAAAGGCTGGAACTCAATAATCTCGCAATGAAGAAGTGCAGTGGCAGGTTTAAGTAGCGTGCTCAGTCAGGAGATTACAGGGTGGAGACATCAGGAACTTGGGGTGGAGACATCAGGAACAGCACAGGTACTAGTATTTGATTTGAGCCTGAGGTGGCAGGTGTTGGCAGCTGTATGAGAAGACAGGAGGTGGCAGGTGGGAGCAGGAGGTGGAAGGAGATGACAGGTGGGAACAGGTGGTGGGAGCAGGAGGTGGCAGGTTGGAGCCGGCAGGAGGTGGCAGGTGGGAGCGGGAGAGTGCAGGAGGTGGCAGGTGGGAGCAAGAGAGGGCAGGAGGTGGCAAGTGGGAGCAAGAGGTGGAAGGAGATGACAGGTGGGAGCAAGAGAGGGCAGGAGGTGACAGGTGGGAGCAGGAGGTGGAAGGAGATGACAGGTGGGAACAGGTGGTGGGAGCAGGAGGTGGCAGGTTGGAGCCGGCAGGAGGTGGCAGGTGGGAGCAAGAGAGGGCAGGAGGTGGCAGGTGGGAGCAAGAGCGGGCAGGATGTGGCAGGTGAAAGCGGGGGAGGGCAGGAGGTGGCAGGTGGGAGCAAGAGAGGGCAGGAGGTGGCAGGTGGGAGCAAGAGCGGGCAGGAGGTGGCAGGTGGGAGCAAGAGAGGGCAGGAGGTGGCAGGTGGGAGCAAGAGAGGGCAGGAGGTGGCAGGTGGGAGCAAGAGCGGGCAGGATGTGGCAGGTGAAAGCGGGTGAGGGCAGGTGGGAGCAAGAGAGGGCAGGAGGTGGCAGGTGGGAGCAAGAGAGGGCAGGAGGTGTCAGGTGGGAGCAAGAGCGGGCAGGATGTGGCAGGTGAAAGCGGGGGAGGGCAGGAGGTGGCAGGCGAGAGGTATAGAGGTGGGAGCGGGAGAGGGCAGGAGGTGACAGGCGAGAGGTATAGAGGTGGGAGCGGGAGAGGGCAGGAGGTGACAGGCGATAGGTATAGAGGTGGAATATATCTAGCATGTGGGGGGCACATACTTTTTTCTGTATATACACTGGCATTTGACTCGTCATTTCCCATTCTTTCACCCCAGGTGAACTTGTCTCTGTTCTGCGTGTTTTGGGATGGTGAGTGGCGCCTCCTGCTGGTTTTGGGTAACTTCTTGGGGATGGCATTATCCAATATCTCAGTAGTGACAACTGATCACATGTCTGTTCCCACAGAGTTGTCAGAACAGTGGAGGACAGATGGCTGCCGTTCAGACCCCGTGGCGGGGGGCACAGACTGTAGATGTAACCACCTGACATACTTTGCTTTATTAATGGTGAGTTACGGAAAAGCACCCACAAACCCTACACCACCCGGACTCCCACAAACCCTACACCGCACGGACTCCCACAAACCCTACACTACCCGGACCCCCGCAAACCTTACACCACCCGGACCCCCACAAACCCGTAAACCCTACAACACCCGGACCCCTGCAAACCCTACACCACCCGAACCCCCACAAACCCGTAAACCCTACACCACCTGGACCCCCGCAAACCGTACACCACCCGAACACCCACAAACCCGCAAACCCTACACCACCCGGACCCCCGCAAACCCTACACCACCTGGACCCCCATAAACCCTACACCACCTGGACCCCCGCAAATCCTACACCACCTGGACCCCCACAAACCCTACACCACCTGGACCCCCACAAACCCTACACTACCCGAACCCCCACAAACCCGCAAACCCTACACCACCTGTACCCCCACAAACCCGCAAACCCTACACCACTCGGACCCCCACAAACCCTACACCACTCGGACCCCCACAAACCCTACACCACCCGGACCCCCATAAACCCTACACCACCCGGACCCCCACAAACCCTTCCTAACCCCCGCTAAGCTGTGTTGTCGTTTAGCGCCCTCCTGAGTTGATCTCTGAGCTTCATCTGGTGTCGCTGTCGGTCCTGACATTTGCCGGATGCAGCGTCTCCGCTCTCTCCTGCCTCTTCACCGTCATCTGGATCTTCTGTTCCAGGTATAGGGTGCTGCCCGCTGACTTGTTGATGTGTTACCTGCATGTGTGCTGCGCGCTGACGTGTTGAGTGCTGACGTGTTTCACGCCTGTGTGCTGCACGTTGACGTGTTACATGTGTGCAGTGTAGGAGTGTCACACTTTTTCTGGGCAGGAAAGTGCTGGGGAACCCCACGTTGCAGATCCACGTGAACCTGCTGGTGGCCGTGCTGCTCTTGGACCTGAGCTTCATTCTGAGCGCCGTGTTGGGAGCTCTGCAGGAGCACAGCCTCTGTGTTGGCTCTGCAGCTGTTCTGCACCTTGCTCTGCTCTGCACTTTCTCCTGGATGGCCATTGAAGGCTTCAATCTCTACCGTCTGGTGGTGAAGGTGTTCCTGGCCTCCGCGGTCACCACCGTACGTCTGGCCCTGGTGGGCTGGGGTGAGTCCTGGCTTGTGTTGTCCAGTATGTGTTGGTCCGGGGCAGATGCTGAACCTTGTGGTGTCTTTGGCAGGGGTCCCGCTCCTCATTGTGGCCATGGTGATGGTGATGGATCTGGAGAGTTACGGTGTTTATCACCTCCAGGTGGAGCGATCAACGTCCCCTAACTCCACCGCCACCATGTGAGTTCTTCCGGTCATCGTCGTGGCCGACTCGTCCTCGGACTCTCACTTGATTTGTGCTCTGTTTTCTCGCAGTTGTTGGCTGACGAAGCCGATCGTCCACCAGGTGCTGAACCTGAGCTTCTGTGCCGCCATCCTCCTGTTTAATGCCTGTATGATGGTGGCCATGACCCGCCGCGTCCTGAGACTGTCTGCACACACGCGGGCAGAGAAGAACCGCCATTGTGTCACACTGCTTGGGCTCAGCTGCATGTTGGGGCTGCCATGGGCTCTGGCCTTCTTCTCCTACGGAGCCCTGTATCTGGCGGCCCAGTATCTGTTCAGCATCCTGAACGCCCTGCAAGGTGAGCCATCAATCCCCGTCACCACAGGTCAGGCACACCTTGTGTTTGGTGGCACGAGACCGCCCCACGTGTTGGAGGCCATGGGTAAGATGTGTGACCGCCCCATGTGAGGCCACGGGTGAGATGAGTGACTGCTCCACGTGATCGAGACCTCGGGTGAGACGTGTGACTGCCCCACGTGATGGAGGCCACGGTTGAGACGTGTGACTGCTCCACGTAACGGAGGTCACTGGTCAAACGTGTGATGTGTGTGTGTGTGTGTGTGTGTATATATATGTACACACACCCACACAC
The DNA here is from genome assembly GCF_039654945.1 of Dendrobates tinctorius. NCBI lineage: Eukaryota > Metazoa > Chordata > Amphibia > Anura > Dendrobatidae > Dendrobates > Dendrobates tinctorius. The sequence goes on along the minus strand of NW_027362197.1, from coordinate 221,352 downwards.
AGGTCTAGAAATCTTTGGATGGTGTCACAAGTTTTGACATTTTAGCCGTTTACCAGAACACATTCCAGATCCGGTCCTATCACCAATCTGGGCATAAAGTGCCAACTTTCAGCTTCACTCTGAGTGATTCACATCCTGATGGGAGGACGGGTTCAGGAATTACAACTCTGTAATATGGAGCTGCCTCTTATTAAGTGGACCAGAAGTAATTGGACAATTATCTCAGACCCTCATACATGAGCTGCATGGGCTTTTCCCTCATTATTCCATCATTAAGCAGGTAAAAGTCAATTTATTGCATAACCCAAAAGGCAATCACTAGGTATTCATAGTAACCATCGTGGGTATTGAACACTGCCTTCAATTCATCGCCCTCTTTGATGATTGTGCAGCAACTAATAGAATGGTATTTAACAGGGAGAAGTGCAAGATTCTACATCTGGGCAAGAAAATCGAAAATTCAAAAATTACATCTATAGAATGAGAGGAATAGAACTAAGCAATGGCACGTGTGAAACAGACTTGGATATACTAATAGATCACAGACTGCACTTGAGTTAACAGTGTGATGCAGCAGCAAAAAAGGCAAATGCAATTCTAGGATGTATTAACAGAAGGATACAGTCTAGATCAGTCCAGATTTCAGGCCGTCATTGCTGCAAAGCCTCACACCGATGGAGACCAGCAATGGTGACGTCCATGACCTCCAGACTTCAGGCCGTCATAGTACAAAGGATTCTCTTAGAAGAGTTAAACATGGACATTTTATTCATGAGAAAGTGAATTTGTCCAATTACTCCTGAGCCCCTAATATGAGGAGGACTTGTAGTACAGTGGCTGCCGTTCCTAAGCGTTTCACAGGAGGTTTCAGGATTAATTAAAGGGGTTGAACAGAAAGTCTCCACTTCAATTGCCAAATAGCGGCATGCAGAGCTGTAATCACTAGGATTCACTACTGGGCCTGACTGTATGTGTATGTATATATATAATTATACACTGTGTGGGATAATCAGCAAGCTGCGTGTCTGCTGTATATATACCACAGTATACCCAGCACACTGGGTTATCGTCCGCCTGCGTGTCTGCTGTATATATACTGTGCGGGGTTATCGGCCGTCTGCGTGTCTGCTGTATATATACCACAGTATACCCAGCACACTGGGTTATTGTCCGCCTGCGTGTCTGCTGTATATATACTGTGCGGGGTTATCTGCCGTCTGTATTTCTGCTGTATATATACTGTGCGGGGTTATCGGCCGTCTGCGTGTCTGCTGTATATATACTATGCGGGGTTATCGGCCGTCTGCGTGTCTGCTGTATATATACCACAGTATACCCAGCACACTGGGTTATTGTCCGCCTGCGTGTCTGCTGTATATATACTGTGCGGGGTTATCTGCCGTCTGTATTTCTGCTGTATATATACTGTGCGGGGTTATCGGCCGTCTGCGTGTCTGCTGTATATATACTATGCGGGGTTATCGGCCGTCTGCGTGTCTGCTGTATATATACCACAGTATACCCAGCACACTGGGTTATTGTCCGCCTGCGTGTCTGCTGTATATATACTGTGCGGGGTTATCGGCCGTCTGCGTGTCTGCTGTATATATACTGTGCGGGGTTATCGGCCGTCTGCGTGTCTGCTGTATATATACTGTGCGGGGTTATCGGCTGTCTGCGTGTCTGATGTATATATACTGTGCAGGGTTATCTGCCGTCTGTATGTCTGCTGTATATATACTGTGCGGGGTTATCAGCCGTCTGCGTGTCTGCTGTATATATACTGTGCGGGGTTATCGGCCGTCTGCGTGTCTGCTGTATATACTGTATACTGTGCGGGGTTATCGGCCGTCTGCATTTCTGCTGTGTATATACTGTGCGGGGTTATCGGCCGTCTGCATTTCTGCCGTGTATATACTGTGCGGGGTTATCGGCCGTCTGCATGTCTGATGTATATATACTGTGCGGGGTTATCGACCGTCTGCTGTATATATACTGTGCGGGGTTATCGGCCGTCTGCGTGTCTGCTGTATATATATACTGTGCGGGGTTATCGGCCGTCTGCATGTCTGATGTGTATATATACTGTGCGGGGTTATCAGCCGTCTGCTGTATATATACTGTGCGGGGTTATCGGCCGTCTGCATTTCTGCTGTGTATATACTGTGCGGGATTATCAGCCGTCTGCATGTCTGATGTATATATACTGTGCAGGATTATCGGCCGTCTGCGTGTCTGCTGTATATATACTGTGCGGGGTTATCGGCCGTCTGCGTGTCTGCTGTATATATACTGTGCGGGGTTATCGGCCGTCTGCATGTCTGCTGTATATATACTGTGCGGGGTTATCGGCTGTCTGCGTGTCTGCTGTATATATACTGTGCGGGGTTATCAGCCGTCTGCTGTATATATACTGTGCGGGGTTATCGGCCGTCTGCTGTATATATACTGTGCGGGGTTATCGGCCGTCTGCGTGTCTGATGTATATATACTGTGCGGGGTTATCGGCCGTCTGCGTGTCTGCTGTATATATACTGTGCGGGGTTATCGGCCGTCTGCGTGTCAGCTGTATATATACTGTGCGGGGTTATCGGCCGTCTGCGTGTCTGCTGTATATATACTGTCCGGGTTTATCGGCCGTCTGCGTGTCTGCTGTATATATACTGTGCGGGCTTATCGTCCGTCTGCGTGTCTGCTGTATATATACTGTGCGGGGTTATCGGCCGTCTGCATTTCTGCTGTGTATATACTGTACAGGATTATCGACCGTCTGCATGTCTGCTGTATATATACTGTGCGGGGTTATCGGCCGTCTTCGTGTCAGCTGTATATATACTGTGCGGGGTTATCGGCCGTCTGCGTGTCTGCTGTGTATATATACTGTGTGGGGTTATCGGCCGTCTGCGTGTCTGCTGTGTATATATACTGTGCGGGGTTGTCGGCCGTCTGCGTGTCTGCTGTGTATATACTGTGCGGGGTTATCGGACGTCTGCGTGTCAGCTGTATATATACTGTGCGGGGTTATCGGCCGTCTGCGTGTCTGCTGTATATATACTGTGCGGGGTTATCGGCCGTCTGCGTGTCAGCTGTATATATACTGTATACTGTGTGGGGTTATCGGCCGTCTGCGTGTCTGCTGTATATATACTGTGCGGGGTTATCGGCCGTCTGCGTGTCTGCTGTGTATATACTGTATACTGTGTGGGGTTATCGGCCGTCTGCGTGTCTGCTGTGTATATACTGTGTGGGGTTATCGGCCGTCTGCGCGTCTGCTGTATATATACTGTGCGGGGTTATCGGCCGTCTGCATTTCTGCTGTGTATATACTGTGCGGGGTTATCGGCCGTCCGCATGTCTGATGTGTGTATATATACTGTGCGGGGTTATCGGCCTTTTGCTGTATATATACTGTGCGGGGTTATCGGCCGTCTGCATTTCTGCTGTGTATATACTGTGCGGGGTTATCGGCCGTCTGCATGTCTGATGTGTATATATACTGTGCGGGATTATCGGCCGTCTGCATGTCTGCTGTATATATACTGTGTGGGGTTATCGGCCGTCTGCGTGTCTGATGTATATATACTGTGCGGGGTTATCGGCCGTCTGCGTGTCTGCTGTATATATACTGTGCGGGGTTATCGGCCGTCTGCATGTCTGATGTGTATATATACTGTGCGGGATTATCGGCCGTCTGCATGTCTGATGTATATATACTGTGCGGGGTTATCGGCCGTCTGCGTGTCTGCTGCATATATACTGTGCGGGGTTATCGGCCGTCTGCGTGTCTGCTGTATATATACTGTGCGGGGTTATCGGCCGTCTGCATTTCTGCTGTGTATATACTGTGCGGGATTATCGGCCATCTGCATGTCTGATGTATATATACTGTGCGGGGTTATCGGCCGTCTGCTGTATATATACTGTGCGGGCTTATCGGCCGTCTGCGTGTCTGATGTATATATACTGTGCGGGGTTATCGGCCGTCTGCGTGTCTGCTGTATATATACTGTGCGGGGTTATCGGCCGTCTGCGTGTCTGATGTATATATACTGTGCGGGGTTATCGGCCGTCTGCGTGTCTGCTGTATATATACTGTGCGGGGTTATCGGCCGTCTGCGTGTCAGCTGTATATATACTGTGCGGGGTTATCGGCCGTCTGCGTGTCTGCTGTATATATACTGTGCGGGGTTATCGGCCGTCTGCGTGTCTGCTGTATATATACTGTCCGGGGTTATCGGCCGTCTGCGTGTCTGCTGTATATATACTGTCCGGGGTTATCGGCCGTCTGCATGTCTGCTGTATATATACTGTGCGGGGTTATCGGCTGTCTGCGTATCTGCTGTATATACTGTGCGGGGTTATCGGCCGTCTGCGTGTCTGCTGTATATATACTGTGCGGGCTTATCGGCCGTCTGCGTGTCTGCTGTATATATACTGTGCGGGCTTATCGGCCGTCTGCGTGTCTGCTGTATATATACTGTGCGGGCTTATCGGCCGTCTGCGTGTCTGCTGTATATATACTGTGCGGGGTTATCGGCCGTCTGCATTTCTGCTGTGTATATACTGTGCGGGATTATCGGCCGTCTGCATGTCTGCTGTATATATACTGTGCGGGGTTATCGGCCGTCTGCGTGTCTGATGTATATATACTGTGCGGGGTTATCGGCCGTCTGCGTTTCTGCTGTATATATACTGTGCGGGGTTATCGGCTGTCTGCGTGTCAGCTGTATATATACTGTGAGGGGTTATCGGCCGTCTGCGTGTCTGCTGTGTATATATACTATGTGGGGTTATCGTCCGTCTGCGTGTCTGCTGTATATATACTATGTGGGGTTATCGTCCGTCTGCGTGTCTGCTGTATATATACTGTGCGGGGTTATCGGCCGTCTGCATTTCTGCTGTGTATATATACTGTGCGGGGTTATCGGCCGTCTGCGTGCCTGCTGTGTATATACTGTGCGGGGTTATCGGCCGTCTGCGTGTCAGCTGTATATATACTGTGCGGGGTTATCGACCGTCTGCGTGTCTGCTGTGTATATACTGTATACTGTGTGGGGTTATCGGCCGTCTGCGTGTCTGCTGTGTATATACTGTGTGGGGTTATCGGCCGTCTGCGTGTCAGCTGTATATATACTGTGCGGGGTTATCGGCCGTCTGCGTGTCTGCTGTGTATATACTGTATACTGTGTGGGGTTATCGGCCGTCTGCATTTCTGCTGTGTATATACTGTGCGGGGTTATCGGCCGTCTGTGTGTCTGATGTATATATACTGTGCGGGGTTATCGGCCGTCTGCTGTATATATACTGTGCGGGGTTATCGGCCGTCTGCTGTATATATACTGTGCGGGGTTATCGGCCGTCTGCATGTCTGATGTGTATATATACTGTGCGGGGTTATCTGCCGTCTGCTGTATATATACTGTGCGGGGTTATCGGCCGTCTGCATTTCTGCTGTGTGTGTATACTGTGCGGGGTTATCGGCCGTCTGCATGTCTGATGTGTATATACTGTGCGGGGTTATCGGCCGTCTGCTGTATATATACTGTGCGGGGTTATCGGCCGTCTGCATGTCTGATGTGTATATATACTGTGCGGGGTTATCGGCCGTCTGCATTTCTGCTGTGTATATACTGTGCGGGGTTATCGGCCGTCTGCATTTCTGCTGTGTATATACTGTGCGGGGTTATCGGCCGTCTGCATGTCTGATGTGTATATACTGTGCGGGGTTATCGGCTGTCTGCATGTCTGCTGTATATATACTGTGCGGGGTTATCGGCCGTCTGCATGTCTGATGTGTATATACTGTGCGGGGTTATCGGCCGTCTGCATGTCTGATGTGTATATACTGTGCGTGGTTATCAGCCGTCTGCTGTATATATACTGTGCTGGGTTATCGGCCGTCTGCGTGTCTGCTGTATATATACTGTGCGGGGTTATCGGCCGTCTGCGTGTCTGCTGTATATATACTGTGCGGGGTTATCGGCCGTCTGCGTGTCTGCTGTATATATACTGTCCGGGGTTATCGGCCGTCTGCGTGTCTGCTGTATATATACTGTCCGGGGTTATCGGCCGTCTGCATGTCTGCTGTATATATACTGTGCGGGGTTATCGGCTGTCTGCGTATCTGCTGTATATATACTGTGCGGGGTTATCGGCCGTCTGCGTATCTGCTGTATATATACTGTGCGGGCTTATCGGCCGATTGCGTGGCTGCTGTATATATACTGTGCGGGGATATCGGCCGTTTGCGTGGCTGCTGTATATATACTGCGCGGGGTTATCGGCCGTCTGCGTGTCCGCTGTATAGATACTGTCCGGGGTTATCGGCCGTCTGCGTGTCTGCTCTACATATACTGTGCGGGGTTATCGGCCGTCTGCATGTCTGCTGTATATACTGTGCGGGGTTATCGGCCGTTTGCGTGTCTGCTGTATATATATACTGTGCGGAGTTATCGGCCGTCTGCGCGTCTGCTGTATATATACTGTGCGGGCTTATCGGCCGTCTGCGTGTCTGCTGTATATATACTGTGCGGGGTTATTGGCCGTCTGCGTGTCTGCTGTATATATACTGTGCAGGGTTATCAGCCGTCTGCGTGTCTGCTGTATATATACTGTGCGGGGTGTTCGGCCGTCTGCGTGTCTGCTGTATATATACTGTCCGGGGTTATCGGCCGTCTGCATGTCTGCTGTATATATACTGTGCGGGGTTATCAGCCGTCTGCGTGTCTGCTGTATATATACTGTGCGGGGTTATCGGCCGTCTGCGTGTCTGCTGTATATATACTGTGTGGGGTTATCAGCCGTCTGCATGTCTGCTCTATGTATACTGTGCGGGGTTATCGGCCGTCTGCGTGTCTGCTGTATATATACTGTGCGGGGTTATCGGCCGTCTGCGTGTCTGCTGTATATATACTGTGCGGGGTTATCGGCCGTCTGCGTGGCTGCTGTATATATACTGTGCGGGGATATCGGCCGTTTGCGTGGCTGCTGTATATATACTGCGCGGGGATATCGGCCGTCTGCGTGTCCGCTGTATAGATACTGTCCGGGGTTATCGGCCGTCTGCGTGTCTGCTCTACATATACTGTGCGGGGTTATCGGCCGTCTGCATGTCTGCTGTATATACTGTGCGGGGTTATCGGCCGTTTGCGTGTCTGCTGTATATATATACTGTGCGGGGTTATCGGCCGTCTGCGTATCTGCTGTATATATACTGTGCGGGCTTATCGGCCGTTTGCGTGGCTGCTGTATATATACTGTGCGGGGATATCGGCCGTTTGCGTGGCTGCTGTATATATACTGCGCGGGGTTATCGGCTGTCTGCGTGTCCGCTGTATAGATACTGTCCGGGGTTATCGGCCGTCTGCGTGTCTGCTCTACATATACTGTGCGGGGTTATCGGCCGTCTGCGTGTCTGCTGTATATATACTGTGTGGGGTTATCAGCCATCTGCATGTCTGCTCTATGTATACTGTGCGGGGTTATCGGCCGTCTGCGTGTCTGCTGTATATATACTGTGCGGGGTTATCGGCCGTCTGCGTGTCTGCTGTATATATACTGTGCGGGGTTATCGGCCGTCTGCGTGTCTGCTGTATATATACTGTGCGGGGTTATTGGCCGTCTGCTGTATATATACTGTGCGGGGTTATCGGCCGTTTGCGTGTCTGCTGTATATATACTGTGCGGAGTTATCGGCCGTTTGCGTGTCTGCTGTATATATACTGTGCGGGCTTATCGGCCGTCTGCGTGTCTGCTGTATATATACTGTGCGGGGTTATCGGCCGTCTGCGTGTCTGCTGTATATATACTGTGCGGGGTTATCAGCCGTCTGCGTGTCTGCTGTATATATACTGTGCGGGGTTATCGGCCGTCTGCGTGTCTGCTGTATATATACTGTGCGGGGTTATCGGCCGTTTGCGTGTCTGATGTGTATGTACTGTGCGGGGTTATCAGCCGTCTGCATGTCTGCTCTATATATACTGTGCGGGGTTATCGGCCGTCTGCGTGTCTGCTGTATATATACTGTGTGGGCTTATCGGCCGTCTGCGTGTCTGCTGTATATATACTGTGCGGGGTTATCGGCCGTCTGCGTGTCTGCTCTATATATACTGTGCGGGGTTATCGGCCGTCTGCGTGTCTGCTCTATATATACTGTGCAGGGTTATCGGCCGTCTGCGTGTCTGCTGTATATATACTGTGCGGGCTTATCGGCCGTCTGCGTGTCTGCTGTATATATACTGTGCGGGGTTATCGGCCGTTTGCGTGGCTGCTGTATATATACTGTGCGGGGTTATCGGCCGTTTGCGTGGCTGCTGTATATATACTGCGCGGGGTTATCGGCCGTCTGCGTGTCCGCTGTATAGATACTGTCCGGGGTTATCGGCCGTCTGCGTGTCTGCTCTACATATACTGTGCGGGGTTATCGGCCGTCTGCATGTCTGCTGTATATACTGTGCGGGGTTATCGGCCGTTTGCGTGTCTGCTGTATATATATACTGTGCGGAGTTATCGGCCGTCTGCGCGTCTGCTGTATATATACTGTGCGGGCTTATCGGCCGTCTGCGTGTCTGCTGTATATATACTGTGCGGGGTTATTGGCCGTCTGCGTGTCTGCTGTATATATACTGTGCAGGGTTATCAGCCGTCTGCGTGTCTGCTGTATATATACTGTGCGGGGTGTTCGGCCGTCTGCGTGTCTGCTGTATATATACTGTCCGGGGTTATCGGCCGTCTGCATGTCTGCTGTATATATACTGTGCGGGGTTATGAGCCGTCTGCGTGTCTGCTGTATATATACTGTGCGGGGTTATCGGCCGTCTGCGTGTCTGCTGTATATATACTGTGTGGGGTTATCAGCCGTCTGCATGTCTGCTCTATGTATACTGTGCGGGGTTATCCGCCGTCTGCGTGTCTGCTGTATATATACTGTGCGGGGTTATCAGCCGTCTGCGTGTCTGCTGTATATATACTGTGCGGGGTTATCGGCCGTCTGCGTGTCTGCTGTATATATACTGTGCGGGGTTATTGGCCGTCTGCGTGTCTGCTGTATATATACTGTGCGGGGTTATCAGCCGTCTGCTGTATATATACTGTGCGGGGTTATCGGTCGTCTGCGTGTCTGCTGTATATATACTGTGCGGGGTTATCAGCCGTCTGCGTGTCTGCTGTATATATACTGTGCGGGGTTATCAGCCGTCTGCTGTATATATACTGTGCGGGGTTATCGGTCGTCTGCGTGTCTGCTGTATATATACTGTGCGGGGTTATCAGCCGTCTGCGTGTCTGCTGTATATATACTGTGCGGGGTTATCGGCCGTCTGCGTGTCTGCTGTATATATACTGTGCGGGGTTATTGGCCGTCTGCGTGTCTGCTGTATATATACTGTGCGGGGTTATCAGCCGTCTGCTGTATATATACTGTGCGGGGTTATCGGCCGTCTGCGTGTCTGCTGTATATATACTGTTCGGGGTTATCAGCCATCTGCGTGTCTGCTGTATATATACTGTGCGGGGTTATCAGCCGTCTGCATGTCTGGTTACGTTATCACTGATGGTCTCCGGTGCCATCAGCCCAGAAGATGAATCTTGAATAGAAGTCGCCACCGTGCGGCTTTTCTTCGAATTTCCCTGTGTGCAGAATTATTGACGACTAATGAGAAACATGAATTCTACGGGAGAATTAATAATAATTTTAATTTCTATATCGCTGACATATTCGGCAGCACTTTACAATTTTAGAGGGGTTTTGTAGAGACAATAAAGACATTGCAGAATAACCCATCACTCAAATACCAGGAGGAGCGCGGACCATGCTGCTGCAAGCTATGAATTGTTTCTTTCCATCTGTTACAGTGAGAATAAGTGTAACCCCCGTGACCTCGTACAGTGATGGCCCCCGTGTGGTAACCCCCGTGACCTCGTACAGTGATGGCCCCCGTGTGGTAACCCCCGAGCCCTCGTACAGTGATGGCCCCCGTGTAGTAACCCCCGAGCCCTCGTACAGTGATGACCCCCGTGTGGTAACCCCCGCGCCCTCGTACAGTGATGACCCCCGTGTGGTAACCCTCGAGCCCTCATTCAGTGATGACCCCCGTGTGGTAACCCCCGAGCCATCGTACAGTGATGGCCCCCGTGTAGTAACCCCCGAGCCCTCGTACAGTGATGGCCCCCGTGTAGCAACCCCCGAGCCCTCGTACAGTGATGGCCCCCGTGTGGTAACCCCCGAGCCATCGTACAGTGATGGCCTCCGTGTGGTAACCCAGTGCCCTCATGCAGTGATGGCCCCGTGTGGTAACCCCCAAACCCTCATACAGTGATGGCCACCGTGTGGTAACCCCCGAGCCCTCGTATAGTGATGACCCCCGTGTGGTAACCCCCGCGCCCTCATACAGTGATGGCCCCTGAGTGGTAACCCTTGAGCGTTAACTCTTGAGCCCTCGTACAGTCATGACCACCGTGTGGTAACCCCCAAACCCTTGTACAGTGATGGCCACCGTGTGGTAACCCCCGAGCCCTCGTACAGTGATGGCCACCGTGTGGTAACCCCCGAGCCCTTGTACAGTGATGGCCACCGTGTGGTAACCCTCGAGCCCTCGTACAGTGATGGCCACCGTGTGGTAACCTCCAAGCCCTCGTACAGTGATGACCCCCATGTGGTAACCCTTGAGCCTCCGTACAATGATGGCCACCATGTGGTAACCCCCGAGCCCTCGTACAGTGATAGCCCCTGTGTGGTGATGGCCCTGTGCAGCAGTAACCCCCTAGCCCCCATGCGGTGATGGCTGCATTGTGGTGGCGACTCCTGAGCCTCCGTGCATGATAGGCCCCGTGCGACGGTAACCCCCGAGGCCCAGTATTGTGGTAACGCCCAAGCCCCCATGTGGCTTCTGTGCAGTGGTAACCCCCGAGCCCTCGTGCAGTGATGGCTCCATACGGTGGTAACCCCCGAGGCACCATATGGTGATGGCTCCTGAGCCCCCGGGCGGTGGTAACCCCCAAGCGGTAATGGCCCTGTCTGGTAAGCACCAAGCCCTTGTGCGTGATGGGCCCTGTGCGGTGGTAACCCCCTGAACCCCATGTATTGAAGGCCCCCATGCAGTGATAACCAACTAGACCTCGTATGGTGCCAACCTTCCAGCTGACTGTATGGACAGTGAATGCCCGTAGGTGATGTTTTCTCCCAGTAATGGCCGCTCTGCCTTTTCCTCCCCTCAGGTCTCTTCATCTTCCTGTGGTATTGTGCTTTGTCGCAATCTCCTGCTAAGAAACAATCCCTCTCCTCGGACTGTACGAGCGCTACGCCAGCCTCCCCCCGAGCGGAGCAGACCCTCAGCAGCGACCACAAGAAACTCCTGGGATGATGGGGGTCAGCGGGTCCCTCCTGCCCCCTAGCCCCACCACACGCACTTTATGTGAATGGTAGCACTGGATCCATGGACGGGAGATCGGTGTCGCTTGTGTACCTGCTGGTCAGGTGTGGACTGGTGCACAGTGTGAGCTGTGGGGTTCCCCATTATATCATGGTGTTCTCACTGCCAGGACTCCCAGCTGCAGATGGAGCATTTGAGAGCCCCCCAGATGCCAGCAAAGCTCTAGATTTTCCATGTTTGTGGCCTTTTTACTTCTGATGATTGAAATATTTTCTTCTATTGTAACTTATAAAAGGAGATTCAAATCAAATGCCATTGTCACGCACAGTGTAGCAAAGACTAAGTGCAACATAAAGGGATAAGGGGACGGGAGCCCAAACACTAGGGGAGTTGCGACCCCTAGGTAGCTCTAACCTCACCCTGGCTGTCCTAAGAGTCTGTATATAGGGTCAGCACCGATTGCCGAGCAGGATACCTAATCCGTACCTGACCTTAGCAGTAAGCCCTGCTTAGGGAAGAACGGGGTGCTGCTGTTTGATCCCCACTATAACTAAAGACAGATGGGATAGACAAACAAGGGGAACACTTAACTTGAGTAGACTCAGAGAGAAATACAGCTCCAAGCCTCAACGGGGGAAAATAGAAATATCACCAGTAACTCCCAGCAGCAATCTGGGAGTCATAAACACCCAGGTCCAGGTGTGTCCATTAGAGTCGTGGGAAGGTTGCCACTGGATAATAGTCGGAAGGGCCAGGAAGAAGTCTGCAAAGCAAACTGCTGAGGCCTTCTGCAGCCAGATGCAGAACAACGGTGTGCAGCCTCTGACACACCCATGACAGCCATCCACATAACCGTCCACACTCTGCCGATTCAGCAACCCACCTCCCGTGAGAGCGCCTGCCAAGAAAGTGACGAGTGAAGTGAGAGCAGGTACCACATGTACAGGGCTGCAAGGACCACTGCCAATGAGTGCCGATAAATTACGTCTCTGTTCGCTTGTACAAGACATTAATAAGACCCAGGAGGGCACCACTCAACAGAAATAGGGGCACTCCTGCAATCAGTATAAATATAAACGGAATAAAATGTAGGAGAAAAGCTACTGACCCAAAACGCCGGGATCCCCAAAATAATAGAAATCTTCTGTGTGCCTAATGTATATTATTGTGGGGATCCCGGCTTTTTGGGTCAGTAGCTTTTCTCCTACATTTTATTCAGTCTCTGTTCACTTGTATAATCATTGGAATGACTGCGCCTTCTTGTATCTTCATGCTGGTGAGAGTGCTGTCCAGGTGGGGAGGATACCAGAGAGAGCAGTCTGGCCGCGAGGATGCCAGAGAGCGCAGTCCATGCGGGGAGGATACCAGAGAGTGCAGTCTGGCCGCGAGGATGCCAGAGAGCGCAGTCCATGCGGGGAGGATACCAGAGAGTGCAGTCTGGCCGCGAGGATGCCAGAGAGCGCAGTCCATGCGGGGAGGATACCAGAGAGTGCAGTCTGGCCGCGAGGATGCCAGAGAGCGCAGTCCATGCGGGGAGGATACCAGAGAGTGCAGTCTGGCCGCGAGGATGCCAGAGAGCGCAGTCCATGCGGGGAGGATACCAGAGAGTGCAGTCTGGCCGCGAGGATGCCAGAGAGCGCAGTCCATGCGGGGAGGATACCAGAGAGTGCAGTCTGGCCGCGAGGATGCCAGAGAGCGCAGTCCATGCGGGGAGGATACCAGAGAGTGCAGTCTGGCCGCGAGGATGCCAGAGAGCGCAGTCCATGCGGGGAGGATGCCAGAGAGTGCAGTCTGGCCGCGAGGATGCCAGAGAGCGCAGTCCATGCGGGGAGGATACCAGAGAGCGCAGTCCATGCGGGGAGGATACCAGAGAGTGCAGTCTGGCCGGTAGGATGCCAGAGAGTGCAGTCTGGCCGGTAGGATGCCAGAGAGCGCAGTCCATGCGGGGAGGATACCAGAGAGTGCAGTCTGGCCGGGAGGTTGCCAGAGAGCGCAGTCCATGCGGGGAGGATACCAGAGAGTGCAGTCTGGCCGGGAGGATGCCAGAGAGCGCAGTCCATGCGGGGAGGATACCAGAGAGTGCAGTCTGGCCGCGAGGATGCCAGAGAGCGCAGTCCATGCGGGGAGGATACCAGAGAGTGCAGTCTGGCCGGGAGGATGCCAGAGAGCGCAGTCCATGCGGGGAGGATACCGGAGAGTGCAGTCTGGCCGGGAGGATGCCAGAGAGCGCAGTCCATGAGGGGAGGATACCGGAGAGTGCAGTCTGGCCGGGAGGATGCCAGAGAGCGCAGTCCATGCGGGGAGGATACCAGAGAGTGCAGTCTGGCTGGGAGGATGCCAGACAGCGCAGTCCATGCGGGGAGGATACCGGAGAGTGCAGTCTGGCCGGCAGGATGAGAGAGGACTTAGTCCATGCGGGGTGGATACCAGAGAGAGCAGTCTGGCCGGCAGGATGCCAGAAAGCGCAGTCCATGCGGGGAGGATACCAGAGAGCGCCGTCCATGCGGGGAGCATACCAGAGAGCTCCGTCCATGCGGGGAGGATACCAGAGAGCGCAGTCCATGCGGGGAGGATACCAGAGAGTGCAGTCTGGCCGGGAGGATGCCAGAGAGTGCAGTCCATGCAGGGAGGATACCAGAGAGTGCAGTCTGGCCGGCAGGATGCCAGAGAGCGTAGTCCATGCGGGGAGGATACCAGAGAGTGCAGTCTGGCCGAGAGGATGCCAGAGAGCACAGTCCATGCGGGGAGGATACCAGAGAGAGCAGTCTGGCCAGCAGGATGCCAGAGAGCGCAGTCCATGCGGGGAGGATACCAGAGAGAGCAGTCTGGCCGGCAGGATGCCAGAGAACACAGTCCATGCGGGGAGGATGCGAGAGGACTCAGTCCATGCGGGGAGGATACCAGAGAGTGCAGTCTGGCCGGGAGGATGCCAGAGAGCGCAGTCCATGCGGGGAGGATACCAGAGAGTGCAGTCTGGCTGGCAGGATGCCAGAGAGCGCAGTCCATGCAGGGAGGATACCAGAGAGTGCAGTCTGGCCAAGAGGATGCCAGAGAGCACAGTCCATGCGGGGAGGATACCAGAGAGAGCAGTTTGGCCGGCAGGATGCCAGAAAGCGCAGTCCATGCGGGGAGGATACCAGAGAGCGCAGTCCATGCTGGGAGGATACCAGAGAGCGCAGTCCATGCGGGGAGGATACCAGAGAGCAGTCTGGCCAGCAGGATGCCAGAGAGCGCAGTCCATGTGGGGAGGATACCAGAGAGTGCAGTCTGGCCGAGAGGATGCCAGAGAGCACAGTCCATGCGGGGAGGATACCAGAGAGAGCAGTCTGGCCAGCAGGATACCAGAGAGCGCAGTCCATGCGGGGAGGATGCCAGAGAGCGCAGTCCATGCGGGGAGGATGCCAGAGAGCGCAGTCCATGCGGGGAGGATGCCAGAGAGCGCAGTCCATGTGGAGAGGATGCCAGAGAGCGCAGTCCATGCGGGGAGGATGCCAGAGAGCGCAGTCCATGCGGGAAGGATGCCAGAGAGCGCAGTCCATGCAGGGAGGATGCCAGAGAGCGCAGTCCATGCGGGGAGGATGCCAGAGAGCGCAGTCCATGCGGGGAGGATACCACAGTACATGCTGTGAGGAAAACAGAAAGCGCAGTCTGGGTGAGGAGGGTAGCAGAGAGCGCAGTCCTTTCGGGCAGGATACCAGAGAGCGCAGTCCATGCGGGGAGGATGCGAGAGGACTCAGTCCATGCGGAGAGGATACCAGAGAAGCAGTCCATGCGCGGAGGATACCAGAGAGCTCAGTCCATGCGGGAGGATACCAGAGAGCGCAGTCCATGCGGGGAGGATACCAGAAAGCGCAGTCCATGCGGGGAGGATACCAGAGAGCGCAGTCCATGCGGGGAGGATGCGAGAGGACTCAGTCCATGCGGAGAGGATACCAGAGAGAGCAGTACATGCTGTGAGGAAAACAGCGCAGTCTGGGTGAGGAAGGTACCAGAGAGTGCAGTCCATGCGGGGAGGATGCCAGAGAGCGCAGTCCATGCGGGGAGGATACCAGAGAGTGCAGTCTGGCCGGGAGGATGCCAGAGAGCGCAGTCCATGCGGGGAGCATACCAGAAAGCGCAGTCCATGAGGGGAGGATACCAGAGAGCGCAGTCCATGCGCGGAGGATACCAGAGAAGCAGTCCATGCGGGGAGGATACCAGAGAGCTCTGTCCATGCGGGAGGATACCAGAGAGCGCAGTCCATGCGGGGAGGATACCAGAAAGCGCAGTCCATGCGGGGAGGATGCCAGAGAGCGCAGTCCATGCGGGGAGGATGCCAGAGAGCGCAGTCCAAGCGGGGAGGATGCCAGAGAGCGCAGTCCATGCGGGGAGGATGCCAGAGAGCGCAGTCCATGCGGGGAGGATGCCAGAGAGCGCAGTCCATGCGGGGAGGATGCCAGAGAGCGCAGTCCATGCGGGGAGGATGCCAGAGAGCGCAGTCCATGCGGGGAGGATGCCAGAGAGCGCAGTCCATGCGGGGAGGATGCCAGAGAGCACAGTCCATGCGGGGAGGATGCCAGAGAGCGCAGTCCATGCGGGGAGGATGCCAGAGAGCGCAGTCCATGCGGGGAGGATGCCAGAGAGCGCAGTCCATGCGGGGAGGATGCCAGAGAGCGCAGTCCATGCGGGGAGGATGCCAGAGAGCGCAGTCCATGCAGGAAGGATGCCAGAGAGCGCAGTCCATGCAGGAAGGATGCCAGAGAGCGCAGTCCATGCGGGGAGGATGCCAGAGAGCGCAGTCCATGCGGGGAGGATGCCAGAGAGAGCAGTCCATGCGGGGAGGATACCAGAGAGAGCAGTACATGCTGTGAGGAAAACAGAATGCGCAGTCTGGGTGAGGAAGGTACCAGAGAGCACAGTCCATGCGGGGAGGATACCAGAGAGCGCAGTGCATGCGGGGAGGATGCCAGAGAGCGCAGTCCATGCGGGGAGGATGCCAGAGAGCGCAGTCCATGCGGAGAGGATGCCAGAGAGCGCAGTCCATGCGGAGAGGATGCCAGAGAGCGCAGTCCATGCGGAGAGGATGCCAGAGAGCGCAGTCCATGCGGAGAGGATGCCAGAGAGCGCAGTCCATGCGGAGAGGATGCCAGAGAGCGCAGTCCATGCGGAGAGGATGCCAGAGAGCGCAGTCCATGCGGAGAGGATGCCAGAGAGCGCAGTCCATGCGGAGAGGATGCCAGAGAGCGCAGTCCATGCGGGGAGGATGCCAGAGAGCGCAGTCCATGCGGGGAGGATGCCAGAGAGCGCAGTCCTTGCGGGGAGGATACCAGAGAGCGCAGTCCTTCTGGGGAGGATACCAGAGAGAGCAGTACATGCTGTGAGGAAAACAGAAAGCGCAGTCTAGGTGAGGAAGGTACCACAGAGCACAGTCCATGCGGGGAGGATACTAGAGAGCGCAGTCCATGCGGGGAGGATACCAGAGAGCGCAGTCCTTCTGGGGAGGATACCAGAGAGAGCAGTACATGCTGTGAGGAAAACAGAAAGCGCAGTCTGGGTGAGGAAGGTACCAGAGAGCGCAGTCCATGCGGGGACGATACCAGAGAGCGCAGTCCATGCGGGGAGGATGCCAGAGAGCGCAGTCCATGCGGGGAGGATGCCAGAGAGCGCAGTCCATGCGGGGAGGATGCCAGAGAGCGCAGTCCATGCGGGGAGTATACCAGAGAGCGCAGTCCATGCGGGGAGGATGCCAGAGAGCGCAGTCCATGCGGGGAGGATGCCAGAGAGCGCAGTCCATGCGGGGAGGATGCCAGAGAGCGCAGTCCATGCGGGGAGGATGCCAGAGAGCGCAGTCCATGCGGGGAGGATGCCAGAGAGCGCAGTCCATGCGGGGAGGATGCCAGAGAGCGCAGTCCTTGCGGGGAGGATGTCAGAGAGCGCAATCCATGCGGGAAGGATGCCATAGAGCGCAGTCCATGCGGGGAGGATGCCAGAGAGAGCAGTCCATGCGGGGAGGATACCAGAGAGAGCAGTACATGCTGTGAGGAAAACAGAAAGCGCAGTCTAGGTGAGGAAGGTACCACAGAGGACAGTCCATGCGGGGAGGATGCCAGAGAGCGCAGTTCATGCGGGGAGGATACCAGAGAGCGCAGTCCATGCGGGGAGGATGCGAGAGGACTCAGTCCATGCAGGGAGGATGCCAGAGAGTGCAGTCCAAGCGGGGAGGATACCAGAGAGAGCAGTACATGCTGAGGAAAACAGAAAGCGCAGTCTAGGTGAGGAAGGTACCACAGAGCACAGTCCATGCGGGGAGGATACTAGAGAGCGCAGTCCATGCGGGGAGGATACCAGAGAGCGCAGTCCATGTGGGAAGGATACCAGAGAGCGCAGTCCATGTGGGTAGGATACCAGAGAGCACGGTCCATGCGGGGAGGAAGCCAGAGAGCGCAGTCCATGCGGGGAGGACGCGAGAGGAATCAGTCCATGTGGGGTGGATACCAGAGAGAGCAGTACATGCGGGGGGGATACCAAAGAGCGCAGTCCATGTGGGGAGGATGCGAGAGAGAACAGTCTGGGTGAGGAAGGTACCAGAGAGCACAGTCCATGCGCGGAGGATGCGAGAGGAATCAGTCCATGTGGGGTGGATACCAGAGAGAGCAGTACATGCGGGGAGGATACCAAAGAGCGCAGTCCATGTGGGGAGGATGCGAGAGAGAACAGTCTTGGTGAGGAAGGTACCAGAGAGCACAGTCCATGCGCAGAGGATGCGAAAGGAATCAGTCCATGTGGGGTGGATACCAGAGAGCGCAGTTCATGCGGGGAGGATACCAGAGAGCACAGTTCATGCGGGGAGCATACCAGAGAGCGCAGTCCATGCGTGGAGGATACCAGAGAGCGCAGTCCATGCGTGGAGGATACCAGAGAGCGCAGTCCATGCGGGGAAGATACCAGAGAGCGCAGTCCATGCGGGGAAGATACCAGAGAGCGCAGTCCATGCGGGGAAGATACCAGAGAGCGCAGTCCATGCGGGGAAGATACCAGAGAGCGCAGTCCATGCGCGGAGGATACCAGAGAGTGCAGTGCATGCGGGGAGGATACCAGAGAGTGCAGTCTGGCCAGGAGCATACCCGAGAGCGCAGTCCATGTGCGGATGATACCAGAGAGCTCAGCCTGGCCGGGAGCATACCAGAGAACACAGTCCATGCCGGGAGCATACCAGAGAGTGCAGTCTGGCCAGGAGGATACCAGAGCGCGCAGGCCATACGTGGAGGATACCAGAGAGTACAGTCCATGCGGGGAAGATACCAGAGAGCGCAGTCCATGCGGGGAGGATACCAGAGAGCGCAGTCTATGCGGGGAGGATACCAGAGAGCGCAGTCTATGCGGGGAGGATACCAGAGAGCGCAGTCCATGCGGGGAGGATACCAGAGAGCGCAGTCCATGCGGGGAGGATACCAGAGAGCGCAGTCCATGCGGGGAGGATACCAGAGAGCACAGTCCATGCGGGGAGGATACCAGAGAGCGCAGTCCATGCGGGGAGCATACCAGAGAGCACAGTCCATGCGGGGAAGATACCAGAGAGCGCAGTTCATGCGTGGAGGATACCTGAGAGTGCAGTGCATGTGGGGAGGATACCAGAGAGTACAGTCTGGCCAGGAGCATACCAGAGAGCGCAGTCCATGCGTGGAGGATACCAGAGAGCGCAGTCCATGCGTGGAGGATACGAGAGAGCGCAGTCCATGCGTGGAGGATACGAGAGAGCGCAGTCCATGCGCGGAGGATGCGAGAGAGCGCAGTCCATGCGCGGAGGATACGAGAGAGCGCAGTCCATGCTCGGAGGATACGAGAGAGCGCAGTCCATGCGCGGAGGATACGAGAGAGCGCAGTTCATGCACGGAGGATACCAGAGAGCGCAGTCTGGCCGGGAGCATACCAGAGAGCACAGTCCATGCGCGGAGAATACCAGATAGCTCAGTCTGGCCTGGAGGATGCTAGAGAGCATGGTGCGGGCGTGCAGGAAACCAGAGAGCGCAGTCTAGGCCCTTAGCTGTAATAGAGGCTGATGCACTCTCTGCTCTGCTACAGTGGAGCCACCGCTCACAGCCCTGCTCAATATGTGGATGCTTCACTGTTGAGATGGCTCCAGCAGTCGTTACAGCACTTAGAAGCACAATCTTTGGAAATGACTTTGAGGGAAGGAAATAAAACGTCATTCCCCAAGGTGGCCAACAAGAGGAACCCCAGGGGACCCCCAATCACTAGAACAGGTTCTCCATTTCACCTCTATTAAGAATCTAAGGGACTGAAAATGGATGAGAGGTGTGTGAAAATTTCACCAATGCCACTGGTGTCCAATCCATGATCGATTGATGTAATGGTGTTTTATGTTCTTATGGGGCCATTTGTCTACTGGAGGTGCCACAGCTGTAGCCTAGCGGCAAACATCTGATCCCTGTGTGTGAAAGTGGCCTCCTGACCGCTGCTCCGTCACGCCATCCTATATAAAACCCCCATATTTGATAACTACAGAAGACCCCTCCAACTAATGACTGAACCGACCAGACCAGCTCCGCTAGCTGCAGAGTGCGGGGTCATTTGGGCAGACATGTCTTGCTCCGGACAGATTCCTGCTGCCACTGTGTTCTGTTCCTCAGAGCGGCGGCTGTTTTTTTTTGACCATGCAGAGTTTCATTGTGTATTCAGTGATTAACATCTCATGTCCTCCAGCTGAAGAGTGAATTACCTGTTGTGCTCGACATTGTGGAAACTGCTTCTACCATGAGCTCATAGGCATGAAGGACACGGAGCACAGTATACGGCATGGGCACGTGGCTGCACAGATCCGGTATAGACAAGGACATGGTGCACACGGTATACCGACGGACACGCTGCGCAGATCCGGTATAGACAAGGACATGGGGCACACGGTATACCGACGGACACGCTGCACAGATCCGGTATAGACAAGGACATGGTGCACACGGTATACCGACGGACACGCTGCGCAGATCCGGTATAGACAAGGACATGGAGCACACGGTATACCGACGGACACGCTGCGCAGATCCGGTATAGACAAGGACATGGTGCACACGGTATAGCGACGGACACGCTGCGCAGATCCGGTATAGACAAGGACATGGAGCACACGGTATACCGACGGACACGCTGCGCAGATCCGGTATAGACAAGGACATGGTGCACACGGTATACCGACGGACACGCTGCGCAGATCCGGTATAGACAAGGACATGGTGCACACGGTATACCGACGGACACGCTGCGCAGATCCGGTATAGACAAGGACATGGAGCACACGGTATACCGACGGACACGCTGCGCAGATCCGGTATAGACAAGGACATGGTGCACACGGTATACCGACGGACACGCTGCGCAGATCCGGTATAGACAAGGACATGGTGCACACGGTATACCGACGGACACGCTGCGCAGATCCGGTATAGACAAGGACATGGAGCACACGGTATACCGACGGACACGCTGCGCAGATCCGGTATAGACAAGGACATGGAGCACACGGTATACCGACGGACACGCTGCGCAGATCCGGTATAGACAAGGACATGGAGCACACGGTATACCGACGGACACGCTGCGCAGATCCGGTATAGACAAGGACATGGGGCACACGGTATACCGACGGACACGCTGCGCAGATCCGGTATAGACAAGGACATGGAGCACACGGTATACCGACGGACACGCTGCGCAGATCCGGTATAGACAAGGACATGGAGCACACGGTATACCGACGGACACGCTGCGCAGATCCGGTATAGACAAGGACATGGTGCACACGGTATACCGACGGACACGCTGCACAGATCCGGTATAGACAAGGACATGGAGCACACGGTATACCGACGGACACGCTGCGCAGATCCGGTATAGACAAGGACATGGGGCACACGGTATACCGACGGACACGCTGCGCAGATCCGGTATAGACAAGGACATGGAGCACACGGTATAGCGACGGACACGCTGCGCAGATCCGGTATAGACAAGGACATGGTGCACACGGTATAGCTACGGACACGCTGCGCAGATCCGGTATAGACAAGGACATGGGGCACACGGTATACCGACGGACACGCTGCGCAGATCCGGTATAGACAAGGACATGGAGCACACGGTATACCGACGGACACGCTGCGCAGATCCGGTATAGACAAGGACATGGTGCACACGGTATAGCTACGGACACGCTGCGCAGATCCGGTATAGACAAGGACATGGGGCACACGGTATAGCTACGGACACGCTGCGCAGATCCGGTATAGACAAGGACATGGGGCACACGGTATACCGACGGACACGCTGCGCAGATCCGGTATAGACAAGGACATGGAGCACACGGTATACCGACGGACACGCTGCGCAGATCCGGTATAGACAAGGACATGGAGCACACGGTATACCGACGGACACGCTGCACAGATCCGGTATAGACAAGGACATGGGGCACACGGTATACCGACGGACACGCTGCGCAGATCCGGTATAGACAAGGACATGGGGCACACGGTATACCGACGGACACGCTGCGCAGATCCGGTATAGACAAGGACATGGGGCACACGGTATACCGACGGACACGCTGCGCAGATCCGGTATAGACAAGGACATGGGGCACACGGTATACCGACGGACACGCTGCACAGATCCTGTATAGACAAGGACATGGAGCACACGGTATACCGACGGACACGCTGCGCAGATCCGGTATAGACAAGGACATGGGGCACACGGTATACCGACGGACACGCTGCGCAGATCCGGTATAGACAAGGACATGGGGCACACGGTATACCGACGGGCACGCTGCGCAGATCCGGTATAGACAAGGACATGGGGCACACGGTATACCGACGGACACGCTGCACAGATCCTGTATAGACAAGGACATGGAGCACACGGTATAGCGACGGACACGCTGCGCAGATCCGGTATAGACAAGGACATGGGGCACACGGTATACCGACGGACACGCTGCGCAGATCCGGTATAGACAAGGACATGGGGCACACGGTATAGCGACGGACACGCTGCGCAGATCCGGTATAGACAAGGACATGGAGCACACGGTATAGCGACGGACACGCTGCGCAGATCCGGTATAGACAAGGACATGGAGCACACGGTATACCGACGGACACGCTGCGCAGATCCGGTATAGACAAGGACATGGGGCACACGGTATACCGACGGACACGCTGCGCAGATCCGGTATAGACAAGGACATGGGGCACACGGTATACCGACGGACACGCTGCACAGATCCTGTATAGACAAGGACATGGGGCACACGGTATACCGACGGACACGCTGCGCAGATCCGGTATAGACAAGGACATGGGGCACACGGTATACCGACGGACACGCTGCGCAGATCCGGTATAGACAAGGACATGGAGCACACGGTATACCGACGGGCACGCTGCACAGATCCGGTATAGACAAGGACATGGGGCACACGGTATACCGACGGACACGCTGCGCAGATCCGGTATAGACAAGGACATGGGGCACACGGTATACCGACGGACACGCTGCACAGATCCGGTATAGACAAGGACATGGGGCACACGGTATACCGACGGACACGCTGCACAGATCCGGTATAGACAAGGACATGGGGCACACGGTATACCGACGGGCACGCTGCACAGATCCGGTATAGACAAGGACATGGAGCACACGGTATACCGACGGGCACGCTGCACAGATCCGGTATAGACAAGGACATGGGGCACACGGTATACCGACGGGCACGCTGCACAGATCCTGTATAGACAAGGACATGGAGCACACGGTATACCGACGGGCACGCTGCACAGATCCGGTATAGACAAGGACATGGGGCACACGGTATACCGACGGACACGCTGCGCAGATCCGGTATAGACAAGGACATGGGGCACACGGTATACCGACGGACACGCTGCACAGATCCGGTATAGACAAGGACATGGGGCACACGGTATACCGACGGACACGCTGCACAGATCCGGTATAGACAAGGACATGGGGCACACGGTATACCGACGGGCACGCTGCACAGATCCGGTATAGACAAGGACATGGAGCACACGGTATACCGACGGGCACGCTGCACAGATCCGGTATAGACAAGGACATGGGGCACACGGTATACCGACGGACACGCTGCACAGATCCGGTATAGACAAGGACATGGGGCACACGGTATACCGACGGGCACGCTGCACAGATCCGGTATAGACAAGGACATGGGGCACACGGTATACCGACGGACACGCTGCGCAGATCCGGTATAGACAAGGACATGGTGCACACGGTATAGCGACGGACACGCTGCGCAGATCCGGTATAGACAAGGACATGGAGCACACGGTATACCGACGGACACGCTGCGCAGATCCGGTATAGACAAGGACATGGTGCACACGGTATAGCGACGGACACGCTGCGCAGATCCGGTATAGACAAGGACATGGTGCACACGGTATACCGACGGACACGCTGCGCAGATCCGGTATAGACAAGGACATGGTGCACACGGTATAGCGACGGACACGCTGCGCAGATCCGGTATAGACAAGGACATGGAGCACACGGTATAGCGACGGACACGCTGCGCAGATCCGGTATAGACAAGGACATGGAGCACACGGTATACCGACGGACACGCTGCGCAGATCCGGTATAGACAAGGACATGGAGCACACGGTATAGCGACGGACACGCTGCGCAGATCCGGTATAGACAAGGACATGGTGCACACGGTATAGCGACGGACACGCTGCGCAGATCCGGTATAGACAAGGACATGGAGCACACGGTATACCGACGGACACGCTGCGCAGATCCGGTATAGACAAGGACATGGTGCACACGGTATAGCGACGGACACGCTGCGCAGATCCGGTATAGACAAGGACATGGAGCACACGGTATACCGACGGACACGCTGCGCAGATCCGGTATAGACAAGGACATGGGGCACACGGTATACCGACGGACACGCTGCGCAGATCCGGTATAGACAAGGACATGGAGCACACGGTATACCGACGGACACGCTGCGCAGATCCGGTATAGACAAGGACATGGTGCACACGGTATAGCGACGGACACGCTGCGCAGATCCGGTATAGACAAGGACATGGAGCACACGGTATACCGACGGACACGCTGCGCAGATCCGGTATAGACAAGGACATGGGGCACACGGTATACCGACGGACACGCTGCGCAGATCCGGTATAGACAAGGACATGGAGCACACGGTATACCGACGGACACGCTGCGCAGATCCTGTATAGACAAGGACATGGAGCACACGGTATAGCGACGGACACGCTGCGCAGATCCGGTATAGACAAGGACATGGTGCACACGGTATAGCGACGGACACGCTGCGCAGATCCGGTATAGACAAGGACATGGGGCACACGGTATACCGACGGACACGCTGCGCAGATCCTGTATAGACAAGGACATGGAGCACACGGTATAGCGACGGACACGCTGCGCAGATCCGGTATAGACAAGGACATGGAGCACACGGTATACCGACGGACACGCTGCGCAGATCCGGTATAGACAAGGACATGGAGCACACGGTATACCAACGGACACGCTGCGCAGATCCGGTATAGACAAGGACATGGGGCACACGGTATACCGACGGACACGCTGCGCAGATCCGGTATAGACAAGGACATGGTGCACACGGTATACCGACGGACACGCTGCGCAGATCCGGTATAGACAAGGACATGGAGCACACGGTATACCAACGGACACGCTGCGCAGATCCGGTATAGACAAGGACATGGAGCACACGGTATACCGACGGACACGCTGCGCAGATCCGGTATAGACAAGGACATGGGGCACACGGTATAGCTACGGACACGCTGCGCAGATCCGGTATAGACAAGGACATGGAGCACACGGTATAGCGACGGACACGCTGCGCAGATCCGGTATAGACAAGGACATGGAGCACACGGTATACCAACGGACACGCTGCGCAGATCCGGTATAGACAAGGACATGGGGCACACGGTATACCAA
This sequence comes from Dendrobates tinctorius, assembly GCF_039654945.1. Classification (NCBI taxonomy): domain Eukaryota; kingdom Metazoa; phylum Chordata; class Amphibia; order Anura; family Dendrobatidae; genus Dendrobates; species Dendrobates tinctorius. Next base: position 195,919 of record NW_027362197.1, on the reverse strand, counting down.
CGGACACGCTGCGCAGATCCGGTATAGACAAGGACATGGGGCACACGGTATAGCGACGGACACGCTGCGCAGATCCGGTATAGACAAGGACATGGAGCACACGGTATACCAACGGACACGCTGCACAGATCCAGTATAGACAAGGACATGGTGCACACGGTATAGCGACGGACACGCTGCGCAGATCCGGTATAGACAAGGACATGGTGCACACGGTATAGCGACGGACACGCTGCGCAGATCCGGTATAGACAAGGACATGGTGCACACGGTATAGCGACGGACACGCTGCGCAGATCCGGTATAGACAAGGACATGGTGCACACGGTATAGCGACGGACACGCTGCGCAGATCCGGTATAGACAAGGACATGGGGCACACGGTATACCGACGGACACGCTGCGCAGATCCGGTATAGACAAGGACATGGAGCACACGGTATACCGACGGACACGCTGCGCAGATCCGGTATAGACAAGGACATGGGGCACACGGTATACCGACGGACACGCTGCGCAGATCCGGTATAGACAAGGACATGGGGCACACGGTATACCGACGGACACGCTGCGCAGATCCGGTATAGACAAGGACATGGAGCACACGGTATACCGACGGACACGCTGCGCAGATCCGGTATAGACAAGGACATGGTGCACACGGTATACCGACGGACACGCTGCGCAGATCCGGTATAGACAAGGACATGGAGCACACGGTATACCGACGGACACGCTGCGCAGATCCGGTATAGACAAGGACATGGGGCACACGGTATACCGACGGACACGCTGCGCAGATCCGGTATAGACAAGGACATGGGGCACACGGTATACCGACGGACACGCTGCGCAGATCCGGTATAGACAAGGACATGGAGCACACGGTATACCGACGGACACGCTGCGCAGATCCGGTATAGACAAGGACATGGGGCACACGGTATACCGACGGACACGCTGCGCAGATCCGGTATAGACAAGGACATGGGGCACACGGTATACCGACGGACACGCTGCGCAGATCCGGTATAAACAAGGACATGGAGCACACGGTATACCGACGGACACGCTGCGCAGATCCAGTATAGACAAGGACATGGGGCACACGGTATACCGACGGACACGCTGCGCAGATCCGGTATAGACAAGGACATGGAGCACACGGTATACCGACGGACACGCTGCGCAGATCCGGTATAGACAAGGACATGGGGCACACGGTATACCGACGGACACGCTGCGCAGATCCGGTATAGACAAGGACATGGAGCACACGGTATACCGACGGACACGCTGCGCAGATCCGGTATAGACAAGGACATGGGGCACACGGTATACCGACGGACACGCTGCGCAGATCCGGTATAGACAAGGACATGGGGCACACGGTATAGCTACGGACACGCTGCGCAGATCCGGTATAGACAAGGACATGGAGCACACGGTATACCGACGGACACGCTGCGCAGATCCGGTATAGACAAGGACATGGGGCACACGGTATAGCTACGGACACGCTGCGCAGATCCGGTATAGACAAGGACATGGGGCACACGGTATACCGACGGACACGCTGCGCAGATCCGGTATAGACAAGGACATGGAGCACACGGTATACCGACGGACACGCTGCACAGATCCAGTATAGACAAGGACATGGTGCACACGGTATACCGACGGACACGCTGCGCAGATCCGGTATAGACAAGGACATGGAGCACACGGTATACCGACGGACACGCTGCGCAGATCCGGTATAGACAAGGACATGGGGCACACGGTATACCGACGGACACGCTGCGCAGATCCGGTATAGACAAGGACATGGAGCACACGGTATACCGACGGACACGCTGCGCAGATCCGGTATAGACAAGGACATGGGGCACACGGTATACCGACGGACACGCTGCGCAGATCCGGTATAGACAAGGACATGGGGCACACGGTATAGCTACGGACACGCTGCGCAGATCCGGTATAGACAAGGACATGGAGCACACGGTATACCGACGGACACGCTGCGCAGATCCGGTATAGACAAGGACATGGGGCACACGGTATACCGACGGACACGCTGCGCAGATCCGGTATAGACAAGGACATGGAGCACACGGTATAGCGACGGACACGCTGCGCAGATCCGGTATAGACAAGGACATGGAGCACACGGTATACCGACGGACACGCTGCGCAGATCCGGTATAGACAAGGACATGGGGCACACGGTATACCGACGGACACGCTGCGCAGATCCGGTATAGACAAGGACATGGAGCACACGGTATACCGACGGACACGCTGCGCAGATCCGGTATAGACAAGGACATGGGGCACACGGTATACCGACGGACACGCTGCGCAGATCCGGTATAGACAAGGACATGGAGCACACGGTATACCGACGGACACGCTGCGCAGATCCGGTATAGACAAGGACATGGGGCACACGGTATACCGACGGACACGCTGCGCAGATCCGGTATAGACAAGGACATGGGGCACACGGTATACCGACGGACACGCTGCGCAGATCCGGTATAGACAAGGACATGGAGCACACGGTATACCGACGGACACGCTGCGCAGATCCGGTATAGACAAGGACATGGTGCACACGGTATACCGACGGACACGCTGCGCAGATCCGGTATAGACAAGGACATGGAGCACACGGTATACCGACGGACACGCTGCGCAGATCCGGTATAGACAAGGACATGGAGCACACGGTATACCGACGGACACGCTGCGCAGATCCGGTATAGACAAGGACATGGAGCACACGGTATACCGACGGACACGCTGCGCAGATCCGGTATAGACAAGGACATGGGGCACACGGTATACCGACGGACACGCTGCGCAGATCCGGTATAGACAAGGACATGGAGCACACGGTATACCAACGGACACGCTGCGCAGATCCGGTATAGACAAGGACATGGGGCACACGGTATACCGACGGACACGCTGCGCAGATCCGGTATAGACAAGGACATGGTGCACACGGTATAGCGACGGACACGCTGCGCAGATCCGGTATAGACAAGGACATGGTGCACACGGTATAGCGACGGACACGCTGCGCAGATCCGGTATAGACAAGGACATGGAGCACACGGTATAGCGACGGACACGCTGCGCAGATCCGGTATAGACAAGGACATGGTGCACACGGTATAGCGACGGACACGCTGCGCAGATCCGGTATAGACAAGGACATGGAGCACACGGTATAGCGACGGACACGCTGCGCAGATCCGGTATAGACAAGGACATGGTGCACACGGTATAGCTACGGACACGCTGCGCAGATCCGGTATAGACAAGGACATGGAGCACACGGTATACCGACGGACACGCTGCGCAGATCCGGTATAGACAAGGACATGGGGCACACGGTATACCGACGGACACGCTGCGCAGATCCGGTATAGACAAGGACATGGAGCACACGGTATACCGACGGACACGCTGCGCAGATCCGGTATAGACAAGGACATGGGGCACACGGTATACCGACGGACACGCTGCGCAGATCCGGTATAGACAAGGACATGGGGCACACGGTATAGCTACGGACACGCTGCGCAGATCCGGTATAGACAAGGACATGGAGCACACGGTATACCGACGGACACGCTGCGCAGATCCGGTATAGACAAGGACATGGGGCACACGGTATACCGACGGACACGCTGCGCAGATCCGGTATAGACAAGGACATGGAGCACACGGTATAGCGACGGACACGCTGCGCAGATCCGGTATAGACAAGGACATGGAGCACACGGTATACCGACGGACACGCTGCGCAGATCCGGTATAGACAAGGACATGGGGCACACGGTATACCGACGGACACGCTGCGCAGATCCGGTATAGACAAGGACATGGAGCACACGGTATACCGACGGACACGCTGCGCAGATCCGGTATAGACAAGGACATGGGGCACACGGTATACCGACGGACACGCTGCGCAGATCCGGTATAGACAAGGACATGGAGCACACGGTATACCGACGGACACGCTGCGCAGATCCGGTATAGACAAGGACATGGGGCACACGGTATACCGACGGACACGCTGCGCAGATCCGGTATAGACAAGGACATGGGGCACACGGTATACCGACGGACACGCTGCGCAGATCCGGTATAGACAAGGACATGGAGCACACGGTATACCGACGGACACGCTGCGCAGATCCGGTATAGACAAGGACATGGTGCACACGGTATACCGACGGACACGCTGCGCAGATCCGGTATAGACAAGGACATGGGGCACACGGTATACCGACGGACACGCTGCGCAGATCCGGTATAGACAAGGACATGGAGCACACGGTATACCGACGGACACGCTGCGCAGATCCGGTATAGACAAGGACATGGGGCACACGGTATACCGACGGACACGCTGCGCAGATCCGGTATAGACAAGGACATGGGGCACACGGTATACCGACGGACACGCTGCGCAGATCCGGTATAGACAAGGACATGGGGCACACGGTATACCGACGGACACGCTGCGCAGATCCGGTATAGACAAGGACATGGGGCACACGGTATACCGACGGACACGCTGCACAGATCCTGTATAGACAAGGACATGGGGCACACGGTATACCGACGGGCACGCTGCACAGATCCGGTATAGACAAGGACATGGGGCACACGGTATACCGACGGACACGCTGCGCAGATCCAGTATAGACTCCTTGTGTAGACGCAGTGGAGACACAGGGGTTAGCAGGTGCTCTAGTCCGCTAGATGAATCTGCTTGGACCAGGGCTCTTCACCCGCTGTCTTTAACCTGTGGGCGTAATACCACTCACACAACACAGGGTGAGGGTAAAACAGTGAGGCTATACTTTACTGTATCACAATGTAGAACACATGTAGATAACATGTAGAACTGTCCCAAAAAATACCCAAGATGGTGCAAAATTACAGAGTCTTACCCTTCCGCTGGCTCGCCAGGATCAGAGCATTTGTGATTTCAGAGGTTCCAGGATCGACTACCCCACCTGGGACATGCACAGAGAGGAAGTAACGAAAAGCTTAGGAAAATGGCAGTCCATTCAGGCACAAGGCCAGCTGACCGGAGGGTCACACCCTGGCTTCTCCGAACATCTCCATGAAGCCAAGCGACTGGCGGCTCCAAATCTTTACTTCTCAAATGTGTCCATGGGGTTCAGGTGACCAGTGGGTGCAAATCCTGTCTCTGGTCCTTGCATCTCTGGATCTCTTGGGTGTCTTGGATATATTGTTACAGAGGCATTTTCCATTCTTATAGCTCAGAATCGTTATCCTTCAGGCCAGCATCCAGAGGTCAAGAGGAAGATGTGATGAGATTAACTCACATTGTTTAACTATTTAATCAATTTGCATAGTTTTTGCTCTTTTTTTTTTTTTTTTTGCAAGTCAACAAGCTAGGAGGGATAGCTAATACTAGAGAAGAGAGAGAGAGGATTCAAAAAGATTTATATAAACTGGAGAAGTGGGCAGCAACTAACAGAATGGTTTTTAACAGGGAGAAATGCAAAGTACTACATCTGGGCAATAAAAATGAAAAAAGCATATACAGAATGGGAGGAATAGGGCTAAGCAACAGCACATGTGAAAAAGACTTGGGTATACTAATAGATCACAGACTGAATATGAGTCAACAGTGTGATGCAGCAGCAAAAAAGGCAAATGCAATTCTAGGATGTATTAACAGAAGCATACAGTATAGATCACGTGAAGTGATTATTTCCCTCTACTCCTCTTTGGTCAGACCTCATCTGGAATATTGTGTCCAGTTTTGGGCACCACATTTTAAAAAAGACATCAACAAACTGGAGCAAGTTCAGAAAAGAGCGACCAGAATGGTGACCGGTGTTATGATTGAGTCACCGTAGGAGGCAAAAACAGAAATGCTAGCTAGTCCTGAAAACCAGAGAAGTTGGCAACTATCAGATTGCAGACCCCTGAACCTATCAACACAACTAGCAGTAGCCGTGGGGGGTTCCTACGATGACCTAGACCCCTCAATCACAGCCGGAGAGATACATAGGCCTAAAGAAGGAAAGGGGAAATCTAACTGCCCCAGAGCAGACCCCAAAGCAATAGGCAGCCCCCCACATATAATGACGGTGAAGCAAGATGAAAACACTTACACAGACAGAAAGACAGGCTGAGCAAAGACGGGGCCCAAAAACTACCTGGATAGGAAGGCTGCTGTCTGCAATCTGCCAAAACCCTATCCGAGACAAAAGCCAACAAGCTGATATAAAAATGGCCCTGAAGCAACTAAGCTTCAAAAACTAAATCAGCACTCAGGTACTTTCAGAAGACAGAGCTCTAGGAACACTGCACACTCCAGCAGGGAGTGGCAGAATCCAAAAAGCAAGAAAAAACAAAAACAAATCTTAGATGCAAAAAGGCAAAACAGAAAACTTAGCTTTAGGAGAGCAGGAATCAGACTGGTGTCCAAGAGTCCACAGAGAAATCACCCGCAGGGCAGAAAGGGCGTAGGCTGCCTTAAATCCAGTCAGTGACTCCACTCAGCCAATCATCTTCATTAGTCCCAGGTGCCTGATAATCAGGCTCACTACCTTCCTTCACTAGAATAGGGAGTTCACCAGGCCTCAGTGACGGAGGGGAAAATGAACTCACAACAGTACCCCCCCTTGAGGAGGGGTCACCGAACCCTCAACAACGCTACCAGGGCGATCAGGGTGAGCCCGATGAAAGGCACGCACCAATCTTTTGGCATGAATATCAGAGGCAGAGACCCAGGAATTATCCTCCTGACCATAACCCTTCCACTTAACCAAATACTGGAGTCTCCGTCTAGCCAGATGGTAATCCAGAATTTTCTCTACCTCATATTCCAAGTTACCTTCAACCAATACAGGGTCCGGAGGTGCCACCTCAGGCACAACTGGCTCAACAAACCTCTTCAACAAGGACTTATGGAACACATTATGGATCTTAAATGTGACAGGAAGAGCCAAACGAAAAGAGACCGGATTAATAATCTCCAAAATCTTGTAAGGTCCAATAAATCTAGGCTTAAACTTAGGAGAAGCCACCTTCATAGCAATATTTTTTGATGATAACCAAACCATATCACCAATCTTAAACTGGGGACCAATGGTCCTATGTCGATTGGAAAACCGCTGGGCCTTTTCATGGGAGAGAGATAACTTATCCACCACTTGGTCCCAGATCTGGTGCATTCTCTCCACCACAGTGTCAATACCTGGGCAGGCAGAAGGCTCCACCTGCCCTGAAGAAAATCGAGGGTGAAAACCAAAGTTACAAGAAAAAGGTGACATCAAAGTGGCAGAACTAGCTCTATTATTTAAAGCAAATTCGGCCAAGGGCAAAAATGAAACCCAATCATCCTGATCAGCGGAAATAAAACATCTCAAATACGACTCCAAGGTCTGGTTTGTTCTCTCTGTCTGCCCATTGGTCTGAGGGTGAAAAGCAAAGGAGAAGGACAACTGAATTCCCAACTTGGAACAGAACGTCCTCCAAAATTTAGACACAAATTGAACTCCTCTGTCAGATACAATGTTCTCAGGAATCCCGTGCAAGCGAACCACCTGTTGCAAAAACAGAGGCACCAACTCAGAGGAAGATGGCAACTTAGGGAGTGGTACAAGATGAACCATCTTAGAGAACCTATCACAAATCACCCAAATAACAGTCATTCTTTGAGAGACCGGCATATCAGAAATGAAATCCATTGAAATATGGGTCCATGGCCTCCTGGGGACCGGCAAAGACATCAACAACCCACTAGAGCGAGAACAAGATTTAGACCGGGAGCAAGTCCCACAGGACTGCACAAAATTCCTGACATCATGAGACAAGGTGGGCCACCAAAAAGAGCGACTCACCAGATCTCTAGTACCAAAAATACCTGGATGACCAGCCAATGCAGAGCAATGAACTTCAGACATCACTCTCTTCTTACACTGGTCAGGAACATACAACTTTCCACTGGGGCAACGCTCAGGTTTGTCCTCCTGGAACTCTTGCAGAGCAAGTCTCAAATCGGGCGAGATGGCAGAAAGAACTACCCCTTCGCCTAAGATGGTAGCAGGCTTGGTCACCACAGGAGAATCAGCAAAGAAACTCCTAGAGAGGGCGTCAGCCTTGACATTCTTAGTTCCAGGAAGGAAAGAGACCACAAAATCAAAACGTGTAAAAAACAAGGCCCACCTAGCCTGTCTAGGGTTCAAGCGTTTAGCCGACTCTAGGTAAATCAAATTTTTGTGGTCAGTGAGGACCACAACTTGATGTTTGGCTCCCTCCAACCAATGTCTCCACTCCTCAAATGCCCATTTCATGGCCAACAGTTCCCGATTCCCCACATCATAGTTATGTTCAGATGAAGAGAACTTACGGGAAAAGAAAGCACAGGGATTCATTTTAGATGTTACCGGATCCTTTTGGGACAACACCGCTCCTGCACCAATCTCAGAAGCATCCACCTCTACCTGGAACGGGAGTGAGACATCAGGTTGCCGCAGAACCGGGGCGGAGGTAAATCTACGCTTCAGCTCCTGAAAGGAAGCAACCGCCTCCGGAGACCAATTCAACACATCCGCACCCTTCCTGGTCAGGTCAGTCAATGGTTTGGCAATACTAGAAAATTTTGCTATAAATTTCCGATAAAAATTATCAAAACCCAAAAACTTCTGGAGGGCCTTCAAAGAAGTGGGCTGAACCCAATCATAAATGGCCTGTACCTTGGCCGGGTCCATTTCAATAGTTGACGGAGACAAAATAAATCCCAAAAAAGAAATTCTCTGTACTCCAAAAAGGCATTTTGATCCTTTGACATACAGAGAATTCTCTCTCAAGATCCGGAACACAGTCCGAATATGTTCCACATGAGAATCCCAATCCTTGGAGAAGATCAAAATATCATCCAGATAGATAATCAAAAATTTATCGACAAAGTCTCGGAAAATATCGTTCATGAAGCACTGGAAGACAGAAGGGGCATTAGTGAGCCCAAAAGGCATCACCAGGTACTCAAAATGTCCCTCCGGAGTATTAAACGCCGTCTTCCATTCATCCCCCTGCTTAATGCGGATAAGATTATACGCCCCCCTGAGCTCAAGCTTGGTAAACCAACAAGCACCTCTGACTCTAGAGAATAGATCCGAAATCAGGGGTAACGGATACTGATATTTAACAGTAATTTTGTTGAGGGCACGATAATCAATACAAGGTCTTAATGATCCATCCTTCTTGGCCACAAAAAAACCCCCGGCACCTAAGGGTGAAGAGGATGGTCTAATATGACCCTTCTCCAACGCCTCCTTAATATAGGATCGCATAGCCTCATGCTCGGGTACAGATAAATTGAAGAGCCGACCCTTAGGAAATTTACACCCCGGGTTTAGTTCAATTGCACAGTCATAACTCCTATGAGGAGGCAGAGACGCAGACTCATTCTCACTAAATACATCATAGTAGTCCGCCAAATAGTCAGGAACATCATGCGACTGAGGAGAGGTGGAAAAAACCGGAGCCTCACTAAAGGCACGCCGGCAACCCCAACTCACCACAGACACAGACTTCCAATCCAAAACTGGATTATGAATCTGCAACCAGGGAAACCCCAGAACAACGGCATCATGCAGACCATGCAACACCAAAAATCTGCAATTTTCTTGGTGGTCTGGGGCGACCCGCATGACCAACTGGGTCCAAAACTGAGGTTTATTTTTAGCCAGAGGGGTAGCATCAATCCCCCTCAAAGGGATAGGCGTCTGCAGAGGTGTCAACGGAAATCCACAACGTTTAGCAAAATCGAAGTCCATTAGGTTTAGAGCTGCTCCTGAATCCACAAAAGCCTTGGCGGAAAATGTGGACAGGGAACAGATCAGAGTAATCGCCAAAAGAAACAGGCTTGAACCCCACCAACAGAAAACGTGTGTGCAAAGCGTTTCTCACGTTTAGGACAAACAGAAATAACATGTGAGGCATCTCCACAGAAAAAACACAGCTTATTACGCCTTCTGAATTCCTGACGTTGCGCCTTAGACAAAACTCAATCACATTGCATAGGTTCAGACGTCTGTTCAACCGGTGGCAACACCTCTCGTGTAATCCTGCGTTCACGTAAACGCCGATCAACCTGAATGGCTAAAGACATAGAATCGTCCAGACCAGAGGGAATAGGAAATCCCACCATAGTATCTTTTACGGCTTCTGACAAACCCTTCTGAAAGAGAGCTGCCAAGGCACTATCATTCCAGGTAGTAAGGACCGCCCACTTTCGGAACTTTTGACAGTACAACTCTGCAGATTCTTGACCCTGGTTCAATGCTAACAGGGTCTTTTCAGCCTGATCAATAGCATTAGGTTCGTCATGCAACAACCCCAAGGCTTGAAAAAATGCGTTCACATTAGTCAGAATAGGATCATCTGGTTTCAAAGAAAACGCCCAATCCTGGGGATCGCCGCGCAGCAAAGAGATGACAATTTTAACCTGCTGCGCGGGGCTCCCTGACGAGTTAGACTTCAAGGCAAAAAATAATTTACAATTATTTTTGAAACTCAAAAATTTAGATCGATCCCCAAAAAATACATCAGGTGTGGGGATCTTTGGTTCAGCAGCATGCGAACGAGCAAGATAGGCGGAAATTCCCCGCACTTCCGCAGCGAGCTGCTCCACACGATCAGACAATTGCTTTATCTCCATTGAGAGAAAAATAAATTCCCCCTACGGCCTCAGAGATATAGAGGAAAGAATATACACACACCTCTTTTTTTTTTTTTTAACACAATTCTTTCCTGCTATTGAGTACCCCAGGATCTGCGGTTTTGGGCGGGTGATTCTGTTATGATTGAGTCACCGTAGGAGGCAAAAACAGAAATGCTAGCTAAGTCCTGAAAACCAGAGAAGTTGGCAACTATCAGATTGCAGACCCCTGAACCTATCAACACAACTAGCAGTAGCCGTGGGGGGTTCCTACGATGACCTAGACCCCTCGATCACAGCCGGAGAGATACATAGGCCTAAAGAAGGAAAGGGGAAATCTAACTGCCCCAGAGCAGACCCCAAAGCAATAGGCAGCCCCCCACATATAATGACTGTGTGAGGCTCTGAGCCATGTTCTTGTTCCTGTTTGACTTTGCCCTTACTTTTGCCCTTATCAAAGATGGAGTAAGTAGCTTCACAAGGGGCCATCTTGTTCCTGTTTGACTCTTCCTGTTTCCTGCCTGCTGTGTACAAAAGGGACTCAGCACATTATACCTGTGCTTGTGTATCTGGATCTTCACCTGCTGCCAAGCTTGGAGAACTCGCATTGTGCCTGCTTCTTCTATACCTCGGGATTCCCTGTTTGTTACTTACCTGCCATCCTGCCTGACCGCCTCTCCTGTCCGGATCTGCTCTGCTTCATTCATCTCTGCGGCCTGCTCTCCGCTTGAAGCCTGGTCCAGGCTCAGGACTTTAGGACTGTGTGCTCCCGGACCTCAGACTCTCGCCAGTTGGTTCGTACAGACTCTACCTGTTGCCAGAACTTATATCTGCTTACCGTGTAATACTGAAGCCTGCTTCCTGCAATACCCCTGAACTATCTTTGCATAGTACTGTGACCTGTTGCTACAATACAATACTGAACCTTTGAACATATACTGTGTCTGTCTTCTCTGACCCATGCTACCGAGTTCCATAGAACCTATAGTACCAATTTGACAGACGGTGAAGCAAGATGAAAACACTTACACAGACAGAAAGACAGACTGAGCAAAGACGGGGCCCAAAAACTACCTAGATAGGAACGGATAGGAAGGCTGCTGTCTGCAATCTGCCAAAACCCTATCAGAGACAAAAGCCAACAATCTGATATAAAAATGGCCCTGAAGCAACTAAGCTTCAAAAACTAAATCAGCACTCAGGTACTTTCAGAAGACAGAGCTCAAGGAACACTGCACACTCCAGCAGAGAGTGGCAGAATCCAAAAAGCAAGAAAAACAAAAACAAATCTTAGATGCAAAAAGGCAAAACAGAAAACTTAGCTTTAGGAGAGCAGGAATCAGACTGGTGTCCAAGAGTCCACAGAGAAATCACCCGCAGGGCAAAAAGGGCGTCGGTAGCCTTATATCCAGTCAGTGACTCCACTCAGCCAATCGTCTTCATTAATCCCAGGTGCCTGATAATCAGGCTCACTACCTTCCTTCACTAGAATAGGGAGTTCACCAGGCCTCAGTGACGGAGGGGAAAATGAACTCACAACAGACCGGTCTGCAAACCCTGTCTTATGAGGAATGGTTGCAGGATTTGGGAATGTTTAGTTTGCAAAAGAGAAGACTGAGAGGAGACTTAATAGCTGTCTACAAATATCTAAAGGGCTGTCACATTGTAGAAGGATCAACTTTATTCTCATTTGCACAAGGAAAGACTAGAAGCAATGGGATGAAACTGAATGGGAGGAGACACAGATTAGATATTAGAAAAAACTTTTTGACAGAGTGATCAATGAGTGGAACAGGCTGCCACGAGAAGTGGTGAGTTCTCCTTCAATGGAAGTCTTCACACAGAGGCTGGACAGACATCTGACTGGGATGATTTAGCGAATCCTGCTTTGAGCAGGGGGTTGGACCAGATGGCCCAGGAGGTCCCTTCCAACTCTAGGATTCTATGATTCTACAAACCACAGGACCCACATAATGGTCACTCAACATATTAAGCAAATATCCATTGTTCAATCACCCTGCATCATTGTCTTGCAGAGATAGCAGGCTATAAACTATAGGAGCAGATATAAGAGGTAAATAACAACCATTCATCAATTTACAAATATCAATTTAACCTACAAAGAGTCAACATTTCAGACTCTTGTTTAACTGAAGAAAGAAACATACATTCAAAAGTCAACATATAGATAACAGTCTATTCCTCCTGACCTACTGAAAATAGATGTGTGTATAATTAAGGCTTGTTTCACACTAGTGTTACCGGGCACAGGGCCGCCGCTATGCTCTGCCCCCAGCCGCACCCCCTCCGGTCGGCTCCTCTCTGATCGCATGACGCTGCATGCGATCAGCGTACCCTATACTTAACGTTGGGTGCGCTGGTACACTTTTGCCTGAGTATCCACCCTTTTTGCGCTGTGCCGAGCACACAAAAATGCAACACAGTGCGTTTGGCGCACATCGGCGCAGAGCAAAAAGGGCGGATGCGCGGGCAAAAGTACCAGCGCACGACACCAGCGTAACCAACGCTAAATATAGGGTACGCTGATCGCATGCAGCGTGATGCAATTGGAGGAGGAGCTGATGAGTGGGGGCGCGGCCAGGGGCGGAGCTTAGCGGTGGCCCTGTACTGCGCCCAGTAACGCTAGTGTGAAACTAGCCTTAGAGAAAATGATGCATCACCACAGACATGTTGTGGAGATCTGGTATAGACAAGGAGCGGCACAAGAATTGGCACAGTGCTCAGATCCAGTAAAGGCAAGGTGCACAAGGTATACAGACTGGCACAGCCTGCAGAGCTCAGTTGTTGTCCAATTTGTCCTGAGTACGCTGATACCCCCATATGTGGGAGAAAACTACTGTATGGGCACACGTCAGGGCTCGGAAGGGAAGTAGTGACGTTTTGGAATGCAGACTTTGATGGAATGGTCTGCGGGTGTCATGTTGCGTTTGGAGAGCCCCTGATGTACCTAAACAGTGGAAACCCCCCACAAGTGACCCCATTTTGGAAACTAGACCCCCTAAGGAACTTATCTAGATGGGGGTTCAAAGTGCTCACCACACAAGGGCTTCACAGAAGGTTATAACGTAGAACCATAGAATTAATTATATTTTTTTCACACAAAAATTATATTTTTGCCCCCAATTTTTTATTTTCCCATGGGTAACAGGAGAAATTGGACCCCAAAAGTTGTTTTGCAATTTGTCCTGAGTAGGCTGATACCCTATATGTGGGGGTAAAACACTGTATGGGCGCATGGCAGAGCTTGGAAGGGAAGGAGCACCATATGACTTTTTCAACGCAGAATTGGCTGGAATTGAGATCAGATTCCATGTTGCATTTGGAGAGCCCCTGATGTGCCCAAACAGTGGAAACCCCCCAATAATAACTCCAACCCGAACCCCAACACACCCCTAACCCTAATCTCAGCCCTAGCCCAAGCCCTAACGGGAAAATGGAAATAAATACATTTTCTTTTAGTTTTATTATTTTTCCCTAACTAGGGGGGTGATAACGGGGGGTTTGATTTACTATTTATGGCGGTTTTTATGTTTGGCGGCTGTCACACGCTAAAAGACGCTTTTTATTGTAAAAATAGTTTTTGCATCACCACATATTGAGAGCTATAATTTTTCCATATTTTGACCCACCGAGTCATGTGAGGTCTTATTCTTTGCGGGATGAGTTGACATTTTTATTGGTACCATTTTCGGGCACGTGACATCTTTTGATCGCTTTTTATTCCGATTTTTGGGACGCAGAATGAACAAAAACCAGCGTTTCATGAATTTCTTTTGGGGGGGCGTTTACACCGTTCTGCGTGTGGTAAAATTGATAAAGCTGTTTTATTCTTCGGGTCAGTACGGTTACAGCGATACCTCATTTAGGTCTTTTTTTATGTTTTGGCGCTTTTATACAATAAATAATTATTTTTGCATCGCTTTATTCTGCGAGCTATAACTTTTTTATTTTTTTCGCTGATGATGCTGTATGGCGGCTCGTTTTTTGTGGGACAAGATGACGTTTTCAGCGGTACCATGGATATTTATATGCGTCTTTTTGATCGTGCGTTATTACACTTTTTATTTGGCGGTATGATAATAAAGCGTTGTTTTTTACTATTTTTTGAAGGGGTACACTAAAGGGGTTAAAGAGTGGGACAGTTTTATAGGGCGGGTCGTTACAGATGCGGCGATACTAAATATGTGTACTTGTTTTATTTTGTTTACGAAAAACAAGAATTTATTAGGGAATTTTTGAAAAATTATTTTTGCACTTGTTTTTTTTCACTTTATTATAATGTCCCAATGTGGGACATTACAATAAAGAGTCAGATCACTGATCTGACACTTTGCACAGCGCTCTGTCACATCAGCGATCTGCAGGCACTGAGGAATCCGCCTCCCTGCAGGACCCTGAAGGCCCCCGTGGCCATATTGGATGCGGGGGCCTGCAGGGAGGAGAGGAGACCCTCGGACAGCGCAGCACATCTCATTGTTCTGAGGGTCTCAGGGAAGCACGCAGGGAGCCCCCCTGTGCAATTCCCCAATCCCACGGTACACTGCGATCATGTTTGATCGCAGTGTGCCAGGGGTTAATGTGCCGGGGGAGGTCAATGACAGCAACTGACACATAGTGCCGGGTGTCAGCTGTGATAATCACCGGACTACTACCCCTAATATCCCACATCACCCCATCAGCCAGAGCCACCGGACTACTACCCCTAATATCCCACATCATCCCGTCAGCCAGAGCCACCGGACTACTACCCCTAATATCCCACATCATCCCGTCAGCCAGAGCCACCGGACTACTACCACTAATATCCCACATCATCCCGTCAGCCAGAGCCACCGGACTACTACCCCTAATATCCCACATCATCCCGTCAGCCAGATCCACCGGAATACTACCCCTAATATCCCACATCATCCCGTCAGCCAGAGCCACCGGACTACTACCACTAATATCCCACATCATCCCGTCAGCCAGAGCTACCGGACTACTACCACTAATATCCCACATCATCCCGTCAGCCAGATCCACCGGACTACTACCACTAATATCCCACATCATCCCGTCAGTCAGAGCCACCGGACTACTACCCCTAATATCCCACATCATCCCGTCAGCCAGATCCACCGGACTACTACCACTAATATCCCACATCATCCCGTCAGCCAGAGCCACCGGACTACTACCCCTAATATCCCACATCATCCCGTCAGCCAGAGCCACCGGAATACTACCCCTAATATCCCACATCATCCCGTCAGCCAGAGCCACCGGACTACTACCACTAATATCCCACATCATCCCGTCAGCCAGATCCACCGGACTACTACCCCTAATATCCCACATCATCCCATCAGCCAGATCCACCGGACTACTACCACTAATATCCCACATCATCCCGTCAGCCAGAGCCACCGGACTACTACCCCTAATATCCCACATCATCCCGTCAGCCAGATCCACCGGACTACTACCACTAATATCCCACATCATCCCGTCAGTCAGAGCCACCGGACTACTACCCCTAATATCCCACATCATCCCGTCAGCCAGATCCACCGGACTACTACCACTAATATCCCACATCATCCCGTCAGTCAGAGCCACCGGACTACTACCACTAATATCCCACATCATCCCGTCAGCCAGATCCACCGGACTACTACCCCTAATATCCCACATCATCCCGTCAGCCAGAGCCATCGGACTACTACCCCTAATATCCCGCATCATCCCGTCAGCCAGAGCCACCGGACTACTACCCCTAATATCCCGCATCATCCCGTCAGCCAGAGCCACCGGACTACTACCACTAATATCCCACATCATCCCGTCAGTCAGAGCCACCGGACTACTACCTCTAATATCCCACATCATCCCGTCAGCCAGAGCCACCGGACTACTACCACTAATATCCCACATCATCCCGTCAGCCAGATCCACCGGACTACTACCCCTAATATCCCACATCATCCCGTCAGCCAGAGCCACCGGACTACTACCACTAATATCCCACATCATCCCGTCAGTCAGAGCCACCGGACTACTACCCCTAATATCCCACATCATCCCGTCAGCCAGAGCCACCGGACTACTACCACTAATATCCCACATCATCCTGTCAGCCAGAGCCACCGGACTACTACCCCTAATATCCCACATCCCGTCAGCCAGATCCACCGGACTACTACCACTAATATCCCACATCATCCCGTCAGCCAGAGCCACCGGACTACTACCCCTAATATCCCACATCATCCCGTCAGCCAGAGCCACCGGACTACTACCACTAATATCCCACATCATCCCGTCAGCCAGAGCCACCGGACTACTAACCCTAATATCCCACATCATCCCGTCAGTCAGAGCCACCGGACTACTACCCCTAATATCCCACATCATCCCGTCAGCCAGAGCCACCGGACTACTACCACTAATATCCCACATCATCCCGTCAGCCAGATCCACCGGACTACTACCCCTAATATCCCACATCATCCCGTCAGCCAGAGCCACCGGACTACTACCCCTAATATCCCACATCATCCCGTCAGCCAGAGCCACCGGACTACTACCCCTAATATCCCACATCATCCCGTCAGCCAGATCCACCGGACTACTACCACTAATATCCCACATCATCCCGTCAGCCAGAGCCACCGGACTACTACCCCTAATATCCCACATCATCCCGTCAGTCAGAGCCACCGGACTACTACCCCTAATATCCCGCATCATCCCGTCAGCCAGAGCCATCGGACTACTACCCCTAATATCCCGCATCATCCCGTCAGCCAGAGCCACCGGACTACTACCCCTAATATCCCGCATCATCCCGTCAGCCAGAGCCACCGGACTACTACCCCTAATATCCCGCATCATCCCGTCAGCCAGAGCCACCGGACTACTACCACTAATATCCCACATCATCCCGTCAGCCAGAGCCACCGGGCTACTACCACTAATATCCCACATCATCCCGTCAGCCAGAGCCACCGGACTACTACCCCTAATATCCCACATCATCCCGTCAGTCAGAGCCACCGGACTACTACCCCTAATATCCCACATCACCCCGTCAGTCAGAGCCACCGGACTACTACCACTAATATCCCACATCATCCCGTCAGCCAGAGCCACCGGACTACTACCCCTAATATCCCACATCATCCCGTCAGTCAGAGCCACCGGACTACTACCCCTAATATCCCACATCATCCCGTCAGCCAGAGCTACCGGACTACCACTAATATCCCACATCATCCCGACAGCCAGAGCTACCGGACTACCACTAATATCCCACATCATCCAGTCAGCCAGAGCCACCGGACTACTACCCCTAATATCCCACATCATCCCGTCAGCCAGAGCCACCGGACTACTACCACTAATATCCCACATCATCCCGTCAGCCAGAGCCACCGGACTACTACCACTAATATCCCACATCATCCCGACAGCCAGAGCTACCGGACTACCACTAATATCCCACATCATCCCGTCAGCCAGAGCCACCGGACTACTACCCCTAATATCCCACATCATCCCGCCAGCCAGAGCCACCGGACTACTACCACTAATATCCCACATCATCCCGTCAGCCAGAGCCACCGGACTACTACCACTAATATCCCACATCATCCCGTCAGAGCCACCGGACTACTATTCCTAATATCCCACATCATCCCGTCAGCCAGAGCAACCGGACTACTATCCCTAATATCCCGCATCATCCCAACAGCCAGAGCCACCGGACTACTACCCCTAATATCCCACATCATCCCGTCAGCCAGAGCCACCGGACTACTACCACTAATATCCCACATCATCCCGTCAGCCAGAGACACCGGACTACCACTAATATCCCGCATCATCCCATCAGCCAGAGCCACCGGACTACTACCCCTAATATCCCACATCATCCCGTCAGCCAGAGCTACCGGACTACTACCCCTAATATCCCACATCATCCCGTCAGCCAGAGCCACCGGACTACTACCCCTAATATCCCACATCATCCCGTCAGCCAGAGCCACCGGACTACTACCCCTAATATCTCACATCATCCCGTCAGAGCTACCGGACTACTACCACTAATATCCCACATCATCCCGTCAGCCAGAGACACCGGACTACCACTAATATCCCACATCATCCCGTCAGCCAGAGCCACCGGACTACTACCCCTAATATCCCACATCATCCCGTCAGCCAAAGCCACCGGACTACTACCACTAATATCCCACATCATCCCGTCAGCCAGAGCCACCGGACTACTACCCCTAATATCCCGCATCATCCCGACAGCCAGAGCCACCGGACTACTACCACTAATATCCCACATCATCCCGTCAGCCAGAGCCACCGGACTACTACCACTAATATCCCACATCATCCCGTCAGCCAGAGCCACCGGACTACTACCCCTAATATCCCACATCATCCCGTCAGCCAGAGCCACCGGACTACTACCCCTAATATCCCACATCATCCCGTCAGCCAGAGCCACCGGACTACTACCCCTAATATCTCACATCATCCCGACAGCCAGAGCCACCGGACTACTACCCCTAATATCCCACATCATCCCGTCAGCCAGAGCCACCGGACTACTACCCCTAATATCCCACATCATCCCGTCAGTCAGAGCCACCGGACTACTACCCCTAATATCCCACATCATCCCGTCAGCCAGAGCCACCGGACTACTACCCCTAATATCCCACATCATCCCGTCAGCCAGAGCCATCGGACTGCTACCTCTAATATCCCACATCATCCCGTCAGCCAGATCCACCGGACTGCTACCCCTAATATCTCACATCATCCCGTCAGCCAGATCCACCGGACTACTACCCCTAATATCCCACATCATCCCGTCAGCCAGAGCCACCGGACTGCTACCCCTAATATCCCACATCATCCCGTCAGCCAGATCCACCGGACTGCTACCCCTAATATCCCACATCATCCCGTCAGCCAGAGCCACCGGATTGCTACCCCTAATATCCCACATCATCCCGTCAGCCAGAGCCACCGGACTGCTACCCCTAATATCCCACATCATCCCGTCAGCCAGAGCTACCGGACTGCTACCACTAATATCCCACATCATCCCGTCAGCCAGAGCCACCGGACTGCTACCCCTAATATCCCACATCATCCCGTCAGCCAGAGCCACCGGACTGCTACCCCTAATATCCCACATCATCCCGTCAGCCAGAGCCACCGGACTGCTACCCCTAATATCCCACATCATCCCGTCAGCCAGAGCTACCGGACTGCTACCACTAATATCCCACATCATCCCGTCAGCCAGAGCCACCGGACTGCTACCCCTAATATCCCACATCATCCCGTCAGCCAGAGCCACCGGATTGCTACCCCTAATATCCCACATCATCCCGTCAGCCAGAGCCACCGGACTGCTACCCCTAATATCCCACATCATCCCGTCAGCCAGAGCTACCGGACTGCTACCCCTAATATCCCACATCATCCCGTCAGCCAGAGCCACCGGACTGCTACCCCTAATATCCCACATCATCCCGTCAGCCAGAGCCACCGGACTACTACCACTAATATCCCACATCATCCCGTCAGCCAGAGCCACCGGACTGCTACCCCTAATATCCCACATCATCCCGTCAGCCAGAGCCACCGGACTGCTACCTCTAATATCCCACATCATCCCGTCAGCCAGAGCCACCGGATTGCTACCACTAATATCCCACATCATCCCGTCAGCCAGAGCCACCGGACTGCTACCCCTAATATCCCACATCATCCCGTCAGCCAGAGCCACCGGACTGCTACCTCTAATATCCCACATCATCCCGTCAGCCAGAGCCACCGGACTGCTACCTCTAATATCCCACATCATCCCGTCAGCCAGAGCCACCGGATTGCTACCACTAATATCCCACATCATCCCGTCAGCCAGAGCCACCGGACTACTACCCCTAATATCCCACATCATCCCGTCAGCCAGAGCCACCGGACTGCTACCCCTAATATCCCACATCATCCCGTCAGCCAGAGCCACCGGACTGCTACCACTAATATCCCACATCGTCCCATCAGCCAGAGCCACCGGACTGCTACCACTAATATCCCACATCGTCCCATCAGCCAGAGCCACCGGACTGCTACCTCTAATATCCCACATCATCCCGTCAGCCAGAGCCACCGGACTGCTACCTCTAATATCCCACATCGTCCCGTCAGCCAGAGCCACCGGATTGCTACCACTAATATCCCACATCGTCCCGTCAGCCAGAGCCACCGGACTGCTACCACTAATATCCCACATCGTCCCATCAGCCAGAGCCACCGGACTGCTACCTCTAATATCCCACATCATCCCGTCAGCCAGAGCCACCGGACTGCTACCTCTAATATCCCACATCATCCCGTCAGCCAGAGCCACCGGATTGCTACCACTAATATCCCACATCATCCCGTCAGCCAGAGCCACCGGACTGCTACCCCTAATATCCCACATCATCCCGTCAGCCAGAGCCACCGGACTGCTACCCCTAATATCCCACATCATCCCGTCAGCCAGAGCCACCGGACTGCTACCTCTAAGATCCCACATCATCCCGTCAGCCAGAGCCACCGGACTGCTACCCCTAATATCCCACATCATCCCGTCAGCCAGAGCCACCGGACTGCTACCCCTAATATCCCACATCATCCCGTCAGCCAGAGCCACCGGACTGCTACCCCTAATATCTCACATCATCCCGTCAGCCAGAGCCACCGGACTGCTACCCCTAATATCTCACATCATCCCGACAGCCAGAGCCACCGGACTGCTACCCCTAATATCCCACATCATCCCGTCAGCCAGAGCCACCGGACTGCTACCCCTAATATCCCACATCATCCCGTCAGCCAGATCCACCGGACTTCTACCACTAATATCCCACATCATCCCGTCAGCCAGAGCCACCGGACTGCTACCCCTAATATCCCACATCATCCCGTCAGCCAGAGCCACCGGACTGCTACCCCTAATATCCCACATCATCCCGTCAGCCAGAGCCACCGGACTGCTACCCCTAATATCCCACATCATCCCGTCAGCCAGAGCCACCGGACTACTTCCACTAATAACCCACATCATCCCGTCAGCCAGAGCCACCGGACTGCTACCCCTAATATCCCACATCATCCCGTCAGCCAGAGCCACCGGACTGCTACCCCTAATATCCCACATCATCCCGTCAGCCAGAGCCATCGGACTGCTACCTCTAATATCCCACATCATCCCGTCAGCCAGATCCACCGGACTGCTACCCCTAATATCCCACATCATCCCGTCAGCCAGAGCCACCGGACTGCTACCCCTAATATCCCACATCATCCCGTCAGTCAGAGCTACCGGACTTCTACCCCTAATATCCCACATCATCCCGTCAGCCAGATCCACCGGACTGCTACCCCTAATATCCCACATCATCCCGTCAGCCAGATCCACCGGACTGCTACCCCTAATATCCCACATCATCCCGTCAGCCAGAGCCACCGGACTGCTACCCCTAATATCCCACATCATCCCGTCAGCCAGAGCCACCGGACTACTACCACTAATATCCCACATCATCCCGTCAGCCAGATCCACCGGACTGCTACCCCTAATATCCCACATCATCCCGTCAGCCAGAGCCACCGGACTGCTACCCCTAATATCTCACATCATCCCGTCAGCCAGAGCCACCGGACTGCTACCCCTAATATCCCACATCATCCCGTCAGCCAGATCCACCGGACTGCTACCCCTAATATCTCACATCATCCCGTCAGCCAGAGCCACCGGACTGCTACCCCTAATATCCCACATCATCGCATCAGCCAGAGCCACCGGACTGCTACCCCTAATATCCCACATCATCGCATCAGCCAGAGCCACCGGACTGCTACCCCTAATATCCCACATCATCGCATCAGCCAGAGCCACCGGACTACTACCCCTAATATCCCACATCATCCCGTCAGCCAGAGCCACCGGACTGCTACCACTAATATCCCACATCATCCCGTCAGCCAGAGCCACCGGACTACTACCCCTAATATCCCACATCATCCCGTCAGCCAGAGCCACCGGACTGCTACCCCTAATATCCCACATCATCCCGTCAGCCAGAGCCACCGGACTACTACCCCTAATATCCCACATCATCCCGTCAGCCAGAGCCACCGGACTACTACCACTAATATCCCACATCATCCCGTCAGCCAGAGCCACCGGACTACTACCCCTAATATCCCCCATCATCCCGTCAGCCAGAGCCACCGGACTACTACCCCTAATATCCCACATCATCCCGTCAGCCAGAGCCACTGCACTACTACCCCTAATATCCCCCATCATCCCGTCAGCCAGAGCCACCGGACTACTACTACTAATATCCCACATCATCCCGTCAGCCAGAGCCACCGGACTACTACCACTAATATCCCACATCATCCCGTCAGCCAGAGCCACCGGACTACTACCACTAATATCCCACATCATCCCGTCAGCCAGAGCCACTGCACTACTACCCCTAATATCCCCCATCATCCCGTCAGCCAGAGCCACCGGACTACTACTACTAATATCCCACATCATCCCGTCAGCCAGAGCCACCGGACTACTACCACTAATATCCCCCATCATCCCGTCAGCCAGAGCCACCGGACTACTACTACTAATATCCCACATCATCCCGTCAGCCAGAGCCACCGGACTACTACCACTAATATCCCACATCATCCCGTCAGCCAGAGCCACCGGACTACTACCACTAATATCCCACATCATCCCGTCAGCCAGAGCCACCGGACTACTACCCCTAATATCCCCCATCATCCCGTCAGCCAGAGCCACCGGACTACTACCCCTAATATCCCACATCATCCCGTCAGCCAGAGCCACTGCACTACTACCCCTAATATCCCCCATCATCCCGTCAGCCAGAGCCACCGGACTACTACCCCTAATATCCCACATCATCCCGTCAGCCAGAGCCACTGCACTACTACCACTAATATCCCACATCATCCCATCAGCCAGAGCCACTGCACTACTACCACTAATATCCCACATCATCCCATCAGCCAGAGCCACCGGACTACTACCCCTAATATCCCACATCATCCCGTCAGCCAGAGCCACTGCACTACTACCACTAATATCCCACATCATCCCGTCAGCCAGAGCCACCGGACTACTACCCCTAATATCTCACATCATCCCGTCAGCCAGAGCCACCGGACTACTCCCCCTAATATCCCACATCATCCCGTCAGCCAGAGCCACCGGACTACTACCCCTAATATCCCACATCATCCCGTCAGCCAGAGCCACCGGACTACTACCACTAATATCCCACATCATACCGTCAGCCAGAGCCACTGCACTACTACCACTAATATCCCACATCATCCCGTCAGCCAGAGCCACCGGACTACTACCCCTAATATCCCACATCATCCCGTCAGCCAGAGCCACCGGACTACTACCCCTAATATCCCACATCATCCCGTCAGCCAGAGCCACCGGACTACTACCCCTAATATCCCACATCATCCCGTCAGCCAGAGCCACCGGACTACTACCCCTAATATCCCACTTCATCCCCTCAGCCAGAGCCACCGGACTACTACCACTAATATCCCACATCATCCCGTCAGCCAGAGCCACCCGACTACTACCCCTAATATCCCACATCATCCCGTCAGCCAGAGCCACCGGACTACTACCCCTAATATCCCACATCATCCCGTCAGCCAGAGCCACCCGACTACTACCCCTAATATCCCACATCATCCCGTCAGCCAGAGCCACCGGACTTCTACCCCTAATATCCCACATCATCCCGTCAGCCAGAGCCACCGGACTACTACCACTAATATCCCACATCATCCCGACAGCCAGAGCAACCGGACTACTACCCCTAATATCCCACATCATCCCGTCAGCCAGAGCCACCGGACTACTACCACTAATATCCCACATCATCCCGTCAGCCAGAGCCACCGGACTACTACCACTAATATCCCACATCATCCCGTCAGCCAGAGCCACCGGACTACTACCACTAATATCCCACATCATCCCGTCAGCCAGAGCCACCGGACTACTACCCCTAATATCCCACATCATCCCGTCAGCCAGAGCAACCGGACTACTACCCCTAATATCCCACATCATCCCGTCAGCCAGAGCCACCGGACTACTACCACTAATATCCCACATCATCCCGTCAGCCAGAGCCACCGGACTACTACCACTAATATCCCACATCATCCCGTCAGCCAGAGCCACCGGACTACTACCACTAATATCCCACATCATCCCGTCAGCCAGAGCCACCGGACTACTACCCCTAATATCCCACATCATCCCGTCAGCCAGAGCCACCGGACTACTACCCCTAATATCCCACATCATCCCGTCAGCCAGAGCCACCGGACTACTACCCCTAATATCCCACATCATCCAGTCAGCCAGAGCCACCGGACTACTACCCCTAATATCCCACATCATCCCGTCAGCCAGAGCCACCGGACTACTACCACTAATATCCCACATCATCCCGTCAGCCAAAGCCACCGGACTACTACCACTAATATCCCACATCATCCCGTCAGCCAGAGCCACCGGACTACTACCCCTAATATCCCACATCATCCCGTCAGCCAGAGCCACCGGACTACTACCCCTTATATCCCACATCATCCCGTCAGCCAGAGCCACCGGACTACTACCCCTAATATCCCACATCATCCCGTCAGCCAGAGCCACCGGACTACTACCCCTAATATCCCACATCATCCCGTCAGCCAGAGCTACCGGACTACTACCCCTAATATCCCACATCATCCCGACAGCCAGAGCTACCGGACTACCACTAATATCCCACATCATCCAGTCAGCCAGAGCCACCGGACTACTACCACTAATATCCCACATCATCCCGTCAGTCAGAGCCACCGGACTACTACCCCTAATATCCCACATCATCCCGTCAGCCAGAGCCACCGGACTACTACCCCTAATATCCCACATCATCCCGTCAGCCAGAGCCACCGGACTACCACTAATATCCCACATCATCCCGTCAGTCAGAGCCACCGGACTACTACCCCTAATATCCCACATCATCCAGTCAGCCAGAGCCACCGGACTACTACCCCTAATATCCCACATCATCCCGTCAGCCAGAGCCACCGGACTACTACCACTAATATCCCACATCATCCCGTCAGCCAAAGCCACCGGACTACTACCACTAATATCCCACATCATCCCATCAGCCAGAGCCACCGGACTACTACCCCTAATATCCCACATCATCCCGTCAGCCAGAGCCACCGGACTACTACCCCTAATATCCCACATCATCCCGTCAGCCAGAGCCACCGGACTACTACCCCTAATATCCCACATCATCCCGTCAGCCAGAGCCACCGGACTACTACCCCTAATATCCCACATCATCCCGTCAGCCAGAGCTACCGGACTACTACCCCTAATATCCCACATCATCCCGAC
Source organism: Dendrobates tinctorius (assembly GCF_039654945.1). Taxonomy (NCBI): domain Eukaryota; kingdom Metazoa; phylum Chordata; class Amphibia; order Anura; family Dendrobatidae; genus Dendrobates; species Dendrobates tinctorius. The sequence continues at coordinate 169,622 of NW_027362197.1, read as the reverse complement.
AGCCAGAGCTACCGGACTACCACTAATATCCCACATCATCCAGTCAGCCAGAGCCACCGGACTACTACCACTAATATCCCACATCATCCCGTCAGTCAGAGCCACCGGACTACTACCCCTAATATCCCACATCATCCCGTCAGCCAGAGCCACCGGACTACTACCCCTAATATCCCACATCATCCCGTCAGCCAGAGCCACCGGACTACCACTAATATCCCACATCATCCCGTCAGTCAGAGCCACCGGACTACTACCCCTAATATCCCACATCATCCAGTCAGCCAGAGCCACCGGACTACTACCCCTAATATCCCACATCATCCCGTCAGCCAGAGCCACCGGACTACTACCACTAATATCCCACATCATCCCGTCAGCCAAAGCCACCGGACTACTACCACTAATATCCCACATCATCCCATCAGCCAGAGCCACCGGACTACTACCCCTAATATCCCACATCATCCCGTCAGCCAGAGCCACCGGACTACTACCCCTAATATCCCACATCATCCCGTCAGCCAGAGCCACCGGACTACTACCCCTAATATCCCACATCATCCCGTCAGCCAGAGCCACCGGACTACTACCCCTAATATCCCACATCATCCCGTCAGCCTGGGGTCAGAAGTAGAGCGCTGGATGGATTTGCTCTGACTTCGATACCGGAGATCCCTTTAAGAGGGAAGTTGTGCCTATGAGATGGAGGATGTGTGATGGGCATATGAGCAGGGAGGGGGGATTCATTTCTGTCATGTGCTCTCTGCTCCTTTCTGTGTGAGACAATGGCTGGGAGCTTTTGTTCCCGGGGATGCTAGATTTCTCCCACCCGTTCACTGTCTGCTGAGGTGTTGTGGAGTGGGAAAACTGTTGCTCATAGCAACAAATCACAGCTCAGCTTCTTTTAACCAGCTCTGGTGAAATGAAAGATGCTTTGTGATTGGTTGGTGATACACACACACACACACACACACACACACACTCTCTGTTTTATATATATAGATATGTTGTTCGCAGGCTCGGACTCTGCTTTATTGATGGAGAAGATCTCTTGTTCCTGATATCCAGGATGAAGATTGGGTGGAGATCCTTGGTTCGCCATCTCCGGGGTCTCCATCAGCCAATAATAAAATGACTCCGCTATATGTAGTGCCCCGGTCCTATCTGACCCCACAATTTAGGGTGGGGTGGTCCCAATCCTCAGAGTGTGTAAGATGTCATACAGTGGATGTGGGTTTTATACGTATGGTGCGGGGACGCCCAGCTCTTCTCTCTTTCTGGAGCGAGGTGACCTCGTTGTTGACCTCCCTCATAGGTTCTCCTGCTCCTCGCACTCCATTAGTGTCTGGTGGGCTAGAAGATGAGAGCTGGGGACACTGCGCTGGATCAGCCGCCGCCTCTCAGACCTCGGATGGAACCAGTAGCTCCCACTCTACCTTCCGAGCGGACGCTGTACCAGAATGGGGGGAATGAGAGCTGGGCTGTATGGGATTCACCCCACAATAACAAGGCGCAGAGAATGGTCTGATGCCCTCACAATGGCTGCCGCGGACAATCCCCGGCCTCGCACTTGATGAGGTCATTCAGGCTGTGGACGCGGTTCTCGGCAGCAGGGTTGGAGGAGATTTAGTTTTGGTTCTAATGTTCCATCCTGAGTTATAACTCAGCATTTATACACTTCAATAACGGGCTGTTTTAACCCCTTCCTTACCGATGACGGAATAGTACGTCATTGGTAAGGATCCCCTGCTTTGAGGTGAGCTCACCCCCGGAGCTCTCATCAAAGTCGTGACGCGTTGCCCTGGCAACCAGAGGTCTCATAGAGCCTTCTATGGCAGATTGCTATGAGCGCCACCCGGTGGTCGGCGCTCCAAGCACAGCAGTAAATCTGCTACATATGGGCGATCTGCTCATAGCCCACATGTAGCAGAGCCTATCGAGTAGTGCATGCTTCTAGACTCCTTTGCAGCATGCCAAAAGTAAAAAAAAATGTTTAAAAATAAAAAAAAACTAAAAGTTTAAATCACCTCCCTTTCGCCCCATTCAAAATAAAACAATAAAAAAAATCCCACATACACATATTAGGTATCGCCGCGTTCAGAGTCGCCCGATCTATCAATAAAAAAAAGCATTAACCCGATCGCTAAACGGCGTAGCGAGAAAAAAAATCAAAACGCCAGAATTACGTTTTTTTGGTCACCGCGACATTGCATTAAAATGCTATAACGAGTCATCAAAAGAACGTATCTGCACAGAAGTGGAATCATTAAAAATGTCAGCCCGGCACACACCCTCACCTGCCCCCAGATCACGAAAAACGGAGACGCTACGGGTCCCGGAAAATGGCGCAGTTTGGGTGTTTTTTTGGCAAAGTATGGAATTTTTTTTCACCACTTGGATAATAGAGAACCCAGCCATGTCTGGTGTCTATGCACTCGTAATGACCTGGAGAATCATAATGGCAGGGCAGTGTTAGCACTTAGTGAACCTAGCAGAAAGGCCAAGCAAAAAACAAGTGAGGGATTGCAGTTTGTTTGCAATTTCACCGCACTTGGAATTTTTTTTCTCATTTTTGAGTACACGACATGGTAAAAGCAATGGTGTCATTTAAAAGTACAACTCGTCCCGCAAAAAATAAGCCGTCACATGGCCATATAGACGGAAAAATAAAAAAGTTATGGCTTTGGGAAGAAGGGGAGCGGAAAACGACCAATGCTCCAGAAGTTAAGGGGTTAATTACTCCTCCTTGTCCTCAGGCCTCGCCCTGAACGACGACCTGTGAGACTGCAGCCCACACAGATCGCTCATGGCGCACGCGTGCGGAACCCTCACCGGTCCTGTGATGTGCACATTGTATTGGTTGTACGCTTGTCTGATGCTGCTCAATAAACGAATAAAAAAAGCAAAACCGCTGCGTGTGAACACAGCCCAAGTGGGGGAGCAGCACTGCTGTTTCCGGCTATTTATTCTGCCTTACCTACAAGTCATCACCCTGGACAGGATGCTCCTCAGTGTATTTCCCAGGAAAATCCATTTTGGTTTGGTTGCGTTTTTGTGCCGTAAAAGTGGCGTAAGACTCTGACAACATTGTTCACAGCAGTGACCTGTGAGTCAGAAATGCTTCCAAGGGTCTTCCCCATGATGTCCCCGTGTCATTTGAGCAGTTTTCCCATAGATTTCAGACACTGTAGAAGGACGCTGTAAAGGACCCCCAGGGGATCGCGGTAAAAATGCTCGGGTCTCCCGTAGACTTACATTGGGCTCGTTCCAATTTGCTTGACCTGAGCAATGAGCAGCCGAGCATTTTACTACTCACATCCTATCAGTATGTGTTTGGAAGTGGAGCTGCTCATACTCTGCTCCATTCATTGTCTAGGGGACCATCTGGGAAAGCAGACCTCCATTATTTCCAGACAGTCCCGTAGACAATGAATGCAGTGGAGGATAAGCCTGCGCACCTCTGCTCCATTCAAGAATGGGATGGGTCTAGGACACTTGTGCACCGAGCTCTGGAGACCATATCATGGAGATTATTAGCTGATGTTTTCTAGTACGTGGACGGGTCAGAAATGTCCCACAGTGAACGGCCGCCCTTGCCGGTCTCTTGTCTGTGGACTCAGAGACTAAAAGCCTTTTGTTCCCGTCTCATAGATCGGTGCACAGCCTGCTGGTGCTGGTGGTGAAGCCCCCATGGGGCAGCATGGTGACACTGGGACTTTCAGCTCTGACCAAGAACAATGAGATTCCTCCTCTCAGACCCATCTCTGACAATGAAATCAGTGACCACAAAGGAACCTGCTCTTCCTTCTCATGACCTGTCGGTGGGCACTGATAGACATATTGATGACCTGGCCATCAGGTAATGCTATGGTGGCTCAGTGGTTAGCTTCCTTACCTTTCCCTGCTTGGGTCCTTAGTTCTACTCTGACTGAGGTCGGAGTAATTCCTCCTCTCAGGTCTTCTTTAGATATTGCACATGGAGCTGCTCTAGTTTTTCCTGATCTTCCCATTGGAGCTGCGAGTCATCAATGATGTTGCCGGTGGTTCTCTTGTGAGCAACACGGTGGCTCAGTGGAAAGTGCTGGTGATCTGCAGCATGGGAGTCCAGGGTTCAAATCCCACCATGGATGACATCTGCAAGGAGCTTGTATGTTCTCCCTGACTGAGCTGCCACACATAGACATACAGTGGTGGTGTCACCTGTGCAGCATCCAGGAGGGCTGCTTGCCTGCCCCCTTCATTGGGCAAGTAGCCTGAGTGGTGTCTGTCCTTATTGGATGAATGTCCTGATACAAGAAATTGTCTTGTATGCGGCTCAGCGGTGCCTGAGCTGTGAAAAGGAGTTTTTGGACTTAGTAAAATTTTGGCCCCCTCATGTCCCTAGATGCAAATGTTCCTCCAAACCTCAGAATACAGGTAACACCATCACTGGCACCTACCTGTAGGTCTTTGGAGAACAGGTGGCAGCTCAGTCAGGGAGAACATACAAGCTCCTTGCAGATGTCATCCATGGTGGGGTTTGAACCCTGGACTCCCATGCTGCAGATCACCAGCACTTTCCACTAAGCCACCGTGCTGCTCACAAGAGAACCACCGGCAACATCATTGATGACTCGCAGCTCCAATGGGAAGATCAGGAAAAACTAGAGCAGCTCCATGTGCAATTTCTAAAGAAGACCTGAGAGGAGGAATTACTCGGACCTCAGTCAGAGTAGAACTAAGGACCCAAGCGTTAAAAGGTGATCGAGCTAACCACTGAGCCACCATAGCATTACCTGATGGCTAGGTCATCAATAGCCAGAACTGAACTAAGGACCCACTCAGCTCAGTGGTTAGCTCCCTTACCTTTTAACGCTTGGGTCCTTGGTTCTACTCTGACTGAGGTCGGAGTAATTCCTCCTCTCAGGTCTTCTTTAGAAATTGCACATGGAGCTGCTCTAGTTTTTCCTGATCTTCCCATTGGAGCTGCGAGTCATCAATGATTTTGCCGGTGGTTCTATTGTGAGCAACACGGTGGCTCAGTGGAGAGTGCTGGTGATCTGCAGCATGAGAGTCCAGGGTTCAAATCCCACCATGGATGACATCTGCAAGGAGCCTGTATGTTCTCCCTGACTGAGCTGCCACCCATTCTCCAAAGACATACAGTGGTGGTGTCACCTGTGCAGCATCCAGGAGGGCTGCTTGCCTGCCCCCTTCATTGGGCAAGTAGCCTGAGTGGTGTCAGTCCTTATTGGATGAATGTCCTGATGCAAGAAATTGTCTTGTATATACGCGGCTCAGCGGTGCCTGAGCTGTGAAAAGGAGTTTTTGGACTTAGTAAAATTTTGGCCCCCTCATGTCCCTAGATGCAAATGTTCCTCCAAACCTCAGAATACAGGTAACACCATCACTGGCCCCTACCTGTAGGGCTTTGGAGCATGGGTGGCAGCTCAGTCAGGGAGAACATACAGGCTCCTTGCAGATGTCATCCATGGTGGGATTTGAAGCCTGGACTCTCATGCTGCAGATCACCAGCACCTTCCACTGAGCCACCATGCTGCTCACAAGAGACCCACCGGCAAAATCATTGATGACTCGCGACTCCAATGGGAAGATCAGGAAAAACCAGAGCTGAGTGGGTCCTTAGTTCAGTTCTGGCTATTGATGACCTAGCCATCATGTAATACCCAGGCAGCACGGTTGCTCAGTGGTTAGCTCGATTACCGCTTAATGCTTGGGTCCTTAGTTCTACTCTGACTGAGGTTGGAGTAATTCCTCCTCTCAGGTCTTCTTTAGAAGTTGCTCATGGAGCTTCTCTAATTTTTCCTGATCTTCCCATTGGAGCTGCGAGTCATCAATGATTTTGCCAGTGGTTCTCTTGTGAGCAGCACGGTGGCTCAGTGGAAAGTGCTGGTGATCTGCAGCATGGGAGTCCATGGTTCAAATCCCACCAAGGATGACATCTGCAAGGAGCTTGTGTGTTCTCCCTGTCTGAGCTGCCACCCATCCTCCAAAGCCAAACAGGTAGGTGATGGTGTTATCTGTATTCTGAGGTTTGGAGGAACATTTGCATCTAGGGACATGAGGGGGCCAAAATTTTACTAAGTCCAAAAACTCCTTTCACAGCTCAGGCACCGCTGAGCCGCATATATACAAGACAATTTCTTGTATCAGGACTTTCATCCAATAAGGACTGACACCACTCAGGCTACTTGCCCAATGAAGGGGGCAGGCAAGGTGCCTTCCTGGATGCTGCGCAGGTAACACCACCACTGTATGTCTATGGAGCATGGGTTGCAGCTCAGTCAGGGAGAACATACAAGCTCCTTGCAGATGTCATCCATGGTGGGGCTTGAACCCTGGACTCCCATGCTGCAGATCACCAGTACTTTCCACTGAGCCACCGTGCTGCTCACAAGAGAACCACCGGCAACATCATTGATGACTCGCAGCTCCAATGGGAAGATCTGGAAAAACTAGAGCAGCTCCATGTGCAACTTCTAAAGAAGACCTGAGAGGAGGAATTACTCCGACCTCAGTCAGAGTAGAACTAAGGACCCAAGCGTTAAAAGGTGATCGCGCTAACCACTGAGCCACCATAGCTTTACCTGATGGCTAGGTCATCAATAGCCAGAACTGAACTAAGGACCCACTCAGCTCAGTGGTAAGCTCGATTACCTTTTAACGCTTGGGTCCTTAGTTCTACTCTGACTGAGGTCGGAGTAATTCCTCCTCTCAGGTCTTCTTTAGAAGTTGCACATGGAGCTGCTCTAGTTTTTCCTGATCTTCCCATTGGAGCTGCGAGTCATCAATGATTTTGCCGGTGGTTCTCTTGTGAGCAGCACGGTGGCTCAGTGGAAAGTGCTGGTGATCTGCAGCATGGGAGTCCATGGTTCAAATCCCACCAAGGATGACATCTGCAAGGAGCTTGTATGTTCTCCCTGACTGAGCTGCCACCCATGCTCCATAGACATACAGTGGTGGTGCTACCTGTGCAGCATCCAGGAGGGCAGCTTGCCTGCCCCCTTCATTGGGCAAGTAGCCTGAGTGGTGTCAGTCCTTATTGGATGAATGTCCTGATACAAGAAGTTGTCTTGTATATATGCGGCTCAGCGGTGCCTGAGCTGTGAAAAGGAGTTTTTGGACTTAGTAAAATTTTGTCCCCCTCATGTCCCTAGATGCAAATGTTCCTCCAAACCTCAGAATACAGGTAACACCTTCACTGGCCCCAACCTGTAGGTCTTTGGAGAATGGGTGGTAGCTCAGTCAGGGAGAACATACAAGCTCCTTGCAGATGTCATCCATGGTGGGATTTGAACCCTGGACTCCCATGCTGCAGATCACCTGCACTTTCCACTGAGCCACCGTGCTGCTCACAAGAGAACCACCGGCAACATCATTGATGACTCGCAGCTCCAATGGGAAGATCAGGAAAAACTAGAGCAGCTCCATGTGCAATTTCTAAAGAAGACCTGAGAGGAGGAATTACTCGAACCTCAGTCAGATTTGAACCCAGGACACCAGCATTAGACACCAGCAGTGCTAACCACTGGGCCATCGTGCTGCCTGAGCACTGACCTCTGGGTAAGTCATCAATATGACTCCCGGCACCTATGGGAAGGTCAGGAAAAGTAGACATAGCTGCCCAACACATCTAACCAATCTGTTCATTGATTTCCATGTGTAAAGTGAGGTGGTTCTGATTCCTCTCCTGTTTGGCGGTACTATGCCTCTTGTGTTTGGCGGTACTATGCCTCTTCTGTTTGGCGGTACTATGGCTCTTGTGTTTGGCGGTACTATACCTCTTGTGTTTGGCGGTACTATGCCTCTTCTGCTTGGCGGTACTATGCCTCTTCTGCTTGGCGGTACTATGGCTCGTGTTTGGCGGTACTATGCCTCTTCTGCTTGGCGGTACTATGGCTCTTGTGTTTGGCGGTACTATACCTCTTGTGTTTGGCGGTACTATGCCTCTTCTGCTTGGCGGTACTATGCCTCTTCTGCTTGGCGGTACTATGGCTCGTGTTTGGCGGTACTATGCCTCTTCTGCTTGACGGTACTATGGCTCTTGTGTTTGGCGGTACTATAGCTCTTGTGTTTGGCGGTACTATACCTCTTCTGTTTGGCGGTACTATGCCTCTTGTGTTTGGCGGTACTATGCCTCTTGTGTTTGGCGGTACTATGCCTCTTCTGTTTGGCGGTACTATGCCTCTTGTGTTTGGCGGTACTATGGCTCTTGTGTTTGGCGGTACTATGCCTCTTGTGTTTGGCGGTACTATGCCTCTTGTGTTTGGCGGTACTATGCCTCTCCTGTTTGGCGGTACTATGGCTCTCGTGTTTGGCGGTACTATACCTCTTCTGTTTGGCGGTACTATGCCCCTTCTGTTTGGCGGTACTATGGCTCTTGTGTTTGGCGGTACTATGCCTCTTGTGTTTGGCGGTACTATGCCTCTTGTGTTTGGCGGTACTATGGCTCTTCTGTTTGGCGGTACTATGGCTCTTGTGTTTGGTGGTACTATGCCCCTTCTGTTTGGCGGTACTATGCCTCTTGTGTTTGGCGGTACTATGCCTCTTGTGTTTGGCGGTACTATGCCCCTTCTGTTTGGCGGTACTATGGCTCTTGTGTTTGGCGGTACTATGCCTCTTGTGTTTGGCGGTACTATGCCTCTTGTGTTTGGCGGTACTATGGCTCTTGTGTTTGGCGGTACTATGCCCCTTCTGTTTGGCGGTACTATGGCTCTTGTGTTTGGCGGTACTATGCCTCTTGTGTTTGGCGGTACTATGCCTCTTGTGTTTGGCGGTACTATGGCTCTTCTGTTTGGCGGTACTATGCCTCTTCTGTTTGGCGGTACTATGCCTCTTGTGTTTGGCGGTACTATGCCTCTTGTGTTTGGCGGTACTATGGCTCTTGTGTTTGGTGGTACTATGCCTCTTGTGTTTGGCGGTACTATGGCTCTTCTGTTTGGCGGTACTATGGCTCTTGTGTTTGGTGGTACTATGCCTCTTGTGTTTGGCGGTACTATGCCTCTTGTGTTTGGCGGTACTATGCCTCTTCTGTTTGGCGGTACTATGCCCCTTCTGTTTGGCGGTACTATGCCTCTTGTGTTTGGCGGTACTATGCCTCTTGTGTTTGGCGGTACTATGCCTCTTGTGTTTGGCGGTACTATGGCTCGTCTGTTTGGCGGTACTATGGCTCTTGTGTTTGGCGGTACTATGGCTCTTGTGTTTGGCGGTACTATGCCTCTTGTGTTTGGCGGTACTATGCCTCTTGTGTTTGGCGGTACTATGCCTCTTCTGTTTGGCGGTACTATGCCTCTTCTGTTTGGCGGTACTATGCCTCTTCTGTTTGGCGGTACTATGCCTCTTGTGTTTGGCGGTACTATGCCTCTTCTGTTTGGCGGTACTATGCCTCTTCTGTTTGGCGGTACTATACCATGTGCTGTTATAGCCGCGGGTCATGATCGCCGAGCCTTCTCATCGGACTCGTGGTGATGTCGGCTTCTGTGACTGATGAAATCTTCCACAATGAGTGAAATTGCTGCAGGATTTTTTCTTTTTTGACAATTTGCATAAATTACATTTCACATTATTCAAATTCTCCAGAATCTGCCAATTTCATACAGTTCCCATCAATGTGACCTATTGACCCCGTTTGCTCCTCCCCGGGCGTGTCACTGATGTCGCCCCCAGTTATTATCATTCCCCCCAGGCTATCGGGGGACATCAGACATTTTCCAGCTGGTTTCAGGCAGGTTAGTAAAGATACAATAAGACTAAACCTACAGAGCGGACACCGGAATCGTATTAGTGTTCGGTCGTAGATGTAGCAGAGCTGAAGACGTCACGTGACAAATCCCAATATTGCATCATGCTCGGACGGCAATTACACTTACAAAGAATGCGACCGCGCAATTGCCGAACCGCAACGTCGGCTCCTCTGCGATCCAGGTCGGATCCGGACATTGTTCTCTGTGGACATATCCTGCGCACAGAGCGTCCGGAAACATGAGACCGATGGGAACCAGCAAAGCCTCAGCAGTCAGACACAATGGACCAAGGGTCACCACGATCGCAGGAACCGTGATTCAGGCTGCAGCGCCATTCCAAACCGCTCTCCTCTGATACATTGTATAGGAGCACAGGAATATTCCAGCGAAGGTTCGGAGCACCATCACCGTCGTTAGCGTAGCCGCAGCCAAGCCGTGTCTTGTTAATTCTTCAGCGGCCATGCGTCACATGCTGTAACCCGGCAAAGCTCGCCGGAGTTCACATCCAGGCCGCACGGGCAGAGGACCAGATGCTCCTAAGTAGACTTTCCACTGAAGGTCATATCCATGAGTCCGTGTTACCTCCAATACTGCTGCTGTGTGGCCTGACTGCCTCCATAAATGGTCAGGTGGGTGTCCATGCCATAGTGGATGCTATGGGGCTCATGGAGACAGAACGCACAGTTTGGGTTGGTGCCTTTTACTTTGTTACTGGGTGTCAAGAACTTGTGCAACTTTTCTTTCTGGAGGAACTTAATGGTTATTATGCTTGAACTGTCCCTAAGGGTCAAAGGAAGGGACCTTCTTCTATATGGAGAGCACCATGAGTACAGAGGACTTCTAGTGCCACCAAGTACTGATCAGTGAGATCATGGACCTGTGATCCACCTATTACTGCAGTGAGAAGCTTGGCTGTTACTCACCTCTCCTGGCTCCAGCATGGAGGATTAGTATGATAACCAGGCACACAACACTGACATCTCAATTCTTAACCACAGAAGCCACCTCAGGCAGCTGGACACCTCCTGAGTATTCAAGGAGTTACTGTCCTTGCTCCTCTCAATTTCCAGCTTCTGTGTCTCCTTACAAACCCAGCTCTGCTCCACATACCAGGCTCCGCTATATCCAGCTTCTGTGTCTCCTTACAAACCCAGCTCTGTTCCACATACCAGGCTCTGCTATATCCAACTTCTGTGTCTCCTTACAAACCCAGCTCTGCTCCACATACCAGGCTCCGCTATATCCAGCTTCTCTGTCTCCTTACACACCCAGCTCTGCTCCACATACCAGGCTCTGCTATATCCAACTTCTGTGTCTCCTTACAAACCCAGCTCTGCTCCACATACCCGGCGCTGTAATATTCAGCTTCTGTGTCTCCTTACAAACCCAGCTCTGCTCCACATACCAGGCTCTGCTATATCCAACTTCTGTGTCTCCTTACAAACCCAGCTCTGCTCCACATACCAGGCTCTGCTATATCCAGCTTCTCTGTCTCCTTACAAACCCAGCTCTGCTCCACATACCAGGCTCTGCTATATCCAACTTCTGTGTCTCCTTACAAACCCAGCTCTGCTCCACATACCAGGCTCTGCTATATCCAGCTTCTCTGTCTCCTTACAAACCCAGCTCTGCTCCACATACCAGGCTCTGCTATATCCAACTTCTCTGTCTCCTTACAAACCCAGCTCTGCTCCACATACCAGGCTCTGCTATATCCAGCTTCTCTGTCTCCTTACAAACCCAGCTCTGCTCCACATACCAGGCTCTGCTATATCCAGCTTCTCTGTCTCCTTACAAACCCAGCTCTGCTCCACATACCAGGCTCTGCTATATCCAGCTTCTCTGTCTCCTTACAAACCCAGCTCTGCTCCACATACCAGGCTCTGCTATATCCAGCTTCTCTGTCTCCTTACAAACCCAGCTCTGCTCCACATACCAGGCTCTGCTATATCCAGCTTCTCTGTCTCCTTACAAACCCAGCTCTGCTCCACATACCAGGCTCTGCTATATCCAGCCTCTGTGTCTCCTTACAAACCCAGCTCTGCTCCACATACCAGGCTCTGCTATATCCAGCTTCTGTGTCTCCTTACAAACCCCTTATCTGTTCCTCACGCTCGGCTCCACTGTATCCACACTGTGCGTCTCCGGCTACCCCAGCTCCGCACTCCCCGTCAGGCTTAGCTACATCCAAATTGGGAGTCACTTGACCACCTCCGTTGCACCCTGCTGTGCCGCTGCCCGTACTCTGCCTCCGCCATCTCCATGTGAGGTAGGTTCCCTCTTCTGGAGAACGTCTACTCATCTCCTCCAGCTCCGCTCTCGGCTCTCCAGCCTCCTGTACCCACGATTTGGGTCTGTGCTGCGTTGCACATTCTCAAGGGTTTTCAGGATCCATCTCACTAGAAAAGACATAACATTCACTACTGCCCTCCCAGGACATTTCATACAGTGATAGAACAGTATACTGATTAAAAGGTGTGAGAGGCAGAGGAAAAAAAGAGGATGACAGGGAGTGACTGGGTGCAGCATGGCTAAGTACTGGAGGATGAAGAAGCCCCTCCATCCAGGGATTCAAGACAATAAACACATTCTGGAGACGAATTACCAGAGCCTTCAGGTGCCACAGGGTCCATCAGTGTGAGGTATCTACGAAAAGCTGTCCGATCATTTGTGACTCTCCATTGATGCACTCGCTCACCCTCGCAGAAATCTCAAACACCTCAATTTACAATCACTCTCTGAGTCCCTTCTTCCTCTGACAGACATAGCTTCCCTTCATGACACAGATGCTGCCGCCACTTTTTATAACACCACAATAACAGCAACACTTGATTCGGCTGCCCCCCTCACGTACAATCAGCAGGCACAGCCCTGGCTGACCAGCCTGACCAAAGAACTGAGACGGGTTTCCAGGGCCGCTGAGCGGAGATGGAAGAGAACCCATTCTACTGAGCACTTCAGCGCATACAAGCAGTCCCTTGTCAGCTTTAAGTCCACGCTCTCTGCCGCAAAGCAAACTTACTTTGCATCTCTCATATCTTCCCTGTCTCACAAGCCTAAACAGCTCTTCAGCACTTTCAATTCTCTACTCCGTCCCCCTGCACCTTCTCCCCCTCCTCTCATTTCTGCAGAAGACTTTGCCTCCTTTAAGCAGAAGATCGACACTATCAGACAAAACTTTGGCCCGCAGCCCCCATTGCCCCTCTTAGCCGCTCAGCCGTTCTGGAAAAGCCAGCTTCTCCTCCATGACAGAAGATCAGCTCTCCACCCTTCTGTCAAGATCACACCTCACCACATGTGCCCTCGACCCACTCCCGTCTCACCTCATCCCTAACTTGGCCACAGTCTTCATCCCATCTCTAACACACCTCTTCAACCTTTCACTTACAAATGGTGTCTTTCCCTCATCCTTCAAACATGCCTCAATCACACCCATCCTCAAAAAGCCCTCCCTTGATCCATCCTCTGTGTCTATCGCCCGATATCTCTTCTCCCTTACGCCTCAAAACTACTGGAACAGCATGTATATCTTGAACTGTCCTCCCACCTCTCCTCCTGTTCCCTCTTTGACCGGTTACAATCTGGCTTCTGACCGCATCACTCAACTGAAACTGCCCCAACTAAAGTCATAAATGACCTACTAACCGCCAAGAGCAAGCGACACTACTCTGTCCTCCTCCTCCTGGACCTGTCCTCTGCCTTCGACACCGTAGACCATTCCCTATTATTACAGACCCTCATCTCTTGGTATCACAGACTTGGCCCTATCCTGGATCTCATCATACCTAACAGACCGAACATTTAGTGTCTCCCTCTCACAAACCACCTCCTCCCCTCGCCCCGTCTGTCAATGTTCCTCAAGGCTCAGTCCTAAGACCCCTACTATTCTCCATCTGCACCTTTGGCCTGGGACAGCTCATAGAATCCTACGGTTTGCAGTATCTCCTCTACGCCGATGACATGCAGATCTACCTATCTGGACCCGACCTCACCTCCTTACTGACTGAAATCCCACAATGTCTGTCTGCTATCTCAGCCTTCTTCTCTGCTCGCGTTCTCAAACTGAACATGGAAAAAACAAAATTCATCATCTTTCCCCCATCTCACTCTACCCGTCCACCAGACCGATCCATCAATGTCAATGGCTGCTCACTTTCCCCAGTCCATTACGCTCGGTGCCTTGGAGTGATCCTCGACTCTGCCCTCTCTTTCAAACCACATATCTAAGCCCTCGCCTCCTCCTGCCGCCTCAAACTCAAAAATATTTCCTCGATCCGCTCATTCCTCAACCATGAAACCACAAAAACCACTAGTGCATGCTCTCATCATCTCCCGCCTCAACTACTTCAACCGCCTACTCTCTGGCCTCCCCTCTAGCACTCTGGCTCCGCTCCAGTTCATCCTACACTCTGCTGCCCGACTAATCCACCTGTCTCCCCACTATTCTCCGGCCTCCCCCCTATGCCAGACCCTTCACTGGCTTCCTATTGTCCAGAGGCTCCAGTACAAAACCCTAACCATGACATGCAAAGCCATCCACAACCTGTCTCCTCCATACATCTGTGACATGGTCTCCCGGTACCTACCCGCACGCAACCTTCGATCATCTCAAGATCTCCTTCTCTACTCCCCCCTTATCTCTTCTTCCCACAACCGCATACAAGACTTCTCCCGTGCTTCCCCCATACTCTGGAACTCTCTACCCCAACACATCAGACTTTCACCAACAATATAGCAGTAATACCATCATAAAATATGGCACAGAGTCATGACACACGAGAGTAATGTGGGAAAATAGCCCACTGTATATGACAATAATACCATCACAGTGGATTGCACAAAGTCATGACACAGAAAATATATATCTGTCCTACATTACCAGTTGAAAATGTCCGTGCATTTTGTATAACATCGCTGTCCTTTTGTCCATCCCATTTGGGTTATGTTTGATTGACATGTGAGGACCTTGGTATCTTTTTTCATGACAAGTTACCAACTTATATAAACTTTTAATGGTTTAGTTCCTTGCCCTGTATCCTAAATAAAGCAATTTTATTCATTGACCTGTTTGTTGTCAGGAAGTTTTTCTTTCTTCCTTCCCCTTGTATATATTTGTTTGACAAATGGTCTCTACTTAACCCCATAATATACATGGTGTTATGGGCTATCATTATCTCCCTTGTTGGCAATATATATTATACTCTATACCCTATTACATTAGTTTTGCTGTTGTGTTATATCTTTATTTCTTATTTCACCAACAATGGAAACCTTCAAGAAGAACCTGAAGACCGACCTGTTCCGACAAGCCTACAGCCTGCAATGATCCTCGGTCTACTGAACCACCGCACGACCTGCTCTACCCTCTCCTACTGTATCCAATGCTGCTATAACTGATTAATAACATGACAGTACTATTGCACACATTGAGGAGAACATACAAATGAATATTAATAATGACCCATTCTATCATTTCTTCTATGTAAACCATCAGGATCTCTTGCGCCTCGATGAGATATCCAGGACGCCTCTCTGGGGAGCAGACGTTTGCCGTGGCGCCTCCCCTCCTCGGGGTTGTGATTTGCTCTATCGCGGTAGTAGAGAATCGGCGTTTCCATTGTGTTTGCTGACACAGCGTTCTGCAGCATTCTTATACCCCTGTTCTGCCCAGCGGGTTTTCCGTCTCCGTGTGGCGCCCCCAGTATAAATGACCTGGCAGAGCATTATGGATACCACATCTTGGGAATTACAATTAATAGTTAATATTGTAACTTTGTGCTTGGTCACGGTTATAGAATGTTTTCGGGACATTGGCGTCTTTGCAGGCTCTGCCCTTGTTCACACCACATTTGTAAAACGCGTTGCACTTTGGCCAGTTTCGCACGGAGGGGAGGGCGCGTCCCTACAGCGGGCGCTCGTCTAGCAGCCATATTGCCTCCTGACTCTCAGCAATACATCGTCCTCATGGAGAATAGGCGGCATTTATTCATGAGAAGATCTCGTTACATTGGGGCCTGAAGCGTCGGCGGACATGCGGTCTACTCTCTTGTTTTGGCTCGGTCAGGTCCCTAGTATTAATAAAGGCTCTTTAGATTCCCGTTCTATCAATTTGTTATGAAGCTTTCCTCAGACTGTAGGGAATTGTCATCAGAGCAATTTCTATTTGGTCCGACATGGTTCCCCCACTGGGATTGGCATGTTTTGGGGGACCGCTCCATGCATGCCGGACCCTATCACCTCTCACTGGCCAGTAAACCATGCCATGTATCGCTCTACAACACCAGATAATTCCAAATCCAACAAAACTATCGATCAATACCAATAACAGCATAAAAACGCTCAGCAATGAAGCCCGGTATGGCAGCCACATCGCCCCCATATAATGAGGACATCGTCGATGTATCTGCCAGACCAAGTGATCAGCAGAATATCCTAGTACTTCCAGTTAGCCATGTCCTCACTGCACCTATTAATCCGTCTTCTGTTCTACAGACATATACAGTATTCCGGAAAATGAACGCTAATCAATGTGTGGTCATCTGAGTCCGGCCTGTGGTCATCACCACCAGCCTGGAGACCTTAATAAGTCAATGGCTTCTCTGCGGATTTCTTCTGAGCACTGGCAATATGTGATTGTAGAAAGCAAGTCACATGGCGGCAGGTCGGCCACCCCGGCCCTGCTGTGATAGAGGCCTACAGGCTTCAACCCTCCAAGCCACCCTTGGGGCCACATCAAGGACATTCATGAAGACTTGGTCCTCTCCCTTCAAGGTGAAAACTTTCTGAACCTTTCATGAAGACTATCCTTCACTGAGACTAAGGAATCCAGCACTGAAAGATTCATTAAGATTACTACCATGACTAATGTAATGGACCTGTTCAGTGCCATTTCTCTATGTTGCATTGTGTCGTGCTGGCTACAGAATGAAGGAACTGAGAATCCGTCAGTGAGCTCACTATGACAGTGAGACTAGGAGTGTGGGAGTTTTTGATCTGTATTTTTCTGTGCTCCTCTCAGCTGATTTATGACCACTGTTGTGTCCAGCCATATAATTGGTCTAGAAAGTCATTTTTGTGTGTATTAATCCTTCATATATTTCATACTGTAAGGTATCAGCACCACCTGCTGGCCGTTTAATGCATAGATTCTAGTTTAATTTGCAATGTATTGTGGGATTGTTCCTGTTACATCATAGTCTTGTTTATGACACTGTGAGGGGAGCAGCAGCCATTATTCCTCCACGTGTCTTAGGAGAAACTACACCGTTCGTGTTCTTCATGCTTCTTACACAGCCTGCTCTAAGCATAGTTGGTAAGCGCTGTCTAGGTGTTATAATCCTGTGTTTATAACGTTGTTGTATTAAATAGGTAATCATCAGCTATGTATTACCTCATGTTACCTATGTACTACCTCATGTTACCTATGTACTACCTCATGGAACCTATGTATTACCTCATGGTACCTATGTATTACCTCATGTTACCTATGTATTACCTCATGTTACCTATGTACTACCTCATGGTACCTATGTATTACCTCACGGTACCTATGTATTACCTCACGTTACCTATGTATTACCTCATGTTACCTATGTACTACCTCATGGTACCTATGTATTACCTCACGGTACCTATGTATTACCTCACGTTACCTATGTATTACCTCACGGTACCTATGTATTACCTCACGTTACCTATGTATTACCTCATGTTACCTATGTACTACCTCATGGTACCTATGTATTACCTCACGGTACCTATGTATTACCTCATGTTACCTATGTATTACCTCATGTTACCTATGTATTTAACCTCATGTTACCTATGTACTACCTCATGGAACCTATGTATTACCTCATGGTACCTATGTATTACCTCACGGTACCTATGTATTACCTCATGGAACCTATGTATTACCTCATGGTACCTATGTATTACCTCATGTTACCTATGTATTTAACCTCATGTTACCTATGTACTACCTCATGGAACCTATGTATTACCTCATGGTACCTATGTATTACCTCACGGTACCTATGTATTACCTCATGGAACCTATGTATTACCTCACGGTACCTATGTATTACCTCACGGTACCTATGTATTACCTCACGGTACCTATGTATTACCTCACGGTACCTATGTATTACCTCACGGTACCTATGTATTACCTCATGGAACCTATGTATTACCTCACGGTACCTATGTATTACCTCATGTTACCTATGTATTACCTCATGTTACCTATGTATTTAACCTCATGTTACCTATGTACTACCTCATGGAACCTATGTATTACCTCATGGTACCTATGTATTACCTCACGGTACCTATGTATTACCTCATGGAACCTATGTATTACCTCATGGTACCTATGTATTACCTCATGTTACCTATGTATTTAACCTCATGTTACCTATGTACTACCTCATGGAACCTATGTATTACCTCATGGTACCTATGTATTACCTCACGGTACCTATGTATTACCTCATGGAACCTATGTATTACCTCATGTTACCTATGTACTACCTCACGGTACCTATGTATTACCTCACGGTACCTATGTATTACCTCATGTTACCTATGTATTACCTCATGGTACCTATGTATTACCTCATGTTA
The DNA here is from genome assembly GCF_039654945.1 of Dendrobates tinctorius. Lineage (NCBI taxonomy): Eukaryota > Metazoa > Chordata > Amphibia > Anura > Dendrobatidae > Dendrobates > Dendrobates tinctorius. The sequence goes on along the minus strand of NW_027362197.1, from coordinate 151,251 downwards.
CCTATGTATTACCTCATGTTACCTATGTACTACCTCATGGTACCTATGTATTACCTCACGGTACCTATGTATTACCTCACGGTACCTATGTATTACCTCATGGTACCTGTGTATTGCCTCATGGCACCTATGTATTACCTCATGGTACCTGTGTATTGCCTCACGGTACCTATGTATTACCTCATGTTACTGTGTATTACCTCATGGAACCTACAGTCATATGTTAAAGTTTGGGCACCCCTATTAATGTTAATCTTTTTTCTTTTATAGCAATTTTGGTTTTTGCAACAGCTATTTCAGTTTCATATATCTAATAACTGATGGGCTCAGTTATATTTCTGGATTCAGATGAGGTTTAGGCTACTTTCACACATCAGGTTTTCGGCGTCAGGCGCGATCCGGCGTCGTGCCGGAACGCTGGATCCGGCAAATGTTTTGTAAAACTGGATGTGACGGATCCGGTTTTCTGCCGGATCCGTCTTGTTCTTGACAGCCAAAACCGAATCCGTCTCATCCGGTTCATCCGTTTTTCTATCCGGTTTTTGACGGATTACTCCGGATCCGGTTTTTAAGATCGCCCCTTGTGGCCTTCCGAACGGGATTGGCTACTGGAAAACTATATATAGTGTGCTCCTACAGCCCTTCTTTGACAGGTTGTAGAGGAGAAAGTGCAGGTTGGAGAGAAGAGCAAGTTACTGGCGAAGATGGATGTTGTGATTGGAAATATTTTGAAGAATTTGGCGGATTTTACAGCGGAGGTGAATCGTTTGAGGGTGATTGTTCTGGAGAAGGAGAGAGCGAGACAGCAGCGCATCAGGCATCGTAGACGACGTTTGTGGATCCACCCCATCACAGCCAAGAGAATGACGCGTGGGGTCTATTCTACACTCTGCATGGACCTTCGACGAAACCCGGATAAATTTTTTGGATATGTTCGGATGAAAATGGAGAATTTTGATTACTTGGTGGAGCGCATTGCACACCTCATAAGAAAAGCGGACACCTATTGCCGCTTCTCTGTTTCACCCGCAGAGCGTCTGATGGTGACTTTAAGGTAAGCCACATTTATTGGATATGATCGCATCAGAGCACACTTTCACTGCAATCTTGTTGGTGGTAGTTTGTATCTCCAAGTGTTATAGCTCAGTTTTGGTATGTAATGCTGTGATTTAAAACTAATTGATTGTTTTTTAATTCCCCACAGATTTCTTGCAACTGGAGAATCCCTTTCGTCACTGCATTTCCAGTACAGACTCGGGATTTCCACCATATCTGGAATAGTGAAGCACACATGCCGTGCACTGTGGGACTCCTTAGCTGAAGAGTTTTTACCAGAGCCCACAACAGAGAGGTGGATTGAAATTTCTGAAAAGTTTCTCCAGGTATGTCAGTTTCCCAACTGCTTGGGCGCTGTGGACGGGAAACATATCCGCATTGTAAAGCCAGCTGGATCGGGATCGGAATATTTCAATTACAAGAAATATTTTTCAATTGTCCTCATGGCCATCGCTGACGCGGAATACAAATTTATTGCTGTTGATATTGGGGCCTATGGCCGCTCCAATGACTCTCAAGTTTTCAAACTGTCTGCCATGGGGCGTAAACTGTATGGAAACACCTTCCAGTTCCCACCACCTAGACCGCTGCCGCAAACATCTGGTCCACCTATGCCATTTGTCTGTGTAGGGGATGAAGCCTTCCAGCTGTCAGAACACCTTTTGAAACCGTACTCTAGCAGAGGATTGACAAGAACAAAACGCATTTTTAATTACCGCCTCACAAGAGCAAGAAGAATGGTTGAATGTACCTTTGGTATTCTGACAGCCAAATGGCGGGTCCTATTGACTGCGATCAACCTCAAGACAGAAACTGTGGACGAGGTGATCAAAGCGTGCGTGGTACTCCACAATTTTGTTATCTGCAAGGAACCCATTTCCATTGAGGACACCTCTGAAGAAACCACCTTGCAAGATTACCATGACATTACCACTAGAAGTTCTGTGACGGTTTCAGGGACAATTTTGCCCTATACTTTATGTCACCTCAAGGCAGAGTACACTGGCAGGATGACAGAGTGTGAAAGATTTGTGCCCTAAACTTGTGTACCTTCTGGACCAACAGTATATACCTTTGCCAACCAAAGTTGGCTATCTTGTCATGGTCTTACTATTTTTACCTTTAGGCCACAGGTGTGTACCTGGTTGTGTTTTATGCAAAGTATTTCACCTTTTAACAAAAGTTGTGTACATTGTTAGGAAATCACCAACAATAAACACAACTTTTTAGGTGAAATACTTTGCTTCAAACACAACCAGGAACACAACTGTGGCAAAAAGCTAAAATTTACCCACAGTTATATACCTGGTTTTGAATACCATTTCACCTTTTAAATACCCTGTATTTAACCTTTTTCGCCGCAGAAAGAAATGACAGACAACCAGTGTAAACAATAATTTAACTTTTATTTAAAATATTTTTTTTTTGTAAAATATTTTTAATGTGCAAAAAACTTTTTTAATAAAGGTTTTAAAACCAACTGGGCATTTTTGATATGGATGGAAAGTTGTATGGGGCAGGAGTTTGGTACGGGGCAGGAGTTTGGTACGGGGCAGGAGTTTGGTACGGGGCAGGAGTTTGGTACGGGGAAGGAGTTTGGTACGGGGAAGGAGTTTGGTACGGGGAAGGAGTTTGGTACGGGGAAGGAGTTTGGTACGGGGAAGGAGTTTGGTACGGGGAAGGAGTTTGGTACGGGGAAGGAGTTTGGTACGGGGAAGGAGTTTGGTACGGGGAAGGAGTTTGGTACGGGGCAGGTTGCTGGAACTGGGGAGGTTGCTGGTATGTAATAGGAGGGGGAGGATGGAAAGTGGCTGGAGGGGGTGTAGATGTAATAGGAGGGGGAGGATGGAAAGTGGCTGGAGGGGGTGCAGATGTAATAGGAGGGGGAGGATGGAAAGTGGCTGGAGGGGGTGTAGATGTAATAGGAGGGGGAGGATGGAAAGTGGCTGGAGGGGGTGCAGATGTAATAGGAGGGGGAGGATGGAAAGTGGCTGGAGGGGGTGTAGATGTAATAGGAGGGGGAGGATGGAAAGTGGCTGGAGGGGGTGTAGATGTAATAGGAGGGGGAGGATGGAAAGTGGCTGGAGGGGGTGCAGATGTAATAGGAGGGGGAGGATGGAAAGTGGCTGGAGGGGGTGCAGATGTAATAGGAGGGGGAGGATGGAAAGTGGCTGGAGGGGGTGCAGGTGGAGGAACTACAGTGGTGGGAGGTGGAGGTTGGGAGGTAACCTGCTGTAGAGCACCGTGGCACGAATGCATTACATGCATCTGCTGGGTAGGAGATAGTTGCCATGCGCTCCACAACAGACCTGAAAAAGGTGTGGTTTGGCGAAGATCTTGCTTCTGAATGCATGGTTTGCAGAAGTGTCTTCACCTCCAGAATGCTGGAGTTGATCTGCTGAAAGCCTGCGGAGATTTGCTCTGACAAGACTTTGAGACAGTTCTGGAAAGATGCATTCAGATGCAAGAACTCTTGCGCATAACTCTTTTCCTGACCCCTCTGCTGCTGCCGCCCAGTACCCGCAGGTGTACTAGAGGTGGCAGGGGCAGAAGGGTGGGGTAAAGGGAAAGTGATCTCCTCACCAGCAGCTTCATGTAATGTAGGCGGCCACGATGCTCCTGTGCTGGTGGATGGGACAGATGGGTCAAATGTGTGGGAAGGCTGGGAAGGTGCAGATGTACCGGGGCGGTCGAAGTGTCCCTCGGTGCCGGTCTCCTCAGGGATCGCCTCAGAAGGGTCCAATCGTGCCGGCTCCCGAGTGCTGCTCACCGTGCTGTGGAATAAAGAGAAAAAAAAACAATTAAAATACTGACATGGTATGGCCCTGGCTGAAAAAAAAATTTACATCTAACATTTTTTTTCACATGTGGTGTGTAATATTTACCTTCTGGTGAGCATTGTTTCCCGGAGGAACGACAGGGCTTCTGCGTACTTGTACTTGCTCCTGCGTCCTCCAGATCCACTCGGGGCCCGCATCTCTTTATTGAACTCCTTCTTGAAACGATCCCTCACAGACCGCCACCGATTCACAATTCTGTTCCCTGAAACGAGAAAGGAGTGGTTAGTATACAACATCAGTGTTTCCCAAACTCCAGTCCTCATGGTCCCCAGGGGTCATGTTTTCAGGATTTCCATAGTAAATAGAAATCCTGAACACATGATCCGTGGGGACCACGAGGACTGGAGTTCGGGAAACACTGGTTTACATCAAGCAACCGGTACTGTATATACTTACGCTCTTTAATCTGGGCCCGAGCATCGAGGTCCTCCCAGCGGCCCACAAGGAGCGAACAGATTTCCTCCCAGAGTCGTCGGGTAACGATAAGGTCAGCGTGGCGGCGGTCAGCCATATTCCAGAGCGGCTCCCTTTCTCTGACGAGATCGATGAGGTGGTCCACATCGATCCCTCCATCCTCACCGTCAGAGTCGGGAGCACGCTGTGAAGGCTGTTAAAGAAAAAGACAAAAATAACATAATTAGCCTCCACAAAAGAAATGAAATAAAAAGTGCAAAAAAACAAAGCAAAAATATTTATACTTACACGCTGGTGACTGCCGCGTTGCTGTCGCCGACGACCCTGGGAGGCACTGCGAGGACCTCTTGGCCGAGCACCAGATTGGGAAGACTAGAGAAGAAAACAAAAAATGTTATGTCTTTGGATGTAGGCATTTGTTTGCTGTGTGTGGTCTGCAGAACATTGTTTTCTATGTGTTGTGTGTAGTGTGATGTTGTGTTTCTGCGTTTGATGCAAAAAACTTACCAATTGTGAGCCCACTCCAGGTGTCTGTCCACCCCTTCCTCTTCTTCTGGGAGCTCCTCTTCATCTTGTGATTCCTGTTTTGAAATAAAAGGCAATGAATAGACATATATTACAGAGATGATGGATTTTGGAAATAAAAACTTACCGTCAAACGCTGACGATGCGAGGGAGGGCTCCCAGAAGAAGATGTGCTGTCTTCCTGCTGGCCAGACTCCATGGCTGTGGGTGGTGTTCCTGCTGCTGCCATTGCTGCTGCTGCTGCTGCTGCTGCTGCATCTCTTGGGCGGCTGTTGAATAAAGAGAAACAAAGGGCCAATGAATATCTTGATATTCCATGGCCCTAGTTTTGAGGAATGGGGGATTTGATAATTACCGTCTCTCATCTGCTGCTGGCCTCCCCTCCCGTTGTTAAGCTTGGTTGCTTTGCTGCTCCATTTGTGGTGGTGGTGGTGGTGCAGTAGTCTCCTGCCTTCTCCTGCGCCTGGTTGCTGTCTTGGGTGGCATGTTGGGTGTGGCTGAGGGTCCCACTGTCATGCTTTTATATATGTGTGCTGTGGGCAGAGCTACTGAGAATCCTCAGACCCAAAAAACGGCGTGTCCGGCTTTTTCGCCGGAGACAAAAAACGTTACAGTAGCCGTGTTTTCCAGACGCCGGATTGTGACGCATTGCTGGATCCGGCAAAAACCGGACGAAACGCATGGCGATCCGGCGCAAATGCAAGTCAATGGGGGGGAAACCGGTTCCGGCATTGCATTTCGCCGGATCCAGTTTTTGTCAAAAGAGCCGGATCGCGCCTGACGGCGAAGACCTGATGTGTGAAAGAGGCCTTATTGTACTAACAGAAAATGTGCAATCTGCATTTAAACAAAATTTGACCCGTATCATTTTCTTGATTTGAACACTCCTAACTACTTTTTACTGACTTCCTGAAGCACTAAATTGGTTTTGTAACCTCATTGAGCTTTGAACTTCATAGCCAGGTGTATCAAATCATGAGAGAAGGTATTTAAGGTGGCCACTTGCAAGTAGTTCTCCTATTTGATTCTCCTATGAAGAGTGGCATCATGGGCTCCTCAAAACAACTCTCAAATGATCTGAAAACAAAGATTATTCAACATAGCTTTTCAGGGGAAGGATACAAAAAGTTGTCTCAGAGATTTAACCTGTCAGTTTCCACTGTGAGGAACATAGTAAGGAAATGGAAGAACACAGGTACAGTTCTTGTTAAGCCCAGAAGTGGCAGGCCAAGAAAAATATCAGAAAGGCAGAGAAGAAGAATGGTGAGAACAGTCAAGGACAATCCACAGACCACCTCCAAAGACCTGCAGCATCATCTCGCTGCAGATGGTGTCACTGTGCATCGGTCAACAATGCAGAACACTTTGCACAAGGAGAAGCTGTATGGGAGAGTGATGCGAAAGAAGCCGTTTCTGGAAGCACGCCACAAACAGAGTCGCCTGAGGTCTGCAAAAGCACATTGGGACAAGCCAGTTACATTTTGGAGAAGGTCCTGTGGACTGATGAAACAAAGATTGAGTTGTTTGGTCATACAAAAAGGTGTTATGCATGGAGGCTAAAAAACACAGCATTCCAAGAAAAACACTTGCTACCCACAGTAAAATTTGGTGGAGGTTCCATCATGCTTTGGGGCTGTGTGGCCAATGCCGGCACCGGGAATCTTGTTAAAGTTGAGGGTCGCATGGATTCAACTCAGTACCAGCAGATTCTTGACAATAATGTGCAAGAATCAGTGACGAAGTTGAAGTTACGCAGGGGATGGATATATCAGCAAGACAATGATCCAAAACACCGCTCCAAATCTGCTCAGGCATTCATGCAGAGGAACAATTACAATGTTCTGGAATGGCCATCCCAGTCCCCAGACCTGAACATCATTGAACATCTGTGGGATGATTTGAAGCGGGCTGTCCATGCTCGGCGACCATCAAACTTAAGTGAACTGGAATTGTTTTGTAAACAGGAAAGGTCACAAATACCTTCATCCAGGATCCAGGAACTCATTAATAGCTACAGGAAGCGACTAGAGGCTGTTATTTTTGCAAAAGGAGGATCTACGAAATATTAATGTCACTTTTATGTTGAGGTGCCCATACTTTTGCACTGGTCAAATTTTGTTTAAATGCAGATTGCACATTTTCTGTTAGTACAATAAACCTCATTTGAATCCAGAAATATAACTGAGTCCATCAGTTATTAGATATATGAAACTGAAATAGCTGTCGCAAAAAGCAAAATTGTTATAAAGAAAAAAGGTTAACATTAACAGGGGTGCCCAAACTTTTACATATGACTGTATATATTACCTCATGTTACTGTGTATTGCAGACTGTCTGTATTTTATGCTCTGTGCAGTTGTATATTCTGACATTCTCCTGTTATTGCATCCTATAGTTTCACCCTTTCCTGTCACATCTGCAATCAATAAAATGTTACAATTCTACAGCCTCTTTTCTTAAAGAAGACAGGGGGATTAGCTACATGTCTCATTGCACACCCTGCTAACGTGTGTGAGGACAGTATAGTGAAACAACCGCTGAGAACAAGCTCAGAAGATCTGACGGTAAAGAGCCCGCCATTATCCAAGCATACGGTTATTGCAGCAACCTCCTAACGGTCGGACTGAATCACCAGACCCTACGGAGCCCGCCACGCAGAGCTGACAAAGGGATATCACAGCGGTCGCCTAACTGTTGAATCATGTCTCAAGGACAAGCATCCTCTTTCAAGAAGAGATCACGAGTTGGTTCCTCCAAGACATCATCCGTCAGCAATGCCGCCGCTGTTGCCCGAGCAAAAGCTGAAGCGGAAAAAGCAAGAAGCACCTTAGCTGAGCAAGAGATAGAATTGAAACTACAACAAGCATGCCTAGATGCAGAAAAAGCATGCCAACAAGCATGCCTGGATGCAGAGAAAGCGCTCCAACAAGCATGCCTGGATGCAGAGAAAGCCCTCCAACAAGCATGCCTGGATGCAGAGAGAGCGCTCCAACAAGCATGCCTGGATGCAGAGAGAGCGCTCCAACAAGCATGCCTGGATGCAGAGAGAGCGCTCCAACAAGCATGCCTGGATGCAGAGAGAGCGCTCCAACAAGCATGCCTGGATACAGAGAGAGCGCTCCAACAAGCATGCCTGGATGCAGAGAAAGCGCTCCAACAAGCATGCCTGGATGCAGAGAGAGCGCTCCAACAAGCATGCCTGGATGCAGAGAGAGCGCTCCAACAAGCATGCCTGGATGCAGAGAGAGCGCTCCAACAAGCATGCCTGGATGCAGAGAGAGCGCTCCAACAAGCATGCCTGGATACAGAGAGAGCGCTCCAACAAGCATGCCTGGATGCAGAGAAAGCGCTCCAACAAGCATGCCTGGATGCAGAGAGAGCGCTCCAACAAGCATGCCTGGATGCAGAGAGAGCGCTCCAACAAGCATGCCTGGATGCAGAGAAAGCACGCCAACAAGCATGCCTGGATGCAGAGAGAGCGCTCCAACAAGCATGCCTGGATGCAGAGAAAGCGCTCCAACAAGCATGCCTGGATGCAGAGAGAGCGCTCCAACAAGCATGCCTGGATGCAGAGAAAGCACGCCAACAAGCATGCCTGGATGCAGAGAGAGCGCTCCAACAAGCATGCCTGGATGCAGAGAGAGCGCTCCAACAAGCATGCCTGGATGCAGAGAGAGCGCTCCAACAAGCATGCCTGGATGCAGAGAGAGCGCTCCAACAAGCATGCCTGGATGCAGAGAAAGCCCTCCAACAAGCATGCCTGGATGCAGAGAGAGCGCTCCAACAAGCATGCCTGGATGCAGAGAGAGCGCTCCAACAAGCATGCCTGGACGCAGAGAGAGCGCTCCAACAAGCATGCCTGGACGCAGAGAGAGCGCTCCAACAAGCATGCCTGGACGCAGAGAAAGCGCTCCAACAAGCATGCCTGGACGCAGAGAGAGCGCTCCAACAAGCATGCCTGGACGCAGAGAGAGCGCTCCAACAAGGATGCCTGGATGCAGAGAAAGCACGCCAACAAGCATGCCTGGATGCAGAGAGAGCGCTCCAACAAGCATGCCTGGATGCAGAGAAAGCGCTCCAACATGCATGCCTGGATGCAGAGAAAGCGCTCCAACAAGCATGCCTGGATGCAGAGAGAGCGCTCCAACAAGGATGCCTGGATGCAGAGAAAGCACGCCAACAAGCATCCCTGGATGCAGAGAGAGCACGCCAACAAGCATGCCTGGATGCAGAGAAAGCACGCCAACAAGCATGCCTGGATGCAGAGAAAGCACGCCAACAAGCATGCCTGGATGCAGAGAGAGCGCTCCAACAAGCATGCCTGGATGCAGAGAAAGCGCTCCAACATGCATGCCTGGATGCAGAGAAAGCGCTCCAACAAGCATGCCTGGATGCAGAGAAAGCGCTCCAACAAGCATGCCTGGATGCAGAGAAAGCGCTCCAACAAGCATGCCTGGATGCAGAGAAAGCGCTCCAACAAGCATGCCTGGATGCAGAGAGAGCGCTCCAACAAGCATGCCTGGATGCAGAGAGAGCGCTCCAACAAGGATGCCTGGATGCAGAGAAAGCACGCCAACAAGCATCCCTGGATGCAGAGAGAGCACGCCAACAAGCATGCCTGGATGCAGAGAAAGCACGCCAACAAGCATGCCTGGATGCAGAGAAAGCACGCCAACAAGCATGCCTGGATGCAGAGAGAGCGCTCCAACAAGCATGCCTGGATGCAGAGAAAGCGCTCCAACAAGCATGCCTGGATGCAGAGAAAGCGCTCCAACAAGCATGCCTGGATGCAGAGAAAGCGCTCCAACAAGCATGCCTGGATGCAGAGGAAAGCGCTCCAACAAGCATGCCTGGATGCAGAGAGAGCGCTCCAACAAGCATGCCTGGATGCAGAGAAAGCACTCCAACAAGCATGCCTGGATGCAGAGAGAGCGCTCCAACAAGCATGCCTGGATGCAGAGAAAGCGCTCCAACAAGCATGCCTGGATGCAGAGAGAGCGCTCCAACAAGCATGCCTGGATGCAGAGAAAGCGCTCCAACAAGCATGCCTGGATGCAGAGAGAGCGCTCCAACAAGCATGCCTGCATGCAGAGAGAGCGCTCCAACAAGCATGCCTGGTTGCAGAGAGAGCGCTCCAACAAGCATGCCTGGATGCAGAGAAAGCGCTCCAACAAGCATGCCTGGATGCAGAGAAAGCGCTCCAACAAGCATGCCTGGATGCAGAGAGAGCGCTCCAACAAGCATGCCTGGAAGCAGAGAGAGCGCTCCAACAAGCATGCCTGGATGCAGAGAAAGCACGCCAACAAGCATCCCTGGATGCAGAGAGAGCACGCCAACGAGCATGCCTGGATGCAGAGAAAGCGCTCCAACAAGCATCCCTGGATGCAGAGAAAGCGCTCCAACAAGCATGCCTGGATGCAGAGAAAGCACGCCAACAAGCATCCCTGGATGCAGAGAGCTCTCCAACAAGCATGCCTGGATGCAGAGAGAGCGCTCCAACAAGCATGTCTGGATGCAGAGAAAGCACGCCAACAAGCATCCCTGGATGCAGAGAAAGCACGCCTCCAACAAGCATACCTGGATGCAGAGAGAGCGCTCCAACAAGCATGCCTGGATGCAGAGAGAGCGCTCCAACAAGCATGCCTGGATGCAGAAAAAGCGCACCAACAAGCATGCCTGGATGAAGAGAAAGCGCTCCAACAAGCATGCCTAGATGCAGAGAAAGCGCTCCAACAAGCATGCCTGGATGCAGAGAAAGCGCTCCAACAAGCATGCCTGGATGCAGAGAAAGCGCTCCAACAAGCATGCCTGGATGCAGAGAGAGCGCTCCAACAAGCATGCCTGGATGCAGAGAGCGCTCCAACAAGCATGCCTGGATGCGTAAAAAGCGTTACTGGATGCAGAAAAAGCACGCCGCCAACAAGCATGCCTGGATGCAGAAAAAGCACTCCAACAAGCATCCCTGGATGCAGAAAAAGCACTCCAACAAGCATCCCTGGATGCAGAGAAAGCACGCCAACAAGCATCCCTGGATGCAGAGAAAGCACGCCAACAAGCATCCCTGGATGCAGAGAAAGCACACCAACAAGCATCCCTGGATGCAGAGAAAGCACGCCAACAAGCATCCCTGGATGCAGAGAAAGCACACCAACAAGCATGCCTGGATGCAGAGAAAGCACACCAACAAGCATGCCTGGACGCAGAGAAAGCACGCCAACAAGCATGCCTGGATGCAGAAAAAGCACGCCAACAAGCATGCCTGGATGCAGAAAAAGCACGCCATCAAGCATGCCTGGATGCGGAAAAAGCATGCTAACAAGCATGCCTGGATGCAGAGAGCGCTCCAACAAGCATGCCTGGATGCAGAGAAAGCACGCCAACAAGCATGTCTGGATGCGGAAAAAGCGTCACTGAATGCAGAAAAAGCACGCCGCCAACAAGCATGCCTGGATGCAGAAAAAGCACACCAACAAGCATGCCTGGATGCAGAGAAAGCACGCCAACAAGCATGCCTGGATGCATAAAAAGCGTCACTGAATGCAGAAAAAGTACGCCACCAACAAGCATTCCTGGATGCAGAGAAAGCACGCCAACAAGCATGCCTGGAAGCGGAAAAAGCGTCACTGGATGCAGAAAAAGCACGCCAACAAGCATGCCTGGATGCAGAGAAAGCGCGCCAACAAGCATGCCTGGATGGAGAGAAAGCGCGCCAACAAGCATGTCTGGATGCAGAGAAAGCACGCCAACAAGCATGCCTGGATGCAGAGAAAGCACACCAACAAGCATGCCTGGATGCAGAAAAAGCACGCCAAAAAGCATGCCTGGATGCGGAAAAAGCGTCACTGGATGCAGAAAAAGCATGCCGCCAACAAGCATGCCTGGATGCAGAAAAACCATACCAACAAGCATGCCTGGATGCAGAGAAAGCACGCCAACAAGCATGCCTGGATGCAGAGAAAGCACGCCAACAAGCATGCCTGGATGCGGAAAAAGAGTCACTGGATGCAGAAAAAGCACGCCGCCAACAAGCATCCCTGGATGCAGAGAAAGCACGCCAACAAGCATCCCTGGATGCAGAGAAAGCACGCCAACAAGCATGCCTGGATGCAGAAAAAGCGTCACTGGATGCAGAAAAAGCACGCTGCCAACAAGCATGCCTGGATGCAGAAAAAGCACGCCAACAAGCAAGCCTGGATGCAGAGAAAGCACGCCAACAAGCATGCCTGGATGCAGAAAAAGCACGCCAACAAGCATGCCTGGATGCGTAAAAAGCGTCACTGGATGCAGAAAAAGCATGCCGCCAACAAGCATGCCTGGATGCAGAAAAAGCACTCCAACAAGCATCCCTGGATGCAGAGAAAGCACGCCAACAAGCATCCCTGGATGCAGAGAAACCACACCAACAAGCATGCCTGGATGCAGAGAAAGCACACCAACAAACATGCCTGGATGCAGAGAAAGCACGCCAACAAGCATGCCTGGATGCAGAAAAAGCACGCCAACAAGCATGCCTGGATGCAGAAAAAGCACGCCATCAAGCATGCCTGGATGCGGAAAAAGCATGCTAACAAGCATGCCTGGATGCAGAGAGAGCGCTCCAACAAGCATGTCTGGATGCGGAAAAAGCGTCACTGAATGCAGAAAAAGCACGCCGCCAACAAGCATGCCTGGATGCAGAAAAAGCACACCAACAAGCATGCCTGGATGCAGAGAAAGCACGCCAACAAGCATGCCTGGATGCATAAAAAGCGTCACTGAATGCAGAAAAAGTACGCCACCAACAAGCATGCCTGGATGCAGAGAAAGCACGCCAACAAGCATGCCTGGAAGCGGAAAAAGCGTCACTGGATGCAGAAAAAGCACGCCAACAAGCATGCCTGGATGCAGAGAAAGCGCGCCAACAAGCATGCCTGGATGGAGAGAAAGCGCGCCAACAAGCATGCCTGGATGCAGAGAAAGCACGCCAACAAGCATGCCTGGATGCAGAGAAAGCACACCAACAAGCATGCCTGGATGCAGAAAAAGCACGCCAACAAGCATGCCTGGATGCGGAAAAAGCGTCACTGGATGCAGAAAAAGCATGCCGCCAACAAGCTTGCCTGGATGCAGAAAAACCATACCAACAAGCATGCCTGGATGCAGAGAAAGCACGCCAACAAGCATGTCCGGATACAGAGAAAGCACGCCAACAAGCATCCCTAGATGCAGAGAAAGCACGCCAACAAGCATCCCTGGATGCAGAGAAAGCACGCCAACAAGCATCCCTGGATGCAGAGAAAGCACGCCAACAAGCATGCCTGGATTTAGAGAAAGCACGCCAACAAGCATGCCTGGATGCGGAAAAAGAGTCACTGGATGCAGAAAAAGCACGCCGCCAACAAGCATGCCTGGATGCAGAGAAAGCACGCCAACAAGCATGCCTGGATGCAGAGAAAGCACGCCAACAAGCATGCCTGGATGCAGAGAAAGCACGCCAACAAGCATCCCTAGATGCAGAGAAAGCACGCCAACAAGCATCCCTGGATGCAGAGAAAGCACGCCAACAAGCATGCCTGAATGCAGAGAAAGCACGCCAACAAGCATCCCTGGATGAAGAGAAAGCACGCCAACAAGCATGCCTGGATGCAGAGAAAGCACGCCAACAAGCATGCCTGGATGAAGAGAAAGCACGCCAACAAGCATGCCTGGATGCAGAGAAAGCACGCCAACAAGCATGCCTGGATGAAGAGAAAGCATGCCAACAAGCATGCCTGGATGAAGAGAAAGCACGCCAACAAGCATGCCTGGATGAAGAGAAAGCACGTCAACAAGCATGCCTGGATGCAGAGAAAGCACACCAACAAGCATGCCTGGATGCGGAAAAAGAGTCACTGGATGCAGAAAAAGCACGCCGCCAACAAGCATGCCTGGATGCAGAGAAAGCACGCCAACAAGCATGCCTGGATGAAGAGAAAGCACGCCAACAAGCATGCCTGGATGCAGAGAAAGCACGCCAACAAGCATGCCTGGATGCAGAGAAAGCACGCCAACAAGCATGCCTGGATGCAGAGAAAGCATGCCAACAAGCATGCCTGGATGCAGAGAAAGCGTGCCAACAAGCATGCCTGCATGCAGAGAAAGCGTGCCTTGAAGCAACATTACAGAAACTTGCTATTGAAAAAGAAACAGCAGCTGCCATAGCAGAAGCCGAAGCCTTAGAAGCTGCCGTATACTCTGACGATGAACACAGCAGACGCAGCAGTGTGCTAGGCCTACAGCAAGTTACTCACGATCCATTGCAGCGTACCGCAGAGTACGGCCATCAGCATTCCAAATCAAATGACGATCCAGACCCACAGGCGAAGACAGAGCATTCTGTCAACAAGTCAAGCCAACCAGATAATTCGGACCCCAGAAAGCCAACTATCAGTCTCCCTACCAAAAGCAAAGAAATACACATTGGGATGGTACTGACTACAATAATCTTTCTCCAGAACAGAAGATCCGGAATCTGTCCCGGCTTAAAGAGAATCCCTCCGCTTCAGAAAGGTGCTACAGCAGTTGGACCAAACCAAAGACATCCAACAGGTATGATCGCACACATGTACTCTGACAACACTCCATCAGCTGGCATCAGTGCCAATCGAGCCACGATGGACTTTGCCAAATTCCTTGCTCGACGTGAGTTGGTCACTAAGGGACTTGTAAAGTCCAGCGATCGCGCTGAATACTACAGGGCTTGGCGCGCCTCCTTCAAAAATACCATAAGAGACATAGGTCTATCATGTAGTGAAGAAGTGGATCTCTTGGTAAAATGGCTAGGAAGTGAGTCTGCCGAACACGCGAAGAGAATCAGAGACATTAATGTAAATTATCCAGATGTCGGCCTCAAAAGAATCTGGAATAGACTTGATGAATGCTACGGCTCAGCAGAGGTTATAGAAGGTGCCTTGTTTAGAAGAATAGAGGACTTTCCTAGAATAGCGAACAAGGATTATTCAAAGCTCAGAACATTAACTGACTTGTTAATGGAGTTGTGAGCAGCAAAAGCAGACGGAGATCTTGTGGGGTTGACATATCGCGACACTGCTAGAGGTGTGAACCCCATAGTTCAAAAACTCCCATATAACCTGCAAGACAAATGGGTTACATATGGTTCTAGGTATAAACAGACTTACAATGGACCATTCCCTCCATTCAATGTGTTTGTAGATTTTGTCTCAGAACAATCAAAAATTAGAAATGATCCTAGCCTTGATTTCATGCTGTCACGTGCCAATAACTCTGTTAGTAAACCTCGTAGAACAACTGTAGAGGTCCACAAACCGAACATTTCTTCCACAGGTTCAGTTCGCAAAGAGATCAGCTCCGGTCAAGGAGAAGACAAATCCAAGGACCCAAGCGGGCAGTGTCCCTTACACAAGAAGCCACATTCCTTAAGTGCAGAGCTTTCAGAGAGAAGTCATTGGAAGAAAGGAAGGCCTTCCTTAAGGAGAACCGCATCTGCTATAAATGCTGCTCTTCAATATCCCACTTCGCCAGGGACTGTGAGGTTAGTGCAAGGTGTACCGAAAGTGACAGCACCGAACATAACTCCGTTCTACACCCTGGACCACTATCGGATGCTTTGCCCCAAGAGCATAGCGGGGAGCTGAAGGACTCAAATACTGACCCTCCAGCTATTACTTCTAAGTGTACAGAAGTTTGTGGAAATCTCATAGGAGGCAAGTCCTGCTCTAAAATTTCCCTAGTGAGAGTCTACCCGGCAGACGAAAAGGACAAAGCCATCAAAGTATACGCGATTTTAGATGATCAGAGTAACAGGTCATTAGCCAAGTCTGCCTTCTTTGATAGCTTTAATGTCAGAGGACGCAGTGCCCCCTACTCTTTGAAAACTTGTGCCAGTATAGTAGAGACAGCTGGTAGGAGAGCAACAGGCTACGTAGTCGAGTCTATAGATGGCCAAATGCGTCTGCCCTTACCAACCATATTGGAATGTAACCAGATTCCTGACAACAGGTCAGAGATACCTACGCCTGAAGTGGCATCGTATCATCCTCATCTGAAGCGTCTAGAACGCCTGATTCCTAAGCTTGACCCAGAGGCTCAAATAATATTGCTCCTAGGGAGAGATATTCTACGAGTCCACAAGGTTAGGCAGCATATCAATGGCTCTCACAACGCTCCATATGCTCAGAGACTCGACCGTGGGTGGGTCATTGTAGGAGAGGACTGTTTAGGAGAAGCACACAAACCGACAGTGGTTAACAACATGCTTACCAGTACGCTTGATTTCTCTCTCCTTCAACCATGTGAAAATCAATACTTCATAAAGGAGTTGCTACACTGCTGTACACTTGCTTTAGCACCAAGTATCTTAGCGAGTCGTGCCAATGATGATTGCATTTAGAATTGCAACCAAGATCACCTTGGGTGTAGGGTCTTCCGCAAGACCAAAGATAATAGTACAGCAATGTCATTTGAAGATAGACTGTTCCTACAGATGATGGAGCAAGGAATGGTGCAGGACAAAACGAAGAGCTGGATTGCACCTCTACCCTTCAAGCCTCAAAGACAACGCTTGCCTAACAACAGGGAACAAGTTTACAAACACTTTGTCTCCCTCATGCACCGTTTCCATAGTAGACCAAAGATGAAAGACCATTTCTTAACCGTCATGGAGAAGATATGTAAGAGCGGTCATGCAGTTAGCACCTACACTTCAAGACTTTGAGGACCACTGGCACCATGGTAAGCACGTCCACACAGCTCTACAGCTAGAGCAGTCGAAGAATATAATTATCCGAGCTGTACAATGGGAAAACTACGCCAAAGAAATCGACTGTGTAACCAAAGACCAACACCAAAAGATAGTGTGCTGAGGAAACTCGGAGCAGCAAGACTACGGCAACTCTCTTCCAACTTGGATATGAAGGACGTAGAAAAATACCTAAGTGTACATGGATGTACTTGGACATTCAACCCACCACATTCTTCACATATGGGAGGTGTATGGGAGAGAATGATAGGTGTCGCAAGGAGAACCCTCGATTCAATCTTGTTACAGGAAGGATCTGCAAGACTGACACACGAAAGCTTGACAACACTCATGGCCGAAGTGTCAGCCATCATAACCGCCAGACTGTTTCCAGTGATCCTGATGACCCAACTGTTCTCACCCCAGCCCTGCTGCTTACGCAGAAGACCGACCCTAATTGCTCTCCACCTGGAGAATTTAATGTAAAAGACGGTTACAGGAGTCGATGGAGACAAGTACAGAGTCTCTCCAATGCCTTTTGGGACATGTGGAAAAAGCAGTACCTGCCTACTCTGCAGCAGAGGAGAAAGTGGCCAACCAGCAAGCCTCACCTCCAGCCTGGCGATACAGTACTAATGAAAGACTGTCAGTCTCGGAGAAATGAATGGCCATTGGGTCTCATTACCCAGACATTCCCAAGTAAGGATGGAATCGTACGTAAGGTGGAAGTAAAAATAGGAAATCAAGGCAAGACCAACTTGTTCCTCAGGCCAGAAGGGGAACTCGTTCTGCTGTTCTCGTCCAATAAACATAATAGTGACGTCAGCTGACGTCAAGCGGGGAGTGTTCTGTCCAGCCATATAATTGCCGTCTAGAAAGTCATTTTTGTGTGTATTAATCCTTCATATATTTCATACTGTAAGGTATCAGCACCACCTGCTGGCCGTTTAATGCATAGATTCTAGTTTAATTTGCAATGTATTGTGGGATTGTTCCTGTTACATCATAGTCTTGTTTATGACACTGTGAGGGGAGCAGCAGCCATTATTCCTCCACGTGTCTTAGGAGAAACTACACCGTTCGTGTTCTTCATGCTTCTTAAACAGCCTGCTCTAAGCATAGTTGGTAAGCGCTGTCTAGGTGTTATACTCCCGTGTTTATAACGTTGTATTAAATAGGTAATCATCAGCAATGTATTACCTCACGGTACCTATGTATTACCTCACGGAACCTACGTATTACCTCACGGTGCCTACGTATTACCTCACGTTACTGTGTATTGCAGACTATCTGTATTTTATGCTTTGTGCAGTTGTATATTCTGACATTCTCCTGTTATTGCATCCTATAGTTTCACCCTTTCCTGTCACATCTGCAATCAATAAAAGAAGGTTACAATTTTACAGCCTCTTTTCTTAAGGAAGACAGGGGGTTTAGCTACATGTCTCAGTGCACACCCTGCTAACGTATATGAGGCCAGTATAACCACTGCCAAGTTCAATGTGCAGGGAAACAAAGAGACATTTTATTGAAACAAAACTCAATTATAAAAATATACCTACATTTACAGTAAGTAGCCAAAATTGGACAACCCTTCCAGTCCCGAGTGATTGATGAGTGCATTGTGTCGTGACACTATTTGGAGCAGGTGCATTTCAAAAGTGGTGATTGGTGCCATTTTGCAGCGATCAGGAGTCCAAGTCATGTACACAGATGCAAAAAGCATCTATGAGATGAAGTCTGGACTGACCGACAAGGGAAAGAATGGTTACATGGAGCCAGGCCAGCAGAGATGGGACCCAGGAGCACATAACATTACAGAGATTGGTGCCGAGGGACACAACCCACCGGCCTCGAGAACCAGCACCACCAGGAAGACTGTCAGATGGGGCAGCTTTTCCACTCCAGAGAACACTTTATTCTCTCATCACTATAGAAATTGTACTCTGACTTTACAAGAATTTGCATTTGCTGAACTGGTTATGTTTTTGTAATTTCCTTCCGCGTGGATTCAGAAAGGTAGCTGTCAAGATTTCACAGCCGGGGAAGGTCATGCAGAACCACCTGCTGTGATCAACGTGCAGAACAGCTCTCTACTGTCCCCTTTCGTCCAGACAATTGCACCACTGACGGACGATTAATGGAGGCGGCCGCAGCTGTTTCCACTAATAGGCCAGTTATCGGGAAACTAACTGAGCGTATGGTATATATGGTATACACCTCCGATTTCAACTCTGGGAATATATGTATACACCCCCGATACAATCACTGTGAACTCCACTGTAGCCCCCGACTACTCACTGCCACCAGTCGATTTTTATTTTCAGACTGACTGGAGACCTGGTTCTGGCAGCGTTTGGCTTTGAGGTGCGGTTTACAGAACAAAAGGAACAGAATCACTACATTTTATATTTAATAAAAAATATAGAACATATCTTGCAATGGTGGACAAAGCAATACAGCAAATACAGTTACAGAAACTAAAAAGGAATAATGGAAGAAACATACTATATTGCTCATGGAGATGAGTCAACTTAGCCGAAGGAGAGCACTTCGATTTGGGGGACATTCAGCTAACAGGATTCATGCATACACAATGTGTATCTCTACAGAAACCCAGATCAAAATTTGGTTTGACCTTTTATCAGTACCTGAGTTACACCCACACACTCCCCCAAGATGAGCTCATGTGGATCAGGTTGTGGGATGTCCTCAGCCCTTCAGGATTTTATGAAATCACCAACTTATTCAATAACTTCACTCCTGATGATCACAGAAGTTCGAGATCGCAGCCATATTTTCCATCGGGATTTTACCTTTTTCCAGAGATTAAATATGACATGGCAGTTGTAACTTATCTGGCCACTATGAATTTGTGGCTTATAGGCAGGGATTACAGTTATGAAAAAACATGCATATTCTTCCACGTTTAACCCTCAAGTCAAAAATGTATGTTCCATCCCTATCGGATGTATACGAGACAAAATATTAGATTTTCTATCGGTGCAAGTCATCTGCCAAAGATGTTTGGATGAAAGGAATGTGCACCTGTTAAGAACAATAGCTATCTCTAAGGGGTGTGACATATCCACTTTAATTCTCTCCATAACTTGAAAACCTTTTCCTCTTAACCATTTGTCCAATTTGTAACTCTTTGTCCATACACAACAGACATCCTGGTTGACACTGCAAGGGTCCTTTACTTCACAAAGGGGTTGCCTGCATGCCAATTAGTATTTTTTCACCTCTTTGTCTTCAATGTAACGTATATCCTCGTATATAAGCCGACCCTCCTAATTTTGCCACAAAAAAACCTGGGAAAACTTATTGACTCGCATATAAGCCTAGGGTGGAAAATGCTGCAGCTACTGGTAAATTTAAAAAATAAAAATAGATACCAATACAAGTAAAACTAATTGAGATATCAGTAGGTTAAATGTTTTTGAATATCCATATTGAATCAGAAGCCCCATATAATGCTCCATACAGTTCATGATGGCCCCATAAGATGCTCCATACAAAATACACCCCATATAATGCTGCACAAAGGTTAATAATGGCCACATAAAATGCTCCATAGCATAATATGCCCCATAAAGGTTAATAATGGCCCCATAAGATGCTCCATAGAATAATATGCCCCATATAATGCTGCACAAAGGTTAATAATGGCCCCATAAGATGCTCCATAGAATAATATGCCCCATATAATGCTGCAAAAAGATTAATGGCCCCATAAGATGCTCCATACAAAATACCCCCCATATGCTGCTCCATAAAGGTTATGGCCCCATAAGATGCTCCATAGAATAATATGCCCCATATGCTGCCCCATAAAGATTATGGCCCCATAAAATGCTCCATAGATTATACCCCCAAAAGATGTGCCATACAATATTCCCCATAACATGCTCCATAGAATAAGCCCCATAAGATGCTCCATACAAAACACACCCCATATAATGCTGCACAAAGGTCAATAAAGGCCCCATAGAATAATATGCCCCATACATTATGCCCCCACAAAATGCTCAATAGATTATGCCCCCAAAAGATGCTCCATATATCTTGATGGCCCCATAAAATAGGTCCCATAAGATGTTCCATACATTATGCCCCATAAGATGCTCCATAGATTATGCCCCCATATGCTGCGTCTGCTGCAAATAAAGAAAAAATAACATACTCACCTCTCATAGCTGGGGGCCAGGTGTCGGGTCCTGAGCAGGTGGGGACACCAGCGCGCTACGGGGGACAGGTGCTGGTGTCGCTGCTGGCTCAGGACCGTGCACCTGACATTCACCTGTCCCCAGTCCATCGCTACTCGCCGCTGTCTGCCGGGTCCTCTGTCAGTGACGTGCAGGCAGCAGAGGGCGCGGCGTGGACTAACTACGTCATCGCGCCCCAGACCTGTACGTCACTGACAGAGGACCCCACACACAGCAGCGTTGGAACGGGGACAGGAGAATATCGGATATACTTACCCCCTCCTAGCGCAGTCTCTGCAGCTCTGCGTCTCCGGCACCTGTGTTCAGTGGTCACGTGGTACCACTCATTAAAGTCATGAATATGTGCATATTCATGACTTTAATGAGCGGTACCACGTGTCCGCTGAAGGAAGTCTAACACAAAAACCCAAACAGCAAATGTGTGGCAAAAAAACTGACAATATCAAACTACCAAAAACAACACAGTGTAAATTGCCAATGTCAATTTTATTATAAATAATCAAATTTTTACAATATAAAATAGGACAAATAAAAGAATAAATACTGACAGAGATGCTGCTATCCAAACAGGGAACCAAGATACACGTAACCCAAAGTGAACGGATATAGTTTTCACTCCTAGATATGTTAAATCATTATATCACCTCAGTACAATTCTGGCCAGCACAGCCTGCCCCCATGTCCAGTGAAGTCCATATATCGGTATTTACTGCCAATATGATACTGTGCCAAGCTACAATGTGGCTGTCACAAGTGTGAAACTGGTGAAATAAATGCAGTCTGATATAGAAAGAAACATAAGCGGGAACTTACATGATTAGAGACAAGTTCAATGGGGTCCCCGTCACCCCAACGCACGTTTCGCTTCTTCGTCAGGAGGCGTGTCTTGGGGCGGGATGAGTGGCCATTATATAGTAAGGGCAGCCAATAGAAATGGCAAATAGACGCGTCACATGATTAAAGGACCGCTGTGCTGTGTGTTACTATTTCCTGTCATTATGGCGCATGGGCCACTGACGTCAATCTGCAGGAAAAGGAGGCAAGCTCGCGGCCATGGAGACAGCGCATGCGCACCTGCGTCCTGAGGGCCGCTCACCGGACAGTCCCAGAGTGATAAAGCGGGACATGCGCACTAGCAGGAAACAATGCACCGGGATTATCTGAAACTTATACCTAGCCGGACTGGAAATTAATATATCATCAAAATGACTTCTACGCTTCAGCATCATAATTGTGACTGGTTAACGGTCCCTAATCGGAAAATCAGGTTCCAAATGACCAATTTAATAGTAAAAGACTATTATACTCATCAGAATAAATCAATGGACACGTTATACAATAGTGATCCGTCTATAGTAACTATAAGAATATATAAGTCAGGGACATCCAGAATTCCACTATACACATATATCAGAGCATTAATCATACAGATCAGTATTGTCACAACACTGTAGAAATAGGAGTGACGAATATGCAAATCCGAGTTATGGATACACAATAAGACATTAATGAAAATACTTCCCATTCCGACAACAAATTATTCATACGGATAAATCCATCAAAGACGATGAAAGAGATACATACTCAGGAACGCAGAGGATAAGCAGGGACTGCACGCCGTCCACCATATAACAAGGAGGCCTGGCTCACGAACAGAAAACACTGACATCAACAAACTGGAGCAAGGTCAGAGAAGAGCGACCAGAATGGTGACCGGTCTGCAAACCCTGTCTTATGAGGAAAGGTTGCAGGATTTGGGAATGTTTAGTTTGCAGAAGAGAAGACTGAGAGGAGACTTAATAGCTGTCTACAAATATCTAAAGGGCTGTCACATTGTAGAAGGATCAACTTTATTCTCATTTGCACAAGGAAAGACGAAGCAATGGGATGAAACCGAATGGGAGGAGACACAGATTAGATATTAGAAAAAACTTTTTGACAGTGATCAATGAGTGGAACAGGCTGCCACGAGAAGTGGTGAGTTCTCCTCCAATGGAAGTCTTCAAACAGAGGCTGGACAGACATCTGACTGGGATGATTTAGCGAATCCTGCTTTGAGCAGGGGGTTGGATCAAATGGCCCAGGAGGTCCCTTCCAACTCTACCATTCTATGATTCTATTTAATAAACTAAAAGATGTCGGCGCTATAGAAATGAAATTATTATTATTACTGACCCCCAGCATCACCCCCTTCCCTGTACAGCCCCCACCACACACAGACCCCCAGCATCATCCCCTTCCCTGTACAGCCCCCACCACACACAGACCCCCAGCATCATTCCCTTCCCTGTAAAGCCCCCACCGCACACAGATCCCCAGCATCACCCCCTTCCCTGTACATCCCCCACCACACACAGACCCCCAGCATCATCCCCTTCCCTGTACAGCCCCCACCACACACAGACCCCCAGCATCACCCCCTTCCCTGTACAGCCCCCACCACACACAGACCCCCAGCATCATCCCCTTCCCTGTACAGCCCCCACCACATACAGACCATCAGCATCACCCCCTTCCTTGTACAGCCCCCACCACACACAGATCCCCAGCATCACCCCTTCCCTGTACAGCCCCCACCACACACAGACCCCCAGCATCACCCCCTTCCCTGTACAGCCCCCACCACACACAGACCCTCAGAATCACCCCTTTCTCTGTACAGCCCCCACCACACACAGATCCCCAGCATCACCCCCTTCCCTGTACAGCCCCCACCACACACAGACCCCCAGCATCACCCCCTTCCCTGTACAGCCCCCACCATACACAGACCCTCAGCATCACCCCTTTCTCTGTACAGCCCCCACCACCACAGACCCCCAGCATAATCCCCTTCCCTGTACAGCCACCACCACAGACCCCCAGCATCACCCCCTTCCCTGTACAGCCCCCACCACACACAGACCCCCAGCATCACCCCCTTCCCTGTACAGCCCCCACCACACACAGACCCCCAGCATCACCCCCTTCCCTGTACAGCCCCCACCACACACAGACCCCCAGCATCACCCCCTTCCCTGTACAGCCCCCACCACACACAGACCCCCAGCATCACCCCCTTCCCTGTACAGCCCCCACCATACACAGACCCTCAGCATCACCCCTTTCTCTGTACAGCCCCCACCACACACAGATACCCAGCATCACCCCCTTCCCTGTACAGCCACCACCACAGACCCCCAGCATAATCCCCTTCCCTGTACAGCCACCACCACACAGACCCCCAGCATCACCCCCTTCCCTGTACAGCCCCCACCACACACAGACCCCCAGCATCACCCCCTTCCCTGTACAGCCCCCACCACGCACAGACCCCCAGCATCACCCCCTTCCCTGTACAGCCCCCACCACACACAGACCCCCAGCATCACCCCCTTCCCTGTACAGCCCCCACCACACACAGATCCCCAGCATCACCCCTTCTCTGTACAGCCCCCACCACACACAGATCCCCAGCATCATCCCCTTCCCAGTACAGCCCCCACCACACACAGACCCCCAGCATCACCCCCTTCCCTGTACAGCCACCACCACAGACCCCCAGCATCACCCCCTTCCCTGTACAGCCCCCACCACACACAGACCCCCAGCATCATCCCCTTCCCTGTACAGCCCCCACCACACACAGACCCCCAGCATCACCCCCTTCCCTGTACAGCCCCCACCACACACAGATCCCCTTCCCTGTACAGCCCCCACCACACACAGACCCCCAGCATCACCCCCTTCCCTGTACAGCCCCCACCACACACAGATCCCCAGCATCACCCCCTTCCCTGTACAGCCCCCACCACACAGATCCCCAGCATCATCCCCTTCCCTATACATCCCCCACCACACAGACCCCCAGCATCACCCCCTTCCCTGTACAGCCCCCACCACACACAGACCCCCAGCATCACCCCCTTCCCTGTACAGCCCCCACCACACACAGACCCCCAGCATCATCCCCTTCCCTGTACAGCCCCCACCACACACAGACCCCCAGCATCACCCCCTTCCCTGTACAGTCCCCACCACACACAGACCCCCAGCATCACCCCCTTCCCTGTACAGCCCCCACCACACACAGACCCCCAGCATCATCCCCTTCCCTGTACAGCCCCCACCACACACAGATCCCCAGCATCATCCCCTTCCCTGTACAGTCCCCACCACACACAGATCCCCAGCATCATCCCCTTCCCTGAACAGCCCCCACCACACACAGACCCACAGCATCACCCCCTTCCCTGTACAGCCCCCACCACACACAGACCCCCAGCATCACCCCCTTCCCTGTACAGTCCCCACCACACACAGACCCCCAGCATCACCCCCTTCCCTGTACAGCCCCCACCACACACAGACCCCCAGCATCATCCCCTTCCCTGTACAGCCCCCACCACACACAGATCCCCAGCATCATCCCCTTCCCTGTACAGTCCCCACCACACACAGATCCCCAGCATCATCCCCTTCCCTGTACAGTCCCCACCACACACAGACCCCCAGCATCACCCCCTTCCCTGTACAGCCCCCACCACACACAGACCCCCAGCATCATCCCCTTCCCTGTACAGCCCCCACCACACACAGATCCCCAGCATCATCCCCTTCCCTGTACAGCCCCCACCACACACAGACCCCCAGCATCACCCCCTTCCCTGTACAGCCCCCACCACACACAGACCCCCAGCATCATCCCCTTCCCTGTACAGCCCCCACCACACACAGATCCCCAGCATCATCCCCTTCCCTGTACAGCCCCCACCACACACAGACCCCCAGCATCATCCCCTTCCCTGTACAGCCCCCACCACACACAGACCCCCAGCATCACCCCCTTCCCTGTACAGTCCCCACCACACACAGATCCCCAGCATCACCCCCTTCCCTGTACAGCCCCCACCACACACAGATCCCCAGCATCACCCCCTTCCCTGTACAGCCCCCACCACACACAGATCCCCAGCATCACCCCCTTCCCTGTACAGCCCCCACCACACACAGACCCCCAGCATCACCTTTTCCCTGTACAGCCCTCACCACACACAGTCCCCCAGCATCATCCCCATCCCTGTACAGCCCCCACCACACACAGACCCCCAGCATCACCCCCTTCCCTGTAAAGCCCCCACCACACACAGATCCCCATCATCATCCCCTTCCCTGTACAGCCCTCACCACACACAGACCTCCAGCATCATCCCCATCCCTGTACAGCCCCCACCACACACAGACCCCCAGCATCATCCCTTTCCCTGTACAGCCCCCACCACACACAGACCCCCAGCATCACCCCCTTCCATGTACAGCCCCCACCACACCAGACCCCCAGCATCACCCCCTTCACTGTACAGCCCCCACCACACACAGATCCCCAGCATCATCCCCTTCCCTGTACAGCCCCCACCACACCAGACCCCCAGCATCATCCCCTTCCCTGTACAGCCCCCACCACACACAGATCCCCAGCATCATCCCCTTCCCTGTACAGCCCCCAACACACACAGACCCCCAGCATCATCCCCTTCCCTGTACAGTCCCCACCACACACAGAACCCCAGCATCACCCCCTTCCGTGTACAGCCCCCACCACACAGACCCCCAGCATCATCCCCTTCCCTGTACAGTCCCAACCACACACAGACCCCCAGCATCATCCCCTTCCCTGTACAGCCCCCACCACACACAGATCCCCAGCATCATCCCCTTCCCTGTACAGCTCTCACCACACACAGACCCCCAGCAACATCCCCATCCCTGTACAGCCCCCACCACACACAGACCCCCAGCATCATCCCCTTCCCTGTACAGCCCCCACCACACACAGATCCCCAGCATCACCCCCTTCCCTGTACAGCCCCCACCACACACAGACCCCCAGCATCACCCCCTTCCCTGTACAGCCTCCACCATACAGACCCTCAGCATCACCCCTTTCTCTGTACAGCCCCCACCACACACAGATCCCCAGCATCACCCCCTTCCCTGTACAGCCACCACCACAGACCCCCAGCATAATCCCCTTCCCTGTACAGCCACCACCACACAGACCCCCAGCATCACCCCCTTCCCTGTACAGCCCCCACCACACAGACCCCCAGCATCACCCCCTTCCCTGTACAGCCCCCACCACACACAGACCCCCAGCATCACCCCTTCCCTGTACAGCCCCCACCACACACAGACCCCCAGCATCACCCCCTTCCCTGTACAGCCCCCACCACACACAGATCCCCAGCATCACCCCTTCTCTGTACAGCCCCCACCACACACAGATCCCCAGCATCATCCCCTTCCCAGTACAGCCCCCACCACACACAGACCCCCAACATCACCCCCTTCCCTGTACAGCCCCCACCACACACAGACCCCCAGCATCACCCCCTTCCCTGTACAGCCCCCACCACACAGACCCCCAGCATCATCCCCTTCCCTGTACAGCCCCCACCACACACAGACCCCCAGCATCATCCCCTTCCCTGTACAGCCCCCACCACACACAGACCCCCAGCATCATCCCCTTCCCTGTACAGTCCCCACCACACACAGATCCCCAGCATCATCCCCTTCCCTGTACAGTCCCCACCACACACAGATCCCCAGCATCATCTCCTTCCCTGTACAGCCCCCACCACACACAGACCCCCAGCATCACCCCCTTCCCTGTACAGCCCCCACCACACACAGACCCCCAGCATCACCCCCTTCCCTGTACAGCCCCCACCACACACAGACCCCCAGCATCACCCCCTTCCCTGTACAGCCCCCACCACACACAGACCCCCAGCATCACCCCCTTCCCTGTACAGCCCCCACCACACACAGATCCCCAGCATCACCCCTTCTCTGTACAGCCCCCACCACACACAGATCCCCAGCATCATCCCCTTCCCAGTACAGCCCCCACCACACACAGACCCCCAGCATCACCCCCTTCCCTGTACAGCCACCACCACACAGACCCCCAGCATCACCCCCTTCCCTGTACAGCCCCCACCACACACAGACCCCCAGCATCATCCCCTTCCCTGTACAGCCCCCACCACACACAGACCCCCAGCATCACCCCCTTCCCTGTACAGCCCCCACCACACACAGATCCCCTTCCCTGTACAGCCCCCACCACACACAGACCCCCAGCATCATCCCCTTCCCTGTACAAGCCCCCACCACACACAGACCCCCAGCATCACCCCCTTCCCTGTACAGCCCCCACCACACACAGATCCCCTTCCCTGTACAGCCCCCACCACACACAGACCCCCAGCATCACCCCCTTCCCTGTACAGCCCCCACCACACACAGATCCCCAGCATCACCCCCTTCCCTGTACAGCCCCCACCACACAGATCCCCAGCATCATCCCCTTCCCTATACAGCCCCCACCACAGACCCCCAGCATCACCCCCTTCCCTGTACAGCCCCCACCACACACAGACCCCCAGCATCACCCCCTTCCCTGTACAGCCCCCACCACACACAGACCCCCAGCATCATCCCCTTCCCTGTACAGCCCCCACCACACACAGACCCCCAGCATCACCCCCTTCCCTGTACAGTCCCCACCACAGACCCCCAGCATCACCCCCTTCCCTGTACAGCCCCCACCACACACAGACCCCCAGCATCATCCCCTTCCCTGTACAGCCCCCACCACACACAGATCCCCAGCATCATCCCCTTCCCTGTACAGTCCCCACCACACACAGATCCCCAGCATCATCCCCTTCCCTGTACAGCCCCCACCACACTCAGACCCCCAGCATCACCCCCTTCCCTGTACAGCCCCCACCACACACAGACCCCCAGCATCACCCCCTTCCCTGTACAGTCCCCACCACACACAGACCCCCAGCATCACCCCCTTCCCTGTACAGCCCCCATCACACACAGATCCCCAGCATCATCCCCTTCCCTGTACAGCCCCCACCACACACAGACCCCCAGCATCATTCCCTTCCCTGTAAAGCCCCCACCGCACACAGATCCCCAGCATCATCCCCTTCCCTGTACATCCCCCACCACACACAGACCCCCAGCATCACCCCCTTCCCTGTACAGCCCCCACCACACACAGACCCCCAGCATCATCCCCTTCCCTGTACAGCCCCCACCACATACAGACCATCAGCATCACCCCCTTCCTTGTACAGCCCCCACCACACACAGATCCCCAGCATCACCCCCTTCCCTGTACAGCCCCCACCACACACAGACCCCCAGCATCACCCCCTTCCCTGTACAGCCCCCACCACACACAGACCCTCAGAATCACCCCTTTCTCTGTACAGCCCCCACCACACACAGATCCCCAGCATCACCCCCTTCCCTGTACAGCCCCCACCACACACAGACCCCCAGCATCACCCCCTTCCCTGTACAGCCCCCACCATACACAGACCCTCAGCATCACCCCTTTCTCTGTACAGCCCCCACCACACACAGATCCCCAGCATCACCCCCTTCCCTGTACAGCCACCACCACAGACCCCCAGCATAATCCCCTTCCCTGTACAGCCACCACCACACAGACCCCCAGCATCACCCCCTTCCCTGTACAGCCCCCACCACACACAGACCCCCAGCATCACCCCCTTCCCTGTACAGCCCCCACCACACACAGACCCCCAGCATCACCCCCTTCCCTGTACAGCCCCCACCACACACAGACCCCCAGCATCACCCCCTTCCCTGTACAGCCCCCACCACACACAGATCCCCAGCATCACCCCTTCTCTGTACAGCCCCCACCACACACAGATCCCCAGCATCATCCCCTTCCCAGTACAGCCCCCACCACACACAGACCCCCAGCATCACCCCCTTCCCTGTACAGCCACCACCACACAGACCCCCAGCATCACCCCCTTCCCTGTACAGCCCCCACCACACACAGACCCCCAGCATCATCCCCTTCCCTGTACAGCCCCCACCACACACAGACCCCCAGCATCACCCCCTTCCCTGTACAGCCCCCACCACACACAGATCCCCTTCCCTGTACAGCCCCCACCACACACAGACCCCCAGCATCATCCCCTTCCCTGTACAGCCCCCACCACACACAGACCCCCAGCATCACCCCCTTCCCTGTACAGCCCCCACCACACACAGATCCCCTTCCCTGTACAGCCCCCACCACACACAGACCCCCAGCATCACCCCCTTCCCTGTACAGCCCCCACCACACACAGATCCCCAGCATCACCCCCTTCCCTGTACAGCTCCCACCACACAGATCCCCAGCATCATCCCCTTCCCTATACAGCCCCCACCACACAGACCCCCAGCATCACCCCCTTCCCTGTACAGCCCCCACCACACACAGACCCCCAGCATCACCCCCTTCCCTGTACAGCCCCCACCACACACAGACCCCCAGCATCATCCCCTTCCCTGTACAGCCCCCACCACACACAGACCCCCAGCATCACCCCCTTCCCTGTACAGTCTCCACCACACACAGACCCCCAGCATCACCCCCTTCCCTGTACAGCCCCCACCACACACAGACCCCCAGCATCATCCCCTTCCCTGTACAGCCCCCACCACACACAGATCCCCAGCATCATCCCCTTCCCTGTACAGTCCCCACCACACACAGATCCCCAGCATCATCCCCTTCCCTGTACAGCCCCCACCACACTCAGACCCACAGCATCACCCCCTTCCCTGTACAGCCCCCACCACACACAGACCCCCAGCATCACCCCCTTCCCTGTACAGTCCCCACCACACACAGACCCCCAGCATCACCCCCTTCCCTGTACAGCCCCCATCACACACAGATCCCCAGCATCATCCCCTTCCCTGTACAGCCCCCACCACACACAGACCCCCAGCATCATTCCCTTCCCTGTAAAGCCCCCACCGCACACAGATCCCCATCATCCCCTTCCCTGTACATCCCCCACCACACACAGACCCCCAGCATCACCCCCTTCCCTGTACAGCCCCCACCACACACAGACCCCCAGCATCATCCCCTTCCCTGTACAGCCCCCACCACATACAGACCATCAGCATCACCCCCTTCCTTGTACAGCCCCCACCACACACAGATCCCCAGCATCACCCCCTTCCCTGTACAGCCCCCACCACACACAGACCCCCAGCATCACCCCCTTCCCTGTACAGCCCCCACCACACACAGACCCTCAGAATCACCCCTTTCTCTGTACAGCCCCCACCACACACAGATCCCCAGCATCATCTCCTTCCCTGTACAGCCCCCACCACACACAGACCCCCAGCATCACCCCCTTACCTGTACAGCCCCCACCACACACAGACCCCCAGCATCACCCCCTTCCCTGTACAGCCCCCACCACACACAGACCCCCAGCATCACCCCCTTCCCTGTACAGCCCCCACCATACACAGACCCTCAGCATCACCCCTTTCTCTGTACAGCCCCCACCACACACAGATCCCCAGCATCACCCCCTTCCCTGTACAGCCACCACCACAGACCCCCAGCATAATCCCCTTCCCTGTACAGCCACCACCACACAGACCCCCAGCATCACCCCCTTCCCTGTACAGCCCCCACCACACACAGACCCCCAGCATCACCCCCTTCCCTGTACAGCCCCCACCACACACAGACCCCCAGCATCACCCCCTTCCCTGTACAGCCCCCACCACACACAGACCCCCAGCATCACCCCCTTCCCTGTACAGCCCCCACCACACACAGATCCCCAGCATCACCCCTTCTCTGTACAGCCCCCACCACACACAGATCCCCAGCATCATCCCCTTCCCAGTACAGCCCCCACCACACACAGACCCCCAGCATCACCCCCTTCCCTGTACAGCCACCACCACACAGACCCCCAGTATCACCCCCTTCCCTGTACAGCCCCCACCACACACAGACCCCCAGCATCATCCCCTTCCCTGTACAGCCCCCACCACACACAGACCCCCAGCATCACCCCCTTCCCTGTACAGCCCCCACCACACACAGATCCCCTTCCCTGTACAGCCCCCACCACACACAGACCCCCAGCATCATCCCCTTCCCTGTACAGCCCCCACCACACACAGACCCCCAGCATCACCCCCTTCCCTGTACAGCCCCCACCACACACAGATCCCCTTCCCTGTACAGCCCCCACCACACACAGACCCCCAGCATCACCCCCTTCCCTGTACAGCCCCCACCACACACAGATCCCCAGCATCACCCCCTTCCCTGTACAGCCCCCACCACACAGATCCCCAGCATCATCCCCTTCCCTATACAGCCCCCACCACACAGACCCCCAGCATCACCCCCTTCCCTGTACAGCCCCCACCACACACAGACCCCCAGCATCACCCCCTTCCCTGTACAGCCCCCACCACACACAGACCCCCAGCATCATCCCCTTCCCTGTACAGCCCCCACCACACACAGACCCCCAGCATCACCCCCTTCCCTGTACAGTCCCCACCACACACAGACCCCCAGCATCACCCCCTTCCCTGTACAGCCCCCACCACACACAGACCCCCAGCATCATCCCCTTCCCTGTACAGCCCCCACCACACACAGATCCCCAGCATCATCCCCTTCCCTGTACAGTCCCCACCACACACAGATCCCCAGCATCATCCCCTTCCCTGTACAGCCCCCACCACACACAGACCCACAGCATCACCCCCTTCCCTGTACAGCCCCCACCACACACAGACCCCCAGCATCACACCCTTCCCTGTACAGTCCCCACCACACACAGACCCCCAGCATCACCCCCTTCCCTGTACAGCCCCCACCACACACAGACCCCCAGCATCATCCCCTTCCCTGTACAGCCCCCACCACACACAGATCCCCAGCATCATCCCCTTCCCTGTACAGTCCCCACCACACACAGATCCCCAGCATCATCCCCTTCCCTGTACAGTCCCCACCACACACAGACCCCCAGCATCACCCCCTTCCCTGTACAGCCCCCACCACACACAGACCCCCAGCATCATCCCCTTCCCTGTACAGCCCCCACCACACACAGATCCCCAGCATCATCCCCTTCCCTGTACAGCCCCCACCACACACAGACCCCCAGCATCACCCCCTTCCCTGTACAGCCCCCACCACACACAGACCCCTAGCATCATCCCCTTCCCTGTACAGCCCCCACCACACACAGATCCCCAGCATCATCCCCTTCCCTGTACAGCCCCCACCACACACAGACCCCCAGCATCATCCCCTTCCCTGTACAGCCCCCACCACACACAGACCCCCAGCATCACCCCCTACCCTGTACAGTCCCCACCACACACAGATCCCCAGCATCACCCCCTTCCCTGTACAGCCCCCACCACACACAGATCCCCAGCATCACCCCCTTCCCTGTACAGCCCCCACCACACACAGATCCCCAGCATCACCCCCTTCCCTGTACAGCCCCCACCACACACAGACCCCCAGCATCACCTTTTCCCTGTACAGGCCTCACCACACACAGTCCCCCAGCATCATCCCCATCCCTGTACAGCCCCCACCACACACAGACCCCCAGCATCACCCCCTTCCCTGTAAAGCCCCCACCACACACAGATCCCCATCATCATCCCCTTCCCTGTACAGCCCTCACCACACACAGACCTCCAGCATCATCCCCATCCCTGTAC
This sequence comes from Dendrobates tinctorius, assembly GCF_039654945.1. NCBI lineage: Eukaryota > Metazoa > Chordata > Amphibia > Anura > Dendrobatidae > Dendrobates > Dendrobates tinctorius. The sequence continues at coordinate 117,835 of NW_027362197.1, read as the reverse complement.
AGCCCCCACCACACACAGACCCCCAGCATCATCCCTTTCCCTGTACAGCCCCCACCACACACAGACCCCCAGCATCACCCCCTTCCATGTACAGCCCCCACCACACCAGACCCCCAGCATCACCCCCTTCACTGTACAGCCCCCACCACACACAGATCCCCAGCATCATCCCCTTCCCTGTACAGCCCCCACCACACCAGACCCCCAGCATCATCCCCTTCCCTGTACAGCCCCCACCACACACAGATCCCCAGCATCATCCCCTTCCCTGTACAGCCCCCAACACACACAGACCCCCAGCATCATCCCCTTCCCTGTACAGTCCCCACCACACACAGAACCCCAGCATCACCCCCTTCCGTGTACAGCCCCCACCACACAGACCCCCAGCATCATCCCCTTCCGTGTACAGCCCCCACCACACAGACCCCCAGCATCATCCCCTTCCCTGTACAGTCCCAACCACACACAGACCCCCAGCATCATCCCCTTCCCTGTACAGCCCCCACCACACACAGATCCCCAGCATCATCCCCTTCCCTGTACAGCTCTCACCACACACAGACCCCCAGCAACATCCCCATCCCTGTACAGCCCCCACCACACACAGACCCCCAGCATCATCCCCTTCCCTGTACAGCCCCCACCACACACAGATCCCCAGCATCACCCCCTTCCCTGTACAGCCCCCACCACACACAGACCCCCAGCATCACCCCCTTCCCTGTACAGCCCCCACCACACACAGACCCCCAGCATCACCCCCTTCCCTGTACAGCCCCCACCACACACAGACCCCCAGCATCACCCCCTTCCCTGTACAGCCCCCACCACACACAGACCCCCAGCATCACCCCCTTCCCTGTACAGCCCCCACCACACACAGACCCCCAGCATCACCCCTTTCTCTGTACAGCCCCCACCACACACAGATCCCCAGCATCACCCCCTTCCCTGTACAGCCACCACCACAGACCCCCAGCATAATCCCCTTCCCTGTACAGCCACCACCACACAGACCCCCAGCATCACCCCCTTCCCTGTACAGCCCCCACCACACAGACCCCCAGCATCACCCCCTTCCCTGTACAGCCCCCACCACACACAGACCCCCAGCATCACCCCCTTCCCTGTACAGCCCCCACCACACACAGACCCCCAGCATCACCCCCTTCCCTGTACAGCCCCCACCACACACAGATCCCCAGCATCACCCCTTCTCTGTACAGCCCCCACCACACACAGATCCCCAGCATCATCCCCTTCCCAGTACAGCCCCCACCACACACAGACCCCCAACATCACCCCCTTCCCTGTACAGCCCCCACCACACACAGACCCCCAGCATCACCCCCTTCCCTGTACAGCCCCCACCACACAGACCCCCAGCATCATCCCCTTCCCTGTACAGCCCCCACCATACACAGACCCTCAGCATCACCCCTTTCTCTGTACAGCCCCCACCACACACAGATCCCCAGCATCACCCCCTTCCCTGTACAGCCACCACCACAGACCCCCAGCATAATCCCCTTCCCTGTACAGCCACCACCACACAGACCCCCAGCATCACCCCCTTCCCTGTACAGCCCCCACCACACAGACCCCCAGCATCACCCCCTTCCCTGTACAGCCCCCACCACACACAGACCCCCAGCATCACCCCCTTCCCTGTACAGCCCCCACCACACACAGACCCCCAGCATCACCCCCTTCCCTGTACAGCCCCCACCACACACAGATCCCCACCATCACCCCTTCTCTGTACAGCCCCCACCACACACAGATCCCCAGCATCATCCCCTTCCCAGTACAGCCCCCACCACACACAGACCCCCAACATCACCCCCTTCCCTGTACAGCCCCCACCACACACAGACCCCCAGCATCACCCCCTTCCCTGTACAGCCCCCACCACACAGACCCCCAGCATCATCCCCTTCCCTGTACAGCCCCCACCACACACAGACCCCCAGCATCATCCCCTTCCCTGTACAGCCCCCACCACACACAGACCCCCAGCATCATCCCCTTCCCTGTACAGTCCCCACCACACACAGACCCCCAGCATAACCCCCTTCCCTGTACAGCCCCCACCACACACAGACCCCCAGCATCATCCCCTTCCCTGTACAGCCCCCACCACACACAGACCCCCAGCATCACCCCCTTCCCTGTACAGCCCCCAGCACACACAGATCCCCTTCCCTGTACAGCCCCCACCACACACAGACCCCCAGCATCATCCCCTTCCCTGTACAGCCCCCACCACACACAGACCCCCAGCATCACCCCCTTCCCTGTACAGCCCCCACCACACACAGATCCCCTTCCCTGTACAGCCCCCACCACACACAGACCCCCAGCATCACCCCCTTCCCTGTACAGCCCCCACCACACACAGATCCCCAGCATCACCCCCTTCCCTGTACAGCCCCCACCACACAGATCCCCAGCATCATCCCCTTCCCTATACAGCCCCCACCACACAGACCCCCAGCATCACCCCCTTCCCTGTACAGCCCCCACCACACACAGACCCCCAGCATCACCCCCTTCCCTGTACAGCCCCCACCACACACAGACCCCCAGCATCATCCCCTTCCCTGTACAGCCCCCACCACACACAGACCCCCAGCATCACCCCCTTCCCTGTACAGTCCCCACCACACACAGACCCCCAGCATCACCCCCTTCCCTGTACAGCCCCCACCACACACAGACCCCCAGCATCATCCCCTTCCCTGTACAGCCCCCACCACACACAGATCCCCAGCATCATCCCCTTCCCTGTACAGTCCCCACCACACACAGATCCCCAGCATCATCCCCTTCCCTGTACAGCCCCCACCACACTCAGACCCACAGCATCACCCCCTTCCCTGTACAGCCCCCACCACACACAGACCCCCAGCATCACCCCCTTCCCTGTACAGTCCCCACCACACACAGACCCCCAGAATCACCCCCTTCCCTGTACAGCCCCCACCACACACAGACCCCCAGCATCATCCCCTTCCCTGTACAGCCCCCACCACACACAGATCCCCAGCATCATCCCCTTCCCTGTACAGTCCCCACCACACACAGACCCCCAGCATCACCCCCTTCCCTGTACAGCCCGCACCACACACAGACCCCCAGCATCATCCCCTTCCCTGTACAGCCCCCACCACACACAGATCCCTAGCATCATCCCCTTCCCTGTACTGCCCCCACCACACACAGACCCCCAGCATCACCCCCTTCCCTGTACAGCCCCCACCACACACAGACCCCCAGCATCATCCCCTTCCCTGTACAGCCCCCACCACACACAGATCCCCAGCATCATCCCCTTCCCTGTACAGCCCCCACCACACACAGACCCCCAGCATCATCCCCTTCCCTGTACAGCCCCCACCACACACAGACCCCCAGCATCACCCCCTTCCCTGTACAGTCCCAACCACACACAGATCCCCAGCATCACCCCCTTCCCTGTACAGCCCCCACCACACACAGATCCCCAGCATCACCCCCTTCCCTGTACAGACCCCACCACACACAGATCCCCAGCATCACCCCCTTCCCTGTACAGCCCCCACCACACACAGACCCCCAGCATCACCTTTTCCCTGTACAGCCCTCACCACACACAGTCCCCCAGCATCATCCCCATCCCTGTACAGCCCCCACCACACACAGACCCCCAGCATCACCCCCTTCCCTGTAAAGCCCCCACCACACACAGATCCCCATCATCATCCCCTTCCCTGTACAGCCCTCACCACACACAGACCCCCAGCATCATCCCTTTCCCTGTACAGCCCCCACCACACACAGACCCCCAGCATCATCCCTTTCCCTGTACAGCCCCCACCACACACAGACCCCCAGCATCACCCCCTTCCATGTACAGCCCCCACCACACCAGACCCCCAGCATCACCCCCTTCACTGTACAGCCCCCACCACACACAGACCCCCAGCATCATCCCCTTCCCTGTACAGCCCCCACACACAGATCCCCAGCATCATCTCCTTCCCTGTACAGCCCCCACCACACACAGACCCCCAGCATTATCCCCTTCCCTGTACAGCTCCCACCACACACAGATCCCCAGTATCACCCCCTTCCCTGTACAGCCCCCACCACACACAGAACCCCAGCATCACCCCCTTCCCTGTACAGCCGCCACCACACACAGACCCCCAGCATCACCCCCTTCCCTGTACAGCACCCACCACACACAGACCCCCAGCATCATCCCCTTCCCTGTACAGCCCCCACCACACACAAATCCCCAGCATCACCCCCTTCCCTGTACAGCCCCCACCACACACAGACCCCCAGCATCATCCCCATCCCTGTACATCCCCCACCACACACAGACCCCCAGCATCATCCCCTTCCCTGTACAGCCCCCACCACACACAGACCCCCAGTATCATCCCCTTCCCTGTACAGTCCCCACCACACACAGACCCCCAGCATCATCCCCTTCCCTGTACAGTCCCCACCACACACAGACCCCCAGCATCATCCCCTTCCCTGTACAGCCCCCACCACACACAGACCCCCAGCATCATCCCCTTCCCTGTACAGTCCCCACCACACACAGACCCCCAGTATCATCTCCTTCCCTGTACAGCCCCCACCACACACAGACCCCCAGCATCATCCCCTTCCCTGTACAGCCCCCACCACACACAGACCCCCAGCATCACCCCCTTCCCTGTACAGCCCCACCACACACAGACCCCCAGCATCACCCCCTTCCCTGTACAGCCCTCACCACACACAGACCCCCAGCATCACCCCCTTCCCTGTACAGCCCCACCACACACAGACCCCCAGCATCATCCCCTTCCCTGTACAGCCCCCACCACACACAGACCCCCAGCATCACCCCCTTCCCTGTACAGTCCCCACCACACACAGACCCCCAGCATCACCCCCTTCCCTGTACAGCCCTCACCACACACAGACCCCCAGCATCACCCCCTTCCCTGTACAGCCCCACCACACACAGACCCCCAGCATCATCCCCTTCCCTGTACAGTCCCCACCACACACAGACCCCCAGTATCATCCCCTTCCCTGTACAGTCCCCACCACACACAGACCCCCAGCATCATCCCCTTCCCTGTACAGTCCCCACCACACACAGACCCCCAGCATCATCCCCTTCCCTGTACAGCCCTCACCACACACAGACCCCCAGCATCATCTCCTTCCCTGTACAGCCCCCACCACACACAGACCCCCAGCATCATCTCCTTCCCTGTAAAGCCCCCACCACACACAGACCCCCAGCATCACCCCCTTCCCTGTACAGCCCCCACCACAAACAGACCCCCAGCATCACCCCCTTCCCTGTACAGCCCCCACCACACACAGACCCCCAGCATCATCCCCTTCCCTGTACAGCCCCAACCACACACAGACCCCCAGCATCACCTTTTCCCTGTACAGCCCCCACCACACACAGACCCCCAGCATCACCCCCTTCCCTGTACAGCCCCCACCACACAGACCCCCAGCATCATCCCCATCCCTGTACAGCCCCCACCACACACAGACCCCCAGCATCATCCCCTTCCCTGTACAGCCCCCACCACACACAGACCCCCAGCATCATCCCCTTCCCTGTACAGCCCCCACCACACACAGACCCCCAGCATCATCCCCTTCCCTGTACAGCCCCCACCACACACAGACCCCCAGCATCATCCCCTTCCCTGTACAGCCCCCACCACACACAGACCCCCAGCATCATCCCCTTCCCTGTACAGTCCCCACCACACACAGACCCCCAGCATCATCCCCTTCCCTGTACAGCCCCCACCACACACAGACCCCCAGCATCATCCCCTTCCCTGTACAGCCCTCACCACACACAGACCCACAGCATCATCTCCTTCCCTGTACAGCCCCCACCACACACAGATCCCCAGCATCACCCCCTTCCCTGTACAGCCCCCACCACACACAGACCCCCAGCATCATCCCCTTCCCTGTACAGCCCCCACCACACACAGAAACCCAGCATCACCCCCTTCCCTGTACAGCCCCCACCACACACAGACCCTCAGCATCATCCCCTTCCCTGTACAGCCCCACAACACAGACCCCCAGCATCACCCCCTTCCCTGTACAGCCCCCACCACACACAGATCCCCAGCATCACCCCCTTCCCTGTACAGCCCCCACCACACACAGATCCCCAGCATCATCCCCTTCCCTGTACAGTCTCCACCACACACAGACCCCCAGCATCACCCCCTTCCCTGTACAGTCCCCACCACACACAGATCCCCAGCATCATCCCCTTCCCTGTACAGCCCCCACCACACACAGATCCCCAGCATCACCCCCTTCCCTGTACAGCCCCCACCACACACAGATCCCCAGCATCACTCCTTCTCTGTACAGCCCCCACCACACACAGACCCCCAGCATCACCCCCTTCCCTGTACAGCCCCCACGACACACAGATCCCCAGCATCATCCCCTTCCCTGTACAGCCCCCACCACACACAGACCCCCAGCATCATCCCCTTCATTGTACAGCCCTCACCACACACAGACCCCCAGCATCATCCCCTTCCCTGTACAGCCCCCACCACACACAGACCCCCAGCATCATCCCCTTCCCTGTACAGCCCCCACCACACACAGACCCCCAGCATCATCCCCTTCCCTGTACAGCCACCACACACAGACCCCCAGTATCATCTCCTTCCATGTACAGCCCCCACCACACACAGACCCCCAGTATCATCTCCTTCCCTGTACAGCCCCCACCACACACAGACCCCCAGCATCATCCCCTTCCCTGTACAGCCCTCACCACACACAGACCCCCAGCATCATCCCCTTCCCTGTACAGCCCCCACCACACACAGACCCCAAGCATCACCCCCTTCCCTGTACAGCCCCCACCACACACAGACCCCCAGCATCATCCCCTTCCCTGTACAGCCCCCACCACACACAGACCCCCAGCATCACCCCCTTCCCTGTACAGCCACCACCACACACAGACCCCCAGCATCATCCCCTTCCCTGTACAGCCCCCACCACACACAGACCCCCAGCATCATCCCCTTCCCTGTACAGCCCCACCACACACAGACCCCCAGCATCACCCCCTTCCCTGTACAGCCACCACACACAGACCCCCAGTATCATGTCCTTCCCTGTACAGCCCCCACCACACACAGACCCCCAGCATCATCCCCTTCCCTGTACAGCCCCCACCACACACAGACCCCCAGCATCATCCCCTTCCCTGTACAGCCCCACCACACACAGACCCCCAGCATCACCCCCTTCCCTGTACAGCCACCACACACAGACCCCCAGTATCATGTCCTTCCCTGTACAGCCCCCACCACACACAGACCCCCAGCATCATCCCCTTCCCTGTACAGCCCTCACCACACAGACCCCCAGCATCATCCCCTTCCCTGTACAGTCCCCACCACACACAGATCCCCAGCATCATCCCCTTCCCTGTACAGCCCCCACCACACACAGACCCCCAGCATCATCCCCTTCCCTGTACAGCCCCCACCACACACAGATCCCCAGCATCATCCCCTTCCCTGTACAGCCCCCACCACACACAGACCCCCAGCATCATCCCCTTCCCTGTACAGCCCTCACCACACACAGACCCCCAGCATCATCCCCTTCCCTGTACAGCCCCCACCACACACAGACCCCCAGCATCATCCCCTTCCCTGTACAGCCCCCACCACACACAGACCCCCAGCATCATCCCCTTCCCTGTACAGCCACCACACACAGACCCCCAGTATCATCTCCTTCCCTGTACAGCCACCACACACAGACCCCCAGTATCATCTCCTTCCCTGTACAGCCCCCACCACACACAGACCCCCAGCATCATCCCCTTCCCTGTACAGCCCCCACCACACACAGACCCCCAGCATCACCCCCTTCCCTGTACAGCCCCACCACAGACCCCCAGCATCATCCCCTTCCCTGTACAGTCCCCACCACACACAGACCCCCAGTATCACCTCCTTCCCTGTACAGCCCCCACCACACACAGACCCCCAGCATCACCCCCTTCCCTGTACAGCCCTCACCACACACAGACCCCCAGCATCACCCCCTTCCCTGTACAGCCCTCACCACACACAGACCCCCAGCATCACCCCCTTCCCTGTACAGCCCCACCACACACAGACCCCCAGCATCATCCCCTTCCCTGTACAGTCCCCACCACACACAGACCCCCAGTATCATCTCCTTCCCTGTACAGCCCCCACCACACACAGACCCCCAGCATCATCCCCTTCCCTGTACAGCCCCCACCACACACAGACCCCCAGCATCACCCCCTTCCCTGTACAGCCCCACCACACACAGACCCCCAGCATCACCCCCTTCCCTGTACAGCCCTCACCACACACAGACCCCCAGCATCACCCCCTTCCCTGTACAGCCCCACCACACACAGACCCCCAGCATCATCCCCTTCCCTGTACAGCCCCCACCACACACAGACCCCCAGCATCACCCCCTTCCCTGTACAGTCCCCACCACACACAGACACCCAGCATCACCCCCTTCCCTGTACAGCCCTCACCACACACAGACCCCCAGCATCACCCCCTTCCCTGTACAGCCCCACCACACACAGACCCCCAGCATCATCCCCTTCCCTGTACAGTCCCCACCACACACAGACCCCCAGTATCATCCCCTTCCCTGTACAGTCCCCACCACACACAGACCCCCAGCATCATCCCCTTCCCTGTACAGTCCCCACCACACACAGACCCCCAGCATCATCCCCTTCCCTGTACAGCCCTCACCACACACAGACCCCCAGCATCATCTCCTTCCCTGTACAGCCCCCACCACACACAGACCCCCAGCATCATCTCCTTCCCTGTAAAGCCCCCACCACACACAGACCCCCAGCATCACCCCCTTCCCTGTACAGCCCCCACCACAAACAGACCCCCAGCATCACCCCCTTCCCTGTACAGCCCCCACCACACACAGACCCCCAGCATCATCCCCTTCCCTGTACAGCCCCAACCACACACAGACCCCCAGCATCACCTTTTCCCTGTACAGCCCCCACCACACACAGACCCCCAGCATCACCCCCTTCCCTGTACAGCCCCCACCACACAGACCCCCAGCATCATCCCCATCCCTGTACAGCCCCCACCACACACAGACCCCCAGCATCATCCCCTTCCCTGTACAGCCCCCACCACACACAGACCCCCAGCATCATCCCCTTCCCTGTACAGCCCCCACCACACACAGACCCCCAGCATCATCCCCTTCCCTGTACAGCCCCCACCACACACAGACCCCCAGCATCATCCCCTTCCCTGTACAGCCCCCACCACACACAGACCCCCAGCATCATCCCCTTCCCTGTACAGTCCCCACCACACACAGACCCCCAGCATCATCCCCTTCCCTGTACAGCCCTCACCACACACAGACCCCCAGCATCATCTCCTTCCCTGTACAGCCCCCACCACACACAGACCCCCAGCATCATCTCCTTCCCTGTACAGCCCCCACCACACACAGACCCCCAGCATCACCCCCTTCCCTGTACAGCCCCCACCACAAACAGACCCCCAGCATCACCCCCTTCCCTGTACAGCCCCCACCACAAACAGACCCCCAGCATCACCCCCTTCCCTGTACAGCCCCCACCACACACAGACCCCCAGCATCATCCCCTTCCCTGTACAGCCCCAACCACACACAGACCCCCAGCATCACCTTTTCCCTGTACAGCCCCCACCACACACAGACCCCCAGCATCACCCCCTTCCCTGTACAGCCCCCACCACACAGACCCCCAGCATCATCCCCATCCCTGTACAGCCCCCACCACACACAGACCCCCAGCATCATCCCCTTCCCTGTACAGCCCCCACCACACACAGACCCCCAGCATCATCCCCTTCCCTGTACAGCCCCCACCACACACAGACCCCCAGCATCATCCCCTTCCCTGTACAGCCCCCACCACACACAGACCCCCAGCATCATCCCCTTCCCTGTACAGCCCCCACCACACACAGACCCCCAGCATCATCCCCTTCCCTGTACAGCCCCCACCACACACAGACCCCCAGCATCATCCCCTTCCCTGTACAGCCCCCACCACACACAGACCCCCAGCATCATCCCCTTCCCTGTACAGCCCCCACCACACACAGACCCCCAGCATCATCCCCTTCCCTGTACAGCCCCCACCACACACAGACCCCCAGCATCACCTTTTCCCTGTACAGCACCCACCACATACATACCCCCAGCATCATCCCCTTCCCTGTACAGCCCCCACCACACACAGATCCCCAGCATCATCCCCATCCCTGTACAGCCCTCACCACACACAGATCCCCAGCATCATCCCCTTCCCTGTACAGCCCCCACCACACACAGATCCCCAGCATCATCCCCTTCCCTGTACAGCCCCCACCACACACAGATCCCCAGCATCACCCCCTTCCCTGTACAGCCCCCACACCACACACAGACCACCAGCATCACCCCCTTCACTGTACAGCCCCCACCACACACAGCCCCCCAGCATCACCTTTTCCCTGTACAGCCCCCACCACACACAGACCCCCAGCATCATCCCCTTCCCTGTACAGCCCCCACCACACACAGACCCCCAGCATCATCCCCTTCCCTGTACAGCCCCCACTACATACAGACCCCCAGCATCACCCCCTTCCCTGTACAGCCCCCACCACACAGATCCCCAGCATCATCACCTTCCCTGTACAGCCCCCACCACACAAACCCCCAGCATCATCCCCTTCCCTGTACAGCCCCCACCACACACAGACCCCCAGCATCATCCCCTTCCCTGTACAGTCCCCACCACACACAGACCCCCAGCATCATCCCCTTCCCTGTACAGCCCTCACCACACACAGACCCCCAGCATCATCTCCTTCCCTGTACAGCCCCCACCACACACAGACCCCCAGCATCATCTCCTTCCCTGTACAGCCCCCACCACACACAGACCCCCAGCATCACCCCCTTCCCTGTACAGCCCCCACCACAAACAGACCCCCAGCATCACCCCCTTCCCTGTACAGCCCCCACCACAAACAGACCCCCAGCATCACCCCCTTCCCTGTACAGCCCCCACCACACACAGACCCCCAGCATCATCCCCTTCCCTGTACAGCCCCAACCACACACAGACCCCCAGCATCACCTTTTCCCTGTACAGCCCCCACCACACACAGACCCCCAGCATCACCCCCTTCCCTGTACAGCCCCCACCACACAGACCCCCAGCATCATCCCCATCCCTGTACAGCCCCCACCACACACAGACCCCCAGCATCATCCCCTTCCCTGTACAGCCCCCACCACACACAGACCCCCAGCATCATCCCCTTCCCTGTACAGCCCCCACCACACACAGACCCCCAGCATCATCCCCTTCCCTGTACAGCCCCCACCACACACAGACCCCCAGCATCATCCCCTTCCCTGTACAGCCCCCACCACACACAGACCCCCAGCATCATCCCCTTCCCTGTACAGCCCCCACCACACACAGACCCCCAGCATCATCCCCTTCCCTGTACAGCCCCCACCACACACAGACCCCCAGCATCATCCCCTTCCCTGTACAGCCCCCACCACACACAGACCCCCAGCATCATCCCCTTCCCTGTACAGCCCCCACCACACACAGACCCCCAGCATCACCTTTTCCCTGTACAGCACCCACCACATACATACCCCCAGCATCATCCCCTTCCCTGTACAGCCCCCACCACACACAGATCCCCAGCATCATCCCCATCCCTGTACAGCCCTCACCACACACAGATCCCCAGCATCATCCCCTTCCCTGTACAGCCCCCACCACACACAGATCCCCAGCATCATCCCCTTCCCTGTACAGCCCCCACCACACACAGATCCCCAGCATCACCCCCTTCCCTGTACAGCCCCCACACCACACACAGACCACCAGCATCACCCCCTTCACTGTACAGCCCCCACCACACACAGCCCCCCAGCATCACCTTTTCCCTGTACAGCCCCCACCACACACAGACCCCCAGCATCATCCCCTTCCCTGTACAGCCCCCACCACACACAGACCCCCAGCATCATCCCCTTCCCTGTACAGCCCCCACTACATACAGACCCCCAGCATCACCCCCTTCCCTGTACAGCCCCCACCACACAGATCCCCAGCATCATCACCTTCCCTGTACAGCCCCCACCACACAAACCCCCAGCATCACCCCCTTCCCTGTACAGCCCCCACCACACACAGACCCCCAGCATCACCCCCTTCCCTGTACAGCCCCCACCACACACAGACCCCCAGCATCATCCCCTTCCCTGTACAGCCCCCACCACACACAGACCCCCAGCATCACCCCCTTCCCTGTACAGCCCCCACCACACACAGACCCCCAGCATCACCCCCTTCCCTGTACAGCCCCCACCACACACAGACCCCCAGCATCACCCCCTTCCCTGTACAGCCCCCACCACACACAGACCCCCAGCATCACCCCCTTCCCTGTACAGCCCCCACCACACACAGATCCCCAGCATCATCCCCTTCCCTGTACAGTCTCCACCACACACAGATCCCCAGCATCACCCCCTTCCCTGTACAGCCCCCACCACACAGACCCCCAGCATCATCCCCTTCCCTGTACAGCCTCCACCACACACAGACCCCCAGCATCATCCCCTTCCCTGTACAGCCCCCACCACACACAGATCCCCAGCATCATCCCTTTCCCTGTACAGCCCCCACCACACACAGACCCCCAGCATCATCTCCTTCCCTGTACAGTCCCCACCACACACAGACCCCCAGCATCACCCCCTTCTCTGTACAGCCCCCACCACACACAGACCCCCAGCATCATCCCCTTCCCTGTACAGCCCCCACCACACACAGACCCCCAGCATCATCCCCTTCCCTGTACAGCCCCCACCACACACAGACCCCCAGCATCACCCCCTTCCCTGTACAGCCCCCACCACACACAGATCCCCTTCCCTGTACAGCCCCCACCACACACAGACCCCCAGCATCACCCCCTTCCCTGTACAGCCCCCACCACACACAGATCCCCAGCATCACCCCCTTCCCTGTACAGCCCCCACCACACAGATCCCCAGCATCATCCCCTTCCCTATACAGCCCCCACCACACAGACCCCCAGCATCACCCCCTTCCCTGTACAGCCCCCACCACACACAGACCCCCAGCATCACCCCCTTCCCTGTACAGCCCCCACCACACACAGACCCCCAGCATCACCCCCTTCCCTGTACAGCCCCCACCACACAGACCCCTAGCATCATCCCCTTCCCTGTACAGCCCCCACCACACACAGACCCCCAGCATCACCCCCTTCCCTGTACAGTCCCCACCACACACAGACCCCCAGCATCACCCCCTTCCCTGTACAGCCCCCACCACACACAGACCCCCAGTATCATCCCCTTCCCTGTACAGCCCCCACCACACACAGATCCCCAGCATCATCCCCTTCCCTGTACAGTCCCCACCACACACAGATCCCCAGCATCATCCCCTTCCCTGTACAGCCCCCACCACACACAGACCCACAGCATCACCCCCTTCCCTGTACAGCCCCCACCACACACAGACCCCCAGCATCACCCCCTTCCCTGTACAGTCCCCACCACACACAGATCCCCAGCATCATCCCCTTCCCTGTACAGCCCCCACCACACACAGATCCCCAGCATCATCCCCTTCCCTGTACAGTCCCCACCACACACAGATCCCCAGCATCATCCCCTTCCCTGTACAGTCCCCACCACACACAGACCCCCAGCATCACCCCCTTCCCTGTACAGCCCCCACCACACACAGACCCCCAGCATCATCCCCTTCCCTGTACAGCCCCCACCACACACAGATCCCCAGCATCATCCCCTTCCCTGTACAGCCCCCACCACACACAGACCCCCAGCATCACCCCCTTCCCTGTACAGCCCCCACCACACAGACCCCCAGCATCATCCCCTTCCCTGTACTTCCCCCACCACACACAGACCCCAAGCATCATCCCCTTCCCTGTACAGCCCCCACCACACAGACCCCCAGCATCATCCCCTTCCCTGTACAGCCCCCACCACACAGATCCCCAGCATCACCCCCTTCCCTGTACAGCCCCCACCACACACAGATCCCCAGCATCACCCCCTTCCCTGTACAGCCCCCACCACACACAGACCCCCAGCATCACCCCCTTCCCTGTACAGCCCCCACCACACACAGACCCCCAGCATCACCCCCTTCCCTGTACAGTCCTCACCACACACAGACCCCCAGCATCATCCCCTTCCCTGTACAGCCCCCACCACACACAGATCCCCAGCATCACCCCCTTCCCTGTACAGCCCCACCACACACAGACCCCCAGCATCACCCCCTTCCCTGTACAGCCCTCACCACACACAGATCCCCAGCATCACCCCCTTCCCTGTACAGCCCCCACCACACAGACCCCCAGCATCATCCCCTTCCCTGTACAGCCCTCACCACACACAGATCCCCAGCATCACCCCCTTCCCTGTACAGCCACCACACAGACCCCCAGCATCATCCCCTTCCCTGTACAGCCCCCACCACACACAGACCCCCAGCATCACCCCCTTCCCTGTACAGCCACCACACAGACCCCCAGCATCATCCCCTTCCCTGTACAGCCCCCACCACACACAGATCCCCAGCATCATCCCCTTCCCTGTACAGCCCCCACCACACACAGACCCCCAGCATCACCCCCTTCCCTGTACAGCCCCCACCACACACAGATCCCCAGCATCACCGCCTTCCCTGTACAGCCCCCACCACACACAGATCCCCAGCATCATCCCCTTCCCTGTACAGCCCTCACCACACACAGATCCCCAGCATCATCCCCTTCCCTGTACAGCCCCACCACACACAGACCCCCAGCATCACCCCCTTCCCTGTACAGCCACCACACAGACCCCCAGCATCATCCCCTTCCCTGTACAGCCCCCACCACACACAGATCCCCAGCATCATCCCCTTCCCTGTACAGCCCCCACCACACACAGACCCCCAGCATCATCCCCTTCCCTGTACAGCCCCACCACACACAGACCCCCAGCATCATCCCCTTCCCTGTACAGCCCCCACCACACACAGACCCCCAGCATCACCCCCTTCCCTGTACAGCCCCCACCACACACAGACCCCCAGCATCATCCCCTTCCCTGTACAGCCCCCACCACACACAGACCCCCAGCATCACCCCCTTCCCTGTACAGCCCCCACCACACACAGACCCCCAGCATCATCCCCTTCCCTGTACAGCCCTCACCACACAGATCCCCAGCATCACCCCCTTCCCTGTACAGCCCCCACCACACACAGACCCCCAGCATCACCCCCTTCCCTGTACAGCCCCCACCACACACAGACCCCCAGCATCACCCCCTTCCCTGTACAGCCCCCACCACACACAGACCCCCAGCATCACTCCCTTCCCTGTACAGCCCCCACCACACACAGACCCCCAGCATCATCTCCTTCCCTGTACAGCCCCCACCACACAGATCCCCAGTATCACCCCCTTCCCTGTACAGCCCCCACCACACACAGACCCCCAGCATCATCCCCTTCCCTGTACAGCCCCCACCACACACAGACCCCCAGCATCATCCCCTTCCCTGTACAGCCCCCACCACACAGATCCCCAGCATCACCCCCTTCCCTGTACAGCCCCCACCACACACAGACCCCCAGCATCACCCCCTTCCCTGTACAGCCCCCACCACACACAGACCCCCAGCATCACCCCCTTCCCTGTACAGCCCCCACCACACACAGACCCCCAGCATCACTCCCTTCCCTGTACAGCCCCCACCACACACAGACCCCCAGCATCATCTCCTTCCCTGTACAGCCCCCACCACACACAGACCCCCAGCATCACCCCCTTCCCTGTACAGCCCCCACCACACACAGACCCCCAGCATCATCTCCTTCCCTGTACAGCCCCCACCACACACAGACCCCCAGCATCACCCCCTTCCCTGTACAGCCCCCACCACACAGACCCCCAGCATCATCTCCTTCCCTGTACAGCCCCCACCACACACAGATCCCCAGCATCATCTCCTTCCCTGTACAGCCCCCACCACACACAGACCCCCAGCATCATCCCCTTCCCTGTACAGCCCCCACCACACAGATCCCCAGCATCACCCCCTTCCCTGTACAGCCCCCACCACACACAGACCCCCAGCATCACCCCCTTCCCTGTACAGCCCCCACCACACACAGACCCCCAGCATCACCCCCTTCCCTGTACAGCCCCCACCACACACAGACCCCCAGCATCACTCCCTTCCCTGTACAGCCCCCACCACACACAGACCCCCAGCATCATCTCCTTCCCTGTACAGCCCCCACCACACACAGACCCCCAGCATCACCCCCTTCCCTGTACAGCCCCCACCACACAGACCCCCAGCATCATCTCCTTCCCTGTACAGCCCCCACCACACACAGACCCCCAGCATCATCCCCTTCCCTGTACAGCCCCCACCACACAGATCCCCAGCATCACCCCCTTCCCTGTACAGCCCCCACCACACACAGACCCCCAGCATCATCTCCTTCCCTGTACAGCCCCCACCACACAGATCCCCAGCATCATCCCCTTCCCTGTACAGCCCCCACCACACATAGACCCCCAGCATCATCCCCTTCCCTGTACAGCCCCCACCACACACAGACCCCCAGCATCATCCCCATCCCTGTACAGTCCCCACCACACACAGATCCCCAGCATCATCCCCTTCCCTGTACAGCCCCCACCACACACAGACCCCCAGCATCATCCCCTTCCCTGTACAGCCCCCACCACACAGACCCCCAGCATCACCCCCTTCCCTGTACAGCCCCCACCACACACAGACCCCCAGCATCATCCCCTTCCCTGTACAGCCCCCACCACACACAGACCCCCAGTATCACCTCCTTCCCTGTACAGCCCCCACCACACAGATCCCCAGCATCACCCCCTTCCCTGTACAGCCCCCACCACACACAGACCCCCAGCATCATCCCCTTCCCTGTACAGCCCTCACCACACACAGACCCCCAGCATCATCCCCTTCCCTGTACAGCCCCCACCACACACAGACCCCCAGCATCATCCCCTTCCCTGTACAGCCCTCACCACACACAGATCCCCAGCATCACCCCCTTCCCTGTACAGCCCCCACCACACACAGACCCCCAGCATCACCCCCTTCCCTGTACAGCCCCCACCACACACAGACCCCCAGCATCACCCCCTTCCCTGTACAGCCCCCACCACACACAGACCCCCAGCATCATCCCCTTCCCTGTACAGCCCCCACCACACAGACCCCCAGCATCACCCCCTTCCCTGTACAGCCCCCACCACACACAGACCCCCAGCATCATCCCCTTCCCTGTACAGCCCCCACCACACACAGACCCCCAGCATCATCCCCTTCCCTGTACAGCCCCCACCACACACAGACCCCCAGCATCATCCCCTTCCCTGTACAGTCCCCACCACACACAGATCCCCAGCATCATCCCCTTCCCTGTACAGCCCCCACCACACACAGACCCCCAGCATCATCCCCTTCCCTGTACAGCCCCCACCACACACAGATCCCCAGCATCATCCCCCACCACACACAGACCCCCAGCATCATCCCCTTCCCTGTACAGCCCCCACCACACACAGACCCCCAGCATCATCCCCTTCCCTGTACAGCCCCCACCACACACAGACCCCCAGCATCATCCCCTTCCCTGTACAGTCCCCACCACACACAGATCCCCAGCATCATCCCCTTCCCTGTACAGCCCCCACCACACACAGACCCCCAGCATCATCCCCTTCCCTGTACAGCCCCCACCACACACAGACCCCCAGCATCACCCCCTTCCCTGTACAGCCCCCACCACACACAGACCCCCAGCATCACCCCCTTCCCTGTACAGCCCCCACCACACACAGACCCCCAGCATCATCCCCTTCCCTGTACAGCCCCCACCACACAGACCCCCAGCATCACCCCCTTCCCTGTACAGCCCCCACCACACACAGACCCCCAGCATCATCCCCTTCCCTGTACAGCCCCCACCACACACAGACCCCCAGCATCATCCCCTTCCCTGTACAGCCCCCACCACACACAGACCCCCAGCATCATCCCCTTCCCTGTACAGTCCCCACCACACACAGATCCCCAGCATCATCCCCTTCCCTGTACAGCCCCCACCACACACAGACCCCCAGCATCATCCCCTTCCCTGTACAGCCCCCACCACACACAGATCCCCAGCATCATCCCCCACCACACACAGACCCCCAGCATCATCCCCTTCCCTGTACAGCCCCCACCACACACAGACCCCCAGCATCATCCCCTTCCCTGTACAGCCCCCACCACACACAGACCCCCAGCATCATCCCCTTCCCTGTACAGTCCCCACCACACACAGATCCCCAGCATCATCCCCTTCCCTGTACAGCCCCCACCACACACAGACCCCCAGCATCATCCCCTTCCCTGTACAGTCCCCACCACACACAGATCCCCAGCATCACCCCCTTCCCTGTACAGCCCCCACCACACACAGACCCCCAGCATCACCCCCTTTCCCTGTACAGCCCCCACCACACACAGATCCCCAGCATCACCCCCTTCCCTGTACAGCCCCCACCACACACAGACCCCCAGCATCATCCCCTTCCCTGTACAGCCCCCACCACACACAGACCCCCAGCATCACCCCCTTCCCTGTACAGCCCTCACCACACACAGACCCCCAGCATCACCCCCTTCCCTGTACAGCCCCCACCACACACAGACCCCCAGCATCATCCCCTTCCCTGTACAGCCCCCACCACACACAGACCCCCAGCATCACCCCCTTCCCTGTACAGCCCCCACCACACACAGACCCCCAGCATCATCCCCTTCCCTGTACAGCCCCCACCACACACAGACCCCCAGCATCACCCCCTTCCCTGTACAGCCCCCACCACACACAGACCCCCAGCATCATCCCCTTCCCTGTACAGCCCCCACCACACACAGACCCCCAGCATCACCCCCTTCCCTGTACAGCCCCCACCACACACAGACCCCCAGTATCATCCCCTTCCCTGTACAGCCCCCACCACACACAGACCCCCAGCATCATCCCCTTCCCTGTACAGCCCTCACCACACACAGATCCGCTGTTCCTTGTGCAGCCCCGCCCTCTCCTCTGAGATCTACCCGCCAATTGGTCACATCGGCATGACGTCACCAGTCCTCCTCTAGCCACGTGACTGAGCCTCTACCATTGGATAATCACGATACGGGGGCGGAGCCGTAATTCCTGTGCGTTGCTTGGACACCAGACGCGTTGAGGGAAACACAGAACCCGCAGCGGCAGGTGAGAAAGCAGACCCCCCATCATCACTGCCACCCCCCCATCATCAGTGCCACCCCCCATCATCACTGCCACCCCCCCATCATCAGTGCCACCCCCCATCATCACTGCCACCCCCCCATCATCAGTGCCACCCCCATCATCAGTGCCACCCCCCCATCATCAGTGCCACCCCCCATCATCAGTGCCACCCCCATGAGTGCCACCCCCCATCATCAGTGCCATCCCCCATCATCAGTGCCACCCCCCATCATCAGTGCCATCCCCCCATCATCAGTGCCACCCCCATCATCAGTGCCACCCCCCCATCATCAGTGCCACCCCCCATCATCAGTGCCACCCCCCATCATCAGTGCCATCCCCCATCATCACTGCCACCCCCCCATCATCAGTGCCACCCCCCATCATCAGTGCCACCCCCCCATCATCACTGCCACCCCCCCATCATCAGTGCCACCCCCATCATCAGTGCCACCCCCCCATCATCAGTGCCACCCCCCATCATCAGTGCCACCCCCATCAGTGCCACCCCCCATCATCAGTGCCACCCCCCATCATCAGTGCCATCCCCCATCATCAGTGCCACCCCCCCATCATCAGTGCCACCCCCATCATCAGTGCCACCCCCCCATCATCAGTGCCACCCCCCATCATCAGTGCCACCCCCATCAGTGCCACCCCCCATCATCAGTGCCACCCCCCATCATCAGTGCCATCCCCCATCATCAGTGCCACCCCCCCATCATCAGTGCCATCCCCCATCATCAGTGCCACCCCCCATCATCAGTGCCACCCCCCCATCATCAGTGCCACCCCCCATCAGTGCCACCCCCCCATCATCAGTGCCACCCCCCCATCATCAGTGCCACCCCCCATCATCAGTGCCACCCCCCGATCATCAGTGCCACCCCCCCATCATCAGTGCCACCCCCCATCATCAGTGCCACCCCCCATCATCAGTGCCACCCCCCATCATCAGTGCCATCCCCCATCATCAGTGCCACCCCCCATCATCAGTGCCACCCCCCGATCATCAGTGCCATCCCCCATCATCAGTGCCATCCCCCATCATCAGTGCCATCCCCCATCATCAGTGCCACCCCCCCATCATCAATCCCACCCCCCATCATCAGTGCCACCCCCCATCATCAGTGCCACCCCCCATCATCAGTGCCACCCCCCCATCAGTGCCACCCCCCATCATCAGTGCCACCCCCCATCATCAGTGCCACCCCCCCATCAGTGCCACCCCCCATCATCAGTGCCACCCCCCATCATCAGTGCCATCCCCCATCATCAGTGCCACCCCCCCATCATCAGTGCCACCCCCATCATCAGTGCCACCCCCCATCATTAGTGCCACCCCCCGATCATCAGTGCCACCCCCCATCATCAGTGCCACCCCCATCATCAGTGCCACACCCCGATCATCAGTGCCACCCCCCACCATCACTGCCACCCCCCACCATCACTGCCACACCCCGATCATCAGTGCCACCCCCCACCATCACTGCCACCCCCCACCATCACTGCCACCCCCATCATCAGTGCCACCCCCCATCATCAGTGCCACCCCCATCAGTGCTACCCCCCATCATCAGTGCCACCCCCCATCATCAGTGCTACCCCCCATCATCCGTGCCACCCCCATCATCAGTGCCACACCCCGATCATCAGTGCCACCCCCCACCATCACTGCCACCCCCCACCATCACTGCCACCCCCACCATCACTGCCACCCCCATCATCAGTGCCACCCCCCATCATCAGTGCCACCCCCCATCCTCAGTGCCACCCCCCATCCTCAGTGCCACCCCCCATCATCAGTGCTACCCCCCATCATCAGTGCCACCCCCCATCATCAGTGCTACCCCCCCATCATCAGTGCCACCCCCCGATCATCAGTGCCACCCCCATCATCACTGCCACCCCCCACCATCACTGCCACCCCCCACCATCACTGCCACCCCCATCATCAGTGCTACACCCATCATCACTGCCACCCCCCATCATCAGTGCCACCCCCATCATCAGTGCTACATCCCATCATCACTGCCACCCCCCATCATCAGTGCCACCCCCCATCATCAGTGCCACCCCCATCGTCAGTGCCCCCCATCATCAGTGCCACCCCATCATCAGTGCTACACCCCATTATCGCTGCCACCCCCATCATCAGTGCTACACCCCATCATCACTGCCACCCCCCACCATCACTGCCACCCCCATCATCAGTGCTACACCCCATCATCACTGCCACACCCCATCAGTGCCACCCCCATCATCAGTGCTACACCCCATCATCAGTGCCACCCCCATCATCAGTGCCCCCCATCATCAGTGCTACACCCCATTATCGCTGCTACACCCCATCATCAGTGCTACACACCATCATCACTGCCACCCCCCATTATCACTGCCACCCCCATCATCACTGCCACCCCCCACCATCACTGCCACCCCCATCATCAGTGCTACACCCCATCATCACTGCCACCCCCCATCATCAGTGCTACACCCCATCATCACTGCCACCCCCATCATTACTGCCACCCCCCATCATCACTGCCACCCCCATCATCACTGCCACCCCCCACCATCACTGCCACCCCCATCATCAGTGCTACACCCCATCATCACTGCCACCCCCATCATCAGTGCTACACCCCATCATCACTGCCACCCCCCATCATCAGTGCCACCCCCATCATCAGTGCCACCCCCCATCATCAGTGCCATCCCCCCATCATCAGTGCCACCCCCATCATCAGTGCCACCCCCCCATCATCAGTGCCACCCCCCATCATCAGTGCCACCCCCCATCATCAGTGCCATCCCCCATCATCACTGCCACCCCCCCATCATCAGTGCCACCCCCCATCATCAGTGCCACCCCCCATCATCACTGCCACCCCCCATCATCACTGCCACCCCCCCATCATCAGTGCCACCCCCATCATCAGTGCCACCCCCCCATCATCAGTGCCACCCCCCATCATCAGTGCCACCCCCATCAGTGCCACCCCCCATCATCAGTGCCACCCCCCATCATCAGTGCCATCCCCCATCATCAGTGCCACCCCCCATCATCAGTGCCACCCCCCCATCATCAGTGCCACCCCCATCATCAGTGCCACCCCCCCATCATCAGTGCCACCCCCCATCATCAGTGCCACCCCCCATCATCAGTGCCACCCCCCATCATCAGTGCCACCCCCCCATCATCAGTGCCACCCCCATCATCAGTGCCACCCCCCATCATCAGTGCCATCCCCCATCATCAGTGCCACCCCCCATCATCAGTGCCACCCCCCGATCATCAGTGCCATCCCCCATCATCAGTGCCATCCCCCATCATCAGTGCCATCCCCCATCATCAGTGCCATCCCCCATCATCAGTGCCACCCCCCCATCATCAATCCCACCCCCCATCATCAGTGCCACCCCCCATCATCAGTGCCACCCCCCATCATCAGTGCCACCCCCCCATCAGTGCCACCCCCCATCATCAGTGCCACCCCCCCATCAGTGCCACCCCCCATCATCAGTGCCACCCCCCATCATCAGTGCCATCCCCCATCATCAGTGCCACCCCCCATCATCAGTGCCACCCCCATCATCAGTGCCACCCCCCGATCATCAGTGCCACCCCCCATCATCAGTGCCACCCCCATCATCAGTGCCACACCCCGATCATCAGTGCCACCCCCCACCATCACTGCCACCCCCCACCATCACTGCCACACCCCGATCATCAGTGCCACCCCCCACCATCACTGCCACCCCCCACCATCACTGCCACCCCCATCATCAGTGCCACCCCCCATCATCAGTGCCACCCCCATCAGTGCTACCCCCCATCATCAGTGCCACCCCCCATCATCAGTGCTACCCCCCATCATCCGTGCCACCCCCATCATCAGTGCCACACCCCGATCATCAGTGCCACCCCCCACCATCACTGCCACCCCCCACCATCACTGCCACCCCCACCATCACTGCCACCCCCATCATCAGTGCCACCCCCCATCATCAGTGCCACCCCCCATCCTCAGTGCCACCCCCCATCCTCAGTGCCACCCCCCATCATCAGTGCTACCCCCCATCATCAGTGCCACCCCCCATCATCAGTGCTACCCCCCCATCATCAGTGCCACCCCCCGATCATCAGTGCCACCCCCATCATCACTGCCACCCCCCACCATCACTGCCACCCCCCACCATCACTGCCACCCCCATCATCAGTGCTACACCCATCATCACTGCCACCCCCCATCATCAGTGCCACCCCCATCATCAGTGCTACATCCCATCATCACTGCCACCCCCCATCATCAGTGCCACCCCCCATCATCAGTGCCACCCCCATCGTCAGTGCCCCCCATCATCAGTGCCACCCCATCATCAGTGCTACACCCCATTATCGCTGCCACCCCCATCATCAGTGCTACACCCCATCATCACTGCCACCCCCCACCATCACTGCCACCCCCATCATCAGTGCTACACCCCATCATCACTGCCACACCCCATCAGTGCCACCCCCATCATCAGTGCTACACCCCATCATCAGTGCCACCCCCATCATCAGTGCCCCCCATCATCAGTGCTACACCCCATTATCGCTGCTACACCCCATCATCACTGCTACACCCCATCATCAGTGCTACACACCATCATCACTGCCACCCCCCATTATCACTGCCACCCCCATCATCACTGCCACCCCCCACCATCACTGCCACCCCCATCATCAGTGCTACACCCCATCATCACTGCCACCCCCCATCATCAGTGCTACACCCCATCATCACTGCCACCCCCATCATTACTGCCACCCCCCATCATCACTGCCACCCCCATCATCACTGCCACCCCCCACCATCACTGCCACCCCCATCATCAGTGCTACACCCCATCATCACTGCCACCCCCATCATCAGTGCTACACCCCATCATCACTGCCACCCCCCATCATCAGTGCCACCCCCATCATCAGTGCCCCCCATCATCAGTGCCACCCCCATCATCAGTGCTACACCCCATTATCGCTGCTACACCCCATCATCACTGCTACACCCCATCATCAGTGCTACACACCATCATCAGTGCCACCCCCATCATCAGTGCCACCCCCCATCATCAGTGCCACTCCCCACCATCACTGCCACCCCCCACCATCACTGCCACCCCACATCATCAGTGCCACACCCCATCATCACTGCTACACCCCATCATCAGTGCCACCCCCCACCATCATTGCCACCCCCCATCATCAGTGCCACCCCATCATCAGTGCCACCCCCCACCATCAGTGCCACTCCCCATCATCAGTGCCACACCCCATCATCACTGCTACACCCCATCATCAGTGCTACACACCATCATCAGTGCCACCCCCCACCATCAGTGCCACCCCCCATCATCAGTGCCACCCCCATCATCAGTGCCACTCCCCACCATCAGTGCCACCCCCCATCATCAGTGCTACACCCCACCAGTGCTACACCCCATCATCACAGTCACCCCCACCATCATAAACTGGTGTTGTCCTCATACAGGTGTCATGGAGGCTGTGGAGGAGGTGGATGAGCGCAGTCAGGAGGGGGCCAATATCTCCCGGTGAGTCACTACCGTGCACTGATGGGGGATATAAGGGAAGACCGTGCACTGACGGGGGGCATACGGAGGAGGACCGTGCACTGACGGGGGGGCATACGGAGGAGGACCGTGCACTGACGGGGGGGCATACGGAGGAGGACCGTGCACTGATGGGGGATAAGGGGGAGGACCGTGCACTGAGGGGGGGGCATACGGAGGATCGTGAACTGACGGGGGGGCATACGGAGGAGGGCCGTGCACTGACGGGGGCATACGGAGGGCCGTGCACTGACGGGGGGCATACGGAGGAGGACCGTGCACTGACGCGGGGCATACGGAGGAGGACCGTGCACTGACGGGGGGCATACGGAGGAGGACCGTGCACTGACGGGGGGCATACGGAGGAGGACCGTGCACTGACGGGGGGCATACGGAGGAGGACCGTGCACTGACGGGGGGCATACGGAGGAGGACCGTGCACTGATGGGGGATAAGGGGGAGGACCGTGCACTGAGGGGGGGGCATACGGAGGACCGTGCACTGACGGGGGGCATACGGAGGAGGGCCGTGCACTGACAGGGGGCATACGGAGGAGGACCGTGCACTGATGGGGGATAAGGGGGAGGACCGTGCACTGAGGGGGGGGCATACGGAGGACCGTGCACTGACGGGGGGCATACGGAGGAGGGCCGTGCACTGACAGGGGGCATACGGAGGAGGACCGTGCACTGATGGGGGGCATACGGAGGAGGGCCGTGCACTGATGGGGGATATAGGGGGAGGACTGTGCACTAAAGGGGGGGATACGGAGGAGGACCGTGCACTGACGGGGGGCATACGGAGGAGGGCCGTGCACTGACGGGGGGCATACGGAGGAGGACCGTGCACTGATGGGGGATATAGGGGGAGGACTGTGCACTAAAGGGGGGGATACGGAGGAGGACCGTGCACTGACGGGGGGCATACGGAGGAGGGCCGTGCACTGACGGGGGATAAGGGGGAGGACTGTGCACTAAAGGGGGGCATACGGAGGAGGACCATGCACTGACGGGGGGCATACGGAGGAGGACCGTGCACTGACGGGGAATAAGGGGGAGGACCGTGCACTGACGGGGGACATACGGAGGAGGACCGTGCACTGATGGGGGATATAGGGGGAGGACTGTGCACTAAAGGGGGGATACGGAGGAGGACCGTGCACTGACGGGGGCATACGGAGGAGGACCGTGCACTGACGGGGGGCATACGGAGGAGGACCGTGCACTGACGGGGGATAAGGGGGAGGACCGTGCACTGAGGGGGGATAAGGGGGAGGACCGTGCACTGACGGGGGGCATACGGAGGAGGACCGTGCACTGACGGGGGGCATACGGAGGAGGACCGTGCACTGACGGGGAATAAGGGGGAGGACCGTGCACTGACGGGGGATATAGGGGGAGGACTGTGCACTAAAGGGGGGATACGGAGGAGGACCGTGCACTGACGGGGGCATACGGAGGAGGACCGTGCACTGACGGGGGATAAGGGGGAGGACCGTGCACTGAGGGGGGATAAGGGGGAGGACTGTGCACTGACGGGGGGCATACGGAGGAGGACCGTGCACTGACGGGGGGCATACGGAGGAGGACCGTGCACTGACGGGGGGCATACGGAGGAGGACCGTGCACTGACGGGGGGCATACGGAGGAGGACCGTGCACTGATGGGGGGCATATGGAGGAGGACCGTGCACTGACGGGGGGCATACGGAGGAGGACCGTGCACTGACGGGGGGGCATACGGAGGAGGACCGTGCACTGACGGGGGGCATACGGAGGAGGACCGTGCACTGATGGGGGGCATACTTATCTTGTGCTCCATTTACTGCAGAGGCTGGGCCCCTTTCGTGGACGTTTCATCATTTCCATCTTCCTACACCCACAACTCTCCTGAGGAGCAGATGCTGCTGGACCTGGCAGAAAACTTCTGTCGACAGTACGCGCTCCTCTATCCCCGCCGGAAGCCACTCTTCATTTCCCCACAGAACGAGTGCGGCGTGCAGGTGAGTGCGAGTGACCCCCCGCAAGAATGATGGACGGGTGCGGTCTTGTGGAGTGTGAGATGGGGACGTGCCGTCTTGTGGAGTGTGAGATGGGGACGTGCCGTCTTGTGGAGTGTGAGATGGGGACGTGCCGTCTTGTGGAGTGTGAGATGGGGACGTGCGGTCTTGTGGAGTGTGAGACGGGGACGTGCCGTCTTGTGCTGTGTGAGACGGGGACGTGCCGTCTTGTGGTGTGTGAGACGGGGACGTGCCGTCTTGTGGTGTGTGAGACGGGGACGTACCGTCTTGTGCTGTGTGAGACGGGGACGTGCCGTCTTGTGGAGTGTGAGACGGGGACGTGCCGTCTTGTGCTGTGTGAGACGGGGACGTGCCGTCTTGTGGAGTGTGAGACGGGGACGTGCCGTCTTGTGGAGTGTGAGACGGGGACGTGCCGTCTTGTGGAGTGTGAGACGGGGACGTGCCGTCTTGTGCTGTGTGAGACGGGGACGTGCCGTCTTGTGCTGTGTGAGACGGGGACGTGCCGTCTTGTGCTGTGTGAGACGGGGACGTGCCGTCTTGTGCTGTGTGAGACGGGGACGTGCGGTCTTGTGGTGTGTGAGACGGGGACGTGCGGTCTTGTGGTGTGTGAGACGTGGACGTGCCGTCTTGTGCTGTGTGAGACGGGGACCTGCCGTCTTGTGGTGTGTGAGACGGGGACGTGCCGTCTTGTGCTGTGTGAGACGGGGACCTGCCGTCTTGTGGTGTGTGAGACGGGGACGCGCCGTCTTGTGGTGTGTGAGACGGGGACGCGCCGCCTTGTGGTGTGTGAGATGGGACGTGCCGCCTTGTGGTGTGTGAGACGGGGACGTGCCGCCTTGTGGTGTGTGAGACGGGGACGTGCCGCCTTGTGGTGTGTGAGACGGGGACGTGCCATCTTGTGTGTGAGACGTGGACGTGCCGTCTTGTGGTGTGTGAGATGGGGACGTGCCGTCTTGTGGTGTGTGAGATGTGGACGTGCCGTCTTGTGCTGTGTGAGATGGGGACGTGCCGTCTTGTGCTGTGTGAGATGGGGACGTGCCGTCTTGTGCTGTGTGAGATGGGGACGTGCCGTCTTGTGGTGTGTGAGATGGGGACGTGCCGTCTTGTGGTGTGTGAGATGGGGACGTGCCGTCTTGTGGTGTGTGAGATGGGGACGTGCCGTCTTGTGGTGTGTGAGATGGGGACGTGCCGTCTTGTGGTGTGTGAGATGCGGCGTGCCGTCTTGTGGAGTGTGAGATGGGGACGCGCCGTCTTGTGGTGTGTGAGATGGGGACGTGCCGTCTTGTGGAGTGTGAGATGGGGACGTGCCGTCTTGTGCTGTGTGAGATGCGGACGTGCAGTCTTGTGGAGTGTGAGATGGGGACGTGCCGTCTTGTGGAGTGTGAGATGGGGACGTGCCGTCTTGTGGAGTGTGAGATGGGGACGTGCCGTCTTGTGCTGTGTGAGATGCGGACGCGCCGTCTTGTGGAGTGAGATGGGGACGCGCCGTCTTGTTGTGTGTGAGATGGGGACGCGCCGTCTTGTGGAGTGTGAGATGGGGACGCGCCGTCTTGTGGTGTGTGAGATGGGGACGCGCCGTCTTGTGGAGTGTGAGATGGGGACGCGCCGTCTTGTGCTGTGTGAGATGCGGACGCGCCGTCTTGTGGAGTGTGAGATGGGGACGCGCCGTCTTGTGCTGTGTGAGATGGGGACGTGCCGTCTTGTGGAGTGTGAGATGGGGACGCGCCGTCTTGTGGTGTGTGAGATGGGGACGTGCCGTCTTGTGGAGTGTGAGATTGGGACGTGCCGTCTTGTGCTGTGTGAGATGGGGACGTGCCGTCTTGTGGAGTGTGAGATGGGGACGTGCCGTCTTGTGGAGTGTGAGATGGGGACGTGCCGTCTTGTGGAGTGTGAGATGGGGACGTGCCGTCTTGTGCTGTGTGAGATGGGGACGTGCCGTCTTGTGGAGTGTGAGATGCGGACGTGCCGTCTTGTGGAGTGTGAGATGGGGACGTGCCGTCTTGTGGAGTGTGAGATGGGGACGTGCCGTCTTGTGCTGTGTGAGATGGGGACGTGCCGTCTTGTGCTGTGTGAGATGGGGACGTGCCGTCTTGTGCTGTGTGAGATGGGGACGTGCCGTCTTGTGCTGTGTGAGATGGGGTCGTGCCGTCTTGTGGTGTGTGAGATGGGGACGTGCCGTCTTGTGGAGTGTGAGATTGGGACGTGCCGTCTTGTGCTGTGTGAGATGGGGACGTGCCGTCTTGTGGAGTGTGAGATGGGGACGTGCCGTCTTGTGGAGTGTGAGATGGGGACGTGCCGTCTTGTGGAGTGTGAGATTGGGACGTGCCGTCTTGTGGTGTGTGAGATGGGGACGTGCCGTCTTGTGGAGTGTGAGATTGGGACGTGCCGTCTTGTGGAGTGTGAGATGCGGACGTGCGGTCTTGTGGAGTGTGAGATGGGGACGTGCCGTCTTGTGCTGTGTGAGATGGGGACGTGCCGTCTTGTGCTGTGTGAGATGGGGACGTGCCGTCTTGTGCTGTGTGAGATGGGGACGTGCCGTCTTGTGCTGTGTGAGATGGGGACGTGCCGTCTTGTGGAGTGTGAGATGGGGACGTGCCGTCTTGTGCTGTGTGAGATGGGGTCGTGCCGTCTTGTGCTGTGTGAGATGCGGACGTGCCGTCTTGTGGAGTGTGAGATGGGGTCGCGCCGTCTTGTGGTGTGTGAGATGGGGACGTGCCGTCTTGTGGAGTGTGAGATGGGGACGCACCGTCTTGTGCTGTGTGAGATGCGGACGTGCCGTCTTGTGGAGTGTGAGATGGGGACGTGCCGTCTTGTGGAGTGTGAGATGGGGACGTGCCGTCTTGTGGAGTGTGAGATGGGGACGCACAGTCTTGTGCTGTGTGAGATGCGGACGTGCCGTCTTGTGGAGTGTGAGATGGGGACGTGCCGTCTTGTGCTGTGTGAGATGCGGACGTGCCGTCTTGTGGTGTGTAATATTATTTCTATAGCCCCGTTGATTCCATGGTGCTGCACGTGAGACGGGGTTACGTACAAATTACAGGTATCACTTACAGTAAACTAACAATCACAGACTGATACAGAGGGGAGAGGACCCTGCCCTTGCGGGCTTACATGCTACAGGATGGTGGGGAAGGAGACAGTAGGTCGGGGGGTTGCAGCAGCTGCGGTGATGGTGAGGTGGTAGCTCTGGTGATGGTGAGGTGGCTGTGTGGTCATTACGGGCTGTAGACTTTTTTGAAGAGGTGGGTTTTCAGGTTCCGTTTGAAGGATCCAAATGTGGTGGATAACCGGACGTGTTGGGGCACAGAATTCCAGAGGATGGGTGATATTAGGGAGAAGTCTTGGAGGCGGTTGGGTGAGGAGCGAATAAGCGTGGAGGAGGTCTTGGGAGTTCGGAAATATACGGAGGAGAAAGGTTGTGGATGGCTTTGTAGGTCAGTGTTAGTAGTTTAAACTAGATAGGCTGAGAAATTGGGAGCCAGTGAAGTGATTTGCAAAGAGGGGAAGCAGGAGTGTAGCGAGGAGAGAGATTAATTAGTCGAGCAGAAGAGTTAAGTCCGTCCGGACTGGAGGGGTGCGAGAATGTTAAGGCCCTTTTACATTTAGCGATGCACCAGCGATCCAACCAGCGATCCGACCCGGTCAGGATCGCTGGTGCATCGCTAAATGATCGCTAGTGAGCTTTCATACAGAAAGATCTCACAGCGATGCAGCAGCGACGCAGCGCACGATACTTACCATTCACACACAGTGATCCTGCGTCCTCCCGCCCGCGTCCAGCGTCGCTCGTCGTCACAGTAGGAAGTCTCAGCAGGAAGCGCCCGACGAGAAATGGAGCCGGACATTCTCGCGCGATCAGCGATGGACAGCGGGGGAGCCGGTCGCTGGTAAGTATCACACATAGCGATATCGCTAGCAATATCGCTATAACGTCACAAAACCAGTGACGTTTTAGCGATATTGCTAGCGATATCGCTTAGTGTAAAACCCCCTTTAGAAGGTAGGCCACAGAGGATGATGTTGCAGTAGTTGAGGCGGGTGTGCACAAGCATTTTGGTAGATTGAGGGTTGAGGAAAGGCCAGTTCTGGAAATATTTTGGAGCTGGAGGTGACAGGAGGTGGCGAGAGCTTGGATGTACGGTTTGAAGGACAGGGCAGAGTCAAGGGTTACTCCAAGGCAACGGATTACCGGGACAGGGGAAAGTGTGAATTAATTTATTGTGATAGATAGATCAGGTAGGGAAGGTTTGCGAGATGGAGGAAAGATAATTAGTTCAGATTTGTCCACATTGAGTTTGAGGAAGCAAGAGGAGGAGGATATGGGTGATAGCCACTTCGGGATTCTGGACAGTAGAGAGGTGACGTCTGGGCCAGAGAGGTAGATCTGAGTGTCATCAGCATACAGAAGCCATAGGACTTCATGAGTAGTCCCAGGCCAAGGGTATAGATTGAAAAGAGAAGGGGTCCTAGGACAGAGCCTTGAGGTACATCAACAGAGAGCGGGCGAGATGAAGAGGTAGTATGGGAGCAAGAAACGCTGAATGTGCAGTTGGTAAGGTATGAGGAGATCCAGGATAGGGCGAGGTCTTTGACACAAAACGAGTAGAGGATCTGTAGTAGGAGGCAGTGGTCAACTGTGTCGAAGGCAGAGGACAGGTCTAGAAGGAGGAGTATAGAGAATTGTTTGTTAGCTTTGGCTGTAAGTTGTTAGTAAGTTTGGTCAGGGCTGTCTCAGTGGAATGATGGGGACGGAAGCCAGATTGTAGGTTGTTGAAGAGTGAGGTAGATGCAAAGTGAGAGGAAAGTTCAGCGTGGACGTGCTCCTCAAGTAGTTTGGAAGTGAATGGGAGCAGCGATATTGGGCGATAGCTGGACATAGCGGTTGGGTCGAGGGTTGGCTTTTAGAGGATAGGTGTGATTGTGGCATGTTTGAAAGCAGACGGGAAGGTACCAGAAGTAGGTGATAGGTTGAAGAGATGGGTTAGGGATGGGATAAGTGTAGTGGTGAGGTTGATGAGGAGGTCGGATGGGGTCAAGTGCACAAGTGGTGAGGTGTGATTTGGAGAGGAGAAAATTAAGCTCCCCTTCAGTGATGTTGGATAAGGAGGTTATGGGGTTTGGGCATTGGTCTGGCATACAAAGGGATTGTGGTGGTTGGACAACAAAGACTTGCCGTGCTTGGTCTATCTTGTTTTTGAAGTGCGTGGCAAAGTCCTCGGCAGAGATTAGGGAAGTCTGAGGGGGCAGTGGTGGGTGGAGGAGGGAGTTAAAAGTATTGAACAACTGTTTGGGGTTGTGGGATAAGGAAGATACAAGGGATGTGAAGTAGGCCTGTTTAGCAGAGGTGAGGGAAGTTTTGAATGCGAGTGTTGCTTGTTTGAATGAGGTGAAGTCGTCTTGAGAATACGTTTTCTTCCAGCGCCGTTTAGCAATTCTGGATACTTGCCAAAGCTTTTTAGTGGTGTTCTTGTGCCAGGGTTGTCTATTGATTTGTTGCACTCCGCTATGCATGACAGGAGCGACTGAGTCGATGGCTGATGCGAGAGTGGCATTGTAGAAACTAGTGTCAGTGTCGTGGAGTGAAGATATGGAGGACAGGGCAGAATAGAGTCAGAGAGTGTGCGAGTGTCTAGATGTGCAACGTTTCTGCGGGGGGGGCGCATGTTGCTCGACATGGATGACAGGTGAGGAGGACAGGGATGAGAAAGTGAGTAGATGGTGGTCAGATAGAGGGGAGGTGGTGAAGTTAGGGAGCAGAGACGGGTGAAGACCAGGTCTAATGTGTGTCCGTCAGTGTGGGTGGCTGAGGAAGACCACTGGGTAAGTCCAAAGGATGAAGTAAGGGACAGGAGTTTGGAGGCTGTTGAATGAAGGGTATCAGTAGGGATGTTGAAGTCACCCATGATGGTGGTGGGAATGTCAGCAGAGAGAAAGTGAAGACGTCAGGGGGAGAATTGGTCAATAAATGCAGTGGTCGGGCACGAAGGTCGGTGTATGACGGCCATTTGGAGGTTGGAGGGGGAGTGGATGCAGACAGAGTGGACTTCAAAAGAGGGGAGGATTAGGGAGGGAAGAGGTGGGTTTGGGTTAAAGGTACAGTTGGAAGAAAGGAGAAGGCCCACTCCTCCACCGTGTGTGTTGCCAGGGCAAGGAGTGTGGGTGAAATGGAGGCCGCTGTAATATAGCGCAGCAGGGGAGGCTGTGTCAGAGGGTGTCAGCCATGTTTCGGTAAGGCCCAGGAACGAAAAATTACGAGAGGTAAAGAGGTCATGAATCACATAGAGTTTATTGCAGACGGAGCGGGCATTCCAGAGTGATCCAGAGAGAGGGAGCAGGGTGGTGCGTGTCAAGGGCACGGATTTGAAGTGGGCGAGATTTCGGGTGTTGATATTGGGTTGGGAGTGATAGGAGAGGGTAGTAATGGGAGGTATGAGCTGTGGGGGTCCAGGATTGGGAGATATGTCGCCAGTGTCACGCTTGCGCCTTGGCTGAATGGAGCGAACTGGGGAGTTGTGGCCCCCACTGTGCCACAAACCAGACTACCCTGGAAGGGGCGAGACTACGACAGCTACCGCTGTCTTCACTGGAGCCTCTGATGGTGAGGTCAGGTTTGTGCGGCAGATAGCTGTCGGGTGCCACTCCAGGGTGGTGTCTGGCTGTGGCTGCTGGTCCCACTCGGGGACAAGTCACATTGACAGAAGCTATAGACAGGCAGTCAGGTAGACACGACAGGCACGGCTGAGATACTGGGCAAGAAGGCATGGCTTGGAGACACAGGGCAAGCGGGCACGGCTTGGAGACACAGGACAG
Organism: Dendrobates tinctorius; assembly: GCF_039654945.1. Classification (NCBI taxonomy): domain Eukaryota; kingdom Metazoa; phylum Chordata; class Amphibia; order Anura; family Dendrobatidae; genus Dendrobates; species Dendrobates tinctorius. The sequence continues at coordinate 83,859 of NW_027362197.1, read as the reverse complement.
GTGGGCACGGCTTGGAGACACAGGACAGGCGTGCACGGCTTGAGACACAGGACAGACTGGCGTGGTATGAGAAGGGACAGGTAGGGACCTGTTCACACAGCAGGTGTAGGCAGGAGGGAGTGGTGTATGTTGGAACAGGATTGGGACCTGTTCACACAGGAGGTGCAGGTATGGATATAGGCAGGAGTGCGGAGTAGGCCGAGCCGCAGGAGTCCGGGGTAGGCGGAGCCGCAGGAGTGCGGAATAGAGCTGAACCACAAGGTCTGTGGAGAAACTGCAGCAAGAAGTTCTGCAGCAGCAGAGAAGACAGAGCTGCAAGGGTGCAGATGCACAGACGGAGCTGCAAGGGTGCAGATGCAGACGGAGCTGCAAGGGTGCAGATGCAGACGGAGCTGCAAGGGTGCAGATGCAGACGGAGCTGCAAGGGTGCAGATGCAGAGACGGAGCTGCAAGGGTGCAGATGCACAGACGGAGCTGCAAGGGTGCAGATGCACAGACGGAGCTGCAAGGGTGCAGATGCACAGACGAAGCTGCAAGGGTGCAGATGCACAGACGAAGCTGCAAGGGTGCAGATGCACAGACGGAGCTGCAAGGGTGCAGATGCACAGACGGAACTGCAAGGGTGCAGATGCACAGCCGGAGCTGCAAGGGTGCAGATGCACAGCCGGAGCTGCAAGGGTGCAGATGCACAGACGGAGCTGCAAGGGAGCAGATGCACAGACGGAGCTGCAAGGGTGCAGATGCACAGACAGGGAGGACACAAGGAAAGACACAGCAGGGAAAGAAGCCACAGACAAGGAGAAATGGAGACTAAGGTAGGACAGAGTACAGACAAGGTACTGGGACCAAGACTCAAGGGCCAGGATATTCAGCCTCCTGGCAGGCAGACAAGGTATGAGGCAAGACAAGAAGTATTCCTCCAGAGAAGGAGGAAATACACAGGACAGGGCCTGGCTAGCTCAGCAGCAAGATACTAACTGAGATTAGACATTGCTCAGGCAATGTTTCAGTGGGTGTGGCGGAACTAAATAGTCAAGGGCTCTAGGTGATTGGTCAGGGACAGATTAGGCAGGTGCACCCTGACTGCATAAGAACCAGAGAGTTCTGGCGCCGCCTCCCTATACACACATCGCTTGGAAGCATACAGGAGAGCAGAGGCACAGAGCACAGGGCTGGCAACAGACAGAACTCACAGCATGGCCCGGAGCAGTGAGTAAGTTGGTGTGCGGGGGATGGGAGGCCATGCAGTGATGCCAGCAGGGTTGTAACAGCCAGCAGTGAGGAGAAGCAGCGAGAGGGAGAGCAGGTGGGAGGAGCGTGGGTGGCTTGTTTTATGTTTTCCTAGGAGAGATGTGATGTTGAGGAGCAGGTCAGTGGAGGTGGTCAGGTGGGGGGGCAAGAAGGAGGGAGAGTTTATTACTTGGTGGGTGCTGGGGTTTGCAGATAGCTCAGAAAAGTGAGGAGTAATGGAGCCAAAACTGTTAGAGCGTATCTCAGCATGATGAGAGTAAGTGTGGAGAAAGAAAGTTAGTACATTTAATAAAAGTGGTTAGCCGTACCTTCTGTTCACTTCTGGCTCATTTCTGGCATATTTCTGCTCTATCCTTTTAGAGACATCCTTATAGAGCCAGACCACGGTCAACACAGCCCTGACAGTCTGAATGTATAACAAGCTAAGTGCACATGAAATAGGCCAGGTGTGATCAGCAGGGAGGAGCAGCAGGGAGACTGCTCACAGACACCGGAGGGGATTAATGAGAAGCCAGAAAGGAAATGCAAAAGGACATAGTCGGATCCAAATGGACATATAAAGCAAAGTGTGTAAGCATCAAAGAATGAAGGAGACATGCAGGGGAGAGAGGAAAAAAACATACCAGTAATGACAGACAGCTATAGGGAGAGTGGAGTCAGGGAATATGGGTGATGGGATTGCAGTCAGTGATGAACATACCTGAGGATGACGCAGAATGAATGTCAGATTAATAGGAATAATGCAGCATAGTAACAATAATGAAGAATCTATAGCAGGGGGTTGTTTTTCTGGCATATTTCTTCTATATCCTTTTAGAGACATTCTTATAGAGATAGACCACTAGATGTGGATGTGCGGTCTTGTGCTGCGTAAGATGGAGACGTTCGGTCTTGTGCTGTGTAAGATGGAGACGTGCGGACTTGTGCTGTATAAGATGGAGACGTTCGGTCTTGTGCTGCGTAAGATGGAGACGTTCGGACTTGTGCTGCGTAAGATGGAGACGTTCGGACTTGTGCTGCGTAAGATGGAGACGTTCGGACTTGTGCTGCGTAAGATGGAGACGTTCGGACTTGTGCTGTGTAAGATGGAGACGTTTGGTATTGTGCTGCGTAAGATGGAGACGTTTGGTATTGTGCTGCGTAAGATGGAGACGTTCGGACTTGTGCTGCGTAAGATGGAGACGTTCGGACTTGTGCTGCGTAAGATGGAGACGTTCGGACTTGTGCTGCGTAAGATTGGGGTGTGCGGGCTCATTAAGTGTTAAAGCTCTTCTCATGGCCTACACCCTCTCTGGATCCACAGAAGTTTGTGTGCTCCACGCTGCGCCCAACTCTCCTTCCATACCCGTTGCTCTACCAGTGGGAGGAATGTGCACACTTTGTGTCCGAATTTATAACTATGAGACCACTGAACTCCGCAACTGAGCTGGTAACGATCCATAATTCATCTGTGATGTCTGACCCTCACCCCCTTCTTTTCTTTCTTCCCTCAGTGTCCCTTCTCTAACCCTTCTTTCTGTGCACCCCTTCTCTCTCCTCTCACCTATGTCCCCTCTCTTCCTATATGTCCCTTTGTTTCTTTTCTCTACCCTTGTCCCTTCGCCTCTCTTCCTTTTTGTAACCTTGCCTCTTTCCCATAGTCTCTCCTCTCGCTCTGTCCCTTCTCGCCTCTCTGTCGCTTGTCTCACTATCCCCTTGCTTCTCTACATCTGTTAGGCGTCGGGTTCCTGCAGCTGCACAGCGGGAATCCAGAGCCTTGCATCCTGCGGCCTCCCATTCTTCTCCGACCGCTCAGGAGCCTGCACAGCAGTCTCGGCGTCCCAGACGCTCTGCTCAGACCAGTAGGACTGGTTGTTGCTGCCACCTCTGGGTCAGCAATAGCAGCGCAGGCTGCCCTGCAGCAAGCCACTCCAGAGGCTAAGTCCTCTCATCGCGCTACTGGGCATGCTCACGAGACGATCTCCCATTGGAGATCGGGAGTCACGTGCTCAGGTCCTTCTCCGGATCTGATTGGTCCATCCCAGAGATCTGGAAGGTCCCGCACGGCTATAAAAGGTCCGCATGGCCGCTCGCCCATGCACTAGTGTAGTCTCTAATTGCTACTGTGTGAATGATGACGGATGCATGAACCTGCGAATGACTCATTAAGATCCCCTCCCTCTGATATTACGTGTGTGGATAGGGACTTAGCCTTAGAGTCAGCGGCAGTCAGTGGCATGATACAAGCCACAGTGCTCATCTACACAGAGCTAGCGTCCGACAGTGCGCCCCTTCTGGGTACTGTCGAATAGCGGCTAAGTCAGTCATCGCGCTGCAGTCTGCAGCATCTGTGGGCGTCCGCGGTAGCAACACTGCACGCACGATAGGTCTAGACGGACCCTGACCCTCTGCTTTGGGTTCAGCTCCTGTGACCATATACCGTGCGTGCAGTTCTCTGAGACCTGTGAGTGCAACAGGCTCAGCACTTACATTTATGTTCCAAGCGTCTCTGTGGAGATAACAGAGTCCGCTCAGCGCACACCGGGTGACGTTCAACCCGCGTGCGATATACCGCCATATTGTGCGTCTGCCATTATCTAGCAGCGGTGTAACACCTACTGCACGTTGGGCGGTGAAGGCACTTATTATTATTATGTACTAGTGCGTTTCGCCGTCCCTAGTCACATCTCTGTCCCCGAGAACAGAGGGAGACACAAAAGCGCAAATAAGGTCTTATCAAACGTTAGAGTTGCCCCCAAGAGAACTACTGAAAGACATTAATGGCGGCTGCTGCAGGTCCACAGGTCAGTGCAGGACCTGGTACATACACTTAGGTAGGAAGGATCATCCCCGCTTGGCGTCGTTTTCAAATGCTGATGTGTACTTTAACCCTGTATGCCTATGACTCTTGTACAATATTTGTGGTAGGTCCTGATGAAGGGGTCACCTGAAACACGTAGAATAAACCGCGTTAAAACCTCTACAATTTTTGGAATTCTTCTCACGGCAGCGCGGGGATGATCCTTCCTTCCTACCGAAGTGTATGCCTCTCTGTCCCCCTCATGTCTCTGTCCCCTCTCCTCTCTCCCTCTTGCCCCTATCCCCACGCCTCTCTCCCTCTCGGTCCCCTCGCCTCTCTGTCGCTTGTCTCACTCTGTCACCTTGCTTTTCTCCCTCTCTGTCGATTGTCTCACTCTGTCCCCTCGCCTCTCTCCCTCTCTGTCACTTGTTCCTCTCTCCCCTCGCTTCTATCCCTCTCGGTCCTCTCTGTCGCTTGTCTCACTCTGTCCCCTCACCTCTCTCCTGCCACTCTCCCTCTCTGTCTCCTCGCCTCACTCTGTCCCCTAGCCACTCTCCATCTCTGTTTCTTCGCCTCACTCTCTGTTCCCTAGCCATTCTCCCTCACGTCTCTGGTTCCCTCACCTCTCTCCCTCACGTCTCTGGTCCTCTTGCCTCTCTCCCTCATGTCTTTGTCCCCTCGCCTCTGTCCCTCAGTCACTGGTCCTCTCGCCTCTCTCCCTCACGTCTCTGGTCCTCTCGCCTCTCTCCCTCACATCTGTCCCCTCGCCTCTCTCCTTCACGCCTGTCCCCTCACCCCTCTTCTTCACGCCTGTCCCCTCACCTACCTCCTTCACACCTATCCCCTCACCTCTCTCCCTCATGTCTCTGTCCCTTCGCCTCTCTCCCTCTCAATTCCCTCTCCACTGTCCCTCTCTGCCGCCTCACCTCTCTCTCTCGGTCCCCTCGCCTCTCTCCTTCTCGGTCTCCTCTCCTCTCTCCCTCATGTCTCTGGTCCTCTTGCCTCTCTCCATTATGTCTTTGTCCCCTCACCTCTCTCCCTCATGTCTCCATCTCTGCAGCCTCGTCTCTCTCCCTCATGTCTGTCCCCTCACCTCTCTCCCTCATGTCTTTGTCCCCTCACCTCTCTCCCTCATGTCTGTCCCCTCACCTCTCTCCCTCATGTCTGTCCCCTCACCTCTCTCCCTCATGTCTGTCCCCTCACCTCTCTCCCTCCTGTCTGTCCCCTCACCTCTCTCCCTCATGTCTGTCCCCTCGCCTCTCTCCCTCACGTCTGTCCCCTCGCCTCTCTCCCTCACGTCTGTCCCCTCGCCTCTCTCCCTCACTTCTGTCCCCTCACCTCTCTCCCTCACGTCTATCCCCTCACCTCTGTCCTTCACGCCTGTCCCCTCTTCTTCACGCCTGTCCCCTCACCCCTCTTCTTCACGCCTGTCCCCTCGCCTCTCTCCCTCATGTCTGCCGCCTCGCCTCTCTCCCTCATGTCTCTGTCCCCTCGCCTCTCTCCCTCTCAATTCCCTCTCCTCTGTCCTTCTCTGACGCCTCACCTCTCTCTCTCTCGGTCTCCTCTCCTCTCTCCCTCACGTCTCTGGTCCTCTTACCTCTCTCCATTATGTCTTTGTCCCCTCACCTCTCTCCCTCATGTCTCCATCTCTGCGGCCTCGCCTCTCTCCCTCATGTCTGTCCCCTCACCTCACTCCCTCATGGCTTTGTCCCCTCGCCTCTCTCCTTCATGATGGCCTCGCCTCTCTCCCTCACGTCTGTCCCCTCGCCTCTCTCCCTCACGCCTGTCCCCTCGCCTCTCTCCCTCACGCCTGTCCCCTCGCCTCTCTCCCTCACGCCTGTCCCCTCACCCCTCTTCTTCATGCCTGTCCTCTCACCACTGTCCCTTTCGTCTGTCCCCTCACCTCTCTCCTTCACGCCTATCCCCTCACATCTCTCCCTCATGTCTCTGTCCCCTCGCCTCTCTCCCTCTCTGCCGCCTCACCTCTCTCTCTCGGTCCCCTCACCTTTCTCTCCTTCTCGGTCTCCTCTCCTCTCTCCCTCATGTCTCTGGTCCTCTCGCCTCTCTCTATCATGTCTTTGTCCCCTCGCCTCTCTCCCTCACATCTCCCTCTCTGCGGCCTCGCCTCTCTCCCTCACATCTGTCACCTCACCTCTCTCCCTCTCAATTCCCTCTCCTCTCCCTCTCCGCCGCCTCACCTCTCTCTCGGTCCCCTCGCCTCTCTCCCTCATGTCTCTGGTCCCCTCGCCTCTCTCCATCATGTCTTTGTCCCCTCACCTCTCTCCCTCACGTCTCCCTCTCTGCGGCCTCGCCTCTCTCCCTCACATCTGTCCCCTCGCCTCTCTCCCTCATGTCTGTCCCCTCACCTCTCTCCATTATGTCTTTGTCCCCTCACCTCTCTCCCTCATGTCTCCATCTCTGCGGCCTCGCCTCTCTCCCTCATGTCTGTCCCCTCACCTCACTCCCTCATGACTTTGTCCCCTCGCCTCTTTCCTTCATGACGGCCTCGCCTCTCTCCCTCACGCCTGTCCCCTCGCCTCTCTCCCTCACATCTGTCCCCTAGCCTCTCTCCCTCACGCCTGTCCCCTCGCCTCTCTCCCTCACGCCTGTCCCCTCGCCTCTCTCCCTCACATCTGTCCCCTCGCCTCTCTCCCTCACGCCTGTCCCCTCGCCTCTCTCCCTCACATCTGTCCCCTCGCCTCTCTCCCTCACGCCTGTCCCCTCGCCTCTCTCCCTCACGCCTGTCCCCTCGCCTCTCTCCCTCACGCCTGTCCCCTCACCCCTCTTCTTCATGCCTGTCCTCTCACCTCTGTCCCTTTCGTCTGTCCCCTCACATCTCTCCCTCATGTCTCTGCCGCCTCACCTCTCTCTCTCGGTCCCCTCACATCTCTCTCCTTCTCGGTCTCCTCTCTCCCTCATGTCTCTGGTCCTCTCGCCTCTCTCCATCATGTCTTTGTCCCCTCGCCTCTCTCCCTCATATCTGTCACCTCACCTCTCTCCCTCTCAATTCCCTCTCCTCTCCCTCTCCGCCGCCTCACCTCTCTCTCGGTCCCCTCGCCTCTCTCCCTCATGTCTCTGGTCCTCTCTCCATCATGTCTTTGTCCCCTCACCTCTCTCCCTCACGTCTCCCTCTCTGCGGCCTCGCCTCTCTCCCTCACATCTGTCACCTCACCTCTCTCCCTCTCAATTCCCTCTCCTCTCCCTCTCCGCCGCCTCACCTCTCTCTCGGTCCCCTCGCCTCTCTCCCTCATGTCTCTGGTCCTCTCGCCTCTCTCCATCATGTCTTTGTCCCCTCACCTCTCTCCCTCACGTCTCCCTCTCTGCGGCCTCGCCTCTCTCCCTCACATCTGTCACCTCACCTCTCTCCCTCTCAATTCCCTCTCCTCTCCCTCTCCGCCGCCTCACCTCTCTCTCGGTCCCCTCGCCTCTCTCCCTCATGTCTCTGGTCCTCTCTCCATCATGTCTTTGTCCCCTCACCTCTCTCCCTCACGTCTCCCTCTCTGCGGCCTCGCCTCTCTCCCTCACATCTGTCACCTCACCTCTCTCCCTCTCAATTCCCTCTCCTCTCCCTCTCCGCCGCCTCACCTCTCTCTCGGTCCCCTCGCCTCTCTCCCTCATGTCTCTGGTCCTCTCGCCTCTCTCCATCATGTCTTTGTCCCCTCACCTCTCTCCCTCACGTCTCCCTCTCTGCGGCCTCGCCTCTCTCCCTCACATCTGTCACCTCACCTCTCTCCCTCTCAATTCCCTCTCCTCTCCCTCTCCGCCGCCTCACCTCTCTCTCGGTCCCCTCGCCTCTCTCCCTCATGTCTCTGGTCCTCTCGCCTCTCTCCATCATGTCTTTGTCCCCTCACCTCTCTCCCTCACGTCTCCCTCTCTGCGGCCTCGCCTCTCTCCCTCACATCTGTCACCTCACCTCTCTCCCTCTCAATTCCCTCTCCTCTCCCTCTCCGCCGCCTCACCTCTCTCTCGGTCCCCTCGCCTCTCTCTGCCTCGCCTCTCTTCCCTGTATATTGGTTGTCTCTCATTGAGGCTTTTCTCCCGGTCCTTCTTGCTCACAGCCGCTCTGCCTCTCCTCCTCGTTCTCTGTTCTGCGGGAGCAGAGAGGAAGTTGCTTTGATTTCAGCGTGTTGCTCTGCTCTTTGCTGCTGGGCGATGGATACGATGCCTATTGTGTTAGCGGATATGCCACTCGCAAAATGTGCCTCATGGATGAACGTGAAGAAGCCTGCCCCGTACTGAACACACCGCAAGAGGTGAGACCAAAGCCAGGTGTGGAGGGTATGGGGGGCTATGACTGCGAGGGTCCTGGCTGCCCGACCAGGCGGCACGGTGTCTCCCACTTCCCCCATATGTGTTGCTCCCATGTCCTCAGTCATCTTCATATCTGCACTATTACTCCATTTCAGAGCTGTGCATCGTTACCACTTAAAAGTCCCCAGAAGTACAGTGTGCGACCACCCAGACAATTATTCAGCAAGTATGAGCACCAGCAGGAAGTCAAGAAGAAGGCGAAGGAGCAGGCAGCCATTCGGAGGCAGCACGAGGAGGAGGAACGACGCCTGGCAGTAAGTTTTCACACCGTACCCCCCCATACCGAGACAATGATCCCTACAGAGCAGCTGGCAAATGGTGTGATAACTACTGATTGCACCGCGGCAATCTTCTACAAACACAGTCCCCATAACAATAATAAGAATGTTATTTCTATAGCGCCAACATATTCTGCAGCGCTGTACAATAAGAAAGGGCTTGTACAGACAAAGATATCACAAAGTAACACAGATCACCAGTTACAAGAGGAGCAAGAGTCCTGCTACAATCTATGAGGAGATGGGGGGCACAATAGGTAGAACGTGCTGTTATGTATGGTCCATCCATCCAGCTGAGATATAGGGTGGTGCAGCACTGTGGAGAGGACAGGAAGGTGGTAGACAGAGATGAGGAGGAGATGTAGGGTGGTGCAGCACTGTGGAGAGGACAGGTAGGTGGTAGACAGAGATGAGGAGGAGATGTAGGGTGGTGCAGCACTGTGGAGAGTATGAGTAGGTGGTAGACAGAGATGAGGAGGAGATGTAGGGCGGTGCAGCACTGTGGAGAGGACGAGTAGGTGGTAGACAGAGATGAGGAGGAGATGTAGGGTGGTGCAGCACTGTGGAGAGGATGAGTAGGTGGTAGACAGAGATGAGGAGGAGATGTAGGGCGGTGTAGCACTGTGGAGAGGACGAGTAGGTGGTAGACAGATGAGGAGGAGATGTAGGGTGGTGCAGCACTGTGGAGAAAATGGGTAGGTGGTAGACAGAGATCAGGAGGATAATATGTAGGGCGGTGCAGCACTGGAGAAGACGGGTAGGTGGTAGACAGAGATGAGGAGGAGATGTAGGGCGGTGCAGCACTGTGGAGAGGACGAGTAGGTGGTAGACAGATGAGGAGGAGATGTAGGGCGGTGCAGCACTGTGGAGAGGACGAGTAGGTGGTAGACAGATGAGGAGGAGATGTAGGGTGGTGCAGCACTGTGGAGAAAATGGGTAGGTGGTAGACAGAGATCAGGAGGATAATATGTAGGGCGGTGCAGCACTGTGGAGAAGACGGGTAGGTGGTAGACAGAGATGAGGAGGAGATGTAGGGCGGTGCAGCACTGTGGAGAGGACGAGTAGGTGGTAGACAGATGAGGAGGAGATGTAGGGCGGTGCAGCACTGTGGAGAGGACGAGTAGGTGGTAGACAGATGAGGAGGAGATGTAGGGCGGTGCAGCACTGTGGAGAGGACGAGTAGGTGGTAGACAGATGAGGAGGAGATGTAGGGTGGTGCAGCACTGTGGAGAAAATGGGTAGGTGGTAGACAGAGATCAGGAGGATAATATGTAGGGCGGTGCAGCACTGTGGAGAAGACGGGTAGGTGGTAGACAGAGATGAGGAGATGTAGGGTGGTGCAGCACTGTGGAGAGGACGAGTAGGTGGTAGACAGAGATGAGGAGGAGATATAGGGCGGTGCAGCACTGTGGAGAGGACGAGTAGGTGGTAGACAGAGATGAGGAGATGTAGGTTGGTGCAGCACTGTGGAGAAAATGGGTAGGTGGTAGACAGAGATCAGGAGGATAATATGTAGGGCGGTGCAGCACTGTGGAGAAGACGGGTAGGTGGTAGACAGAGATGAGGAGATGTAGGGCAGTGCAGCACTGTGGAGAAAATGAGTAGGTGGTAGACAGAGATCAGGAGGATAATATGTAGGGCGGTGCAGCACTGTGGAGAGGATGGGTAGGTGGTAGACAGGAATGATATGTAGGGCGGTGCAGAACTGTGGAAAGGACAGGAAGGTGGTAGACAGGAATGATATTTAGGGTGGTGCAGCACTGTGGAGAAAATGGGTAGGTGGTAGACAGAGATCAGGAGAATAATATGTAGGGCGGTGCAGCACTGTGGAGAGGACGGGTAGGTGGTAGATAGAGATGAGGAGATGTAGGGCGGTGCAGCACTGTGGAGAAAATGGGTAGGTGGTAGACAGAGATGAGGAGGAGATGTAGGGTGGTGAGCACTGTGGAGAGGACGGGTAGGTGGTAGACAGATGGAGATGTAGGGTGGTGCAGCACTGTGGAGAGGACAGGTAGGTGGTAGACAGATGAGGAGGAGATGTAGGGCGGTGCAGCACTGTGGAGAGGACAGGTAGGTGGTAGACAGAAGAGGAGATGTAGGGCGGTGCAGCACTGTGGAGAGGATGGGTAGATGGTAGACAGAGATGAGGAGATGTAGGGCGGTGCAGCACTGTGGAGAGGATGGGTAGGTGGTAGACAGATGGAGATGTAGGGTGGTGCAGCACTGTGGAGAGGACAGGTAGGTGGTAGACAGATGAGGAGGAGATGTAGGGCGGTGCAGCACTGTGGAGAGGATGGGTAGGTGGTAGACAGAGATGAGGAGATGTAGGGCGGTGCAGCACTGTGGAGAGGATTGGGTAGGTGGTAGACAGAGATGAGGAGGAGATGTAGGGCGGTGCAGCACTGTGGAGAAAATGGGTAGGTGGTAGACAGAGATCAGGAGGATAATATGTAGGGCGGTGCAGCACTGTGGAGAGGACGGGTAGGTGGTAGACAGAGATGAGGAGTAGATGTAGGGCGGTGCAGCACTGTGGAGAGGACAGGAAGGTGGTAGACAGAGATGAGGAGGAGATGTAGGGCGGTGCAGCACTGTGGAGAGGACAGGAAGGTGGTAGACAGAGATGAGGAGGAGATGTAGGGCGGTGCAGCACTGTGGAGAAAATGGGTAGGTGGTAGACAGAGATGAGGAGGAGATGTAGGGTGGTGAGCACTGTGGAGAGGACGGGTAGGTGGTAGACAGAGGAGGAGATGTAGCGCGGTGCAGCACTGTGGAGAGGATGGGTAGGTGGTAGACAGAGATGAGGAGATGTAGGGCGGTGCAGCACTGTGGAGAGGATGGGTAGGTGGTAGACAGATGGAGATGTAGGGTGGTGCAGCACTGTGGAGAGGACGGGTAGGTAGTAGACAGATGAGGAGGAGATGTAGGGCGGTGCAGCACTGTGGAGAGGACGGGTAGGTGGTAGACAGATGAGGAGGAGATGTAGGGCGGTGCAGCACTGTGGAGAGGATGGGTAGGTGGTAGACAGAGATGAGGAGATGTAGGGCGGTGCAGCACTGTGGAGAAAATGGGTAGGTGGTAGACAGAGATCAGGAGGATAATATGTAGGGCGGTGCAGCACTGTGGAGAGGACGGGTAGGTGGTAGACAGAGATGAGGAGGAGATGTAGGGCGGTGCAGCACTGTGGAGAGGACTGGTAGGTGGTAGACAGAGATGAGGAGATGTAGGGCGGTGCAGCACTGTGGAGAAAATGGGTAGGTGGTAGACAGAGATGAGGAGGATATGTAGGGCAGTGCAGCACTGTGGAGAGGACAGGAAGGTGGTAGACAAGATGAGGAGGACATGTAGGGTGGTGAGCACTGTGGAGAGGACGGGTAGATGGTAGACAGATGGAGATGTAGGGCGGTGCAGCACTGTGGAGAAAATGGGTAGGTGGTAGACAGAGATGAGGAGGAGATGTAGGGTGGTGCAGCATTGTGGAGAGGACAGGTAGGTGGTAGACAGATGAGGAGGAGATGTAGGGCGGTGCAGCACTGTGGAGAGGACGGGTAAGTGGTAGACAGATGAGGAGGAGATGTAGGGCGGTGCAGCACTGTGGAGAGGATGGGTAGGTGGTAGACAGAGATGAGGAGATGTAGGGCGGTGCAGAACTGTGGAGAGGATGGGTAGGTGGTAGACAGATGGAGATGTAGGGTGGTGCAGCACTGTGGAGAGGACAGGTAGGTGGTAGACAGATGAGGAGATGTAGGGCGGTGCAGCACTGTGTAGAGGACGTGTAGGTGGTAGACAGATGAGGAGGAGATGTAGGGCTGTGCAGCACTGTGGAGAGGATGGGTAGGTGGTAGACAGAGATGAGGAGATGTAGGGCGGTGCAGCACTGTGGAGAAAATGGGTAGGTGGTAGACAGAGATGAGGAGGATATGTAGGGCGGTGCAGCACTGTGGAGAGGACAGGAAGGTGGTAGACAGAGATGAGGAGGACATGTAGGGTGGTGAGCACTGTGGAGAGGACGGGTAGATGGTAGACAGATGGAGATGTAGGGTGGTGCAGCACTGTTGAGAGGACAGGTAGGTGGTAGACAGATGAGGAGGAGATGTAGGGCGGTGCAGCACTGTGGAGATGGGTAGGCGTTAGACAGAGATGAGGAGATGTAGGGTGGTGCAGCACTGTGGCGAGGACGGGTAGGCGGTAGACAGATGAGATGTAGGGTGGTTCAGCACTGTGGAGAGGATGGGTAGGTGGTAGACAGGAATGATATGTAGGGCGGTGCAGAACTGTGGAAAGGACAGGAAGGTGGTAGACAGGAATGATATTTAGGGTGGTGCAGCACTGTGGAGAAAATGGGTAGGTGGTAGACAGAGATCAGGAGAATAATATGTAGGGCGGTGCAGCACTGTGGAGAGGACGGGTAGGTGGTAGATAGAGATGAGGAGATGTAGGGCCGTGCAGCACTGTGGAGAAAATGGGTAGGTGGTAGACAGAGATGAGGAGGAGATGTAGGGTGGTGAGCACTGTGGAGAGGACGGGTAGGTGGTAGACAGATGGAGATGTAGGGTGGTGCAGCACTGTGGAGAGGACAGGTAGGTGGTAGACAGATGAGGAGGAGATGTAGGGCGGTGCAGCACTGTGGAGAGGACAGGTAGGTGGTAGACAGAAGAGGAGATGTAGGGCGGTGCAGCACTGTGGAGAGGATGGGTAGATGGTAGACAGAGATGAGGAGATGTAGGGCGGTGCAGCACTGTGGAGAGGATGGGTAGGTGGTAGACAGATGGAGATGTAGGGTGGTGCAGCACTGTGGAGAGGACAGGTAGGTGGTAGACAGATGAGGAGGAGATGTAGGGCGGTGCAGCACTGTGGAGAGGATGGGTAGGTGGTAGACAGAGATGAGGAGATGTAGGGCGGTGCAGCACTGTGGAGAGGATTGGGTAGGTGGTAGACAGAGATGAGGAGGAGATGTAGGGCGGTGCAGCACTGTGGAGAAAATGGGTAGGTGGTAGACAGAGATCAGGAGGATAATATGTAGGGCGGTGCAGCACTGTGGAGAGGACGGGTAGGTGGTAGACAGAGATGAGGAGATGTAGGGCGGTGCAGCACTGTGGAGAAAATGGGTAGGTGGTAGACAGAGATCAGGAGGATAATATGTAGGGCGGTGCAGCACTGTGGAGAGGACGGGTAGGTGGTAGACAGAGATGAGGAGTAGATGTAGGGCGGTGCAGCACTGTGGAGAGGACAGGAAGGTGGTAGACAGAGATGAGGAGGAGATGTAGGGCGGTGCAGCACTGTGGAGAGGACAGGAAGGTGGTAGACAGAGATGAGGAGGAGATGTAGGGCGGTGCAGCACTGTGGAGAAAATGGGTAGGTGGTAGACAGAGATGAGGAGGAGATGTAGGGTGGTGAGCACTGTGGAGAGGACGGGTAGGTGGTAGACAGAGGAGGAGATGTAGCGCGGTGCAGCACTGTGGAGAGGATGGGTAGGTGGTAGACAGAGATGAGGAGATGTAGGGCGGTGCAGCACTGTGGAGAGGATGGGTAGGTGGTAGACAGATGGAGATGTAGGGTGGTGCAGCACTGTGGAGAGGACGGGTAGGTAGTAGACAGATGAGGAGGAGATGTAGGGCGGTGCAGCACTGTGGAGAGGACGGGTAGGTGGTAGACAGATGAGGAGGAGATGTAGGGCGGTGCAGCACTGTGGAGAGGATGGGTAGGTGGTAGACAGAGATGAGGAGATGTAGGGCGGTGCAGCACTGTGGAGAAAATGGGTAGGTGGTAGACAGAGATCAGGAGGATAATATGTAGGGCGGTGCAGCACTGTGGAGAGGACGGGTAGGTGGTAGACAGAGATGAGGAGGAGATGTAGGGCGGTGCAGCACTGTGGAGAGGACTGGTAGGTGGTAGACAGAGATGAGGAGGAGATGTAGGGCGGTGCAGCACTGTGGAGAAAATGGGTAGGTGGTAGACAGAGATGAGGAGGATATGTAGGGCAGTGCAGCACTGTGGAGAGGACTGGAAGGTGGTAGACAAGATGAGGAGGACATGTAGGGTGGTGAGCACTGTGGAGAGGACGGGTAGATGGTAGACAGATGGAGATGTAGGGCGGTGCAGCACTGTGGAGAAAATGGGTAGGTGGTAGACAGAGATGAGGAGGAGATGTAGGGTGGTGCAGCATTGTGGAGAGGACAGGTAGGTGGTAGACAGATGAGGAGGAGATGTAGGGCGGTGCAGCACTGTGGAGAGGACGGGTAAGTGGTAGACAGATGAGGAGGAGATGTAGGGCGGTGCAGCACTGTGGAGAGGATGGGTAGGTGGTAGACAGAGATGAGGAGATGTAGGGCGATGCAGAACTGTGGAGAGGATGGGTAGGTGGTAGACAGATGGAGATGTAGGGTGGTGCAGCACTGTGGAGAGGACAGGTAGGTGGTAGACAGATGAGGAGATGTAGGGCGGTGCAGCACTGTGTAGAGGACGTGTAGGTGGTAGACAGATGAGGAGGAGATGTAGGGCTGTGCAGCACTGTGGAGAGGATGGGTAGGTGGTAGACAGAGATGAGGAGATGTAGGGCGGTGCAGCACTGTGGAGAAAATGGGTAGGTGGTAGACAGAGATGAGGAGGATATGTAGGGCGGTGCAGCACTGTGGAGAGGACAGGAAGGTGGTAGACAGAGATGAGGAGGACATGTAGGGTGGTGAGCACTGTGGAGAGGACGGGTAGATGGTAGACAGATGGAGATGTAGGGTGGTGCAGCACTGTTGAGAGGACAGGTAGGTGGTAGACAGATGAGGAGGAGATGTAGGGCGGTGCAGCACTGTGGAGATGGGTAGGCGTTAGACAGAGATGAGGAGATGTAGGGTGGTGCAGCACTGTGGCGAGGACGGGTAGGCGGTAGACGGATGAGATGTAGGGTGGTTCAGCACTGTGGCGAGGATGGGTAGGTGGTAGACAGAGATGAGGAGGAGATGTAGGGTGGTGCAGCACTGTGGAGAGGATGGGTAGGTGGTAGACAGAGATGAGGAGATGTAGGGTGGTGCAGCACTGTGGAGAGGATGGGTAGGTGGTAGACAGAGATGAGGAGATGTAGGGTGGTGCAGCACTGTGGCGAGGACGGGTAGGCGGTAGACAGATGAGGAGGAGATGTAGGGCAGTGCAGCACTGTGGAGAGGATGGGTAGGCGGTAGACAGAGATGAGGAGATGTAGGGTGGTGCAGCACTGTGAAGAGGATGGGTAGGTGGTAGACAGAGATGAGGAGATGTAGGGTGGTGCAGCACTGTGGAGAGGATGGGTAGGTGGTAGACAAAGATGAGGAGATGTAGGGCAGTGCAGCACTGTGGAGAGGATGGGTAGGCGGTAGACAGAGATGAGGAGGAGATGTAGGGTGGTGCAGCACTGTGGCGAGGACGGGTAGGTGGTAGACAGATGAGGAGGAGATGTAGGGAAGTGCAGCACTGTGGAGAGGATGGGTAGGTGGTAGACAGAGATGAGGAGATGTGGGGTGGTGCAGCACTGTGGAGAGGATGGGTAGGAGGTAGACAGAGATGAGGAGATGTGGGGCGGTACAGCACTGTGGAAAAAATGGGTAGGTGGTAGACAGAGATGAGGAGGAGATGTAGGGTGGTGAGCACTGTGGAGAGGACGGGTAGGTGGTAGACAGATGGAGATGTAGGGTGGTGCAGCACTTTGGAGAGGACAGGTAGGTGGTAGACAGATGAGGAGGAGATGTAGGGCGGTGCAGCACTGTGGAAAGGACGGGTAGGTGGTAGACAGATGAGGAGGAGATGTAGGGTTGTGCAGCACTGTGGAGAGGATGGGTAGGTGGTAGACAGAGATGAGATGTAGGGCGGTGCAGCACTGTGGAGAGGATGGGTAGGTGGTAGACAGAGATGAGGAGGAGATGTAGGGCGGTGCAGCACTGTGGAGAAAATGGGTAGGTGGTAGACAGAGATCAGGAGGATAATATGTAGGGCGGTGCAGCACTGTGGAGAGGACGGGTAGGTGGTAGACAGAGATGAGGAGGATATGTAGAGCAGTGCAGCACTGTGGAGAGGACAGGAAGGTGGTAGACAAGATGAGGAGGACATGTAGGGTGGTGAGCACCGTGGAGAGGACGGGTAGATGGTAGACAGATGGAGATGTAGGGCGGTGCAGCACTGTTGAGAAAATGGGTAGGTGGTAGACAGAGATGAGGAGGAGATGTAGGGTGGTGCAGCATTGTGGAGAGGACAGGTAGGTGGTAGACAGATGAGGAGGAGATGTAGGGCGGTGCAGCACTGTGGAGAGGACGGGTAAGTGGTAGACAGATGAGGAGGAGATGTAGGGCGGTGCAGCACTGTGGAGAGGATGGGTAGGTGGTAGACAGATGGAGATGTAGGGTGGTGCAGCACTGTGGAGAGGACAGGTAGGTGGTAGACAGATGAGGAGATGTAGGGCGGTGCAGCACTGTGGAGAGGACGGGTAGGTGGTAGACAGATGAGGAGGAGATGTAGGGCGGTGCAGCACTGTGGAGAGGATGGGTAGGTGGTAGACAGAGATGAGGAGATGTAGGGCGGTGCAGCACTGTGGAGAAAATGGGTAGGTGGTAGACAGAGATGAGGAGGATATGTAGGGCGGTGCAGCACTGTGGAGAGGACAGGAAGGTGGTAGACAGAGATGAGGAGGACATGTAGGGTGGTGAGCACTGTGGAGAGGACGGGTAGATGGTAGACAGATGGAGATGTAGGGTGGTGCAGCACTGTTGATAGGACAGGTAGGTGGTAGACAGATGAGGAGGAGATGTAGGGCGGTGCAGCACTGTGGAGATGTGTAGGCGTTAGACAGAGATGAGGAGATGTAGGGTGGTGCAGCACTGTGGCGAGGACGGGTAGGCGGTAGACAGATGAGATGTAGGGTGGTTCAGCACTGTGGCGAGGATGGGTAGGTGGTAGACAGAGATGAGGAGGAGATGTAGGGTGGTGCAGCACTGTGGAGAGGATGGGTAGGTGGTAGACAGAGATGAGGAGATGTAGGGTGGTGCAGCACTGTGGAGAGGATGGGTAGGTGGTAGACAGAGATGAGGAGATGTAGGGTGGTGCAGCACTGTGGCGAGGACGGGTAGGCGGTAGACAGAGATGAGGAGGAGATGTAGGGTGGTGCAGCACTGTGGCGAGGACGGTTAGGTGGTAGACAGATGAGGAGGAGATGTAGGGTGGTGCAGCACTGTGGAGAGGATGGGTAGGTGGTAGACAGAGATGAGGAGATGTGGGGTGGTGCAGCACTGTGGAGAGGATGGGTAGGTGGTAGACAGAGATGAGGAGATGTGGGGCGGTGCAGCACTGTGGAAAAAATGGGTAGGTGGTAGACAGAGATGAGGAGGAGATGTAGGGTGGTGAGCACTGTGGAGAGGACGGGTAGGTGGTAGACAGATGGAGATGTAGGGTGGTGCAGCACTGTGGAGAGGACAGGTAGGTGGTAGACAGATGAGGAGGAGATGTAGGGCGGTGCAGCACTGTGGAGAGGACGGGTAGGTGGTAGACAGATGAGGAGGAGATGTAGGGTTGTGCAGCACTGTGGAGAGGATGGGTAGGTGGTAGACAGAGATGAGGAGGAGATGTAGGGCGGTGCAGCACTGTGGAGAAAATGGGTAGGTGGTAGACAGAGATCAGGAGGATAATATGTAGGGCGGTGCAGCACTGTGGAGAGGATGGGTAGGTGGTAGACAGAGATGAGGAGGAGATGTAGGGCGGTGCAGCACTGTGGAGAAAATGGGTAGGTGGTAGACAGAGATCAGGAGGATAATATGTAGGGCGGTGCAGCACTGTGGAGAGGACGGGTAGGTGGTAGACAGAGATGAGGAGGAGATGTAGAGCGGTGCAGCACTGTGGAGAGGACAGGAAGGTGGTAGACAGAGATGAGGAGGAGATGTAGGGCAGTGCAGCACTGTGGAGGACAGGAAGGTGGTAGATAGAGATGAGGAGGAGATGTAGGGCGGTGCAGCACTGTGGAGAAAATGGGTAGGTGGTAGACAGAGATCAGGAGGATAATATGTAGGGCGGTGCAGCACTGTGGAGAGGATGGGTAGGTGGTAGACAGATGGAGATGTAGGGTGGTGCAGCACTGTGGAGAGGACGGGTAGGTGGTAGACAGATGAGGAGGAGATGTAGGGCGGTGCAGCACTGTGGAGAGGACGGGTAGGTGGTAGACAGATGAGGGGATGTAGGGCGGTGCAGCACTGTGGAGAGGATGGGTAGGTGGTAGACAGAGATGAGGAGATGTAGGGCGGTACAGCACTGTGGAGAAAATGGGTAGGTGGTAGACAGAGATCAGGAGGATAATATGTAGGGCGGTGCAGCACTGTGGAGAGGACGGGTAGGTGGTAGACAGAGATGAGGAGGAGATGTAGGGCGGTGCAGCACTGTGGAGAGGACGGGTAGGTGGTAGACAGAGATGAGGAGGAGATGTAGGGCGGTGCAGCACTGTGGAGAAAATGGGTAGGTGGTAGACAGAGATGAGGAGGATATGTAGGGCGGTGCAGCACTGTGGAGAGGACAGGAAGGTGGTAGACAGAGATGAGGAGGACATGTAGGGTGGTGAGCACTGTGGAGAGGACGGGTAGATGGTAGACAGATGGAGATGTAGGGCGGTGCAGCACTGTGGAGAAAATGGGTAGGTGGTAGACAGAGATGAGGAGGAGATGTAGGGTGGTGCAGCATTGTGGAGAGGACAGGTAGGTGGTAGACAGATGAGGAGGAGATGTAGGGCGGTGCAGCACTGTGGAGAGGACGGGTAAGTGGTAGACAGATGAGGAGGAGATGTAGGGCGGTGCAGCACTGTGGACAGGATGGGTAGGTGGTAGACAGAGATGAGGAGATGTAGGGCGGTGCAGCACTGTGGAGAGGATGGGTAGGTGGTAGACAGATGGAGATGTAGGGTGGTGCAGCACTGTGGAGAGGACAGGTAGGTGGTAGACAGATGAGGAGATGTAGGGCGGTGCAGCACTGTGGAGGGGACGGGTAGGTGGTAGACAGATGAGGAGGAGATGTAGGGCGGTGCAGCACTGTGGAGAGGATGGGTAGGTGGTAGACAGAGATGAGGAGATGTAGGGAGGTGCAGCACTGTGGAGAAAATGGGTAGGTGGTAGACAGAGATCAGGAGGATAATATGTAGGGTGGTGCAGCACTGTGGAGAGGACGGGTAGGTGGTAGACAGAGATGAGGAGGAGATGTAGGGGGGTGCAGCACTGTGGAGAAAATGGGTAGGTGGTAGACAGAGATGAGGAGGATATGTAGGGCGGTGCAGCACTGTGGAGAGGACAGGAAGGTGGTAGACAGAGATGAGGAGGACATGTAGGGTGGTGAGCACTGTGGAGAGGACGGGTAGATGGTAGACAGATGGAGATATAGGGTGGTGCAGCACTGTTGAGAGGACAGGTAGGTGGTAGACAGATGAGGAGGAGATGTAGGGCGGTGCAGCACTGTGGAGATGGGTAGGCGGTAGACAGAGATGAGGAGATGTAGGGCAGTGCAGCACTGTAGAGAGGATGGGTAGGTGGTAGACAGAGATGAGGAGATGTAGGGCAGTGCAGCACTGTGGAGAGGATGGGTAGGTGGTAGACAGAGATGAGATGTAGGGCAGTGCAGCACTGTGGGGTGGACGGGTAGGTGGTAGAGATGAGGAGATGTAGGGTGGTGCAGCACTGTGGCGAGGACGGGTAGGCGGTAGACAGATGAGATGTAGGGTGGTTCAGCACTGTGGCGAGGATGGGTAGGTTGTAGATAGAGATGAGGAGGAGATGTAGGGTGGTGCAGCACTGTGGAGAGGATGGGTAGGTGGTAGACAGAGATGAGGAGATGTAGGGTGGTGCAGCACTGTGGAGAGGATGGGTAGGTGGTAGACAGAGATGAGGAGATGTAGGGTGGTGCAGCACTGTGGCGAGGACGGGTAGGCGGTAGACAGATGAGGAGGAGATGTAGGGCAGTGCAGCACTGTGGAGAGGATGGGTAGGCGGTAGACAGAGATGAGGAGATGTACGGTGGTGCAGCACTGTGGAGAGGATGGGTAGGTGGTAGACAGAGATGAGGAGATGTAGGGTGGTGCAGCACTGTGGAGAGGATGGGTAGGTGGTAGACAGAGATGAGGAGATGTAGGGCAGTGCAGCACTGTGGAGAGGATGGGTAGGCGGTAGACAGAGATGAGGAGATGTAGGGTGGTGCAGCACTGTGGCGAGGACGGGTAGGTGGTAGACAGATGAGGAGGAGATGTAGGGTGGTGCAGCACTGTGGAGAGGATGGGTAGGTGGTAGACAGAGATGAGGAGATGTGGGGTGGTGCAGCACTGTGGAGAGGATGGGTAGGTGGTAGACAGAGATGAGGAGATGTGGGGTGGTGCAGCACTGTGGAGAGGATGGGTAGGTGGTAGACAGAGATGAGGAGATGTAGGGTGGTGCAGCACTGTGGCGAGGATGGGTAGGTGGTAGACAGAGATGAGGAGGAGATGTAGGGTGGTGCAGCACTGTGGAGAGGATGGGTAGGTGGTAGACAGGAATGATATGTAGGGTGGTGCAGCACTGTGGAGAGGATGGGTAGGTGGTAGACAGAGATGAGGAGATGTAGGGTGGTGCAGCACTGTGGAGAGGACGGGTAGGAGGTAGACAGAGATGAGGAGATGTAGGGTGGTGCAGCACTGTGGAGAGGATGGGTAGGTGGTAGACAGGAATGATATGTAGGGTGGTGCAGCACTGTGGAGAGGATGGGTAGGTGGTAGACAGAGATGAGGAGATGTAGGGTGGTGCAGCACTGTGGAGAGGATGGGTAGGTGGTAGACAGATGAGGAGGAGATGTAGGGTGGTGGAGCACTGTGGAGAGGATGGGTAGGTGGTAGACAGAGATGAGGAGATGTAGGGTGGTGCAGCACTGTGGAGAGGATGGGTAGGTGGTAGACAGAGATGAGGAGATGTAGGGTGGTGCAGCACTGTGGAGAGGACGGATAGGTGGTAGACAGAGATGAGGAGATGTAGGACGGTGCAGCACTGTGGAGAGCACGAGTAGGTGGTAGACAGAGATGAGGAGATGTAGGGGGGTGCAGCACTGTGGAGAGGACGAGTAGGTGGTAGACAGATGAGGAGATGTAGGGTGGTGCAGCACTGTGGAGAGGATGGGTAGGTGGTAGACAGAGATGAGGAGATGTAGGGTGGTGCAGCACTGTGGAGAGGATGGGTAGGTGGTAGACAGGAATGATATGTAGGGTGGTGCAGCACTGTGGAGGGGATGGGTAGGTGGTAGACAGAGATGAGGAGATGTAGGGTGGTGCAGCACTGTGGAGAGGATGGGTAGGTAGTAGATAGATGAGGAGGAGATGTAGGGTGGTGCAGCACTGTGGAGAGGATGGGTAGGTGGTATACAGAGATGAGGAGATGTAGGGTGGTGCAGCACTGTGGAGAGGATGGGTAGGTGGTAGACAGAGATGAGGAGATGTAGGGTGGTGCAGCACTGTGGAGAGGACGGGTAGGTGGTAGACACAGATGAGGAGGAGATGTAGGGTGGTGCAGCACTGTGGAGAGGACGGGTAGGAGGTAGACAGAGATGAGGAGATGTAGGGTGGTGCAGCACTGTGGAGAGGACGAGTAGGTGGTAGACAGAGATGAGGAGATGTAGGGGGGTGCAGCACTGTGGAGGACGGGTAGGTGGTAGACAGATGAGGAGGAGATGTAGGGTGGTGCAGCACTGTGGAGAGGATGGGTAGGTGGTAGACAGAGATGAGGAGATGTAGGGTGGTGCAGCACTGTGGCGAGGATGGGTAGGTGGTAGACAGATGAGGAGGAGATGTAGGGTGGTGCAGCACTGTGGAGAGGATGCGTAGGTGGTAGACAGAGATGAGGAGATGTAGGGTGGTGCAGCACTGTGGCGAGGATGGGTAGGTGGTAGACAGAGATGAGGAGATGTAGGGTGGTGCAGCACTGTGGAGAGGACGGGTAGGTGGTAGACACAGATGAGGAGGAGATGTAGGGTGGTGCAGCACTGTGGAGAGGACGGGTAGGTGGTAGACAGAGATGAGGAGATGTAGGGTGGAGCAGCACTGTGGAGAGGACGAGTAGGTGGTAGACAGAGATGAGGAGATGTAGGGGGGTGCAGCACTGTGGAGAGGACGGGTAGGTGGTAGACAGATTTGGAGGAGATGTAGGGTGGTGCAGCACTGTGGAGAGGATGGGTAGGTGGTAGACAGAGATGAGGAGATGTAGGGTGGTGCAGCACTGTGGCGAGGATGGGTAGGTGGTAGACAGATGAGGAGATGTAGGGTGGTGCAGCACTGTGGAGAGGATGGGTAGGTGGTAGACAGAGATGAGGAGATGTAGGGTGGTGCAGCACTGTGGAGAGGACGGGTAGGTGGTAGACACAGATGAGGAGATGTAGGGTGGTGCAGCACTGTGGAGAGGACGGGTAGGTGGTAGACAGAGATGAGGAGATGTAGGGCGGTGCAGCACTGTGGAGAAAATGGGTAGGTGGTAGACAGATGAGGAGGAGATGTAGGGTGGTGAGCACTGTGGAGAGGACGGGTAGGTGGTAGACAGATGGAGATGTAGGGTGGTGCAGCACTGTGGAGAGGACAGGTAGGTGGTAGACAGATGAGGAGGAGATGTAGGGCGGTGCAGCACTGTGGAGAGGACGGGTAGGTGGTAGACAGATGAGGAGGAGATGTAGGGCGGTGCAGCACTGTGGAGAGGATGGGTAGGTGGTAGACAGAGATGAGGAGATGTAGGGCGGTGCAGCACTGTGGAGAGGATGGGTAGGTGGTAGACAGATGGAGATGTAGGGTGGTGCAGCACTGTGGAGAGGACAGGTAGGTGGTAGACAGATGAGGAGGAGATGTAGGGCGGTGCAGCACTGTGGAGAGGACGGGTAGGTGGTAGACAGATGAGGAGGAGATGTAGGGCGGTGCAGCACTGTGGAGAGGATGGGTAGGTGGTAGACAGAGATGAGGAGATGTAGGGCGGTGCAGCACTGTGGAGAGGATGGGTAGGTGGTAGACAGAGATGAGGAGATGTAGGGCGGTGCAGCACTGTGGAGAAAATGGGTAGGTGGTAGACAGAGATCAGGAGGATAATATGTAGGGCGGTGCAGCACTGTGGAGAGGACGGGTAGGTGGTAGACAGAGATGAGGAGTAGATGTAGGGCGGTGCAGCACTGTGGAGAGGACAGGAAGGTGGTAGACAGATATGAGGAGGAGATGTAGGGCGGTGCAGCACTGTGGAGAGGACAGGAAGGTGGTAGACAGAGATGAGGAGGAGATGTAGGGCGGTGCAGCACTGTGGAGAAAATGGGTAGGTGGTAGACAGAGATCAGGAGGATAATATGTAGGGCGGTGCAGTACTGTGGAGAGGACGGGTAGGTGGTAGACAGAGATGAGGAGATGTAGGGCGGTGCAGCACTGTGGAGAAAATGGGTAGGTGGTAGACAGAGATGAGGAGGAGATGTAGGGTGGTGAGCACTGTGGAGAGGACGGGTAGGTGGTAGACAGATGGAGATGTAGGGTGGTGCAGCACTGTGGAGAGGACAGGTAGGTGGTAGACAGATGAGGAGGAGATGTAGGGCGGTGCAGCACTGTGGAGAGGACGGGTAGGTGGTAGACAGATGAGGAGATGTAGGGCGGTGCAGCACTGTGGAGAGGATGGGTAGGTGGTAGACAGAGATGAGGAGATGTAGGGTGGTGCAGCACTGTGGAGAGGATGGGTAGGTGGTAGACATGGAGATGTAGGGTGGTGCAGCACTGTGGAAAGGACGGGTAGGTGGTAGACAGATGAGGAGGAGATGTAGGGCGGTGCAGCACTGTGGAGAGGACGGGTAGGTGGTAGACAGATGAGGAGATGTAGGGCGGTGCAGCACTGTGGAGAGGACGGGTAGGTGGTAGACAGATGAGGAGATGTAGGGCGGTGCAGCACTGTGGAGAAAATGGGTAGGTGGTAGACAGAGATCAGGAGGATAATATGTAGGGCGGTGCAGCACTGTGGAGAGGACGGGTAGGTGGTAGACAGAGATGAGGAGATGTAGGGCGGTGCAGCACAGTGGAGAGGACGGGTAGGTGGTAGACAGAGATGAGGAGGAGATGTAGGGCGGTGCAGCACTGTGGAGAAAATGGGTAGGTGGTAGACAGAGATCAGGAGGATAATATGTAGGGCGGTGCAGCACTGTGGAGAGGACGGGTAGGTGGTAGACAGAGATGAGGAGATGTAGGGCGGTGTAGCACTGTGGAGAGGACGGGTAGGTGGTAGACAGAGATGAGGAGGAGATGTAGGGCGGTGCAGCACTGTGGAGAAAATGGGTAGGTGGTAGACAGAGATGAGGAGGATATATAGGGCGGTGCAGCACTGTGGAGAGGACAGGAAGGTGGTAGACAGAGATGAGGAGGACATGTAGGGTGGTGAGCACTGTGGAGAGGACAGGTAGATGGTAGACAGATGGTGATGTAGGGCGGTGCAGCACTGTGGAGAAAATGGGTAGGTGGTAGACAGAGATGAGGAGGAGATGTAGGGTGGTGCAGCACTGTGGAGAGGACAGGTAGGTGGTAGACAGATGAGGAGATGTAGGGCGGTGCAGCACTGTGGAGAGGACGGGTAGGTGGTAGACAGATGAGGAGATGTAGGGTGGTGCAGCACTGTGGAGAGGATGGGTAGGTGGTAGACAGAGATGAGGAGATGTAGGGCGGTGCAGCACTGTGGAGAGGATGGGTAGGTGGTAGATAGATGGAGATGTAGGGTGGTGCAGCACTGTGGAGAGGACAGGTAGGTGGTAGACAGATGAGGAGATGTAGGGCGGTGCAGCACTGTGGAGAGGACGGGTAGGTGGTAGACAGATGAGGAGGAGATGTAGGGCGGTGCAGCACTGTGGAGAGGATGGGTAGGCGGTAGACAGAAATGAGGAGATGTAGGGCGGTGCAGCACTGTGGAGAAAATGGGTAGGTGGTAGACAGAGATCGGGAAGATAATATGTAGGGCGGTGCAGCACTGTGGAGAGGACGGGTAGGTGGTAGACAGAGATGAGGAGGAGATGTAGGGCGGTGCAGCACTGTGGAGAAAATGGGTAGGTGGTAGACAGAGATGAGGAGGATATGTAGGGCGGTGCAGCACTGTGGAGAGGACAGGAAGGTGGTAGACAGAGATGAGGAGGACATGTAGGGTGGTGAGCACTGTGGAGAGGACGGGTAGATGGTAGACAGATGGAGATGTAGGGTGGTGCAGCACTGTGGAGAGGACAGGTAGGTGGTAAACAGATGAGGAGGAGATGTAGGGCGGTGCAGCACTGTGGAGATGGGTAGGCGGTAGACAGAGATGAGGAGATGTAGGGTGGTGCAGCACTGTGGCGAGGACGGGTAGGCGGTAGACAGATGAGGAGATGTAGGGTGGTTCAGCACTGTGGCGAGGATGGGCAGGTGGTAGACAGAGATGAGGAGGAGATGTAGGGTGGTGCAGCACTGTGGAGAGGATGGGTAGGTGGTAGACAGAGATGAGGAGATGTAGGGTGGTGCAGCGCTGTGGAGAGGATGGGTAGGTGGTAGACAGAGATGAGGAGATGTAGGGTGGTGCAGCACTGTGGCGAGGACGGGTAGGCAGTAGACAGATGAGGAGGAGATGTAGGGCAGTGCAGCACTGTGGAGAGGATGGGTAGGCGGTAGACAGAGATGAGGAGATGTAGGGTGGTGCAGCACTGTGGAGAGGATGGGTAGGTGGTAGACAGAGATGAGAGATGTAGGGTGGTGCAGCACTGTGGAGAGGATGGGTAGGTGGTAGACAGAGATGAGGAGATGTAGGGCAGTGCAGCACTGTGGAGAGGATGGGTAGGCGGTAGACAGAGATGAGGAGGAGATGTAGGGTGGTGCAGCACTGTGGCGAGGACGGGTAGGTGGTAGACAGATGAGGAGATGTAGGGTGGTGCAGCACTGTGGAAAGGATGGGTAGGTGGTAGACAGAGATGAGGAGATGTGGGTTGGTGCAGCACTGTGGAGAGGATGGGTAGGTGGTAGACAGAGATGAGATGTGGGGCGGTGCAGCACTGTGGAAAAAATGGGTAGGTGGTAGACAGAGATGAGGAGGAGATGTAGGGTGGTGAGCACTGTGGAGAGGACGAGTATGTGGTAGACAGATGGAGATGTAGGGTGGTGCAGCACTGTGGAGAGGACAGGTAGGTGGTAGACAGATGAGGAGGAGATGTAGGGGGGTGCAGCACTGTGGAGAGGACGGGTAGGTGGTAGACAGATGAGGAGGAGATGTAGGGCGGTGTAGCACTGTGGAGAGGATGGGTAGGTGGTAGACAGAGATGAGGAGATGTAGGGCAGTGCAGCACTGTGGAGAGGACGGGTAGGTGGTAGACAGATGGAGATGTAGGGTGGTGCAGCACTGTGGAGAGGACAGGTAGTTGGTAGACAGATGAGGAGGAGATGTAGGGCGGTGCAGCACTGTGGAGAGGACGGGTAGGTGGTAGACAGATGAGGAGGAGATGTAGGGCGGTGCAGCACTGTGGAGAGGAAGGGTAGGTGGTAGACAGAGATGAGGAGATGTAGGGCGGTGCAGCACTGTGGAGAGGATGGGTAGGTGGTAGACAGAGATGAGGAGGAGATGTAGGGCGGTGCAGCACTGTGGAGAAAATGGGTAGGTGGTAGACAGAGATCAGGAGGATAATATGTAGGGCGGTGCAGCACTGTGGAGAGGACGGGTAGGTGGTAGACAGAGATGAGGAGGAGATGTAGGGTGGTGCAGCACTGTGGAGAAAATGGGTAGGTGGTAGACAGAGATCAGGAGGATAATATGTAGGGCGGTGCAGCACTGTGGAGAGGACGGGTAGGTGGTAGACAGAGATGAGTAGATGTAGGGCGGTGCAGCACAGTGGAGAGGACAGGAAGGTGGTAGACAGAGATGAGGAGGAGATGTAGGGCGGTGCAGCACTGTGGAGAAAATGGGTAGGTGGTAGACAGAGATCAGGAGGATAATATGTAGGGCGGTGCAGCACTGTGGAGAGGACGGGTAGTTGGTAGACAGATGAGGAGATGTAGGGCGGTACAGCACTGTGGAGAGGATGGGTAGGTGGTAGACAGAGATGAGGAGATGTAGGGTGGTGCAGCACTGTGGAGAGGATGGGTAGGTGGTAGACAGATGAGGAGGAGATGTAGGGCGGTGCAGCACTGTGGAGAGGATGGGTAGGTGGTAGACAGAAATGAGGAGATGTAGGGCGGTGCAGCACTGTGGAGAAAATGGGTAGGTGGTAGACAGAGATCGGGAGGATAATATGTAGGGCGGTGCAGCACTGTGGAGAGGACGGGTAGGTGGTAGACAGAGATGAGGAGGAGATGTAGGGCGGTGCAGCACTGTGGAGAAAATGGGTAGGTGGTAGACAGAGATGAGGAGGATATGTAGGGCGGTGCAGCACTGTGGAGAGGACAGGAAGGTGGTAGACAGAGATGAGGAGGACATGTAGGGTGGTGAGCACTGTGGAGAGGACGGGTAGATGGTAGACAGATGGAGATGTAGGGTGGTGCAGCACTGTGGAGAGGACAGGTAGGTGGTAGACAGATGAGGAGGAGATGTAGGGCGGTGCAGCACTGTGGAGATGGGTAGGCGGTAGACAGAGATGAGGAGATGTAGGGTGGTGCAGCACTGTGGCGAGGAAGGGTAGGCGGTAGACAGATGAGGAGATGTAGGGTGGTTCAGCACTGTGGCGAGGATGGGCAGGTGGTAGACAGAGATGAGGAGGAGATGTAGGGTGGTGCAGCACTGTGGAGAGGATGGGTAGGTGG
The DNA here is from genome assembly GCF_039654945.1 of Dendrobates tinctorius. Taxonomy (NCBI): domain Eukaryota; kingdom Metazoa; phylum Chordata; class Amphibia; order Anura; family Dendrobatidae; genus Dendrobates; species Dendrobates tinctorius. The sequence continues at coordinate 55,496 of NW_027362197.1, read as the reverse complement.
TAGACAGAGATGAGGAGATGTAGGGTGGTGCAGCACTGTGGAGAGGATGGGTAGGTGGTAGACAGAGATGAGGAGATGTAGGGTGGTGCAGCACTGTGGCGAGGACGGGTAGGCAGTAGACAGATGAGGAGGAGATGTAGGGCAGTGCAGCACTGTGGAGAGGATGGGTAGGCGGTAGACAGAGATGAGGAGATGTAGGGTGGTGCAGCACTGTGGAGAGGATGGGTAGGTGGTAGACAGAGATGAGAGATGTAGGGTGGTGCAGCACTGTGGAGAGGATGGGTAGGTGGTAGACAGAGATGAGGAGATGTAGGGCAGTGCAGCACTGTGGAGAGGATGGGTAGGCGGTAGACAGAGATGAGGAGGAGATGTAGGGTGGTGGAGCACTGTGGCGAGGACGGGTAGGTGGTAGACAGAGATGAGGAGATGTAGGGTGGTGCAGCACTGTGGCGAGGACGGGTAGGCAGTAGACAGATGAGGAGGAGATGTAGGGCAGTGCAGCACTGTGGAGAGGATGGGTAGGCGGTAGACAGAGATGAGGAGATGTAGGGTGGTGCAGCACTGTGGAAAGGATGGGTAGGTGGTAGACAGAGATGAGGAGATGTGGGTTGGTGCAGCACTGTGGAGAGGATGGGTAGGTGGTAGACAGAGATGAGATGTGGGGCGGTGCAGCACTGTGGAAAAAATGGGTAGGTGGTAGACAGAGATGAGGAGGAGATGTAGGGTGGTGAGCACTGTGGAGAGGACGAGTATGTGGTAGACAGATGGAGATGTAGGGTGGTGCAGCACTGTGGAGAGGACAGGTAGGTGGTAGACAGATGAGGAGGAGATGTAGGGCGGTGCAGCACTGTGGAGAGGACGGGTAGGTTGTAGACAGATGAGGAGGAGATGTAGGGCGGTGTAGCACTGTGGAGAGGATGGGTAGGTGGTAGACAGAGATGAGGAGATGTAGGGCAGTGCAGCACTGTGGAGAGGACGGGTAGGTGGTAGACAGATGGAGATGTAGGGTGGTGCAGCACTGTGGAGAGGACAGGTAGTTGGTAGACAGATGAGGAGGAGATGTAGGGCGGTGCAGCACTGTGGAGAGGACGGGTAGGTGGTAGACAGATGAGGAGGAGATGTAGGGCGGTGCAGCACTGTGGAGAGGAAGGGTAGGTGGTAGACAGAGATGAGGAGATGTAGGGCGGTGCAGCACTGTGGAGAGGATGGGTAGGTGGTAGACAGAGATGAGGAGGAGATGTAGGGCGGTGCAGCACTGTGGAGAAAATGGGTAGGTGGTAGACAGAGATCAGGAGGATAATATGTAGGGCGGTGCAGCACTGTGGAGAGGACGGGTAGGTGGTAGACAGAGATGAGGAGGAGATGTAGGGTGGTGCAGCACTGTGGAGAAAATGGGTAGGTGGTAGACAGAGATCAGGAGGATAATATGTAGGGCGGTGCAGCACTGTGGAGAGGACGGGTAGGTGGTAGACAGAGATGAGTAGATGTAGGGCGGTGCAGCACAGTGGAGAGGACAGGAAGGTGGTAGACAGAGATGAGGAGGAGATGTAGGGCGGTGCAGCACTGTGGAGAAAATGGGTAGGTGGTAGACAGAGATCAGGAGGATAATATGTAGGGCGGTGCAGCACTGTGGAGAGGACGGGTAGGTGGTAGACAGATGAGGAGATGTAGGGCGGTGCAGCACTGTGGAGAGGATGGGTAGGTGGTAGACAGAGATGAGGAGATGTAGGGCGGTGCAGCACTGTGGAGAGGATGGGTAGGTGGTAGACAGATGGAGATGTAGGGTGGTGCAGCACTGTGGAGAGGACAGGTAGGTGGTAGACAGATGAGGAGGAGATGTAGGGCGGTGCAGCACTGTGGAGAGGACGGGTAGGTGGTAGACAGATGAGGAGATGTAGGGCGGTGCAGCACTGTGGAGAGGATGGGTAGGTGGTAGACAGAGATGAGGAGATGTAGGGCGGTGCAGCACTGTGGAGAGGATGGGTAGGTGGTAGACAGATGGAGATGTAGGGTGGTGCAGCAATGTGGAGAGGACGGGTAGGTGGTAGACAGATGAGGAGGAGATGTAGGGCGGTGCAGCACTGTGGAGAGGACGGGTAGGTGGTAGACAGATGAGGAGGAGATGTAGGGCGGTGCAGCACTGTGGAGAGGATGGGTAGGTGGTAGACAGAGATGAGGAGGAGATGTAGGGCTGTGCAGCACTGTGGAGAAAATGGGTAGGTGGTAGACAGAGATCAGGAGATTAATATGTAGGGCGGTGCAGCACCGTGGAGAGGACGGGTAGGTGGTAGACAGATATGAGGAGATGTATGGCGGTGCAGCACTGTGGAGAAAATGGGTAGGTGGTAAACAGAGATGAGGAGGAGATGTAGGGTGGTGCAGCACTGTGGAGAGGACAGGTAGGTGGTAGACAGATGAGGAGGAGATATAGTGTGGTGCAGCACTGTGGAGAGGACGGGTAGGTGGTAGACAGATGAGGAGGAGATGTAGGGCGGTGCAGCACTGTGGAGAGGATGGGTAGGTGGTAGACAGAGATGAGGAGATGTAGGGCGGTGCAGCACTGTGGAGAAAATGGGTAGGTGGTAGACAGAGATCAGGAGGATAATATGTAGGGCGGTGCAGCACTGTGGAGAGGACGGGTAGGTGGTAGACAGAGATGAGGAGGAGATGTAGGGCGGTGCAGCACTGTGGAGAAAATGGGTAGGTGGTAGACAGAGATGAGGAGGATATGTAGGGCGGTGCAGCACTGTGGAGAGGACAGGAAGGTGGTAGACAGAGATGAGGAGGACATGTAGGGTGGTGAGCACTGTGGAGAGGACGGGTAGATGGTAGACAGATGGAGATGTAGGGTGGTGCAGCACTGTGGAGAGGATGGGTAGGTGGTAGACAGAGATGAGGAGGAGATGTAGGGTGGTGCAGCACTGTGGAGAGGATGGGTAGGTGGTAGACAGATGAGGAGGAGATGTAGGGCGGTGCAGCACTGTGGAGAGGATGGGTAGGTGGTAGACAGAGATGAGGAGGAGATGTAGGGTGGTGCAGCACTGTGGAGAGGATGGGTAGGTGGTAGACAGATGAGGAGGAGATGTAGGACGGTGCAGCACTGTGGAGAGGATGGGTAGGTGGTAGACAGAGATGAGGAGATGTAGGGTGGTGCAGCACTGTGGAGAGGACGGGTAGGTGGTAGACAGAGATGAGGAGGAGATGTAGGGGTGCAGCACTGTGGAGAGGACAGGAAGGTGGTAGACAGATATAGAGGAGATGTAGGGCGGTGCAGCACTGTGGAGGGGATGGGTAGAGGGTAGACAGAGATGAGGAGGAGATGTAGGGTGGTGCAGCACTGTGGAGAGGATGGGTAGGTGGTAGACAGAGATGAGGAGGAGATGTAGGGTGGTGCAGCACTGTGGAGAGGACGGGTAGGTGGTAGACAGAGATGAGAAGGAGATGTAGGGCGGTGCAGCACTGTGGAGAGGATGGGTAGGTGGTAGACAGACATGAGATGTAGGATGGTGCAGCACTGTGGAGAGGACGGGTAGGTGGTAGACAGAGATGAGGAGATGTAGGGTGGTGCAGCACTGTGGCGAGGATGGGTAGGTGGTAGACAGAGATGAGGAGATGTAGGGTGGTGCAGCACTGTGGCGAGGACGGGTAGACGGTAGACAGATGAGGAGGAGATGTAGGGTGGTGCAGCACTGTGGCCAGGATGGGTAGGTGGTAGACAGAGATGAGGAGGAGATGTAGGGTGGTGCAGCACTGTGGAGAGGACAGGTAGGTGGTAGACAGAGATGAGGAGGAGATGTAGGGTGGTGCAGCACTGTGGAGAGGACGGGTAGGTGGTAGACAGATGAAGAGGAGATGTAGGGTGGTGCAGCACTGTGGCGAGGACGGGTAGGCGGTAGACAGATGAGGACGAGATGTAGGGTGGTACAGCACTGTGGAGAGGATGGGTAGGTGGTAGACAAAGATGAGAAGGAGATGTAGGGTGGTGCAGCACTGTGGAGAGGACAGGTAGGTGGTAGACAGAGATGAGGAGACGTAGGGTGGTGCAGCACTGTGGAGAGGACGGGTAGGTGGTAGACAGATGAGGAGGAGATGTAGGGTGGTGCAGCACTGTGGCAAGGACGGGTAGGCGGTAGACAGATGAGGACGAGATGTAGGGTGGTGCAGCACTGTGGCGGGGATGGGTAGGTGGTAGACAGAGATGAGGAGGAGATGTAGGGTGGTGCAGCACTGTGGAGAGGACAGGTAGGTGGTAGACAGAGATGAGTAGGAGATGTAGGGTGGTGCAGCACTGTGGAGAGGACAGGTAGGCGTAGACAGATGAGGAGATGTAGGGTGGTGCAGCACTGTGGAGAGGACAGGTAGGTGGTAGACAGAGATGAGGAGGAGATGTAGGGCGTTGCAGCACTGTGGAGAGGACAGGTAGGTGGTAGACAGAGATGAGGAGGAGATGTAGGGTGGTGCAACACTGTGGAGAGGACGAGTAGATAGTAGACAGAGATGAGGAGGAGATGTAGGGCAGTGCAGCACTGTGGAGAGGATGGGTAGGTGGTAGACCGAGATGAGGAGATGTAGGGCGGTGCAGCACTGTGGAGATGGGTAGGCGGTAGACAGAGATGAGAAGATGTAGGGTGGTGCAGCACTGTGGCGAGGACGGGTAGGCGGTAGACAGATGAGGAGGAGATGTAGGGTGGTTCAGCACTGTGGCGAGGACGGGTAGGCGGTAGACAGATGAGCAGGAGATGTAGGGTGGTGCAGCACTGTGGCGAGGATGGGTAGGTGGTAGACAGAGATGAGGAGATGTAGGGTGGTGCAGCACTGTGGAGAGGACAGGTAGGTGGTAGACAGAGATGAGGAGGAGATGTAGGGTGGTGCAGCACTGTGGCGAGGACGGGTAGGCGGTAGACAGATGAGCAGGAGATGTAGGGTGGTGCAGCACTGTGGCGAGGATGGGTAGGTGGTAGACAGAGATGAGGAGATGTAGGGTGGTGCAGCACTGTAGAGAGGATTGGTAGGTGGTAGACAGAGATGAGGAGATGTAGGGTGGTGCAGCACTGTGGCGAGGACGGGTAGACGGTAGGCAGATGAGGAGGAGATGTAGGGTGGTGCAGCACTGTGGCGAGGATGGGTAGGTGGTAGACAGAGATGAGGAGATGTAGGGTGGTGCAGCACTGTGGAGAGGACAGGTAGGTGGTAGACAGAGATGAGGAGGAGATGTAGGGGGGTGCAGCACTGTGGAGAGGACGGGTAGGTGGTAGACAGATGAAGAGGATATGTAGGGTGGTGCAGCACTGTGGCGAGGACGGGTAGGAGGTAAACAGATGAGGACGAGATGTAGGGTGGTGCAGCACTGTGGCGGGGATGGGTAGGTGGTAGACAGAGATGAGGAGGAGATGTAGGGTGGTGCAGCACTGTGGAGAGGACAGTTAGGTGGTAGACAGAGATGAGTAGGAGATGTAGGGTGGAGCAGCACTGTGGAGAGGACGGGTAGGCGGTAGACAGATGAGGAGATGTAGGGTGGTGCAGCACTGTGGAGAGGACAGGTAGGTGGTAGACAGAGATGAGGAGGAGATGTAGGGCGGTGCAGCACTGTGGAGAGGACAGGTAGGTGGTAGACAGAGATGAGGAGGAGATGTAGGGTGGTGCAACACTGTGGAGAGGACGGGTAGATAGTAGACAGAGATGAGGAGGAGATGTAGGGCAGTGCAGCACTGTGGAGAGGATGGGTAGGTGGTAGACAGAGATGAGGAGATGTAGGGCGGGGCAGCACTGTGGAGATGGGTAGGCGGTAGACAGAGATGAGGAGATGTAGGGTGGTGAAGCACTGTGGCGAGGACGGGTAGGCGGTAGACAGATGAGGAGGAGATGTAGGGTGGTTCAGCACTGTGGCGAGGACGGGTAGGCGGTAGACAGATGAGCAGGAGATGTAGGGTGGTGCAGCACTGTGGAGAGGATGGGTAGGTGGTAGACAGAGATGAGGAGATGTAGGGTGGTGCAGCACTGTGGAGAGGATGGGTAGGTGGTAGACAGAGATGAGGAGATGTAGGGTGGTGCAGCACTGTGGCGAGGACGGGTAGACGGTAGACACATGAGGAGGAGATGTAGGGTGGTGCAGCACTGTGGCGAGGATGGGTAGGTGGTAGACAGATGAGGAGGAGATGTAGGGCGGTGCAGCACTGTGGAGAGGATGGGTAGGTGGTAGACAGAGATGAGGAGGAGATGTAGGGCTGTGCAGCACTGTGGAGAAAATGGGTAGGTGGTAGACAGAGATCAGGAGATTAATATGTAGGGCGGTGCAGCACCGTGGAGAGGACGGGTAGGTGGTAGACAGATATGAGGAGATGTAGGGCGGTGCAGCACTGTGGAGAAAATGGTAGGTGGTAAACAGAGATGAGGAGGAGATGTAGGGTGGTGCAGCACTGTGGAGAGGACAGGTAGGTGGTAGACAGATGAGGAGGAGATATAGTGTGGTGCAGCACTGTGGAGAGGACGGGTAGGTGGTAGACAGATGAGGAGGAGATGTAGGGCGGTGCAGCACTGTGGAGAGGATGGGTAGGTGGTAGACAGAGATGAGGAGATGTAGGGCGGTGCAGCACTGTGGAGAAAATGGGTAGGTGGTAGACAGAGATCAGGAGGATAATATGTAGGGCGGTGCAGCACTGTGGAGAGGACGGGTAGGTGGTAGACAGAGATGAGGAGGAGATGTAGGGCGGTGCAGCACTGTGGAGAAAATGGGTAGGTGGTAGACAGAGATGAGGAGGATATGTAGGGCGGTGCAGCACTGTGGAGAGTACAGGAAGGTGGTAGACAGAGATGAGGAGGACATGTAGGGTGGTGAGCACTGTGGAGAGGACGGGTAGATGGTAGACAGATGGAGATGTAGGGTGGTGCAGCACTGTGGAGAGGATGGGTAGGTGGTAGACAGAGATGAGGAGGAGATGTAGGGTGGTGCAGCACTGTGGAGAGGATGGGTAGGTGGTAGACAGATGAGGAGGAGATGTAGGGCGGTGCAGCACTGTGGAGAGGATGGGTAGGTGGTAGACAGAGATGAGGAGGAGATGTAGGGTGGTGCAGCACTGTGGAGAGGATGGGTAGGTGGTAGACAGATGAGGAGGAGATGTAGGACGGTGCAGCACTGTGGAGAGGATGGGTAGGTGGTAGACAGAGATGAGGAGGAGATGTAGGGTGGTGCAGCACTGTGGAGAGGATGGGTAGGTGGTAGACAGAGATGAGGAGATGTAGGGTGGTGCAGCACTGTGGAGAGGACGGGTAGGTGGTAGACAGAGATGAGGAGGAGATGTAGGGGTGCAGCACTGTGGAGAGGACAGGAAGGTGGTAGACAGATATAGAGGAGATGTAGGGCGGTGCAGCACTGTGGAGGGGATGGGTAGAGGGTAGACAGAGATGAGGAGGAGATGTAGGGTGGTGCAGCACTGTGGAGAGGATGGGTAGGTGGTAGACAGAGATGAGGAGGAGATGTAGGGTGGTGCAGCACTGTGGAGAGGACGGGTAGGTGGTAGACAGAGATGAGGAGGAGATGTAGGGCGGTGCAGCACTGTGGAGAGGATGGGTAGGTGGTAGACAGACATGAGATGTAGGGTGGTGCAGCACTGTGGAGAGGACGGGTAGGTGGTAGACAGAGATGAGGAGATGTAGGGTGGTGCAGCACTGTGGCGAGGATGGGTAGGTGGTAGACAGAGATGAGGAGATGTAGGGTGGTGCAGCACTGTGGCAAGGACGGGTAGACGGTAGACAGATGAGGAGGAGATGTAGGGTGGTGCAGCACTGTGGCGAGGATGGGTAGGTGGTAGACAGAGATGAGTAGGAGATGTAGGGTGGTGCAGCACTGTGGAGAGGACAGGTAGGCGTAGACAGATGAGGAGATGTAGGGTGGTGCAGCACTGTGGAGAGGACAGGTAGGTGGTAGACAGAGATGAGGAGGAGATGTAGGGCGTTGCAGCACTGTGGAGAGGACAGGTAGGTGGTAGACAGAGATGAGGAGGAGATGTAGGGTGGTGCAACACTGTGGAGAGGACGAGTAGATAGTAGACAGAGATGAGGAGGAGATGTAGGGCAGTGCAGCACTGTGGAGAGGATGGGTAGGTGGTAGACCGAGATGAGGAGATGTAGGGCGGTGCAGCACTGTGGAGATGGGTAGGCGGTAGACAGAGATGAGAAGATGTAGGGTGGTGCAGCACTGTGGCGAGGACGGGTAGGCGGTAGACAGATGAGGAGGAGATGTAGGGTGGTTCAGCACTGTGGCGAGGACGGGTAGGCGGTAGACAGATGAGCAGGAGATGTAGGGTGGTGCAGCACTGTGGAGAGGATGGGTAGGTGGTAGACAGAGATGAGGAGATGTAGGGTGGTGCAGCACTGTGGAGAGGATTGGTAGGTGGTAGACAGAGATGAGGAGATGTAGGGTGGTGCAGCACTGTGGCGAGGACGGGTAGACGGTAGGCAGATGAGGAGGAGATGTAGGGTGGTGCAGCACTGTGGCGAGGATGGGTAGGTGGTAGACAGAGATGAGGAGATGTAGGGTGGTGCAGCACTGTGGAGAGGACAGGTAGGTGGTAGACAGAGATGAGGAGGAGATGTAGGGTGGTGCAGCACTGTGGAGAGGACGGGTAGGTGGTAGACAGATGAAGAGGATATGTAGGGTGGTGCAGCACTGTGGCGAGGACGGGTAGGAGGTAAACAGATGAGGACGAGATGTAGGGTGGTGCAGCACTGTGGCGGGGATGGGTAGGTGGTAGACAGAGATGAGGAGGAGATGTAGGGTGGTGCAGCACTGTGGAGAGGACAGTTAGGTGGTAGACAGAGATGAGTAGGAGATGTAGGGTGGTGCAGCACTGTGGAGAGGACGGGTAGGCGGTAGACAGATGAGGAGATGTAGGGTGGTGCAGCACTGTGGAGAGGACAGGTAGGTGGTAGACAGAGATGAGGAGGAGATGTAGGGCGGTGCAGCACTGTGGAGAGGACAGGTAGGTGGTAGACAGAGATGAGGAGGAGATGTAGGGTGGTGCAACACTGTGGAGAGGACGGGTAGATAGTAGACAGAGATGAGGAGGAGATGTAGGGCAGTGCAGCACTGTGGAGAGGATGGGTAGGTGGTAGACAGAGATGAGGAGATGTAGGGCGGGGCAGCACTGTGGAGATGGGTAGGCGGTAGACAGAGATGAGGAGATGTAGGGTGGTGAAGCACTGTGGCGAGGACGGGTAGGCGGTAGACAGATGAGGAGGAGATGTAGGGTGGTTCAGCACTGTGGCGAGGACGGGTAGGCGGTAGACAGATGAGCAGGAGATGTAGGGTGGTGCAGCACTGTGGAGAGGATGGGTAGGTGGTAGACAGAGATGAGGAGATGTAGGGTGGTGCAGCACTGTGGAGAGGATGGGTAGGTGGTAGACAGAGATGAGGAGATGTAGGGTGGTGCAGCACTGTGGCGAGGACGGGTAGACGGTAGACACATGAGGAGGAGATGTAGGGTGGTGCAGCACTGTGGCGAGGATGGGTAGGTGGTAGACAGAGATGAGGAGGAGATGTAGCTGTCTACAAATATCTAAAGGGCTGTCACATTGTAGAAGGATCAACTTTATTCTCATTTGCACAGGGAAAGACTAGAAGCAATGGGATGAAACTGAATGGGAGGAGACACAGATTAGATATTAGAAAAAACTTTTTGACAGTTAGAGTGATCAATGAGTGGAACAGGCTGCCACGAGAAGTGGTGAGTTCTCCTTCAATGGAAGTCTTCAAACAGAGGCTGGACAGACATCTGACTGGGATGATTTAGCGAATCCTGCTTTGAGCAGGGGGTTGGACCAGATGGCCCAGGAGGTCCCTTCCAACTCTACGATTCTATGATTCTATGATTCTATGATTCTATGTAGGGTGGTGCAGCACTGTGGAGAGGACGGGTAGGTGGTAGACAGATGAAGAGGAGATGTAGGGTGGTGCAGCACTGTGGCGAGGACGGGTAGGCGGTAGACAGATGAGGACGAGATGTAGGGTGGTGCAGCACTGTGGCGGGGATGGGTAGGTGGTAGACAGAGATGAGGAGGAGATGTAGGGTGGTGCAGCACTGTGGAGAGGACAGGTAGGTGGTAGACAGAGATGAGGAGGAGATGTAGGGTGGTGCAGCACTGTGGAGAGGACGGGTAGGTGGTAGACAGATGAGGAGATGTAGGGTGGTGCAGCACTGTGGCGAGGACGGGTAGGCGGTAGACAGATGAGGACGAGATGTAGGGTGGTGCAGCACTGTGGCGGGGATGGGTAGGTGGTAGACAGAGATGATGAGGAGATGTAGGGTGGTGCAGCACTGTGGAGAGGACAGGTAGGTGGTAGACAGAGATGAGTAGGAGATGTAGGGTGGTGCAGCACTGTGGAGAGGACGGGTAGGCGGTAGACAGATGAGGAGATGTAGGGTGGTGCAGCACTGTGGAGAGGACAGGTAGGTGGTAGACAGAGATGAGGAGGAGATGTAGGGCGGTGCAGCACTGTGGAGAGGACAGGTAGGTGGTAGACAGAGATGAGGAGGAGATGTAGGGTGGTGCAACACTGTGGAGAGGACGGGTAGATAGTAGACAGAGATGAGGAGGAGATGTAGGGCTGTGCAGCACTGTGTAGAGAATGGGTAGGTGGTAGACAGAGATGAGGAGATGTAGGGCGGGGCAGCACTGTGGAGATGGGTAGGCGGTAGACAGAGATGAGGAGATGTAGGGTGGTGCAGCACTGTGGCGAGGACGGGTAGGCGGTAGACAGATGAGGAGATGTAGGGTGGTTCAGCACTGTGGCGAGGACGGGTAGGCGGTAGACAGATGAGCAGGAGATGTAGGGTGGTGCAGCACTGTGGAGAGGATGGGTAGGTGGTAGACAGAGATGAGGAGATGTAGGGTTTTGCAGCACTGTGGAGAGGATGGGTAGGTGGTAGACAGAGATGAGGAGATGTAGGGTGGTGCAGCACTGTGGCGAGGACGGGTAGGCGGTAGACAGAGATGAGGAGATGTAGGGCGGTGCAGCACTGTGGAGATGGGTAGTGTCATGGTCACGTATGTCAGGACGCAGATGATGTCGCAAGGCGAACCCATAACACACGTGATCCTGGATACACCGCCTCCAGTGGGGCGAATTTAAATAATAAAGCGTGCAGGTGGATACGCCGCCTCCACCTGGCAGATTTAGGTATTACACGCCATGCATACATATCTGGAAACACCGCCTCCAGTAAGGCGCATTTAAATAATAAGTGGGGAACCTGGGTAACTTTAACAATGGTGGGCCCTGCGATAGGGAATGGAGAAATGGAGACCTTCTGCACTCCCCTGAGCCAGTGTCCCTACACTCCTCACATTCCCTAAACAGGCTCCGCACCTGTCGCCGCACGCGTACCTTAACGCCCTTGCTCGCCCTGAGCCTAAACCCTCACTAGGGAATAGGTCGGTGCGGAGACTAATCCCACCACTGCACTAACAACACACATGAGGAAAGAGACAATACAGGGGAAACCACCACTTATCTTTGCTCTGTTGCGTGCGCTCCTAGCAACAGAGCCCACCACCTGCGTGCATCTTCTCCTCCACCCTGATCCATCACCATAACTGGATCCGTCACCATCGTGCAGCCTGGGAGCAGAGTCCATCACCACTTGCAGCAGTCCAGTACACAGAGTCCCAAGATGAGTCCAGCCTCTGCCAAGAATCCAAGCATGCTCGAGTCCAGTTCTCAGCAACCAAGTCGAACATGCTGAGTGCAACTCTCTTCCAAGTCGCCACTCCTCTAAGCCATGCCCGCACTTCCCGCCGACACCACAAACTGCGACTCCACCAAGCCATGCCAGTCCTTCCTGCAGACACCATTAGCTGGCACTCATCCTCTCTGGCTGACTGCGCAGGACTCCTATCCCGCTCCATCCTTCCACCAGGCTCTCCAACAACTCAGAAAGAAATATCACCAGCCGTGAGTGAACCCCCTAAGCACACCTTTATAGGGAGTCACACCTGATCCCTAATTAAGTGAACATTAACCTAAACCTATGGTGCGATACCGCTAACCACCACCGGGGACAGTCAAAACACCTTTGAACTCAACCAAAGTAAAAAAAGTTCACTTTGTGCTTTTAATACCGCCAGATCCAACACTGGATCATGACAGGTAGGCGGTAGACAGAGATGAGGAGATGTAGGGTGGTGCAGCACTGTGGCGAGGACGGGTAGGCGGTAGACAGATGAGGAGGAGATGTAGGGTGGTTCAGCACTGTGGCGAGGATGGGTAGGTGGTAGACAGAGATGAGGAGGAGATGTAGGGTGGTGCAGCACTGTGGAGAGGATGGGTAGGTGGTAGACAGAGATGAGGAGATGTAGGGTGGTGCAGCACTGTGGAGAGGATGGGTAGGTGGTAGACAGAGATGAGGAGATGTAGGGTGGTGCAGCACTGTGGCGAGGACGGGTAGGCAGTAGACAGATGAGGAGATGTAGGGCAGTGCAGCACTGTGGAGAGGATGAGTAGGCGGTAGACAGAGATGAGGAGATGTAGGGTGGTGCAGCACTGTGGAGAGGATGGGTAGGTGGTAGACAGAGATGAGGAGATGTAGGGTGGTGCAGCACTGTGGAGAGGATGGGTAGGTGGTAGACAGAGATGAGGAGATGTAGGGCAGTGCAGCACTGTGGAGAGGATGGGTAGGCGGTAGACAGAGATGAGGAGGAGATGTAGGGTGGTGCAGCACTGTGGCGAGGACGGGTAGGTGGTAGACAGATGAGGAGGAGATGTAGGGTGGTGCAGCACTGTGGAGAGGATGGGTAGGTGGTAGACAGAGATGAGGAGATGTGGGGTGGTGCAGCACTGTGGAGAGGATGGGTAGGTGGTAGATAGAGATGAGGAGATGTGGGGTGGTGCAGCACTGTGGAGAGGATGGGTAGGTGGTAGACAGAGATGAGGAGATGTAGGGTGGTGCAGCACTGTGGCGAGGATGGGTAGGTGGTAGACAGAGATGAGGAGGAGATGTAGGGCAGTGCAGCACTGTGGAGAGGATGGGTAGGTGGTAGACAGATGAGGAGGAGGTGTAGGGTGGTGCAGCACTGTGGAGAGGATGGGTAGGTGGTAGACAGAGATGAGGAGATGTAGGGTGGTGCAGCACTGTGGAGAGGATGGGTAGGTGGTAGACAGAGATGAGGAGATGTAGGGTGATGCAACACTGTGGAGAGGATGGGTAGGTGGTAGACAGAGATGAGGAGATGTAGGGTGGTGCAGCACTGTGGAGAGGATGGGTAGGTGGTAGACAGAGATGAGATGTAGGGGGGTGCAGCACTGTGGAGAGGACGGGTAGGTGGTAGACAGATGAGGAGGAGATGTAGGGTGGTGCAGCACTGTGGAGAGGACGGGTAGGCGGTAGACAGATGAGATGTAGGGTGGTGCAGCACTGTGGAGAGGACAGGTAGGTGGTAGACAGAGATGAGGAGGAGATGTAGGGTGGTGCAGCACTGTGGAGAGGATGGGTAGGTGGTAGACAGGAATGATATGTAGGGTGGTGCAGCACTGTGGAGAGGATGGGTAGGTGGTAGACAGAGATGAGGAGATGTAGGGTGGTGCAGCACTGTGGAGAGGACGGGTAGGAGGTAGACAGAGATGAGGAGATGTAGGGTGGTGCAGCACTGTGGAGAGGATGAGTAGGTGGTAGACAGAGATGAGGAGATGTAGGGGGGTGCAGCACTGTGGAGAGGATGGGTAGGTGGTAGACAGATGAGGAGATGTAGGGTGGTGCAGCACTGTGGAGAGGATGGGTAGGTGGTAGACAGAGATGAGGAGATGTAGGGTGGTGCAGCACTGTGGCGAGGATGGGTAGGTGGTAGACAGAGATGAGGAGATGTAGGGTGGTGCAGCACTGTGGAGAGGACGGGTAGGTGGTAGACACAGATGAGGAGGAGATGTAGGGTGGTGCAGCACTGTGGAGAGGACGGGTAGGTGGTAGACAGAGATGAGGAGATGTAGGGTGGTGCAGCACTGTGGAGAGGACGGGTAGGTGGTAGACACAGATGAGGAGGAGATGTAGGGTGGTGCAGCACTGTGGAGAGGACGGGTAGGTGGTAGACAGAGATGAGGAGATGTAGGGTGGTGCAGCACTGTGGAGAGGACGAGTAGGTGGTAGACAGAGATGAGGAGATGTAGGGGGGTGCAGCACTGTGGAGAGGACGGGTAGGTGGTAGACAGATGAGGAGGAGATGTAGGGTGGTGCAGCACTGTGGAGAGGACGGGTAGGTGGTAGACTGAGATGAGGAGATGTAGGGTGGTGCAGCACTGTGGAGAGGACGGGTAGGTGGTAGACAGATGAGGAGGAGATGTAGGGTGGTGCAGCACTGTGGAGAGGACGGGCAGGTGGTAGACTGAGATGAGGAGATGTAGGGTGGTGCAGCACTGTGGAGAGGACGGGTAGGTGGTAGACTGAGATGAGGAGATGTAGGGTGGTGCAGCACTGTGGAGAGGACGGGTAGGTGGTAGACTGAGATGAGGAGATGTAGGGGGGTGCAGCACTGTGGAGAGGACGGGTAGGTGGTAGACAGATGAGGAGGAGATGTAGGGTGGTGCAGCACTGTGGAGAGGACGGGCAGGTGGTAGACTGAGATGAGGAGATGTAGGGTGGTGCAGCACTGTGGAGAGGACGGGTAGGTGGTATACAGATGAGGAGGAGATGTAGAGCAGGGCAGCACTGTGGAGAGGATGGGTAGGTGGTAGACAGATGAGGAGGAGATGTGACAGGACAAAAGAGTAAACCAGTGTGTACAAAATGGTCAAGATCACCCACATAATATACCGTACTCAGAAAATATATAATGAATAAATTTATAAATAAAAAAAACACAAACAGAACAATAACATTAAAAACGCCAAAAATTGGCCATACAAAACCCACTAAATGTCCGTAAAAGGACCAATAACCTCCTCTAATGTGCGAGGTACAGGGACAACGAGCAGATGATGTCACACAGGGAGACACCGAGTGTTGTCATATAGCAAATATAGATCTAAACAATATCCAGGCCAACTGGTAACCTGTACCCACCGTGGGCGACAATGACAAGGATCAATCGGCAAAAAGGGGCTTGAAAAAACAATAATGTTATGATGGAGGAAATGATGGATAAGGTTTGAGCCTATTGAATCCTATATAGACCTGTAGAAATAAAAGTGACACCTGGCAAAGTGGAAACACTGAAAAAATGTGATAAATGGTATTAAAGTCCAGTGACAACAGTAAATCTGTGCTGCTACACTGGGAAACATCAGCTGGGAAGGAAGAATACCTTGGGAAATAATCCGATAAAGACGTGAAACAGGCAGCCTTACTGACGGACGGGGCGGTCACAGGAAAAGCGGCATAGAGGCAAGAAAGCCGCCAGATAATGCTGCGGCAACACTGCAACCAGCCGCCAGCACGAAGGTGGAGGGGAGGACCCCCGCAGCTCGCCACCTGGCAGAGGAGAGAGGGCGGACGCATTGTCCAAGCTTGTCTCTTATATATAGGACGTTGTGTACACCTGACATGATAACGGTCTGTGGACACGGCGTCCAGAAGGGAGAGCATGCGCGGCTGACAAAAGCCAGAACGCCGCAGCCACCGACACGGCCCTGGAAACGGCATGGCGAGGCGTCCGCACGGTCCGGGCTCACTGTTCAGATGTGCGAGAAGAGCTGGCGCATGCATGGGACCGAGGTGTGGCATCTGCACCTTGTGATCACAATGGATTGTAAAATGACAGAGAATCAGCGAATGGAGCCCCATTGGGGACAGTGCCAATAATGTCTGTAAAGCGCTGCGGAATGAAGGGCGCTATATCAATGAGTAAAATAAATGGCAGAGTTGGAAGGGACCTCCTGGTCCAACCCCCTGCTCAAAGCAGGACTCACTAAATCACCCCAGTCAGATGTCTGTCCAGCCTCTGTGTGAAGTCTTCCATTGAAGGAGAACTCACCACCTCTCGTGGCCGCCTGCTCCACTCACTGATCACCCTCACTGTCAGAAAGTCTTTTCTAATGTCTAATCTGGAGGTTTCTGTGTTTTCTGCCTGAGACCGGGGATAGACACACCGCCCTCACTGCGGAGCGCCCATAACCTGTACACGGCAAGGCCGCCTTTCTGCCGACTGCTTATCCTAGGTGTAGTTCCCAGTCTGACCTGAAGATAAGGCGGATTTTGGAAACAAAAGTTGTGGGGATTTATATAACATCCAACCACGTATATAATATATAGATTCCTGACAACTGGGGGACAAATTCCCCCCCCCCGAATCCCTGACATACAAAGGAGACAAAGAAAGCAGCGATAGAGTGCGCCCTGCGCCCCCACCTCTACTACATACAGATCTGTATGTGCCCGAAGGTCAGGAGTACAAGAATAGCAGAATAGATCGCTGAGAACCACTACTAAGTAATCACAGCCCTGTATTAGAGAGCGCAGCACTGGGCACAAATACACCACAGGAATGTACAGTGGTGCTCAGAAGTTTACACACCCCGGCAGAATTTCTGCTTTCTTGGCCTTTTTTTCAGAGAATATGAGTGATAACACCAAACCTTTCCTCCACTCATGGTCAGTGGTTGGGTGAAGCCATTTATTGTCAGACTACTGTGTTTTCTCTTTTTAAATCCTAATGACAACCCAAAATATCCAAATGACCCTGATCAAAAGTTCACATCCCCTGGTGATTTTGGCCTGATAACATGCACAGAACTTGACACAAATGGGTGTGACTGGCTCCTAAAGGTAACATCCTCACCTGTGACCGGTGACAACGCCAGGAAAATTGTTCAGGATGTAAAGAAAAACCCACAAATAGCATCAGCTGAATACTGGAGTCTCTGAAAACTAGCGGTGTGGCTGCTTCCAGATGCACAATAAGGAGGCACTTGAAGAAAAATGGGCTGCATGGTGGAGTTTCCAGAAGAAAGTGATTACTGCACAAATACCACAAAGTATGTCACCTACAATACGCAAAACAGCACAGAGACAAGCCTCAAACCTTCTGGAACAAGGTAATTTGGAGTGATGAGAACAAAATTGATCTTTTTGGCCACCACCATAAACGTTATATTTGGTGACAGGTCAACAAGGCCTATGATGAAAGGATCACCATTCCTACTGTAAAGCACAGAAGTGGATTGCTGATGTTTTGGGGATGTGTGAGCTACAAAGGCACAGGAAACTTGGTCAAAGTTGAAGGTAAGATGAATGCAGCACATTATCAGCAACTACTGGAGGCAAATTTGCAATAATCAGACCGGAATCTGCGCATGGGACGTACTGGGACGTACTGGGACGTTCCAACATGACAACGATCCAAAACACAAGGCCAAGTCGACCTGTCATTGGCTACAGCAGAACAAAAAGTGAAGGTTCTGGAGTGGCCATCTCAGTCTCCTGATCTCAATATCATTGAGCCACTATGGCAGGGGTGGGGAATCTTTTTTCTGCCAAGGGCCATTTGAATATTTATACCATCCTCCGGGGGCCGTACAAACTCCACCCACAAAGTACATCCTGACTCAGGCACTGGTGTCAGGATGTAATCTTTCATTGTATGATCTTCAGAGTCCAGTAGTGAACAGTGTGTGTGTGTGTGTGTGTGTGTGTGTGTGTGCTAACAGAGCAAGAAGAAATTAATTAGTTGGTTGCAATCAAAATACAGCTCCCTGCCCAAGAATGCAGTCCCTGAGAATCTGCTCAGGGGCCTGATAAAAGGTCATCGAGGGCCATATGGCCCTGGGGCCTGAGGTACCCCATCCCTGCACTATGGGGAGATCTCAAGCGTGCAGTTCCTGTTAGCCCAGGAATTTACAGGAACTGGAGGCTTTTTGCCAAGAAGAGTGGGCAGCTTTACCATCTGAGAAAATAAAGAACCTCATCCACAACTACCACAAAAGACTTCAAGCTGTCACTGATGTCAGAGAGGGGGCAAGACACGGTATTAAGAAATGGGGAGACCGCTACGTCAGGGTTCCCCAATTTCAGTCCTCAAGGCCCACCACCAGATCATGTTTTCAGGATTTCCTTTGTTGGGGAACCCTGCGCGACGTCATCAAAGCTCATTGTCGCAAGGCATCGCTGAGAACGGGACTTGCAGGGAGCATCGCTGAGGCCTGGGGACGCTGCGGGGGGACGCCGGAAGGTGAGACTATCACGATTTTTTATTTTAATTCTATTTTTTACAGGGATATGGTACCCAGGGATTGGAGGACAGTCTCCTCTCCCCCAGACCCTGGGTACCATCCGCACATTTTCCACTTACTTTGCGCATGGTGTGCACAGCCATATGCGGAAAGTAAGCGGACCAATGCATTCCTATGTGTGCGGAATTTCCGCGATTCCGCAAAAAGAATGAGCATGCTGCATATTTTTCCGCGGTGCGATTTTGCCACGGAAAAACACGCAGCATTAGCACAGCATGTGCGGAATGCCATTGAATTCAATGGGTTACTTATTTTATGCATTTTTGCGGCAAAAACACATAAAATCCGTGGGAATTCCAGACGTGTGCACATAGCCTTAATATAAAAGGTACAGTGTTTACAATAAAAAGGATATAAAATATGGGAATAAAAAGTGACATACAAATATGCAAAACAGCGATAAAATAAAAGGGAGAGACTTACAGAAATATCCAACTCTGCATCCTGATTCTCTGACCCCGAGGGAGGGGGGAATATGAAATGGAGCACAACAGCTAGGCTGCCCCTCACTGTGAACACTTTTCTTTGTGTGAAGGCCTAATTTATAGATTTAACCTGGAGATCCAATTTCTAGACCAGCCTCTCATGTTAATATTCTAATTGCTGGTGTGTGACTGGGCCATGGTTATTTTACCAATGAATACATTATTTTTCTCTGAAACTCTTTGTGTAACCTCTCTCAAAGACAGATAGTGTCATTCTTCAATTGGCATCTCGCTTCAAAGAGCCAGAAGGTGTGAAATGTTTCCACTTTGTGGTTCTCAGTAAAGCCCCCTGGTGAGATTGGAGACAGGAGACTGCCTTCTCAGAATAACGTGAGGTCATGACCTGTGTGGAGAGCTGTGGTGTAAGGACAGATGTTAATTACTGCTGGTCATACATGCATACATATACATATTTCACTACACTAGTATATTCCCACACTCATGTTTGGAGCGTTAATAGCTGCTAAAGGTTGAAGGAGAAGGTTAGAGACAGAAGATGAGCAGCTGATCGGGAGTGGCGATTATCAGTGGGGATGTTAGTCCTCCATGATGAGAGTGGAGATGGACAGGATTGAAAGTGTGGAAGACAGGAGGCAAAGTGATCTAGAAACGGTTGGGAGAAGCCGGGAGGACGATACATAACAGCCACCCGCAGGGAGAAGGGATTGAAAAGTCTGACAGCGTGGACCTCAAAGGAATGGTAGACAAGTGAGGGAACCAGGGGGAATCACCTGGAAAGCACATTGTGATGAAAGGAGCAGACCAACGCCTCCATCTATTCTGGCCTCAGGTCTGGGAGTATATGAGAATTGTAGCCCACCATACAGAAGAGCAGCAGCGGTGTCCAACTGCTCGATTCAAGGTTCACTAAGAGTCAGAAGGGTAAAGTTATTTTAAAGGAAAAAGTAAATGTCTGGGTTGTTTGTTACACGCTGACCGGGAGATCCAGAGGGCACCATTACAGGTGAAGGCTGTACTGAATGGAAATGAGATTCCACTTCATTCCATTCCTTTTCCTAAGTCCCCATCATCCATGAGTATGTTATGTGTCTACAGGAAGCAGAGACCCCCGGCCCGGACCTTCTGTACGGTCGCAGAGTTCACTGCTGGGTGTTGGTCCTGGCTGGTAAGAGAGAAGTTCCAGACAATTTCTTCATCGATGCTCTGACAGGCCGCGCGTACCCGACCAAGGACCCGCATTTCCTGAGCATCGAAAGTCTGTGGAATCATGAGAACTACTGGGTGAACATGCAGTACTGCCGTAACGGCTGCAAGGTACCAGGGACTGAGAGAAGCAAAGCAAATGTACGACAGCAGGGGAGGGGGCAGCCCAGCGTGTGAGGGGTGGAGGCAGGGGAGGGGGCAGCCCAGTGTGTGAGGGGAGGGGGCAGCCCAGCGTGTGAGGGGAGGGGGCAGGGGAGGG
This sequence comes from Dendrobates tinctorius, assembly GCF_039654945.1. Lineage (NCBI taxonomy): Eukaryota > Metazoa > Chordata > Amphibia > Anura > Dendrobatidae > Dendrobates > Dendrobates tinctorius. The sequence continues at coordinate 35,377 of NW_027362197.1, read as the reverse complement.
GGCAGCCCAGCGTGTGAGGGGTGGAGGCAGGGGAGGGGGCAGCCCAGCGTGTGAGGGGTGGAGGCAGGGGAGGGGGCAGCCCAGCGTGTGAGGGGTGGAGGCAGGGGAGGGGGCAGCCCAGCGTGTGAGGGGTGGAGGCAGGGGAGGGGGCAGCCCAGCGTGTGAGGGGTGGAGGCAGGGGAGGGGGCAGCCCAGCGTGTGAGGGGTGGAGGCAGGGGAGGGGGCAGCCCAGCGTGTGAGGGGAGGGGGCAGCCCAGTGTGTGAGGGGTAGAGGCAGGGGAGGGGGCAGGGGAGGGGGCAGCCCAGTGTGTGAGGGGTGGAGGCAGGGGAGGGGGCAGCCCAGTGTGTGAGGGGTGGAGGCAGGGGAGGGGGCAGCCCAGCGTGTGAGGGGTGGAGGCAGGGGAGGGGGCAGCCCAGCGTGTGAGGGGTGGAGGCAGGGGAGGGGGCAGGGGAGGGGGCAGCCCAGCGTGTGAGGGATGGAGGCAGGGGAGGGGGCAGCCCAGCGTGTGAGGGGTGGAGGCAGCCCAGCGTGTGAGGGGTGGAGGCAGGGGAGGGGGCAGCCCAGCGTGTGAGGGGTGGAGGCAGGGGAGGGGGCAGCCCAGCGTGTGAGGGGTGGAGGCAGGGGAGGGGGCAGCCCAGCGTGTGAGGGATGGAGGCAGGGGAGGGGGCAGCCCAGTGTGTGAGGGGTGGAGGCAGGGGAGGGGGCAGCCCAGCGTGTGAGGGGTGGAGGCAGGGGAGGGGACAGCCCAGCGTGTGAGGGGTGGAGGCAGGGGAGGGGGCAGCCCAGCGTGTGAGGGGTGGAGGCAGGGGAGGGGGCAGCCCAGTGTGTGAGGGGTGGAGGCAGGGGAGGGGGCAGCCCAGTGTGTGAGGGGTGGAGGCAGGGGAGGGGGCAGCCCAGCGTGTGAGGGGTGGAGGCAGGGGAGGGGGCAGCCCAGCGTGTGAGGGGTGGAGGCAGGGGAGGGGGCAGCCCAGCGTGTGAGGGGTGGAGGCAGGGGAGGGGGCAGCCCAGCGTGTGAGGGGTGGAGGCAGGGGAGGGGGCAGCCCAGCGTGTGAGGGGTGGAGGCAGGGGAGGGGGCAGCCCAGCGTGTGAGGGGTGGAGGCAGGGGAGGGGGCAGCCCAGCGTGTGAGGGGTGGAGGCAGGGGAGGGGGCAGCCCAGCGTGTGAGGGGTGGAGGCAGGGGAGGGGGCAGCCCAGCGTGTGAGGGGTGGAGGCAGGGGAGGGGACAGCCCAGCGTGTGAGGGGTGGAGGCAGGGGAGGGGGCAGCCCAGCGTGTGAGGGGTGGAGGCAGGGGAGGGGGCAGCCCAGTGTGTGAGGGGTGGAGGCAGGGGAGGGGGCAGCCCAGTGTGTGAGGGGTGGAGGCAGGGGAGGGGGCAGCCCAGCGTGTGAGGGGTGGAGGTAGGGGAGGGGGCAGCCCAGCGTGTGAGGGGTGGAGGCAGGGGAGGGGGCAGCCCAGCGTGTGAGGGGTGGAGGCAGGGGAGGGAGCAGCCCAGCGTGTGAGGGGTGGAGGCAGGGGAGGGAGCAGCCCAGCGTGTGAGGGGTGGAGGCAGGGGAGGGGGCAGCCCAGCGTGTGAGGGGTGGAGGCAGGGGAGGGGGCAGCCCAGCGTGTGAGGGGTGGAGGCAGGGGAGGGGGCAGCCCAGCGTGTGAGGGATGGAGGCAGGGGAGGGGGCAGCCCAGCGTGTGAGGGGTGGAGGCAGCCCAGCGTGTGAGGGGTGGAGGCAGCCCAGCGTGTGAGGGGTGGAGGCAGGGGAGGGGGCAGCCCAGCATGTGAGGGGTGGAGGCAGCCCAGCGTGTGAGGGGTGGAGGCAGGGGAGGGGGCAGCCCAGCGTGTGAGGGGTGGAGGCAGGGGAGGGGGCAGCCCAGTGTGTGAGGGGTGGAGGCAGGGGAGGGGGCAGCCCAGTGTGTGAGGGGAGGGGGCAGCCCAGTGTGTGAGGGGAGGGGGCAGCCCAGTGTGTGAGGGGTGGAGGCAGGGGAGGGGGCAGCCCAGTGTGTGAGGGGTGGAGGTAGGGGAGGGGGCAGCCCAGCGTGTGAGGGGTGGAGGCAGGGGAGGGGGCAGCCCAGTGTGTGAGGGGTGGAGGCAGGGGAGGGGGCAGCCCAGTGTGTGAGGGGTGGAGGCAGGGGAGGGGGCAGCCCAGCGTGTGAGGGGTGGAGGCAGGGGAGGGGGCAGCCCAGTGTGTGAGGGGTGGAGGCAGGGGAGGGGGCAGCCCAGCGTGTGAGGGGTGGAGGCAGGGGAGGGGGCAGGGGAGGGGGCAGCCCAGCGTGTGAGGGGTGGAGGCAGGGGAGGGGGCAGCCCAGTGTGTGAGGGGTGGAGGCAGGGGAGGGAGCAGGGGAGGGGGCAGCCCAGTGTGTGAGGGGTGGAGGCAGGGGAGGGGGCAGCCCAGTGTGTGAGGGGTGGAGGCAGGGGAGGGGGCAGCCCAGTGTGTGAGGGGTGGAGGCAGGGGAGGGGGCAGCCCAGTGTGTGAGGGGTGGAGGCAGGGGAGGGGGCAGGGGAGGGGGCAGCCCAGTGTGTGAGGGGTGGAGGCAGGGGAGGGGGCAGCCCAGTGTGTGAGGGGTGGAGGCAGGGGAGGGGGCAGCCCAGTGTGTGAGGGGTGGAGGCAGGGGAGGGGGCAGGGGAGGGGGCAGCCCAGTGTGTGAGGGGTGGAGGCAGGGGAGGGGGCAGGGGAGGGGGCAGCCCAGTGTGTGAGGGGTGGAGGCAGGGGAGGGGGCAGCCCAGTGTGTGAGGGGTGGAGGCAGGGGAGGGGGCAGCCCAGTGTGTGAGGGGTGGAGGCAGGGGAGGGGGCAGCCCAGTGTGTGAGGGGTGGAGGCAGGGGAGGGGGCAGCCCAGTGTGTGCAGACAGAAGAGGGGATAGTACAGCGAGTATAAGGGGAAGGACCGTAGCAGAAGACACAGCGGCAGAGGGGATGGCACAGCGTGTATTGAAGAGGATCGGCAGCAGAGGGGACGTTGAAGGTGCAGTTTGTCCCATTGAAGACGAGTTGCGTACTGGACACTTTTGAAGGCAATAGATTTCACCTTTTCTTATTGCATAGGATATTACTTTTGACCTGGGCGACCCCTTGTGCTGGGAGTTTATGTTGTTGAGCACTGTAAAGCCTGCGCTGCTCATTCCTAATATGAAGGAGGAAGACGAGGAGGAGGAAAACCAGGTGAGTGCACAGGTTGTAGTGGAGGAAGACCGAGACCAGAGGAGCGCACAGTTATAGTGGAGAAGGACAGAGACCAGGGTAGAGGACCAGCTGTAGCAGACGAGGATGGAGAGCGGGAGAGCGCAGTTATCGTGGAGAACAGAGACTGGGGGAGCGCACAGGTTGTAGTAGAGGAAGACAGAGACCGGAGGAGTGCACAGGTTGTAGCAGTGGAGGATGGAGACCGGGGGAGCGCACAGGTTGTAGCAGTGGAGGATGGAGACCGGGGGAGCGCACAGGTTGTAGTAGAGGAAGACAGAGACCGGGTGGAGCGCAAGGGTTGTAGCAATGGAGGATGGAGACCGGGGGAGCGCACAGGTTGTAGTAGAGGAAGACAGAGACCGGAGAAGCGCACAGGTAGTAGCAGAGGAAGACTGAGACCGGGGAAGCGCACAGGTTGTAGCAGAGAAGGATGGAGACCGGAGAAGCGCACAGGTAGTAGCAGAGGAAGACTGAGACCGGGGAAGCGCACAGGTTGTAGCAGAGAAGGATGGAGACCGGGGGAGCGCACAGGTTGTAGTAGAGGAAGACAGAGACCGGGTGGAGTGCACAGGTTGTAGCAATGGAGGATGGAGACCGGGGGAGCGCACAGGTTGTAGTAGAGGAAGACAGAGAACGGGTAGAGCGCAAGGGTTGTAGCAATGGAGGATGGAGACCGGGGGAGCGCACAGGTTGTAGTAGAGGAAGACAGAGACCGGAGAAGCGCACAGGTAGTAGCAGAGGAAGACTGAGACCGGGGAAGCGCACAGGTTGTAGCAGAGAAGGATGGAGACCGGGGGAGCGCACAGGTTGTAGCAGAGGAAGACTGAGACCGGAGGAGCGCACAAGTTGTAGCAGTGGAGGATGGAGACCTGGGGAGCGCACAGGTTGTAGTAGAGGAAGACTGAGACCGGGGAAGCGCACAGGTTGTAGCAGAGTAGGATGGAGACTGGGGGAGCGCACAGGTTGTAGCAGAGTAGGATGGAGACCGGGGGAGCGCACAGGTTGTAGCAGAGGAAGACTGAGACCGGGGAAGCGCACAGGTTGTAGCAGAGGAAGACTGAGACCGGGGAAGCGCACAGGTTGTAGAAGAGGAAGACTGAGACCGGGGAAGCGCACAGGTTGTAGCAGAGGAAGACAGAGACCGGGGAAGCGCACAGGTTGTAGCAGAGGAAGACTGAGACCGGGGAAGCGCACAGGTTGTAGCAGAGTAGGATGGAGACCGGGGGAGCGCACAGGTTGTAGCAGAGGAAGACTGAGACTGGAGGAGCGCACAAGTTGTAGCAGTGGAGGATGGAGACCTGGGGAGCGCACAGGTTGTAGCAGAGGAGGATGGACACCGGGGGAGCGCACAGGTTGTAGCAGTGCATACAGCAGCTTCCTACTCTTCATATACTGTATGCGGATTACAGCTGAAGATGATGAGAGTTGTGCTTTACTTTTTGTCTCGTCACTTGTCTTCTCCTCCAGGACCAGGTGATGAGCCGGGTGCCGGTGTCCTGGGTGCTGCCCATTGTGGTGACACCAGAAGGTGCGTAATAATACTGCCATTGCAAAGCAGCGCCATTGATATGTAGCTCAATGTTATAACCTGGTTTTTGGAGCTGTACAGGGATGTTGTGGCCGCCGCCGTCCCACGGGCACCGGGTTCCCCTGCGGCAGTCACTCACCCGGCGCCTCGCCCGCTCCCTCCGACTCACGCGCTCCCTCTCCTCCTGCTGCTCCCAGCCCACACATGCGCACTAGGGCGCGGGCCCGTCATGATGTTTAACCCTGCGGTGGGTGGCGGCCGATTAGCGGTCAGCCAATCGCCTGCCAGCAGGGGATTTATCAGGCGTCTTCCATAAGGGGAAGACGCCTGGTTCTTGTGTGAAATCCTTTACACTATTTGGCCGCCTATAGGTTCCCTATAGGTTTCCCCGCTTTTCAGTGCTTGTCCCTAGTCTCTGTCTTGCTGTCTCTGCCTCTGTTTGTCTCCCTGTCTGCCCTCCGTCCTGTCTGGTCCGTGTTCCTTAGCCTTCGCTTCTGTCCCACTCCCTAGTGTCAGGCCATTTCCCAGTCCTGTCCTTTGGCCTGCTGTCCGTCTGTCTTCCTTGTTGCCTCAGGCATTACTGCTCTGCATCTCTCCTCGGACGCTCCACAGGGAGCTCTGTACTTTGGTTCCGGTGCAGCCTTCACTCCTGCCTGTGGTCTTTCCGGTCCTTCGAGCCGCCCCTCTTGGTTCCAGCAGTCGCGGTGTCTGATCCCCCGCGGGCCTGCCCCTAACGGTCCCTGTATAGGGGTCGGTTCCACCTGGTGCGCTCGTCTCGGGGGCCTCAATTCCGCGACCCAGAGGGTCCACTCTCGGACATTGCCAAAACCCCAGAAGCGTCACAGATGTCAATTGAGTTTGGAGGTCCCTGTCCTTCTTTCACTGGCTGCTTTGTGTCATTTTGGCAGTGTCCGCTCCCAACACTGCCACTCCCGGCACCGCCACTCCTCCTTCACAGAATCATCAGGTCCGTCTACTCATCCTTCCTAACAGAGTTTGAGATGCGATGTCCTGAAGGAAAGAAGCTTCTACAATACAAGAAGGCCAGGCTAGAGAAATGGGCGCCCTACCTCCAGGACGACGGCCGGGTGTCTCGCCTCACGCTCTACCAGGACACTGCATGTAAGTTCCTGACACTCTCCATGAGGAATGGGGTCAGCAATGAAATGCTCACCCCGGACCCCAATTTCCTCAGCCTCCATGGAGCGGGAAGTCCAGGACTGCTTTCAGAACCGGAAGGACAAGCTGGACATGAGACAGGTGAAGCGACTGGCCGGAGTCAGCAGCGAGTACTTCTCTCCAGGCCGCAAGGATGCACTGAAGGGTAATAATATGATGCTATGAGGAGGTGTGGAGGGTCCGACACTGCGTTGCTAACCTCTCTCTCTTCTAGCTCACACCTTCCAATCTCTGACCCCAGAGACTGAGCGCACCATGGAATTTTACAGCGAGGCTCGTCTCGATGGACTGCAGAGACGTGAGGAGCGACCAAAGGAAATGCTGGAGATCTTCCAGAACAGAGAGGATCTCCTGTACTACAGGCACACGACGTATGGAAAACGGCCAAAGAAAGTGTCCATCGCCGGAGGACCAACAGAGGTCAACCCCCGACCGATCGTGGTACGGCCCATAACCCCTCAAACACACAGGACAGGAATACATATATGCACCACCAGTAGAAGCGCACAGTACCCCAGTCTGCTTACACTCCATAGTAACAGTGCTACAGACAGACAGCTCACCTGCTGTCAGTACTCAGCGCCCCCGCTAATGAGAAACCCGCCATCCACCATGTCTCCCGCTAATGAGAAACCCGCCATCCACCATGTCTCCCGCTAATGAGAAACCCGCCATCCACCATGTCTCCCGCTAAAGAGAAACCCGACATCCACTATGTCTCCCGCTAATGAGAAACCCGCCATCCACCATGTCTCCCGCTAATGAGAAACCCGCCATCCACCATGTCTCCCGCTAAAGAGAAATCCGCCATCCACCATGTCTCCCGCTAAAGAGAAATCCGCCATCCACCATGTCTCCCGCTAATGAGAAACCCGCCATCCACCATGTCTCCCGCTAATGAGAAACCCGCCATCCACCATGTCTCCCGCTAATGAGAAACCCGCCATCCACCATGTCTCCCGCTAAAGAGAAACCCGCCATCCACCATGTCTCCCGCTAAAGAGAAACCCGCCATCCACTATGTCTCCCGCTAATGAGAAACCCGCCATCCACCATGTCTCCCGCTAATGAGAAACCCGCCATCCACCATGTCTCCCGCTAATGAGAAACCCGCCATCCACCATGTCTCCCGCTAATGAGAAACCCGCCATCCACCATGTCTCCCGCTAATGAGAAACCCGCCATCCACCATGTCTCCCGCTAATGAGAAACCCGCCATCCACCATGTCTCCCGCTAATGAGAAACCCGCCATCCACCATGTCTCCCGCTAATGAGAAACCCGCCATCCACCATGTCTCCCGCTAAAGAGAAACCCGCCATCCACCATGTCTCCCGCTAATGAGAAACCCGCCATCCACCATGTCTCCCGCTAAAGAGAAACCCGCCATCCACCATGTCTCCCGCTAAAGAGAAACCCGCCATCCACCATGTCTCCCGCTAAAGAGAAACCCGCCATCCACCATGTCTCCCGCCAAAGAGAAACCCGCCATCCACCATATCTCCCGCCAAAGAGAAACCCGCCATCCACCATATCTCCCGCCAAAGAGAAACCCGCCATCCACCATGTCTCCCGCTAATGAGAAACCCGCCATCCACCATGTCTCCCGCTAAAGAGAAACCCGCCATCCACCATGTCTCCCGCTAATGAGAAACCCGCCATCCACCATGTCTCCCGCTAATGAGAAACCCGCCATCCACCATGTCTCCCGCTAATGAGAAACCCGCCATCCACCATGTCTCCCGCTAATGAGAAACCCGCCATCCACCATGTCTCCCGCTAATGAGAAACCCGCCATCGACTATGTCACATGTAATACAGGAATCCTGGGGGGTGATATCACGTGTAATACAGGCGCTGTGCATTGATAGCACATGTAATACAGGAATCCTGGGGGGTGATATCACGTGTAATACAGACTCTCTGGGAAGATATCACATGTAATACAAGCGCTCTGGGATGATATCACATGTAATACAGACTCTCTGGGAAGATATCACATGTAATACAAGCGCTCTGGGATGATATCACGTGTAATACAGGCGCTCTGGGAGGATATCACATGTAATACAAGCGCTCTGGGGGATATCACATGTAATACAAGCGCTCTGGGGGGATATCACATGTAATACAAGCGCTCTGCGGGGATATCACATGTAATACAAGCACTCTGGGGGATATCACATGTAATACAAGCGCTCTTGGGGATATCACATGTAATACAAGCGCTCTGGGGGGATATCACATGTAATACAAGCACTCTGGGGGGATATCACAAGTAATACAAGCATTCTGGGGGATATCACATGTAATACAAGCGCTCTTGGGGATATCACGTGTAATACAAGTGCTCTGTGGGGATATCACATGTAATACAAGCGCTCTGGGAGGATATTACGTGTAATACAAGCGCTCTGGGGGATATCACGTGTAATACAAGCGCTCTGGGATGATATCACGTGTAATACAGGCGCTCTGGGAGGATATCACATGTAATACAAGCGCTCTGGGGGATATCACATGTAATACAAGCGCTCTGGGGGGATATCACATGAAATACAAGCGCTCTGGGGGGATATCACATGAAATACAAGCGCTCTGGGGGGATATCACATGTAATACAAGCACTCTGGGGGATATCACATGTAATACAAGCGCTCTTGGGGATATCACATGTAATACAAGCGCTCTGGGGGGATATCACATGTAATACAAGCGCTCTGGGGGGATATCACATGTAATACAAGCATTCTGGGGGATATCACATGTAATACAAGCGCTCTTGGGGATATCACGTGTAATACAAGTGCTCTGGGGGGATATCACATGTAATACAAGCACTCTGGGAGGATATTACGTGTAATACAAGCGCTCTGGGGGATATCACATGTAATACAGGCGCTCTGGGGGGATATCACATGTAATACAAGCGCTCTGGGGTATATCACATGTAATACAAGCGCTCTGGGGGATATCACATGTAATACAGGCGCTCTGGGGGATATCACATGTAATACAAGCGCTCTGGGGGATATCACATGTAATACAGGCGCTCTGGGGGGATATCACGTGTAATACAGGCGCTCTGGGGGGATATCACATGTAATACAAGCGCTCTGGGGGGATATCACATGTAATACAAGCGCTCTGGGGGGATATCACATGTAATACAAGCTCTCTGGGGTATATCACATGTAATACAAGCGCTCTGGGGGATATCACGTGTAATACAAGCGCTCTGGGGGGATATCACATGTAATACAAGCGCTCTGGGAGGATATCACGTGTAATACAAGCGCTCTGGGGGGATATCACGTGTAATACAAGCGCTCTGGGGGATATCACATGTAATACAAGTGCTCTGGGGGATATCACATGTAATACAAGCGCTCTGGGGGGATATCACATGTAATACAAGCTCTCTGGGGTATATCACATGTAATACAAGCGCTCTGGGGGATATCACATGTAATACAAGTGCTCTGGGGGATATCACATGTAATACAAGCACTCTGGGGGGATATCACATGTAATACAAGTGCTCTGGGGGGATATCACATGTAATACAAGCGCTCTGGGAGGATATTACGTGTAATACAAGCGCTCTGGGAGGATATCACGTGTAATACAAGCGCTCTGCGGGGATATCACATGTAATACAAGCGCTCTGGGGGATATCACATGTAATACAAGAGCTCTGGGGGGATATCACATGTAATACAAGCGCTCTGGGGGATATCACATGTAATACAAGCGCTCTGGGGGATATCACATGTAATACAAGTGCTCTGGGGGATATCACATGTAATACAAGCACTCTGGGGGGGGATATCACATGTAATACAAGCACTCTGGGGGGATATCACATGTAATACAAGCGCTCTGGGGGGGATATCACATGTAATACAAGCACTCTGGGGGGATATCACATGTAATACAAGCGCTCTGGGGGGATATCACATGTAATACAAGCGCTCTGGGGGGATATTACAGCCATTTATTGTGGATTCCTTATATTTGGGAATTAATTTCAATTTTTTTGTTTCTAGAAAATTCTAGAACGTTTCCATAGGAATTCCAGCAAGGCAGCCTATGAGGATGTGGCAGAACGGATCTTCCTGATCGCTGAGGATCGCGTCCATGTCCGCTGCCACCGGCAGGACGACCACATCACCACCTCCACCTGGGATTTCCTGAAGCCGGCCAACCTCGGAGAGAAGGGGGCACCCGTGGTGCTGAGCCCCGAGACCTGCGTCTCCTACCAGGTACCGCAGATGTTAGGGGGGGTGCTGCCGGAAACTTGGAGGCATTCAGGGGTGGAGGGCTCTGTGGATCTGCTCACTCTAAAGGATGGAGGGATTGTGACACCTGGATCAGAAGAAGACGGCAGCTGTGGGCTCAGTTCTTGGAGACTGCACAAAGAGTCGGGATTTAGAGGATGGATCAGCGAAGAACGCTGACGATTCTCACGCTCTGCTCTGTCGTCCACCAGGTAGAACCACTGGAGAAATTCAACAAACAACTCTACATCTACGAGACTCTACTCCATCTCCAGCAGGGGGAGCAGTGGGCACAGGAGGCGGTGCGCAGGTCTGAGGCCGAGGTACGAGACAGCACCTGTCATAGTGAGTGCAAGACTACATGAATGGAGGGTGAGGATAATGGGGGCACTCTGCACCACAGCTGCTGGAGATCCTGTCCCGGCGGGCTCAGGAGGAGGCAGAGCCGCAGCTGATCATTTCCATCTACGACACGGAGAGGAATAGAAGTAGCCAAGAGCAGCGAGCGGCGCAGGTGAGCGGTGCAGTGCGGGGTCTGCCTCCTGGCGACGAAGGCGAGCGGTGCAGTGCGGGGTCTGCCTCCTGGCGACGCAGGTGAGCGGTGCAGTGCGGGGTCTGCCTCCTGGCGACGCAGGCGAGCGGTGCAGTGCGGGGTCTGCCTCCTGGCGACGCAGGTGAGCGGTGCAGTGCGGGGTCTGCCTCCTGGCGACGCAGGCGAGCGGTGCAGTGCGGGGTCTGCCTCCTGGTGGTCACAGGGCCGTGCTGATGTGTCGCTGTCTCATTACAGCAACGCGCTGCCCAGGAGGAACAGGAGCGCCGCGCCGAGCTATGCCAGGATTATCTGGCTCCGTACCTGGCACCTGTGGGAGACCCCGAGAAGCTGACACGGCAGCAGGCCCAGCAGGTGAAGGACGACTGCCTGCGTGACCTCAAGAACAGGCTGGTGCAGCAGGCCAACCTCATCCAGGCGCGCTTCGAAAAGGTAACGAGGGGTCACATGACCGGAACACCCGGCCCACCTACATGTGTCATGGGAATGCCGAGTGTCCCCCAGTGTTGCTGCACGCCCACGGCAGCCTCCCCCAGTGTCGCTGCATGCCCACTGCAGCCTCCACGGTGTCGCTGCATGCCCACCACAGCGTCGCTGCATGCCCACCACAGCCTCCACAGTGTCACTTTCACACCGACCGCAGCCTCGCCAGCGTCACTGCCCACCGACTGTAGCCTCCCCAGTGTCCCTGCACGCTGGCACCGGTGATGCTCTGACATCTTTCCGTCAGATGAGTTTTCCAGCTGTATAAATGGGCACTGTGTATTGCATAAACAGAAATTTTTGACCAGTAATGAATCCTTGTGATTTCAGCTCTGCAGGCTGCAATTGTGTGTTTTGAAGTGGAGACTTTCAGGTTTATTTAAAGGGGTTGAACAGAAATCTCCTGTGAAACATTTAGGAATTACAGACATTTTTGTTCAAATCCTCATTTCAGGGGTTCAGAAGTAATTGGACAAATTTGCTTTCTCAAATAAAATATCCACGTTTAATAAAACTTTCCAGAGAATCCTTTTCAGCAATGATGGCCTGATGTCTGGAGGCCATGGACGTCACCATCGCTGGTCTCCTCCTGTGTGAGGCTATGCAGCAATGATGGCCTGACGTCTGGAGGCCATGGCCGTCACCATCACTGGTCTCCTCCGGTGTGACGCTATGCAGCAATGATGGCCTGATGTCTGGAGGCCATGGACGTCACCATCGCTGGTCTCCTCCTGTGTGAGGCTATGCAGCAATGATGGCCTGACGTCTGGAGGCCATGGCCGTCACCATCACTGATCTCCGGTGTGACGCTATGCAGCAATGATGGCCTGATGTCTAGAGGCCATAGACGTCACCATCGCTGGTCTCCTCCAGTGTGATGCTATGCAGCAATGATGGCCTGATGTCTGCAGGCCATGGACGTCACCATCGCTGGTCTCCTCCTGTGTGAGGCTATGCAGCAATGATGGCCTGACGTCTGGAGGCCATGGCCGTCACCATCACTGGTCTCCTCCGGTGTGACGCTATGCAGCAATGATGGCCTGATGTCTGGAGGCCATGGACGTCACCATCGCTGGTCTCCTCCTGTGTGAGGCTATGCAGCAATGATGGCCTGACGTCTGGAGGCCATGGACGTCACCATCACTGATCTCCTCCAGTGTGACGCTATGCAGCAATGATGGCCTGATGTCTAGAGGCCATAGACGTCACCATCGATGGTCTCCTCCAGTGTGATGCTATGCAGCAATGATGGCCTGATGTCTGCAGGCCATGGACGTCACCATCGCTGGTCTCCTCCTGTGTGAGGCTATGCAGCAATGATGGCCCGATGTCTGCAGGCCATGGACGTCACCATCGCTGGTCTCCTCCTGTGTGAGGCTATGCAGCAATGATGGCCTGATGTCTAGAGGCCATAGACGTCACCATCGCTGGTCTCCTCCTGTGTGAGGCTATGCAGCAATGATGGCCTGATGTCTGCAGGCCATGGACGTCACCATCGCTGGTCTCCTCCTGTGTGAGGCTATGCAGCAATGATGGCCTGACGTCTGGAGGCCATGGCCGTCACCATCACTGATCTCCGGTGTGACGCTATGCAGCAATGATGGCCTGATGTCTAGAGGCCATAGACGTCACCATCGCTGGTCTCCTCCAGTGTGATGCTATGCAGCAATGATGGCCTGATGTCTGCAGGCCATGGACGTCACCATCGCTGGTCTCCTCCTGTGTGAGGCTATGCAGCAATGATGGCCTGACGTCTGGAGGCCATGGCCGTCACCATCACTGGTCTCCTCCGGTGTGACGCTATGCAGCAATGATGGCCTGATGTCTGGAGGCCATGGACGTCACCATCGCTGGTCTCCTCCTGTGTGAGGCTATGCAGCAATGATGGCCTGACGTCTGGAGGCCATGGCCGTCACCATCACTGATCTCCTCCAGTGTGACGCTATGCAGCAATGATGGCCTGATGTCTAGAGGCCATAGACGTCACCATCGCTGGTCTCCTCCAGTGTGATGCTATGCAGCAATGATGGCCTGATGTCTGGAGGCCATGGACGTCACCATCGCTGGTCTCCTCCTGTGTGAGGCTATGCAGCAATGATGGCCTGATGTCTAGAGGCCATAGACGTCACCATCGATGGTCTCCTCCAGTGTGATGCTATGCAGCAATGATGGCCTGATGTCTGCAGGCCATGGACGTCACCATCGCTGGTCTCCTCCTTTGTGAGGCTATGCAGCAATGATGGCCTGATGTCTAGAGGCCATAGACGTCACCATCGATGGTCTCCTCCTGTGTGAGGCTATGCAGCAATGATGGCCTGATGTCTGCAGGCCATGGACGTCACCATCGCTGGTCTCCTCCAGTGTGACGCTATGCAGCAATGATGGCCTGACGTCTGGAGGCCATGGCCAATGCAATCACTGGTCTCCTCTGGTGTGAGGCTATGCAGCAATGATGGCCTGACGTCTGGAAGCCATGACCTATGCCATCACTGGTCTCCTCCGGTATGAGGCTATGCAGCAATGATGGCCTGATGTCTAGAGGCCATAGACGTCACCATCGATGGTCTCCTCCAGTGTGATGCTATGCAGCAATGATGGCCTGATGTCTGCAGGCCATGGACGTCACCATCGCTGGTCTCCTCCTGTGTGAGGCTATGCAGCAATGATGGCCTGATGTCTGCAGGCCATGGACGTCACCATCGCTGGTCTCCTCCTGTGTGAGGCTATGCAGCAATGATGGCCTGATGTCTGCAGGCCATGGACGTCACCATCGCTGGTCTCCTCCTGTGTGAGGCTATGCAGCAATGATGGCCTGATGTCTGCAGGCCATGGACGTCACCATCGCTGGTCTCCAGTGTGACGCTATGCAGCAATGATGGCCTGACGTCTGGAGGCCATGGCCAATGCCATCACTGGTCTCCTCTGGTGTGAGGCTATGCAGCAATGATGGCCTGACGTCTGGAAGCCATGACCTATGCCATCACTGGTCTCCTCCGGTATGAGGCTATGCAACAATGATGGCCTGACGTCTGGAGGCCATGGTCGTCACCATTACTGGTCTCCTCTGGTGTGAGGCTTTGCCACAGTGACGGGCTGGAGGCCATGGACGTCGTCATCGCTGGTCTCCGGTGTGAGGCTTTGAGCCTTTCCTGCAGTGACTTCTGTTCCTGCTTGTTTGTGGCATTTTCTGCCGTCAGTTTTGTCTTCAGCCGGTGAAATGTGTCACGATGAGATCTGGTGAGGACTCGGCCATTGCAGAATATTCCACTCCTTTGCTTTTGCAGGATGTTTTGGGTCATTGTCGTTCTGTCCTGTGAAGGGTCGTCCAATCATCCTTGCTGCATTTGGTTGGATCTGAGCAGAAAGTCTCACCCTGTACACACAGGATTCATCCGGCTGCTTCTGTCCTCAGTCACATCAACCGCTAGTGACTCGGTGCCATTGGCCGTCATGTGTGCCTGCACCATCACACCGCCTCCACCATATGTTACACGGGATGTGCCGCGGATACAGAGCCGCTCCAAGCCTTCTACAGACTGTCTTCTTCCCATAATTCTGGTACTTGGTGATCTTAGTTTTGCTTTTCCAGAACTAAGCGGCTTCTTTAGATCTTTTTTTTGGCCACTGTTGCGGCCGATTCATGGTTTGCACCTTGTGGTCAGTTCTCTATATTCGCCCTTGTGAATTCTTCTGTATTTGGTAGTCTTAGATACTGAGACACAGACTTCCTGGAGAGTGGTCTTCACTTGGGGGGGTGTTGTGGAGGGGTTTTTGTTCACCATGGGAAGGATTTTGTGATCATCTGTCGTCTACTGTGGACGTCCCGGACATTCTGAGATCCTGAGCTCACAGGGTGATCTTTTTTTTTTTTTTACAGAATGTAAAAACTGTTGATTTGGCCACTAACATTCCTGCTCTCTCTGATAATGGATTTTTTCTTTTTTCACCGTAAT
Organism: Dendrobates tinctorius; assembly: GCF_039654945.1. Taxonomy (NCBI): domain Eukaryota; kingdom Metazoa; phylum Chordata; class Amphibia; order Anura; family Dendrobatidae; genus Dendrobates; species Dendrobates tinctorius. Next base: position 20,239 of record NW_027362197.1, on the reverse strand, counting down.
GATGGTTGTCAGGAAAACCTTTGGCCGCACACGGCTATCACATGTGCAGGGGGGCTTATCTTAGTTATCCCACCGCTGCCAACAATGTGATGAAAAACAGCAAGCTAGTCTTACCCTAACAATTTACCGCAGGCGCTTATTGTAGTTATACCACTGCTGCCACACTATATTACGAACTGCCGGGATTTCTCTATAAAACATTTTTAGTCCCGCTTGGAACTTGCAGCTCTCCGGCGCCCCCTAACCCTCAGGTCAGTCAGGGAACTGCACCTAGGATAATTAGTAGCCGGACAGGCCACGTGATGTGCACTGGCTATTTTTTGAATGGTATAAGTTGAACAGAGCAGATCAGATATGACCTTGGTCAGATGTAACATCATTTGAAGTGTAACATCTTTGAAGTGTTACATCAGAAATATACCAGAAATAGTCCAGAAGGTAAGAATAACCACTGCTTTCTCATTTTTATTGCCTTTCTTTTCTTACCCTGCTCTATAACCATGCTCACATTTGCCATCACTGTTTTTTCTCCACTAATCATCTCTCCTTCGCTATCCCCAAACCCCTGCACCCTTGAACCAAATAACTATCTCCCCCTCTCTCTTACCCTCCACCTCGCTTCATCTGCAGACCTGCTCCTTAACCTCAGACCTCTCCTACTAAAATGTAATACAAGTCGGTCACTCTCTTTCACACACCTGATTTCCCTTTCTCTGCTTCTTCTCACTGCTGGTGACATATCCCCCAATCCTGCCCCCCCCTGCCTTATACATCCCACTAATGCTGACCCCTACCTTTCTAACACTAAGATAAGCTTCCGCAATCCCTCACACTTAAAACCTGTGCCACTGAACCCCTCCCTCCCGCACCCTCTTTCTGGGGCACTTTGGAATGCTCGCTCCATCTGCAACAAGCTCCACGTGATCCATGACCTCTTTACCTCCCGCAACCTCTCCTTCCTGGCCCTCACTGAGACCTGGCTGACACCCCCTGACACGGCCTCCCCTGCCGCACTGAGTTATGGGCGGCCTCCACTTTACCCACACTCCTCGCCCTGGCAACAGACATGGTGGAGGAGTGGGTTTCCTTCTGTCGAAAAACTGCTCCTTAAACCCTATCCAACCCCCACCCTCCCTTATTTCAAGGTTCACTCTGTCCATATCTACTCTCCCTCTAATCTCCAAATGGCTGTCCTATACTGACCACCAGGCTCAGCCACTTCCTTCATCGACCAATTCTCCACCTGGCTCCTTCACTTTCTCTCTGCTGACATCCCCACCATCATCATGGGGGACTTCAACATCCCCACTGACACCCACCAGCCAGCAGCTTCCAAACTCCTGTCACTTACCTTATCCTTTGGACTTACTCAGTGGTCCTCAACAGCCATCCACACTTGGACATACATTAGACCTCATCTTCACCCGCCTCTGTTCCCTACCCAATCTCACAACCTCTCCCTTCCCCCTATCTGACCACCATCTACTCACCTCATCCTTGTCCTCCTCACCTGCCCCCCATGTCCAGCCACTAGCACATCCTCGCAGAAACCTTCAGTCACCCCTCTCATGCATGGCAAAGTGCGACGAATCAATAGACAACCCTGGCACAACAACCTCACCAAAGAACTTCGACAAGCATCCAGGGTCGCGGAGCGGCGTTGGAAGAAAACACGCCTGCCAGATGACTTCACTGCTCTCAAGCAAGCTACACTTGCCTTCAAATCAGCCCTCACCTCTGCTAAACAGACCTATTTCACAAACCTTGTATCTTCATTATCCCACATCCCAAAACAACTGTTCAGCACATTTAACTCTCTCCTCTGCCCACCACTGCCACCTCCAACTCCCCTCATCTCTGCTGAGGACTTTGCCACCTGTTTCAAAAACAAGATCGACCAAACAAGGCAAACCTTTACTGGTGCACCACCCCAACCACTCCACATACCAGACCTCTGCCCTTCCCTAATAACTTCCCTCTCTAACGTCACTGAAGGAGAGCTTACTCATCTCCTTTCCAAATCACACCTCACCACCTGTGCACTTGACCCCATCCCTTCCCACCTGCTCCCCAACCTCACTAACACGCTCATCCCAGCCCTAACCCATCTGTTCAACCTATCGCTATCTTCTGGTACCTTCCCCTCTGCTTTCAAACATGCCACCATCACACCCATCCTCAAAAAAACAAACCTTGACCTAACTGCTATGCCCAGCTATCGCCCCATATCACTGCTCCCGTTTGCTTCCAAACTCCTTGAACAGCATGTCCATGCTCAACTTTCCTCCCACCTCTCATCTAATGCCCTCCAATCTGGCTTCTGCCCCCACCACTCCACTGAATCTGCCCTGACCAAAATTACTAATGACTTACACACAGCCAAAGCTACTAATGACTTACACACAGCCAAAGCTAACAGACAGTTCTCCATCCTCCTCCTTCTCGACCTGTCCTCTGCCTTCGACACAGTCGACCACTGCCTATTTCTACAGATTCTTTCTTCCCTTGGCATCAAAGACCTTGCCCTGTCCTGTATTGACTCATAGCTTTTTGACCGCACGTTTAACGTTTCCCACTCCCACACTACCTCCTCATCCAGCCCTCTCTCTCTGCTGGAGTCCCCCAAGGCTCTGTCCTGGGGCCCCTACTTTTTTCCATCTATACTCTTGGCCTAGGACAAGTCATTAAGTCCCATGGCTTCCAGTACCACCTGTATGCAGATGACACCCTCTCTGGCCCAGATGTCACCTCTCTGCTGTCCAGAATCCCGGAGTGTCTATCAGCCAAATCCTCCTTTTTCACCTCTCGCTTTCTAAAACTCAATGTAGACAAAATTGAACTCATCTTTCCTCCATCTCACGTATCTTCCCTACCCGATCTATTATGGTAAACGGCATCACGCTCTCTCCCGCACCTGAAGTCCGCTGCCTCGGAGTAACTCTCGACTCTGCCCTGTCCTTCAAACCACACGTCCAAACTCTTTCCACCTCCTGTCGCCTCCAACTCAAAAACATTTCCAGAATCCGTTCCCTTCCTCAGCCCTCAATCTACTAAAACTCTTGTACATGCCCTCATCATCTCCCGCCTTGACTACTGCAACACTCTCCTCCGTGGCCTCCCTGCTAACTCTGTTGCACCACTCCAGTCTGTCCTCAACTCTGCTGCCCAACTAATCCACCTCTCTCCTCGCTACTCCCCTGTCTCTCCCCTCTGCAAATCCCTCAACTGGCTTCCAATTCCCAAACGAATCCAGTTCAAACTACTAACACTGACCTACAAAGCCATCCACAACCTGTCCCCTCCCTATATCTCTGAACAAATCTCCCAATCTTCGATCCTCCCAAGACCTCCTACTCTCCTCCACACTTATTCGTTCCTCACACAACCGCCTCCAAGATTTCTCCCTAATATCCCCTATCCTCTGGAACTCCATGCCTCAAAACGTCCGATTATCTACCACCCTCGGATCCTTCAGACGGAACCTGAAAACCCATCTCTTCAGGAAAGCTTACAGCCTGCAATAACCATTGTGCCGCCTCACCACTGCCTGAGCTGCTGCACCCCCGACCTTCTGTCTCTTCCCCACTATCCCGTAGAATGTAAGTCCGCAAGGACAGGGTCCTCTCCCCTCTGTACCAGTCTGTCATAGTAAATTTGTTTACGGTTAAAGATATCTATAACTTTGCATGTAACCCCTTCTCGTGTACAGCACCATGGAATTAATGGTGCTATCAAAATAAATACTATTATTATTATTAATAATAATAATTAGGCACGCTGCAGTGAGGGAATTATAACTAGTCCTGGCCGCAGTCGGACAAATCAGCTTATAAAACCCCTTCCGTCACTAGCCCAGAACACACTTCGCTGCCACCAGCTTCCGATTTCTATATTAATATTTAAAATTAATAAAGGCGTACGAAGCCAACCCAAATTAGTAGCGTAATTACTTCAGACACGTAAAAGTTTGGATAGAACATGGAGAAACGAACTAGTAATTTGATAGTTTACTCCAAAAAAAAAAGGTAGGCAGTGTTTACAGAAGGTACAAAAAGATTTTACAAAATGAGACAATTAAATTATGTACAAAGCGAATACAAATAAAAAGGGGGTTAAAAGCAGAAATAATCTTACGTATTGCTTAGATCATCTTAGGCTAAACCATGCTGGTGGGAGGAGCCAGACGTCACAATGCATTGGGTGGTCTGGTTGCAGCAGTTTCCCAGGCACGAAGTGACTGCAGAGTGAGGGGAAGTACCTTATACCTCTGGGTTTGTGACATCACTAAAGGGGCTGGCTTGTGGCAGTCCTCCCCCTGCATTGAGAGTTACAATATGGCTAGAAAACCATAATAATCATATCTCACAGAGGGTACCTCGTATAGAAACGTACATAGTATCATCTTATTCAGCTTGTCGTTCATTCAAAACCAAACACGAAGCATCAGGCTGCCCCGGCTGTGCAGGAATCCAATTCTCGGATTCCGCTGAAGCTAGAATTTAGCAAGAGGCGCTGACGCGAAGCTCTATCAAAGCACGTTCCAACTATGTACCTGTCATTTTTCTATCCCACACTCACATCGCTTTATGACCAAATGATTAGATTCTCATTATTGTCTATGAGAAGTCAGAGCACATGGGAAGACAAAGGGGCTCCCTGCTGGGAGGAGGGAAATCACTCACTGATATCTCAGGTTACAAGGAGTGTGTGTGAAAGCTGGGGGGGTGGACAGTGTCACAGGCTGTGAGTGGGAGAAAGTTGCAGGTATGACAGGCAAAGGGAAAAGAACAGTGGGGGGGGTCAAACCCTCAACACTGGCATAGCAGAGTTCAGTATGTGAAGAGAAGATTCTGGAATGGTCCGGAACGTGTGATAATAGGGAAAAAATACATGATACTTTACACTATTGTTACAATATTCTATTTCTCTTCTACTATGCGCTCCTCTAACCGCCTGTTGTGGGTTCAAAGCAAGAGCTAATAAATACAAATGCCATTCCTGGAATCAGCTCCAGACCTTTCACCTGCTTAATTGATAATGGAATAACGAAGGGAAAGCCCATGCAGCTCATTAACGAGTGTCTGAGATAATTGTTAAATTAATTCTGGTCCCTTTGATAAGACGTAGCTCCATGTTATGACAGAGCTGTAATTCCTAACCCCGTCCTCCACTCAGGATGTGAATCCCTTCAAATTAAAGCTGAAAATCGGCCCTTTGCAACCAGATTGGTGATAGGTAGAGTTGAGCGATACCGTCCGATACTTCAAAGTATCGGATCGGAATGGATCGGCCGATCTTTAAAAAAAGTATCGGTATCGCCGATTCCGATACCGGAAGTCCCATTCAAGTCTATGGGACTTCCGGTATCGGAATAAGAAAAACCCTGTTTTTGCCTTGTACAGCCTCTCTGGGGTCTGTACGGGCCTTTCGGGGGGCTGTGCCGGCCTGCCAGGGGGTCTGTGCAGGCTCCGGTGGTCTGTGCCGGCCTGCCGGGGGGCTGTGCCGGCCTGCCGGTGGTCTGTGCAGGCTCCGGTGGGCTGTGCCGGCCTGCCGGGGGGCTGTGCAGGCTCCGGGGGGCTGTGCCGGCCTGCCGGGGGGCTGTGCCGGCCTGCCGGTGGTCTGTGCAGGCTTCGGGGGTCTGTGCAGGCATCGTCCGATGGGACTACAAGTCCCATCGGGCGATGCCTGCTACCATGACAGTGATTGACACATTAGCCAATGATGGGACAGTAGTAGTCCCATCATCCGGCTAATGTGTTGAATGTAAAAAAAAAAAAAAAAAAAAAAAAAATTACATGCTACATACATGCTACATTCATACTACATACTACATACATGCTACATTCATACTACATACTACATACATGCTACATTCATACTACATAAATACTACATGCAACATACATACTACATATATACTACATACATACTACATGCATGCTACATACATACTGCATGCTACATACATACTACATGCTACATACATACCACATATATACTACATACATACTACATGCATGCTACATACATACCACATACATACTACATACATACTACATACATACTACATGCATGCTACATGCATGCTACATGCTACATACATAACACATATATACTACATGCATGCTACATACATACTACATGCTACATACATACCACATACATACTACATGCATGCTACATACATACTACATGCATGCTACATACATACTACATGCTACATACATACTACATATATACTACATGCATGCTACATACTACATGCTACATACATACTACATATATACTACATGCATGCTACATACATGCTACATACATACTACATGCTACATACATACCACATACATACTACATATATACTACATGCTACATACATACTACATATATACTACATGCATGCTACATACATACTACATATATACTACATGCATGCTACATACATACTGCATGCTACATGCATGCTACATACATACTACATACATACTACATGCTACATACATACCACATATATACTACATACATACATGGGAATTTCCCACGCAGCAATGGCATAAAGTGAGACTAGGGACTTTTTTTTTTTTTAAGTGGCGGAGGAATACAGTGCGGAAGGATACCTACCTTCCGTCATTGGATTCCTGCAGCCCGTAGAGAACGGCAGCATCATCTGATGCTGCAGTTCTCTACCCAAGGTCGTCGTGGGACACACTCGTGGACTGCTTCGGATCGTGGGTGAGTATTTTTGTGGTTTGTTATGTTAATATTTATTCCGGAAAAGACAATGGCTTCGGGGAACAATGTGACAAGTATTGGTAAGTATGTTACTCTATGTTATATGTACTGTATGTCTATGTATGTATTGTATGAATGTATTGTATGTATGTAGTATATATGTAGTATGTATGTAGCATGTAGTATGTATGTAGCATGCATGTAGTATGTATGTAGTATGTATGTAGTATTTTTTTTTTTTTAACATTTAACACATTAGCCGGATGATGGGACTACTACTGTCCCATCATTGGCTAATGTGTCAATCACTGTCATGGTAGCAGGCATCGCCAGATGGGACTTGTAGTCCCATCGGACGATGCTTGCACAGACCCCCGGACATCAGCACAGCCCCCCGGCAGGCCGGCACAGCCCCCCGGCAGGCCGGTACAGACCCCCACAGGGTGCACAGACCACCGGCAGGCCGGCACAGCCCCCCGGCAGGCCGGTACAGACCCCCACAGGGTGCACAGACCACCGGCAGACCGGCACAGCCCCCCGGCAGGCCGGTACAGACCCCGGGCAGTCCACACAGCCCCCGGCAGGCCAGCAGAGACCCCCGGATGGCCCGAAATGACGGCGCTTCATGATGCACACACACCGCGCATCATGATGACGTCAGGCTGTCAATCAACTTTGAACTTCCGATTCCGATGCCGAATTCCGATATTGAAAAAATATCGGAAGTCGGTATCGGAATTCCGATACAGCAAGTATCGGCCGATACCCGATACTTGCGGTATCGGAATGCTCAACACTAGTGATAGGACTTGATCTGTAATGTTTTCTGGTAAACGGGTAAAATGTCAAACCATGTGCTGCCGTCCAAATATTTCTGGACCTAATTGTTTACACCTCCATATCTAAGGAGACACAAGAGCTTCAAAAGAAGCAGCAGTGGTACCACCAGAACCAGCCATCCATGACCAGGGAGGATGAGGAGGCATACCTGGAGTTCTGCTCTGAGGCCATGTTCCAGATCCAGATCCTGGAGACCAGACTGAACAGGTGGGATGTCACATCAGAGGTTATGTGATGACCACTATAATGGAGCGGCTCACCCCCAATATCTCTGTCCTCCTAGACACAAGCGAATGGCTCCTCAGAAGTTCCTGGCTCTGGAGGATCGGCTCAACGAGGAGCCACGTCTGAACGAGCAGCTGCTCCCTCCATAGTCATCCTGGAAAGACACCGCAGCTATGTGACCAATGGCGCGAAAAAAGACAAACAAGATGTAATAACCTGAAGAACATGAAATAAAAGAAACACAGACGCCTACGAGACCGCTGCCAACAACGGCGCTTATATTATACAGCGGTGACATCACCGCTCCCCAGATATCAGTTATATTATACAGAGGTGACATCACCGCTCCCCAGATATCAGTTATATTATACAGAGGTGACATCACCGCTCCCCAGATATCAGTTATATTATACAGAGGAGACATCACCGCTCCCCAGATATCAGTTATATTATACAGAGGTGACATCGCCGCTCCCCAGATATCAGTTATATTATACAGAGGTGACATCACCGCTCCCCAGATATCAGTTATATTATACAGAGGAGACATCACCGCTCCCCAGATATCAGTTATATTATACAGAGGAGACATCACCGCTCCCCAGATATCAGTTATATTATACAGAGGAGACATCACCGCTCCCCAGATATCAGTTATATTATACAGAGGAGACATCACCGCTCCCCAGATATCAGTTATATTATACAGAGGAGACATCGCCGCTCCCCAGATATCAGTTATATTATACAGAGGTGACATCACCGCTCCCCAGATATCAGTTATATTATACAGAGGAGACATCACCGCTCTCCAGATATCAGTTATATTATACAGAGGAGACATCACCGCTCCCCAGATATCAGTTATATTATACAGAGGAGACATCACCGCTCCCCAGATATCAGTTATATTATACAGAGGAGACATCACCGCTCCCCAGATATCAGTTATATTATACAGAGGAGACATCGCCGCTCCCCAGATATCAGTTATATTATACAGAGGAGACATCGCCGCTCTCCAGATATCAGTTATATTATACAGAGGAGACATCACCGCTCCCCAGATATCAGTTATATTATACAGAGGAGACATCGCCGCTCCCCAGATATCAGTTATATTATACAGAGGTGACATCACCGCTCCCCAGATATCAGTTATATTATACAGAGGTGACATCGCCGCTCCCCAGATATCAGTTATATTATACAGAGGAGACATCACCGCTCCCCAGATATCAGTTATATTATACAGAGGAGACATCGCCGCTCCCCAGATATCAGTTATATTATACAGAGGTGACATCACCGCTCCCCAGATATCAGTTATATTATACAGAGGTGACATCGCCGCTCCCCAGATATCAGTTATATTATACAGAGGAGACATCACCGCTCCCCAGATATCAGTTATATTATACAGAGGAGACATCACCGCTCCCCAGATATCAGTTATATTATACAGAGGAGACATCACCGCTCCCCAGATATCAGTTATATTATACAGAGGAGACATCACCGCTCTCCAGATATCAGTTATATTATACAGAGGAGACATCACCGCTCCCCAGATATCAGTTATATTATACAGAGGAGACATCACCGCTCTCCAGATATCAGTTATATTATACAGAGGAGACATCACCGCTCCCCAGATATCAGTTATATTATACAGAGGAGACATCACCGCTCCCCAGATATCAGTTATATTATACAGAGGAGACATCGCCGCTCCCCAGATATCAGTTATATTATACAGAGGTGACATCACCGCTCCCCAGATATCAGTTATATTATACAGAGGAGACATCACCGCTCTCCAGATATCAGTTATATTATACAGAGGAGACATCACCGCTCCCCAGATATCAGTTATATTATACAGAGGAGACATCACCGCTCTCCAGATATCAGTTATATTATACAGAGGTGACATCACCGCTCCCCAGATATCAGTTATATTATACAGAGGAGACATCACCGCTCCCCAGATATCAGTTATATTATACAGAGGAGACATCACCGCTCCCCAGATATCAGTTATATTATACAGAGGAGACATCACCGCTCCCCAGATATCAGTTATATTATACAGAGGTGACATCACCGCTCCCCAGATATCAGTTATATTATACAGAGGAGACATCACCGCTCCCCAGATATCAGTTATATTATACAGAGGAGACATCACCGCTCCCCAGATATCAGTTATATTATACAGAGGTGACATCACCGCTCCCCAGATATCAGTTATATTATACAGAGGTGACATCGCCGCTCCCCAGATATCAGTTATATTATACAGAGGAGACATCGCCGCTCCCCAGATATCAGTTATATTATACAGAGGAGACATCGCCGCTCCCCAGATATCAGTTATATTATACAGAGGAGACATCACCGCTCCCCAGATATCAGTTATATTATACAGAGGAGACATCACCGCTCCCCAGATATCAGTTATATTATACAGAGGAGACATCACCGCTCCCCAGATATCAGTTATATTATACAGAGGTGACATCACCGCTCCCCAGATATCAGTTATATTATACAGAGGTGACATCACCGCTCCCCAGATATCAGTTATATTATACAGAGGAGACATCACCGCTCCCCAGATATCAGTTATATTATACAGAGGTGACATCACCGCTCCCCAGATATCAGTTATATTATACAGAGGTGACATCGCCGCTCCCCAGATATCAGTTATATTATACAGAGGAGACATCGCCGCTCCCCAGATATCAGTTATATTATACAGAGGAGACATCGCCGCTCCCCAGATATCAGTTATATTATACAGAGGAGACATCGCCGCTCCCCAGATATCAGTTATATTATACAGAGGAGACATCACCGCTCCCCAGATATCAGTTATATTATACAGAGGAGACATCACCGCTCCCCAGATATCAGTTATATTATACAGAGGAGACATCACCGCTCTCCAGATATCAGTTATATTATACAGAGGTGACATCACCGCTCCCCAGATATCAGTTATATTATACAGAGAAGACATCACCGCTCCCCAGATATCAGTTATATTATACAGAGGAGACATCACCGCTCCCCAGATACCAGTTATATTATACAGAGGAGACATCACCGCTCTCCAGATATCAGTTATATTATACAGAGGAGACATCACCGCTCTCCAGATATCAGTTATATTATACAGAGAAGACATCACCGCTCCCCAGATATCAGTTATATTATACAGAGGAGACATCGCCGCTCTCCAGATATCAGTTATATTATACAGAGGAGACATCGCCGCTCCCCAGATATCAGTTATATTATACAGAGGAGACATCACCGCTCCCCAGATATCAGTTATATTATACAGAGGAGACATCACCGCTCTCCAGATATCAGTTATATTATACAGAGGTGACATCACCGCTCCCCAGATACCAGTTATATTATACAGAGGAGACATCACCGCTCTCCAGATATCAGTTATATTATACAGAGAAGACATCACCGCTCCCCAGATATCAGTTATATTATACAGAGGAGACATCACCGCTCCCCAGATATCAGTTATATTATACAGAGGAGACATCGCCGCTCCCCAGATATCAGTTATATTATACAGAGGAGACATCGCCGCTCCCCAGATATCAGTTATATTATACAGAGGAGACATCACCGCTCCCCAGATATCAGTTATATTATACAGAGGAGACATCACCACTCCCCAGATATCAGTTATATTATACAGAGGAGACATCGCCGCTCCCCAGATATCAGTTATATTATACAGAGGAGACATCGCCGCTCCCCAGATATCAGTTATATTATACAGAGGAGACATCGCCACTCCCCAGATATCAGTTATATTATACAGAGGAGACATCGCCGCTCCCCAGATATCAGTTATATTATACAGAGGAGACATCGCCGCTCTCCAGATATCAGTTATATTATACAGAGGTGACATCACCGCTCCCCAGATATCAGTTATATTATACAGAGGAGACATCACCGCTCCCCAGATATCAGTTATATTATACAGAGGAGACATCACCGCTCCCCAGATATCAGTTATATTATACAGAGGAGACATCACCGCTCTCCAGATATCAGTTATATTATACAGAGGAGACATCACCGCTCCCCAGATATCAGTTATATTATACAGAGGAGACATCACCTCTCCCCAGATATCAGTTATATTATACAGAGGAGACATCACCTCTCCCCAGATATCAGTTATATTATACAGAGGAGACATCGCCGCTCTCCAGATACCAGTTATATTATACAGAGGTGACATCACCGCTCCCCAGATATCAGTTATATTATACAGAGGAGACATCACCGCTCCCCAGATATCAGTTATATTATACAGAGGAGACATCACCGCTCCCCAGATATCAGTTATATTATACAGAGGAGACATCACCGCTCTCCAGATATCAGTTATATTATACAGAGGAGACATCCCCGCTCCCCAGATATCAGTTATATTATACAGAGGAGACATCGCCGCTCCCCAGATATCAGTTATATTATACAGAGGAGACATCGCCGCTCCCCAGATATCAGTTATATTATACAGAGGAGACATCGCCGCTCCCCAGATATCAGTTATATTATACAGAGGAGACATCGCCGCTCCCCAGATATCAGTTATATTATACAGAGGAGACATCGCCGCTCTCCAGATATCAGTTATATTATACAGAGGAGACATCGCCGCTCCCCAGATATCAGTTATATTATACAGAGGAGACATCACCGCTCCCCAGATATCAGTTATATTATACAGAGGAGACATCGCCGCTCTCCAGATATCAGTTATATTATACAGAGGAGACATCACCGCTCCCCAGATATCAGTTATATTATACAGAGGAGACATCACCGCTCCCCAGATATCAGTTATATTATACAGAGGAGACATCGCCGCTCCCCAGATATCAGTTATATTATACAAATATTATACAGAGGTGACATCACCGCTCCCCAGATATCAGTTATATTATACAGAGGAGACATCGCCGCTCCCCAGATATCAGTTATATTATACAGAGGAGACATCACCGCTCCCCAGATATCAGTTATATTATACAGAGGAGACATCACCGCTCCCCAGATATCAGTTATATTATACAGAGGAGACATCACCGCTCCCCAGATATCAGTTATATTATACAGAGGTGACATCACCGCTCCCCAGATATCAGTTATATTATACAGAGGTGACATCGCCGCTCCCCAGATATCAGTTATATTATACAGAGGAGACATCACCGCTCCCCAGATATCAGTTATATTATACAGAGGAGACATCGCCGCTCCCCAGATATCAGTTATATTATACAGAGGTGACATCACCGCTCCCCAGATATCAGTTATATTATACAGAGGAGACATCACCGCTCCCCAGATATCAGTTATATTATACAGAGGAGACATCACCGCTCCCCAGATATCAGTTATATTATACAGAGGAGACATCACCGCTCCCCAGATATCAGTTATATTATACAGAGGAGACATCACCGCTCTCCAGATATCAGTTATATTATACAGAGGAGACATCACCGCTCCCCAGATATCAGTTATATTATACAGAGGAGACATCACCGCTCCCCAGATATCAGTTATATTATACAGAGGTGACATCGCCGCTCCCCAGATATCAGTTATATTATACAGAGGTGACATCACCGCTCCCCAGATATCAGTTATATTATACAGAGGAGACATCACCGCTCCCCAGATATCAGTTATATTATACAGAGGAGACATCACCGCTCCCCAGATATCAGTTATATTATACAGAGGAGACATCGCCGCTCCCCAGATATCAGTTATATTATACAGAGGAGACATCACCGCTCCCCAGATATCAGTTATATTATACAGAGGAGACATCGCCGCTCCCCAGATATCAGTTATATTATACAGAGGAGACATCACCGCTCTCCAGATATCAGTTATATTATACAGAGGAGACATCACCGCTCCCCAGATATCAGTTATATTATACAGAGGAGACATCACCGCTCCCCAGATATCAGTTATATTATACAGAGGAGACATCACCGCTCCCCAGATATCAGTTATATTATACAGAGGAGACATCACCGCTCTCCAGATATCAGTTATATTATACAGAGGACACATCACCGCTCCCCAGATATCAGTTATATTATACAGAGGAGACATCACCGCTCCCCAGATATCAGTTATATTATACAGAGGTGACATCACCGCTCTCCAGATATCAGTTATATTATACAGAGGAGACATCACCGCTCCCCAGATATCAGTTATATTATACAGAGGAGACATCGCCGCTCCCCAGATATCAGTTATATTATACAGAGGTGACATCACCGCTCTCCAGATATCAGTTATATTATACAGAGGAGACATCACCGCTCTCCAGATATCAGTTATATTATACAGAGGAGACATCGCCGCTCCCCAGATATCAGTTATATTATACAGAGGAGACATCACCGCTCCCCAGATATCAGTTATATTATACAGAGGAGACATCACCGCTCCCCAGATATCAGTTATATTATACAGAGGAGACATCGCCGCTCCCCAGATATCAGTTATATTATACAGAGGAGACATCACCGCTCCCCAGATATCAGTTATATTATACAGAGGTGACATCACCGCTCCCCAGATATCAGTTATATTATACAGAGGAGACATCACCGCTCCCCAGATATCAGTTATATTATACAGAGGAGACATCACCGCTCTCCAGATATCAGTTATATTATACAGAGGACACATCACCGCTCCCCAGATATCAGTTATATTATACAGAGGTGACATCGCCGCTCCCCAGATATCAGTTATATTATACAGAGGTGACATCACCGCTCCCCAGATATCAGTTATATTATACAGAGGAGACATCGCCGCTCTCCAGATATCAGTGATATTATACAGAGGAGACATCACCGCTCCCCAGATATCAGTTATATTATACAGAGGTGACATCACCGCTCCCCAGATATCAGTTATATTATACAGAGGAGACATCGCCGCTCCCCAGATATCAGTTATATTATACAGAGGAGACATCGCCGCTCCCCAGATATCAGTTATATTATACAGAGGAGACATCGCCGCTCCCCAGATATCAGTTATATTATACAGAGGAGACATCACCGCTCTCCAGATATCAGTTATATTATACAGAGGAGACATCACCGCTCCCCAGATATCAGTTATATTATACAGAGGAGACATCACCGCTCCCCAGATATCAGTTATATTATACAGAGGAGACATCGCCGCTCTCCAGATATCAGTTATATTATACAGAGGAGACATCGCCGCTCCCCAGATATCAGTTATATTATACAGAGGAGACATCGCCGCTCCCCAGATATCAGTTATATTATACAGAGGAGACATCGCCGCTCCCCAGATATCAGTTATATTATACAGAGGTGACATCACCGCTCCCCAGATATCAGTTATATTATACAGAGGAGACATCGCCGCTCCCCAGATATCAGTTATATTATACAGAGGAGACATCGCCGCTCTCCAGATATCAGTTATATTATACAGAGGAGACATCGCCGCTCTCCAGATATCAGTTATATTATACAGAGGAGACATCGCCGCTCCCCAGATATCAGTTATATTATACAGAGGAGACATCGCCGCTCCCCAGATATCAGTTATATTATACAGAGGAGACATCGCCGCTCCCCAGATATCAGTTATATTATACAGAGGAGACATCACCGCTCCCCAGATATCAGTTATATTATACAGAGGAGACATCACCGCTCTCCAGATATCAGTTATATTATACAGAGGACACATCACCGCTCCCCAGATATCAGTTATATTATACAGAGGTGACATCACCGCTCCCCAGATATCAGTTATATTATACAGAGGAGACATCGCCGCTCTCCAGATATCAGTGATATTATACAGAGGAGACATCGCCGCTCCCCAGATATCAGTTATATTATACAGAGGAGACATCGCCGCTCTCCAGATATCAGTTATATTATACAGAGGAGACATCGCCGCTCTCCAGATATCAGTTATATTATACAGAGGAGACATCGCCGCTCCCCAGATATCAGTTATATTATACAGAGGAGACATCGCCGCTCCCCAGATATCAGTTATATTATACAGAGGAGACATCGCCGCTCCCCAGATATCAGTTATATTATACAGAGGAGACATCGCCGCTCCCCAGATATCAGTTATATTATACAGAGGAGACATCGCCGCTCTCCAGATATCAGTTATATTATACAGAGGAGACATCACCGCTCCCCAGATATCAGTTATATTATACAGAGGAGACATCACCGCTCCCCAGATATCAGTTATATTATACAGAGGAGACATCGCCGCTCTCCAGATATCAGTTATATTATACAGAGGAGACATCACCGCTCCCCAGATATCAGTTATATTATACAGAGGAGACATCACCGCTCCCCAGATATCAGTTATATTATACAGAGGTGACATCGCCGCTCCCCAGATATCAGTTATATTATACAGAGGAGACATCACCGCTCCCCAGATATCAGTTATATTATACAGAGGAGACATCACCGCTCCCCAGATATCAGTTATATTATACAGAGGAGACATCACCACTCCCCAGATATCAGTTATATTATACAGAGGAGACATCACCGCTCCCCAGATATCAGTTATATTATACAGAGGAGACATCGCCGCTCCCCAGATATCAGTTATATTATACAGAGGAGACATCACCGCTCCCCAGATATCAGTTATATTATACAGAGGAGACATCACCGCTCCCTAGATATCAGTTATATTATACAGAGGAGACATCGCCGCTCCCCAGATATCAGTTATATTATACAGAGGAGACATCGCCGCTCCCCAGATATCAGTTATATTATACAGAGGAGACATCTCCGCTCCCCAGATATCAGTTATATTATACAGAGGAGACATCGCCGCTCCCCAGATATCAGTTATATTATACAGAGGAGACATCACCGCTCCCCAGATATCAGTTATATTATACAGAGGAGACATCACCGCTCTCCAGATATCAGTTATATTATACAGAGGAGACATCACCGCTCCCCAGATATCAGTTATATTATACAGAGGAGACATCACCGCTCCCCAGATATCAGTTATATTATACAGAGGAGACATCACCGCTCTCCAGATATCAGTTATATTATACAGAGGAGACATCACCGCTCTCCAGATATCAGTTATATTATACAGAGGAGACATCACCGCTCCCCAGATATCAGTTATATTATACAGAGGTGACATCACCGCTCCCCAGATATCAGTTATATTATACAGAGGAGACATCACCGCTCCCCAGATATCAGTTATATTATACAGAGGAGACATCACCGCTCCCCAGATATCAGTTATATTATACAGAGGAGACATCACCGCTCCCCAGATATCAGTTATATTATACAGAGGAGACATCACCGCTCTCCAGATATCAGTTATATTATACAGAGGTGACATCACCGCTCTCCAGATATCAGTTATATTATACAGAGGAGACATCACCGCTCCCAGATATCAGTTATATTATACAGAGGAGACATCACCGCTCCCCAGATATCAGTTATATTATACAGAGGAGACATCACCGCTCTCCAGATATCAGTTATATTATACAGAGGAGACATCACCGCTCCCCAGATATCAGTTATATTATACAGAGGTGACATCGCCGCTCCCCAGATATCAGTTATATTATACAGAGGAGACATCGCCGCTCTCCAGATATCAGTTATATTATACAGAGGAGACATCGCCGCTCTCCAGATATCAGTTATATTATACAGAGGAGACATCACCGCTCCCCAGATATCAGTTATATTATACAGAGGAGACATCGCCGCTCCCCAGATATCAGTTATATTATACAGAGGAGACATCGCCGCTCCCCAGATATCAGTTATATTATACAGAGGAGACATCACCGCTCCCCAGATATCAGTTATATTATACAGAGGAGACATCGCCGCTCCCCAGATATCAGTTATATTATACAGAGGAGACATCGCCGCTCCCCAGATATCAGTTATATTATACAGAGGAGACATCACCGCTCCCCAGATATCAGTTATATTATACAGAGGAGACATCACCGCTCCCAGATATCAGTTATATTATACAGAGGAGACATCGCCGCTCCCCAGATATCAGTTATATTATACAGAGGAGACATCACCGCTCCCCAGATATCAGTTATATTATACAGAGGAGACATCACCGCTCCCCAGATATCAGTTATATTATACAGAGGAGACATCGCCGCTCCCCAGATATCAGTTATATTATACAGAGGAGACATCGCCGCTCCCCAGATATCAGTTATATTATACAGAGGAGACATCACCGCTCCCCAGATATCAGTTATATTATACAGAGGAGACATCACCGCTCCCCAGATATCAGTTATATTATACAGAGGAGACATCACCGCTCCCCAGATATCAGTTATATTATACAGAGGAGACATCGCCGCTCTCCAGATATCAGTTATATTATACAGAGGAGACATCACCGCTCCCCAGATATCAGTTATATTATACAGAGGAGACATCACCGCTCCCCAGATATCAGTTATATTATACAGAGGAGACATCACCGCTCTCCAGATATCAGTTATATTATACAGAGGTGACATCGCCGCTCCCCAGATATCAGTTATATTATACAGAGGAGACATCACCGCTCTCCAGATATCAGTTATATTATACAGAGGAGACATCACCGCTCCCCAGATATCAGTTATATTATACAGAGGAGACATCACCGCTCCCCAGATATCAGTTATATTATACAGAGGAGACATCACCGCTCCCCAGATATCAGTTATATTATACAGAGGAGACATCACCGCTCCCCAGATATCAGTTATATTATACAGAGGAGACATCACCGCTCCCCAGATATCAGTTATATTATACAGAGGAGACATCGCCGCTCTCCAGATATCAGTTATATTATACAGAGGAGACATCACCGACTCCCCAGATATCAGTTATATTATACAGAGGAGACATCGCCGCTCCCCAGATATCAGTTATATTATACAGAGGAGACATCGCCGCTCCCCAGATATCAGTTATATTATACAGAGGAGACATCGCCGCTCTCCAGATACCAGTTATATTATACAGAGGTGACATCACCGCTCCCCAGATATCAGTTATATTATACAGAGGAGACATCACCGCTCCCAGATATCAGTTATATTATACAGAGGAGACATCACCGCTCCCCAGATATCAGTTATATTATACAGAGGAGACATCACCGCTCTCCAGATATCAGTTATATTATACAGAGGAGACATCACCGCTCCCCAGATATCAGTTATATTATACAGAGGAGACATCACCTCTCCCCAGATATCAGTTATATTATACAGAGGAGACATCGCCGCTCTCCAGATATCAGTTATATTATACAGAGGTGACATCACCGCTCCCCAGATATCAGTTATATTATACAGAGGAGACATCACCGCTCCCCAGATATCAGTTATATTATACAGAGGAGACATCACCGCTCCCCAGATATCAGTTATATTATACAGAGGAGACATCACCGCTCTCCAGATATCAGTTATATTATACAGAGGAGACATCACCGCTCCCCAGATATCAGTTATATTATACAGAGGAGACATCGCCGCTCCCCAGATATCAGTTATATTATACAGAGGAGACATCGCCGCTCCCCAGATATCAGTTATATTATACAGAGGAGACATCGCCGCTCCCCAGATATCAGTTATATTATACAGAGGAGACATCACCGCTCTCCAGATATCAGTTATATTATACAGAGGAGACATCACCGCTCTCCAGATATCAGTTATATTATACAGAGGAGACATCACCGCTCTCCAGATATCAGTTATATTATACAGAGGAGACATCACCGCTCCCCAGATATCAGTTATATTATACAGAGGAGACATCGCCGCTCTCCAGATATCAGTTATATTATACAGAGGAGACATCGCCGCTCCCCAGATATCAGTTATATTATACAGAGGAGACATCACCGCTCCCAGATATCAGTTATATTATACAGAGGAGACATCACCGCTCCCCAGATATCAGTTATATTAATATTATACAGAGGAGACATCACCGCTCCCCAGATATCAGTTATATTATACAGAGGAGACATCACCGCTCCCCAGATATCAGTTATATTATACAGAGGAGACATCGCCGCTCCCCAGATATCAGTTATATTATACAGAGGAGACATCACCGCTCCCCAGATATCAGTTATATTATACAGAGGAGACATCACCGCTCCCCAGATATCAGTTATATTATACAGAGGAGACATCACCGCTCCCCAGATATCAGTTATATTATACAGAGGAGACATCACCGCTCCCCAGATATCAGTTATATTATACAGAGGA